>NC_081311.1:157442500-158067500 GCF_026419965.1 Kogia breviceps | reverse complement strand
GTTGGGGAACTAAGACCCCACAAGGTGGGTGGCCCAGCCAGAAAAAAAAATGAAGACAGAGAGAAAGAGAGAATATACAAATTACCAGTACAAAGAGAGAGAGGGGGCAGGAGGGAAGGAAGGAAAGAGAGAGAGAGAGAGAGAATCACTACCAATCCTATTAAAAGGATAAGAAAATGTTATGAATAATTATATGCTAATAATTTGTCAACTTTGATGAAATGCACAAATTCCTTTGAACATAAACTATGGAAGCTACTTCAATAGAAATAGATAACATGAATAGCCAAGTATCTATTAAAGAAACTGAATTTGTAGTTTAAGGCTTTTCCACAGTGAAAACTCTAGACCTAGCTGTCTTCTTTGGTAAGTTCTACCAAACATTTAATAACACCACTTCTATACAAACACTTCCAGAGACTGAAGAGGAGGGAACTCTTCCCAGCTCAATTTATGAGGCCAGCATTACTCTGATCCCAAAACCAGACAAAGGTATTAAAAGAAAAGAAAACTACAGACCAAAATCCCTAACATGGGTGCAAAAATTCTTAATGAAACTTTAGCAAACTGATTCCAGCAATATATTAAAAACTGTAGTACACCATGACCCACTGGAATTTATGTCAGAAAGGTAAGGTTGGTTCAATACTTAAAAGTTAATCAATATAATTCATTATACCAACATAATAAAAAGGAAACATGATGATCTCAATAGCTACAGAACAAATATTTGACAAAATCCAATGTCTATTCAACATTGTACTAGAAGTTCTATTTAATGCAATAAGGCAAATAAATAAATAAATAAAAGGCATCCAGATTGGAAAAGGAAAAAAGTAAAACTGCCTTTATTCACAGATTACATGGTTGTCTATGTGGAAAATTCTAAACAATTTATGATAAAAGCTGCTAGAAAAAATAGAACTAATAAGTGAACTATCAAGCTTGCAGGATACAGAAATCAATTTAAAAATCAATTGTATTTCTCTGAACAAGCAGTGAACAGCAAGCAGTTCAAATTTATAAGACATTACCATTTACATTACATCAAAAATATACTTATTTTTGACCTATTAAAAACTTTTCGTTAAAAAACTCTTTCATGTTAAAAATTACAAAACATTGCTGAGAGATATTAGAGAAAGCCTAAATAAATGGAAGTGATCCACCATAATACTGGACTACAAGGCTCAATATTGTTAAAATGTCATTTCTCCCCTAATCTACAGATTAAACACAATCCCAGTCAAAAAATCTCAGGAGGCTTTTTTGTAGGAATTGACAAACAGATTCTGAAACTTACATAGAAATGCAAAGGATTTAGCATGCAGACCAATGTTGAAAAAGAACAAAAGGACCTACACCATGAGTTGCAACACTTATATAAGCCTATGGTAATCAAGACACTGTGGTATTGGTATAAAGACAGATATAGAGACCAACTGAACAGAATGGAGAGTCCAGAAATAAACTCACACACCTATACAACTGATTTTCAACAAAGCTACCAAGGCAAATCAGTAGAGAAAGAATAATCTTTTCAACATAGGTGCTGGAACAACTGGATCTCCATATTTTAAAAGTGAATCTTGGGGCTTCCCTGGTGGTGCAGTGGTTGACAATCTTCTTGCCAATGCAGGGGACACGGGTTTGAGCCCTGGTCTGGGAAGATCCCACATGCCACGGAGCAACTAAGCCTGTGCACCACAACCACTGAGCCTGTGCTCTAGAGGCCGTGAGCCACAACTACTGAGCCCACATTCCACAACTACTGAAGCCCACGCGCCTAGAGCCCTTGCTCTGCACGGAAGAGCAGCCCCCACTTGTTGCAACTAGAGAAAGCCCATGTGCAGCAACGAAGACCCAACGCAGCAAAAATAAATAAATAAATAAATAAAAAGTGAACCTTGACCTTACCTCATACCACACACAAAAATTAACTCAAAGTTGGTCATAGACCTAAATACAATAGATAAAACTAGAAAACTTCCAGAAGAAAACGGGAGAAAACTTTAGTTACATTTAATTTGGCAAGTTTTCTTAAACAGAATATAAAAATACAAACTATAAGAGAAAATAATCAATAAATTGGACTTCATCAAAATTAGAAACTTTTGCTCTTCAAAACACAATGCTATACAAATGTAAAGGCAAGGCATAGAATGAGAGAAATTATTTTCAAACATATATCCAACAAATGACTTGTATCTAGAATATATAAGAACCCTCACAACTCAACAATAACAAGACAAACAACCCAATTTTAAAATGGACAAAATGGAATTCCCTGGTGGTTCAGTGGTTAAGAATCTGCCTGCCAATGCAGGGGACACAGGATTGAGCCCTGGTCCGGGAAGATCCCACATGCCGCGAAGCAACTAAGCCCATGTGCCACAACTACTGAGCCCACACCACAACTACTGAGCCCACACAACACAACTACTGAAGCCCACGTGCCTAGAACGCGTGCTCTGCAACAAGAGAAGCCACCGCAATGAGAAGCCCACACACCGCAACGAAGAGTAGCCCCTGCTCACCGCAACGAAGAGTAGCCCCTGCTCACCGCAACTAGAGAAAGCCTGCACTCAGCAACGAAGACCCAACTCAGCCAAATAATAAATAAATAACATAAATAAATTTATTTTTAAAAAGTGGACAAAAGATTTCAAAAGACACTTTACCAAAGAAAGTATATCAGGCAAATAAGCCTATGAAAAGATGGCCAGTATCATTAGTCATTATAGCAATGTTTTTCAACTGGGTGCAATTTTGCTCCTATACCCCAGAGACATTTGGTAATATCTGGAGACATTTTTGATTGCCACAACTGCGGTGGACAGTACTACTGGCATGTAGTGAATGGAGGCCAGGGATGCACATAAACTTCCTACAAAGAACAGAACAGCCCCACATATAAAGAATTATTTGGTCCAAAATGTCATTAGTAATAAGGTTGAAAAATCCTGCATTAGAGAAATGCAAATCAAAAACACCAGTACACATGTAGTTGAATAGGTAAACAAGTAAGTAACAACAACCACAACAAGAAACAAAAACAAAAATGAGCATACCAACTGTTGTAGAGAATGTGGAGCAACTGGAACCTCATACAAAGCTGGTGGGATTATAAAATCATTATAATACTTTGGAAAATAATTTGGCAGTTTCTTAAGAAGTCAATCATAAACTTACCCCCAGCTATTCCACTCCTAGGTATTTCACCAAGAGAAATTAAGGTGCCTGTTCACATAAAGTCTTATACATGAATATATCCAGCAGTTTTATTTGTAATAGCCAAGAACTGGAAACAACCTAAATGTCCATCGATTTGTGAATGGATAAACAAATTGTGGTTTTTGCATCCAATGCAATACTACTCAGCAATTAAAAGAAACGAACTACTAATACATACATTAACGAACATATAAACACACATGGATGAATAGCAAAAATAATTATCTTGAGTGAAAGAAGCCAGACACCCCCCTGCAAAAAAAGAGTCCAGTATAATTCCATTTACAAAACTCTTAAAAATGCAAACAGATTCATAGGAACTGAAAGCAGATGGCTGGTTGCGTGGGAATGGAGGTGGCTGGGGAAGGAAGAGGAGAGACAGGATAATTATAAAGGAGTATAAGGAAATGTTGGTGGATGATGGATATGTTTATTACCTTGATTGTCGTGATGGTTTCAAGAGTAGTTTATAAAAACTTATCAAATTATACACTTTAAATATGTGCAGCTTATTGTATGTCAATTATCACTCAGCAAAGCTGGGGGAGGCATGGAGTTTGCAGCTCATGTGCTGTGTCAGTGAGTAAAATCACCCCTTCCCTCCTGGACCACATCTTATTCATAAGCCAAACACAACTCTGCAGTACTGGACTGAAAGGCAGTCAGTAACTCAGAGTATCCTTGCCTTAAAACTCTGCCTAGTAGGAGTGCCCCATATTGGATGCTACCAAAGGACGCAAGATATTGTATAGCGAATTAGTAAATTTCCCTCCCTTGCTATGTAAAATTACTGTTTATTTTTATAATAAACTCTCATTACTAAGAATACCCCATGCATGTTAAGGAGCCCGAAAAGTACACCTACTTACACCCATCTTCCACATTTGCTGAAGCGTTCTTCCAGAACTTCTAATCAATGCAATAAGAAAATAAAAGGTTGGTTATACATGTTAGAAAGGAAGAAATAAAATCATAATGTTTATACCATTTGACTGTATACCTGGAAAATTTGGGAGAATCAAACTGAAGAATTATTAGAATTAATAATGTTTATGTAATATGACAAGGTACAAAATTAAAATACAGAATTCAGTATTTCCCAAATATCACTTAAAATACCAGGAATGTAGGATGGGGAAAAAAATGACTCCATTCAGACAAGAAGGTCTTCACTATCTCGGTCACTTCCTCTGAATATTTTCTAATTCTTCTGTATCCTTTTTAAAGTGTCATCTTGGGAATCAACTAAAATGTATTTATGGTCACTATGCCTTTCTGGAGAAGCTATCACTGTGGCATCAAAAGTGTCATCATTTCCCCTTGATTCAGTATAATGCCTTGGTTTCCACTTCATTCAGTGTTCTGCCCTCCACAAGCCATGGCAGGATCCATCTTACCATTTTGTTGTCTGGGAGTTTACTAATGAGTTGATTTACACAAAATGTAAATAATGGATATTTTTTATACTGGATATTTTTCTATATGATGATAGACTCATTTAATTCAGGAGAGCTGTGTAGGTAAAACAACATATTTGTAATTATAGATTTAAGTTAAATAAACAAGAAAGCAAATATTTGTGTACTCAGTAACTTGTACAAATAGAATTTAAAACTTTTGCTGTATGGTATTTTAAAATATATCTCAAAATAAAAGTATGAAACAATTAAAATATTTTCGATTATTTAAAACCAAATACTGTTTATTATCATAAACATCACAACTGTTTACTGTGGGACCCTGAGTCCTGAGGGCACTGAGTTCCCTCACTGTGTGTAGATTACTGAAACTTTCTAGATATGAGAGTCTCTTTTATAAAATTAATGAACTGAGAATTGGTTATCTTTAAGGCCTCTTTAGCTAAAAATTTTTGTAAGTGCATGTAATCTGTACATCTCAAGTGTTTTCATCTTCTTCTTGCTTTTAAAATAGTATGCAGTAAATGTTTCCCTTTAAAGCCAAAAGCTTTGTGCTTTTTCTGTGTGTTGGTATTGTTGAAAATTTGTTTGTAATATCAATATTCTTCTATGTAATCTATTTTTAAAATGCTATTACACGGCACACAGAGAACGTAAAAAGAACCATAATTCTATCTATCTTCACTCAACTAGATTCAAAGTCGAGTTTCTAGTAAATTAATATTGCCAAAATAAAATAGGGATGATGTTTACATCCTTAAATACCAGGTTATTATTTTTATCATTGATGATATGTAAGTAATTAAAGATCAATAATTTAGCAATTATTCAAATAATATTTATTAGGCACTCAAAGTTCTGGTAAAGTCCTTATTGAAATGGAATGATACAGATCATAGGAAGAACAGGCCATGATATTAAGAATCTGTCAGTCTCAACAGAGAAGAAAATACATTTACAGCATATTTCAAGAGTGTATGTCACAGTTGACCCTTGAACAGCATAAATTTGGACAGTTTATGCAGGATTATGCTAATGCAGGACATTCCCAAAGGTAGCTATTACCCTCTTTTCGAAGATTAGGTTCCCAGGGAAGCAGACTCTGAGATATCCATAAGTTGGGACCAATACTTGTGGGAGGGAAGAGAAGAAAAGGGGTGGGGGGGTTAGCGAGGAAAAGGAGGCGACGGAAAGAAACGTGATTGGGCAGAGGTAGAAGCTGGGCTAAATTGCAATCTCAACGAAGTCTTCAGCTAACTCTACAGAGAGCTCTAAAGATGGCATAGCTCTTCAGAGTTTTCCCAAATTGGGGTGAGGGCCTTTATACCCAGCCCAACAGTTAGAGATATAATCTCAGGCCAGGCAGCCCTCTTCAGCTGAGGCACTTCCTAAGAAGACCATTCCTGAAGGGGGATCTTGATGGCACATTCTATGAGTTCTGCTTGGTTCTGAATATTATATAAATGTTATCGTATAGTATATACTTTTGGGGTGTTGCTTCTTTCATTCAACATTATGCATGTGAGATTAATACATGTTGTTTAATTCCATTTCTTTGTACCATAAAATATTTATTCATTCTACTATAGTTGAACATTTGCTTAGTTTTCAGGTCTTGGCTATTATGAATACTGTTGGTATGGATATTCTTGCACACACCTTTTGATGTATATTTGCGTGCATTTCTGTTGGGTATATACCTAGGAAAGGGTCATAGAATAAGTATACGTTTAGCTTTATTAAATATTGCCAAATATTTTCTAAAGTAGTCATACAAATTATACTCCCACCAATGAGTGTATGTAAGAGATTTAGTTGTTCCAAATTCTCACTAATACTTAACACTGATTATTAAGTTTTAGTTATTCTGGTGCGTATAGTGGCTCTATGGTGTTGTAATGCATTTTCCTGATAATTAGTTATGTTTACAATTTTTCACATGCTTATTGGCCATTTAAATACTCTCTTTTGTAAAGGGTCTTGTGGCCATTTTTAAAATTGGGCTTTCTGTCTTTTTCTTGCTGATTTATAGGAGTCCTTTATATCCTTTATATCCTTGGGATACATATATTTGCTTGATATATATTACAAATATCTCTCCCACTCTGTGGCTCATGTTTTCATTCTTTTATGCACAGAAGGAAAACAGCTTTAGGAAAGTTGACTAAGATGTCAACAGTAGTCTTGTCTGGATGTTGTTTTCTCCTTCTTTTTACTTTTTCATATTTTCTAGTTCTTTAAGAAGCATGTAATGAGGAGATAATTTAAAACACAGTAAAAGGAATGAGTTGTCTAAGAAAAATGGCATATTTAAAACATGATGATGTAGCTTAAAGGCGACCCATTGGAAATGGTTAGCAAAGACAAGAACTTTGCTACAATTTTCCTTCACTGTTACCTATGTTCCTGCGCAAATCTGCTAGAGACACCTGGTGGAGAGTGTTGAGTTTACAGCAAATGTTCGAATATGCTGAACTGTGCTTAGAATGTTATAGCATAAAAGGCCAGCTTACTTACCAGGTGAGAAATGTACGTAAAACACACTCTGGTTCTCTTATCACCTCAGTTTCCAAATAACTGGAAAGAACCCTTCAACTCCCAGATGGGGGTAGACCTAGTTCACCAGTGGGCTGGGTTTGACCTTGACCAGCAAACATGTCAAAAATTCAGAGAGAACAAAAGACAGTGAGGTTAGGAGTAGAAATGGGACCAATTCAGGGCTGGCTACATTGTTGGTAGCACCTGGGCAAGATGAAAATATGTAGCCCCCTGTACAGAAAACAGGAGAAAGGCTTCCATTAAAGATACTAAAGTAAAAAGATGTTCCTTCCTTCTACCATCTCTCTCTCTCCACCTGTTGTGATATTGTTTATTTGCTATTTAATGTCATTCTGGGTAAAGAAAATTTTTTAATTTAAATTATTACTGTGAATTTTACAATTCATATTTATATTGTACAATGCCAGGTTTCAGTGTAAGTATAAGAGTATTTAACTCATATGTGGAATCACCAAATGATACAATTCATTTTTTATAGCTCATATACAAATACATATCTTATTCTTACCAGAGGAGTGGAAAGAGTGCACAAAAGTAACTCAACTGGGTTTTTTTTTAACATCTGCATTGGAGTATAATTGCTTTACGGTGTTCACCATGGTTTATAACTTTTGCCACGGTTCTCTGCTAAACACATTCTCTCCTTCAGTTCTAAGGAAAATGTACGTGGAATGCCTTTTTGCCCCTATAATTCTAGATACATAAATAAAATATTAAAATAACTGTTTATGAAGTAGTCAAACAGGATTTTAAGTGTAGGATTTCTTACAGGTTAGTTACAGGTGTTTTTTTTTTTAAACATCCTTATTGGAGTACAATTGCTTTACAATGGTGTGTTAATTTCTGCTGTATAACAAAGTGAATCAGCTATGTGTATACATATGTCCCCATATCTCTTCCCTCTTTCATCTCCCTTCCTCCCACCCTCCCTATCCCACCCCTCTAGGTGGACACAAAGCACCGAGCTGATCTCCCTGTGCTACGTGGCTGCTTCCCACTAGCTAGCTATTTTACGTTTGGTACTGTATATATGTCCATGCCACTCTCTCACTTCGTCCCAGCTTACCCTTCCCCCTCCCCATGTCCTCAAGACCATTCTCTACGTCTGCGTCTTTATTCCTATCCTGCTCCTAGGTTCATCAGAACAATTTTTTTTTAAGATTCCATAAATAAGTGTTAGCATATGGTATTGCTAACACTTATATTTCACTTCTCGACATGCACACATCCTGCCAATCCTCTCTACCTTCAGCTTTCTGGCAGGGAAGGACAGGAAGAGAAGCAACTATGGGTGGCCCTATCTTTCCCCTTCTTTCCATGCCATCATTTTCAGCCTATGCGATTTGCTGTAATTATACAGGAAAAAAAACAAACACAGATAAGAAAGGGTATGATAGATTTCATTGGACATTTATGTTTCTTAGAATGCCATTGTCATCTTTTGGCATTCCAAGGAAATCCTGGTTGTTGGGGGCTGTCATCCCCCTCCCAATTAGTCATAAATGTAATACACTTAACTTGTGCTTGCTTTAAGTCTCATTGAACCCCCATACATCATGAGTCCATAGGAATTCTGTTCTCACCGGGCACTGTGAACACTATGTGAATGGAATGGCACTGCAGGGAAAGAGGGTGGATACGTGTTGTACATTGCACCTCTGTTCACACATGTGCTTCACTGTCCTTTCAACTTAACTTACAAGTTCAAAGATAAAATTTTTGAGAATTTCAAGATGGCAATAGCAGAAGCAAGCATGGTGCCCTTCTGAGTGAGAAGCCTTCTGCACCTGCAGAAGTCACAAGCCCATGAAGCCAGCCTAAAAAATGCTTCTTTTCTCTTTTTCTTTTAATAGGTAAAGAGAGAAAGCTCTTAATCCTATATGATCATGGCTCCTTCAGGATCAGGAGCATTGAAAATACAGCTTAGAAAAGAAAGATCATATTTAGAATTGCAGGCATTTTGTACAGAGTCAGAATTTTGGCTAGACCGATCATCAAATAGAAATTATAAGCACATAAAACATTTTAAGAAAGATGTCAATGCTAAAAACAGCTACTTCCCCTGGTCGAGTTTCAAAGATCTTTTTGTGTACATACCAGGCTTTAACTGAGTCCCCTGCCACGGAGGGGACATTCACAGTTCTTTAGGCTTGCTTTATGAATGTGTGTTACAACCTAAGTACCAAGCCAGGTACAATGAAAGTGTTAACTATGGATGTGAAAGGTTATAACTTGCTGTTTCTACTCTGTCTTTGCATTGAGCACTTACAGAAAAAATAAAAATAAGAACGAAAACAAAACTGGGGGACAAGAAGGAAACTGTTGGAAAATTTTGTTTGCTTTTTCCCCCTTTTGGGAAAATAGCAGATGTGTGCAAATGTGTGGCGTGGACAGGGCTGTTTTTGTCCGGTAGCTGTGTTTCATGCAGATGACAGTAACATGGTCTGGGCTGTGGATGCAGGACGAGAGGTTATGAGCAGCTGCTGTGTACTGGGCTGAGCAGACTCTTTCAGTGGATGGCTAAGCAACGTATTGAAAGTTGAAAGCAGAGACTTGACAAAGCTTGTCTGTACGCTGAGCACTCAACAGAGGCAGAAGGTGTGGTCTGATGAGAGGGGGCAGTAGGCTTCTAGGCAAAGTGCCAGGATCAAGAATGCCAGAGAGGGCTTCCCTGGTGGCGCAGTGGTTGAGAATCCGCCTGCCGATGCAGGAGACACGGGTTCGTGCCCTGGTCCGGGAGGATCCCACATGCCGCGGAGCAACTGAGCCCGTGAGCCATGGCCGCTGAGCCTGTGCGTCCGGAGCCTGTGCTCCGCAACGGGAGACACCACAACAGTGAGAGGCCCGCATACCGCAAAAAAAAAAAAAAAAAAAAAAAAAAAAAAAGAATGCCAGAGATTTCTCACAGGTCTTAAGACAAGAATAACTGTGTTTATGTTTGTCTTATATTTTCATCCGTGCTTTTACTGGCAGGAAGTTCCCTTTCTTTATCATCTCGATGAATGTATGTATTTATGGCACTTTTCATTCTTTGGGGGATGAAGTGGATAAGTACATCATAAGTAGATAAGTGAGTGTAGCTAAGGGTTGGAAAAATATGGCTATAAATGTCATGAGACCTTAGTAAATAGAACGAGAGATGTGTGATCAGAGGTCAGATGAAGGCAGAAGCCTGGACAGCTCATTTGGACTGGGCGTTAGAGATTGCTAGATATCCTCTAATACCTGTTTCCCATCTTCCAGGGTGATAAAATGCCTGTTCTTCAGCTGCGTACACGGTTGCCCAAAATGGAGACTATACGTGTAGTCATGGAACTAGGTTCTGGTCAAGGATGTGGAAAATCACCTATCCTTCCCTTCTTCTTTGTCTTCTCCTCTATCTTGCTGCCTAAAATGCAGATCCTGTTGTCTTAGACCTGAGAAGAAGGGCCGTGGTCTGGGGCTGGGGGAGCAGCGAGGTGGAGGGAGTGTGACTCCTCGAGGACTTTGGGGTCGAGCCTCCTTTCAGCTCTGGACTGCACACCAAACAGCTTTTGTCTTATTTAAGCCATTGTTATTTTGGCATTTTGCCACTCACAGTTAAACCTAATGCTACTGATACAAAATATCACTGCAAAGTTATCCCGGCTGCACTTCTTCCAGACAAAAGGGCTATCTTATGGAGTTTACACATGGGTGCAAAGTTCTGTTTTTTTATACTCCCATCATTATAACATAGCAGAAAGCCCTTTATAGACTACTTATCCCTTGGCACATCAAAATCTCATGCAGGGAGCCTGTAACTAGGGGGTCAGAAGCCAGGGCAAAAGGTTGGCAACATACGAAGGGCATTAAAAGACAATGATCATTAGGACCCTATTCAACATGGGTGCCAATCCTTAGGAACAGTTGGATTGAGACTGAGGTGATGGTAAGTGGAAGCACACGGCTGGCGTACAGAGTATCAGGTAAAAGGAATCTGTAGAAAATGTTTTAAAAAGCAGATCTTGAAAAATTATTGTATTAATTAATTTAGATTTTTTAAATGCAAGCAAAACATGTAGTCAGGAGGAAAAGACTGTTATGCCATGGCAGCTGGGAATACACAAATTTTACTCATTAAGTAAATTAATGCAAGTAAGTGTCTAACAGTGCTTGGAGTACCACGCTCAGTATATGTTAGCTGTTACATGATATTATGTTATTATATTACAGTAGAAGAATTAAGCCTATTAACAAATTGTCTGAATGACTGACTGAATACAGTGAAGTCTCTCTTTTTACTTATTTTGTCATGGTTTTGTTCCCCGATAATGTTTAGGTTGACTATGTTATACATGAATAATAAAAGTGGCTATGTTTCATTGAGCATCTACTATGTAAGAGATGTTTTACACACACTATTTCATTTCCTTCTTACAGTAGTCCTGAGAGATGACATAAGTCATTTACCAGACGAAGAAACTGGAATTCAAAGAGGTTACATGGCTTAGTACCTAACTTAAGATCACATTGTATGTGGCATTGAACCCAGGTATGTTAATTCAAAACCCATGCTCTTTCCCTAATACCAATTCTTACTCCTTCCTTGATAGTAAGGTATGTGTCAAGTTTCATTTGTGGTTCACTTTGGACTATTGAAACAAAATGGTGGATCAGAATTTTTCCATAGTCATGTTCTTTTTAACAGATTTTAAATCAGTGAAGATACAGTACTATACGATTGCATGAGAGAAGGAATAAACCAGCAGTTATAACATGGAAAATATGAGAAAGAAAACAAAATGTAAATTAGTAACATAGATAGGACCTAGAAACTCAGTTCTGACACTGTACCTGAGTTAGTGGCTCAGTCCCACAAGACTGCTGCCCCACTGCAGACGCCACTTACACGTCAGGTTGTCACCAGTGCTCTGACCAATCGACTGTAAATCCGAGGGTCCCACAGCCCCTTTTCAGGTTTGATTAATTTGCTAGAGTGGCTCACAGAACTCAGGGAAGCTCATAGTTTACCAGTTTATTAAAGGATATGATAAAGGATACAAGAGAACAGCCAGATGAAGCGATACATAGGCCAAGGTCTGGGAGGGTACTGAGCTCAGGAGCTTCTGTCCCTGTGGAGTTGTGGTGCATCACCTTCCTAGTAGGTGGACGTGTTCACCCACCTGGAAGCTTTCCAAACCTCCCACTATTGGGATTTTATGGAGGCTTCCTTACGTAGGCATAATCAATTATTAACTGTATTTCCAGTCCCTCTAGCCTCTCTAGAAAAGTTGGGGGCAGGGAGGTGGGGGAATCAGGGCTGAAAATTCCAAGCTCCTGATTATGGCTTGGTCTTTCTGGTGATGTCCCCACCCAGGAGCCATCCAGGAGGCTACCTATTAGAACAAAATATGCTCTTAATGTTCTATCGCTTAGGAGATTACAAGGGCTTTAGGAGCTCTGCGCCACACCCATATATATTTTTTCTATTATCTCACATAGGCTGTGCAAGGACTTTGGCTTTTACCCTGAGAGAGTTGAAACACCATTGGAGGAGGTTCGTTTAAAAACTAGAAATAGGGCTTCCCTGGTGGCGCAGTGGTTGAGAGTCCGCCTGCCGATGCAGGGGACGTGGGTTCGTCTCCCGGTCCGGGAAGATCCCAGATGCCGAGGAGCGGCTGGGCCCGTGAGCCATGGCCGCTGAGCCTGCGCATCGGGAGCCTGCGCTCCGCAATGGGAGAGGCCGCAACAGTGAGAGGGCCGCGTACCACACACACACACAAAAAAAATAAAACTAAAAATAAAACTACCATATGACCCAGCAATCCCACTACTGGGCATATACCCTGAGAAAACCATAACTCAAAAAGAGTCATGTACCAAAATGTTCATTGCAGCTCTATTTACAATAGCCAGGACATGGAAGCAACCTAAGTGTCCATTATCGGATGAATGGATAAAAAAGATGTGGCACATATATACAATGGAATATTACTCAGCCATAAAAAAAGAAATTGAGTTATTTGTAGTGAGGTGGATGGACCTAGAGACTGTCATACAGAGTGAAGTAAGTCAGAAAAAGAAAAACAAATACCATATGCTAACACATATATATGGAATCTAAAAAAAAAAAGGAAATGGTTCTGAAGAAGCTAGCGGCAGGACAGGAATAAAGATGCAGACTTTAAATCTCGCACATTTAACTGCGGCATGAATATCAGTCATTTATTGACATTAACATTATGAACACATAATGGAAAAATGCTCCTCAAAAGAGGAAGGTGAACTTTGACTGTCAATAGGACAAAGCTGTCTTCAAAAGATAGAGAGGTGGAAACTATGTTCACAGACGTAGAGAATGGACCTGAGGACACGGGGAAGGGGAAGGGTGAGCTGGGATGAAGTGAGAGTAACATGGACATATATACACTACCAAATGTAAAACAGATAGCTAGCGGGAAGCAGCCACAAAGCAAAGGGAGATCAGCTCGGTGCTTTGTGTCCACCTAGAGGGGTGGGATAGGGAGGGTGGGAGGGAGATGCAAGAGGGAGGAGATATGGGGATATATGTTTACGTATAGCTGATTCACTTTGTTATACAGCAGAAACTAACACACCATTGTAAAGCAGTTTTACTCCAATAAAGATGTTTAAAAAAAAAAAGAAAAACTATTGGAGGGTTGTTGTTGTTTTTTAACATCTTTATTGGAGTATAATTGCTTTACACATTGGAGGGTTTTGAACAAAGACATGAACTGATAGATGTTGGAAAAGGATCACTCTGGCTTCTGTGTTGTGAATAGACGGTATGGAGGCAAGTTAGTTTATTGCAATAATCCAGGTGAGACATAAAGAGGGCTTGACACAGGGTAAGGGTAACAGAGTGATGAGGAATGGTTGAGTTCTGGATATATTTCAAAGGTGGAGCCAAGAGGGCTTCCTGAGTGATTGGATGTGGATTGTAGGAGCAAGAGAGGAACCAACGTTGACTTGGCTTCCCAGAGACTGCTCTTATTGATGTGCAGGGAGAGCTCTCTTTTTATCACCTTCCAACTAAGCGACCTGGCAGATTCGCCTCTCTGTCAGTCTCCTGCAAAACACACTGGCTGATGCATAAGACACTTGATCTTCATGACCAACAGGCTACTCTCTGGAACACCCCTCCATCACAGTCCCCAACTCCCATTCCCATCAACTGAGGTGTATGTTTACTTGGAGTGGTTGGCTTCTTTCCAAAACTGTATATTCCGACTGTACTCTTAATAAGAGCTTAAATACCATGTAAAATGAGTTTTAAAACAGAGAACTGAAGACTTCAGAAAATAATGATGAGTCTTAAAAATTTACTGAGTATGAGACAATTGTAAAAATGGAGAGAAAAAATGTAAATCCAGAACGATTATGTTCTCAGATTACATGGCAAATATTTCAAAATTCTTCCTCTAAAGAAATCAGAAACAGACATCATACTCCCGTGGGTGTGGTTTATGCAAGAAAAACAGTACAGACCAATCAGCACACACATGCTTAAGGAAGGGCCTTAGCTTTCCGGCAAAGATCGACAATGGATGTGTATAATAGATGTTCACAGAATATATTGGATTCTCTGTTCTATCCAATTTTCCCCCCAATAAATTGACAAACTTCTTGTTCAGATCACATTGAAGATGACTTTTCACTGCATGTTATCGATCAGTTACATTCTAAAAATGTTTATGTGGACAACAAATGCTTTTTCTTGAACCATATTCTATTTCTCCATTCTGATGACTATCAGGCAGCAGGACTAGTTTCAGGGTTTTGGATTTTAATGTGTTTTGTGAAGAATGAACTCACTTTGACTTAAAAATCAACCTTTATTCTTTTTTTTTTTTTTTTTTTTGCGGTACACGGGCATCTCACGTTACGGAGCATAGGCTCAGCGGCCATGGCTCACGGGCCCAGCCGCTCAGCGGCATGTGGGATCTTCCCGGACTGGGGCACGAACCTGCGTCCCCTGTATCGGCAGGCGGACACTCAACCACTGCGCCACCAGGGAAGCCCAAAAATCAACCTTTAAAATTAGACTGTTAGTGGTAAGAATAAACTGCTTGAGGACCCACAATCACAAAGCACGTGCGGACTTTAAAACCTATAAACCTGTCACTAAATAAGTCATTGAATCTGCCGTGTGCAATGAAATACTAGTAAAAAGAGTTTGATTTACTTTCATTTGTTTGTAATTGAAGAAAAACAGGATGCTCCAGAACATATCCTTTTGGCACCCAGAGGGGGCGCAAGGCCGAAAGAAGTCAGAGGTGAAAGTGTAACCCCTCCAGATGGTGGCGCTACCTCCTCACCAGGGCTGCTAAACAGGATGGGAAAAGTGGTCCCACCCACCTCAGAGGACCTTCAACATGGGATTCTAGTAGTCCAAGGACTGTATATATTTAACTCTACCTCTGGTTTTTGAAGTGCAGTAAATATGCAAAAATTACAGAAACCTCTTTACCCTATTCCCTTCTGTCTTACCAACAGAAATGGAGTGTGTATGTGAGAGTATTAGAGAGAATTATTAGAGACAGAATTAGGGAGAATTAGAATGAGAGGGCACATGAGATTATGAATTTGAGAGAGAATATTAGAATGTGTGTGTGGGATGAGAGGGTATGTGAGTCGGAGGGACCCCACAGCGCTCCAGGCTTTGATTCTTGTAAGAAACATAACACTGTTGAAAGTACATGAACATGGCTAAATTCACAGTTCTAAATGTTTTGCCAAAGGCTAAAGCTGCAGATTTTTCCTCCAGAAGGGAAACAAAACTAAGCTCAACCCCCTCTTTGCTCTCCCTAATACTTCAGTGACATTAACTTATCCCTTAGATGTTTAGAAGAGGTTTACTAATTGAGCAGGAATTTTTCCTGTCTTCAATATTTTATTGAAGTGTTTCAAGCAACGTTAATAGCACAAAATCCACTATTAAGAATCTCACACATGGGCTTCCCTGGTGGCGCAGTGGTTGAGAATCCGCCTGCCGATGCAGGGGACGCGGGTTCGTGCCCCGGTCCGGGAAGATCCCACATGACGCGGAGCGGCTGGGCGCGTGAGCCATGGCCGCTGAGCCTGCGCGTCCGGAGCCTGTGCTCCGCAACGGGAGAGGCCACAACAGTGAGAGGCCCGCGTACCACGGAAAAAAAAAAAAAAAAAAAAAAGAATCTCACACATTTAACTGCGGCACGAATATCAGTCATTTATTGACATTAACATTATGAACACATAATGGAAAAATGTTCCTCAAAAGAGGAAGGTGAACTTTGACTGTCAATAGGACAAAGCTGTCTTCTGGAAACTAGGTTCACAGTTGGGTTTCGAGTCCCTGAGGATGGAGCTCGTCTATGTATGTGCATCCACAGGGGCAAGGTGTCGGAGGAGGAGGCTCAGGAATGTCTCCAGCTGCTTCTTTGATCTGTAAGCGATTAGTCCTCCCTTGTTGGCCCACTGGTCCACTCCAGCAGCGCCTCTGTTTCCCACGTGGTACACCAACTGTGGCAAGTCAAGCCCCGAGTTGGGGTTTCTTTCCAAGCACTCTTTTAAGTCCACCATTCCCCCACCCATGGCCCTGAGGATGGCGTGAGCGGCACAAGAGTCCCACTTGAACGTGGTATCTTCTGAGAAGATGTAAATGTCAACAAGGCCCAGGACAACACAGAGGCTCTTGTAGCCAGCCCCAGCTGCCCGGAATATGCGCTCTCCACACACACGTGACAGTGCGGCCTTGATGGTCTCCTTTTCACTTGTACTAATGACAGCTGAGAACGGGTGGGAGCATTCTGCCTCAGAGCTGGGGTTTTGGGTCACTTGGCTCTGCGTTTCACTGCTGTTTCTTGTAGAGACGGGAGGCAGAAATGAATGGATATTGGTCCCCATGTAAGAAAGGCCCCAGTAGCACTGTCCTTTCCACCTGTGGGAGAGAACATTCAGTTTGTGGCCGTAGGTTAGTTACCCCATTCGTTTTTCATTGCTCATATGGCTTCCCAACTTGATGATATGAAAAATATACAACATAATGGGTCGCAAGGTCCTTAAGCTTAGAAATGGATACCAAGTAGCGAATTCATTTCTAAAAGTTACTCCCTGTGCGTGTTGCTGCCTGTGCGGTTGCAGGTTAGGAATGCTTTCAGTTTTTCTGTATTATCACACCCATCTAGGACAATGCTAAAATATTTGCTCTGTTCCTGGAGGCCAGAAGTCCCGCAAAGTTTCACTGCCACTTTTGGCATTTAAAGTTTAATGGGGGGGGGGGATGAATAGATAAATAATCTTTTCAATCTGCAAATCTTTCACAATCCTTAAGTTTTTCTTCAGTTGGTAATGCCTTTTCATTCTCTAATTCACTAGCTCCACTTTGGTTTTAATACCAAGAAAGACGGACTCATTATTTTTGGCAACAACAAAAATAGCACCTATCATTTCTCAATGTTTAACTTACTATATATGCTGGATTGTTTATTTACAGAGATGGAAACTGAGGCTTAGAGTATGTAAGTGTAAGAATGTAAATCACTGGTAGAATCTGCATTCAAACCCAGAAAGTCTCACTCTAGGATCTGTGCCACTAACTACTTTGTCAACCATTTCTAGGTCATGATTATGCCAGCATCCAGTCCCACTTATTTTTAACTTCTTAACGACCCTTTAAAGACAACAAACACTTTCAGTTTGGAAGAAGGCAGGGTTAAAAGAAAACTATCAAAATTCCATAAGTGTAGTTTATGACTACTAAAGAACAAACAATTCTTAGTTGCTTGAGGCAAGTCAAAGTTTAACATAAACAAGTAGTTCTAGGACTTCCCTGGTGATGCAGTGGTTAAGAATCCTCCTGCCAGTGCAGGGGACACGGGTTTGAGCCCTGGTCCAGGAAGATCCCACATGCCACAGAGCAACTAAGCCCATGCACAACAACTACTGAGCCTGAGCGCCACAACTACTGAGCCTGCGCACCACAACTACTGAGCCCGCGCACCACAACTACCGAGCCCACGTGCCAAAACTGAGCCTGCATGCCAAAACTACTGAGCCTGAGCACCTAGAGCCCATGCTCCGCAACAAGAGAAGCCACCGCAATGAGAAGCCCGCTCACTGCAACCAGAGAAAGCCCGCACGCAGCAACGAAGACCCAACGCAGCCAAAAAAAAATAATAATAAAAAACAAATAAATTTATTTTTAAAAATATGCAGTTCTATACAAGTGGAAAAAAATATTATCTATTTCCATAAAAAACTGAAATCACAGGAGAAAAGCTGTTTTTTCTTGGCCTCTGCCATGCCCTGGAGCCCAGCAAGCATGGGCCACGGATCAGAGCAACTGTGCCCTGCACAGGAGTCCAGGGGAGCCTGAGGAGGGAGGAGGCAGAAAAGGAAGTGATGCTGGCAGTTCTACTGGGAGAGCACCCCAGAGCCAGGTCCTAACCCTGGCCATACCTACTCAGCTTTTCATTAGATCGTTGTCACATTTTGCTGCAAGACCCAGGGCTGAGAGTAAAAAGAACATTAATGCAAACATGCAGATTTTTAGTAGGAATACCAAATCTACTGAGTCATGGGAATGTCACGCAGAGAGATCATCTCGACAATAAGCAAAGCTGAGGTTGTAAATTCTAAAAACCATAATATACCAAAAATTTTCATCTTTTACCTGAGGGTGTTTAGGTCTTGTGATACAAACGGTTGGTTGATGACTCCCATCAGGGGCACCCCTGTCTGTATGTCATAGACACCAATTAAAATAGTGACACACTGAAGTCCACTGGGGAAGATTCCTTGGTTGGATTTAATGTCAGCAGAACCTTTTATATACTGATAAGTTGAATCTGAAAAATGAAGCAAATTTGGGATTTGCAAATTAGGATTATTTGAAATGATTATTTAGAAGACGATGAGGAATACATCTACAAACCCTGTACTATATCATTTCTCTCTTCTAATTTGGTAACTGCTATGGTCTGAATGTTTATGTCCTCTTAAAATTCTTACCCCCAAAAGTTGATGGTATTAGTAAGTGGGGCCTTTGGAAGGTACTTAAGTCCTCAATGTGGAACCCTCATGAATGGAATTAGTGTCTTACAAAAGAGGCTCCAGAGAGATCTTTAGTCTCTTCCGGAATGTGAGGACACAGTGAAAAAGTACCAATTATGAATCAGGAAGAAGGACCTCACCTAGTCATGCTGGCACCTTGATATTGGACTTCCCAGCCTCTGGAACTGGGAGAAATAAATTTCTGTTGTTTAAAAGCTACCTAGGGCTTCCCTGGTGGCGCAGTGGTTGAGAATCCGCCTGCCGATGCAGGGGATACGGGTTCGTGCCCTGGTCCGGGAAGATCCCACATGCCGCGGAGCGGCTGGGCCCGTGAGCCATGGCCGCTGAGCCTGCGCGTCCGGAGCCTGCGCTCCACAACGGGAGAGGCCACAACAGTGAGAGGCCCGCGTACCACAAAAAAAAAAAAAAAAAAAAAAAAGCTACCTAGTCCATGGTATCTTGTTATAGCAGCCCAAACTGACTAAGATAGTAACCAATCAGTTTTTACCTTTGGGTGCCACTTATATTGAATTATTTTTTGACCTCTTGTACTTCACTTTTAAGCTGCTTGTGTTTCATTTTCCCAACTATATAGTCTTGGAGAGAAAGGACATGTCTATAGTTCCTATGACAGCTAGCACAGCACCTTGCAGATAACAAGTACTCAAATATCCATCACATGTCAAAATCATTTAAAAGCTAACAGCTCAGGATAACCAAGGGGATTCCTTAGAGCTCTTACTAATCAGAGGACAAGTCCAAAGTGGATGGAAAAGCCTCCTTCCAGGAATCTGTCAGGGGTGGAATTACCTTTTTGTTTGTTTGTTTGTTTGTTTGTTTTTGTCCCTCAAATTAGGAGGAAGGAGACAATGATGGTAGTACAAGAGGAAGACATTGATGGCACTCCTGAGAAAAAGAAGCCAAGTAGCTAGGTTTCTTCTTAAAAGACTGTACATGCCAGCAGCTGACTGCCAACATCTAATGAGTTAATGCCCAGCTAAGGATGTGCCAGGCACAGGATCCAGAGAGCTAGCTAACAGAATCAATTCAGGATAGAACAAGAAAACAAGGTTTCTGTCCCTCAAAAACCTTAACTGAGTCTGATTTACCTTCAAGCAATAAAAGATTCTGGAAAACATTCTTAGTTTGCATATACAATCCATAGGCTGAATATTCTCTAATTCTCTGATGACTAAAGACATTTCCGTCATTATTAATGTGCTTGTAGGATGGGGAGGGTGGGGGGAGTTTGCCTGTTCAGCATGATTGGTCGCAGTTGTACTGGGTAGAATATGCCAGGAAGGCTGGGGGGAAAAGGGGGACTTCCGAAGATTAATACCTAGGGCATTATATTAATAGCATCATTGAGAGAGGCCTACACTTTTTTTTTTTTTTTTTTTTTTTTTTTTTTTTTGTGGTACGCGGGCCTCTCACTATTGTGGCCTCTCCGGTTGCGGAGCACAGGCTCCGGACGCGCAGGCTCAGTGGCCATGGCTCACGGGCCCAGCCGCTCCGCGGCATGTGGGATCTTCCTGGACTGGGGCACGAACCGGCGTCCCCTGCATCAGCAGGCGGACTCTCAACCACTGCACCACCAGGGAAGCCCCAGGCCTACACTTTTTAAACAATGAGCTATACATTATGGTTCTACCATAATCATGACCACAAAATTAATGGTGAGGCTTTACACAGGACTCACAAACTGACTGCTAAGAGTCACATTCAGCTGTGTTTTGCTTGGCCTGTATACTGGTTTTGATTGTTTGCTTGTTTAACTGAATTAGTAGCCAGTGGTTAAATTGTGAGATCTCACATAAAAACCTAGATTTTGATTTTTTTTTTAAAAAAAATCTGATAAGCTGGACAGTATTCCCAGATGGCAATAACCCGCTGGTGCTGAATGTTCTTAAAATGGCATGTGTGCTCAATTAGTTATAGCTGCTATCACTTCATTCTTCTCTTAGATTTAGCAGTCTGGTCTCTGAGGTCTTTCAAAAATGAGTTAATTCAGCTTTGTATATGTGCCTGTGTGTGTATGTGTGTACATACACACATATGTTATAGATATATGTATATAACACACACCTCAGCTCTTCGTTTATCTTTTTTTTGGCTGTACCACACAGCTTGTGGGATCTCAGTTCCCTGACCAGGGATGGATCCCGGGCCACGGCAGTGAAAGTCATTTATCATTTTAAAAATTCAAAAATTTTAAAACTCCTAGGAGAGTTAAGCCATACCCTCAATTTTTATTTTTCTAACCAACCCCCGCCAAAAAAAAAAAAAAAAAAAAAGGATTACTAACAAAAGCAAATAAACAAAAGCAAACACTCTCTCTACTTACCTATAGGATCCACCCAAACTCCCAAAGTGTCCTGTGGAATGTTGATCTCTATTGCATCCAGAGCTGGGTCACTAAAGACAACGTCCTGATGTACAACCTTGGCTAATGCTTCAGATGCCAACTTGTTACCATTAAGGACTTTGTTGAGAAGATCTACTGTTTCCTCCTCTGTTGGACACAGTCTCATGATAATCTTTTCCCCTAGAGTAAAGACAAACTAAAGACCATTACATCTCAAGTTTCAGGGGAGAAAGAACAACAGAAGGGTGGGAAGAAACAAAAACTGTCAGGGCACCTCAGACTAGGTGAGGGCAATATATCCATACCAGTGTTTCCTAACCTGGCTGATTGCCAGAATCACCCAGTGGCCTTCAAAGTCATAGCTGCTCAGTGGTCAGTCATGCACCTAACAGTGAGGAATGAATTCCAGGTGTCAAAGGACCTACTCTCCAGAAAAATGTCCACATGGGCACATGCACACAGTTTTTTGTATCTAGTTTAAGGGAGCTCATGGACCAGTTAAGAACCCTGAGTCCTTGATAATCAATCTTTTATATTTTTTGCCTTTTGACTTTTAATATACTGTGGGTCACGCTATTCACATTTGAATATGTTGTCGAAAAGAATGGAATTCTTATCAGTACAAAGAAGGGCTTCTACCTCCCTAAATTGTTTATGCTCAGTAAAGTAACATAAGATGAAGTACATTAATCTTTAAATGTGGTAAAGCTGTAGGACTCTAAATGATATACATAGAATAGCTCTCTGTGAAACCACTGGAAATCAGGATGTAAGCAAAGCTGCTTCTGCAATTGAAATTCCAAGTTACCGAGTCCAGGTGCTTTACCATCACTTTAAAGACACTTCTTAGACCCTTGCTTAATCTGGTTTCTAAACCCCGCAAAAGTAAGAAAAGAGGCTGGCAAAAACAGGCAAGTTAATAGCAACAGAAAGTCACAGCAATGCAGAATATAAATTTTTTTAAAATTAAGAAAACATGGCACTTTGGAGATTTTGTGGTATATAGACAAATACACCTAGCTAACCTAGCCATTCCAAGAACAGCAGCATTTGCATCACCTGAGAACTTGTTAGAAATTCAGAACTGCAGTCCCCATCCCAGACCTACTGAGTTCTAACAAGATCCCCAGCTGATTCATGTGATACTTAGAGTTTGGGAAGCACAGTGTGAGTCTATTACAATGATGATTCTGAAATAGCAAGAAACAGTCAATTACATGTAGTTCAATTCAATTAAATGAGACTGTTAAAGTTGGAGAAAAATAATGCTAATCACTGCCACTTGCTGAGCACCTACACTAGACTCAGTAAAAGTCATGGGATCATTCAAGGGAGCAAATCATATCACATTACTCCTTTGCTTAAAATCTGCCACTGAATTCCGATCATGCTTAGAGGAAAATCCAAACTCCTTCCTTTGAACTTCCACTGTCTCACCTCACCTCATCCACCAGCCCCGCCCCTTCGCCATGGTTCTCTGCAAAACCCAGTCTCTCCTTCAGTTCTAAGGAAAATGTAAGTGGAATGCCTTTTTGTCCCTATAATTCTAGATATGTAAATGAAATATTAAAATAACTGTTTATGAAGTAGTCAAACAGGATTTTAAGTGTAGGATTTCTTACGGGTTAGTCACAGGTGTTTTTTTTAAACACCTTTATTGGAGTATAATTGCTTTATACATATATCCCCAAATCCCCTCCCTCTTGTGTCTCCCTCCCACCCTCCCTATCCCACCCCTCTAGGTGGTCACCAAGCACCGAGCTGATGATCTCCCTGTGTTATGCAGCTGCTTCCCACTAGCCATCTATTTTACATTTGGTAGTGTATATATGTCAATGTTACTCTCTCACTTCATCCCAGCTTACCCTTCCCCCTCTCCATGTCCTCAAGTCCGTTCTCTACAACTGTGTCTTTATTCCTGTACAGGTGTTTTTTTTTAATCTTAAGTTTAAATGAGATTTTTCTTTCTTCTTATTGAGTGTCATAGAATTAAGTACATTTTAATACACTGCCCATGAAGGAGACAAATTTTTCTCCAGAGTTAATCCAGAAATTAGTTTTCTTTGTAAACATGACTCTAGATGTTTAACTATTTGTCACATGATCAGTGTTTAAAGTTCACTACTTTAATCTTCTACCATTAAACAAACAAAAACCCAGACAAACTAAAAACAGTTTGTTTCTCTAAAAAGGATCAGCGATTTTGATATTTTCCTCTCTATCACAAGGGAACATGGTGGTCCATCAAAGGAGAATCTGGTCCACAGGAAACTAATTAAATAAGAGTTAAAACTTGGTGGTAAAAGGAACCTTTTTGGTTGTCCAACTCCCTTTACAGAGGTTCTAAGACCAGAGAAGCCATGAGGTGATTTCAGGGACAGGGCCTCCTCTACATTCTCAGCCAAGGTCTATGGACTCCCAAGGAGGTCCACAAATGGGTTTACTTGGACCTGAAATTGTCTGGAAAACTGTGTAGATGTGCATCTTTCTGGGGGCATCTATAACTTCCATCAGATTCCCAAAGGGCCATGCAACTTTCCCAAAGGTTAAATCATACATTATTCAAATGCTACAGATTTATATCTAGACTAATACATGTGGACGTGCTAAATAATCCTAAGATGCCACATCTCCCTATCTTAAATGGCATGATATTCTGAAGTATTGAATGAAGCTTAACATTCAAATATGTTATTTACATGAAAGGCCTCCAAACATCCATTTACTTCATGATGTAAATTGAAAATAAAAATACCATATGATAGGGCTTCCCTGATGGCGCAGTGGTTAAGAATCTGCCTGCCAATGCAGGGGACACAGGTTCAAGCACTGGTCTGGGAAGATCCCACATGCCGTGGAGCAACTAAGCCCATGCACCACAACTACTGAGCCTGTGCTCTAGAGCCCGCGAGCCACAACTACTGAAGCTCGCGCGCCTAGAGCCCATGCTTCGCAATAAGAGAAGCCACCACATGAGAAGCCCGCGTGCTACAACGAAGAGTAGCCCTTGATTGCTGCAACTAGAGAAAGCCTGTGCACAGCAACGAAGACCCAAAGCAGCCAAAAATAAAATAAATATTTTTTTAAAAAACATATGATAATTAAGTTATAAAAATACATTAAGATTTTTATACTTACCCAAATCATTTGTAAACTCATTGGATTCTTCTCCAAAAATTTTTTTTCCCAAGCCTGGAAACTGAATGATTCAGAGTATGACAAAAATACAACAATAAAGAAAAAAAAAATCCCACATTTATGTTCAATTCTGAACAGATTTTCATTTTATACTTCAAATTAAATAGCACAATTAGATCTGAAATTTACAATTCCAGAAATCAATCCAAGTATAACAAGTATAAAAAGTGAAGTCAGCTTGGTTCAGTACTTAGTTTTCTAATATTTTCCTGCTCCTTTGCCCCTTTAGAAAGTCCAAATCATGGTAGAAGTCTGGTTTCCTTATGTTCTGTTGAGTCTGCAGAAGTACTTCTAGAAACTTCATCCTTCTAATTAAGGGCCACAGAGCTAGAATGTTTACAAAGGAGATGTTTTAACTGTTGCTCCTAAACAGTACCTAAGTAGCTTATACAAGGTAATGTTATTGACCAAGTACCTGAGATGATTACTTGAGACTGGATAAAAGGTATCAGAGGATAACATTTGACTTTGTTTTCATTTTCGGTGTGTTTTCTGTACCTGTTGGAGGTATCATTAGCCATCAGGCTAGGAAGGTGATATAGCAAAAAAGGGGAAATATTTTATTTGCCAATGATATGCACCAATATAAAATTTGAAAAAAATAGGAATTTTTCTCTCATCTCTGTATGACTAGGAAGCTTTCAGACACATTTTGCTTCTGATTTTCTCTGCAGTAAAGACAATTTCTCTCAAAATATGTGCTGAATGATGATATGAGTACAGTTCTCAGGCAATAAAAGGAAATGCTTCAAATATTTGAGCTCAGTTATTCACAGATGGCCAGTAGCTTTAATAATGCCCACAACTACGTGTTATTTTTAACTTTTTTAAAGAACAATGCAAGTCGGGACTTCCCTGGTGGCACAGTGGTTAAGAATCCGCCTGCAAATGCAGGGGACACGGGTTCGAGTCCTGGTCTGGAAGGATCCCACCTGCCGCGGAGGAGCTAAGCCTGTGTGCCAAAACTGCTGAGCCTGCGCTTTGGAGCCCGTAAGCCACAACTACTGAGCCCGTGTGCCACAACTGCTGAAGCCTCCGCAACAAGAGAAGCCACTGCAATGAGAAGCCCACGCACCGCAATGAAGAGTAGCCCCCGCTCACCGCAACTCGAGAAAGCCCGTGCACAGCAACGAAGACCCAAAGCAGCCAAAATTAACAAATAAAATAAATAAGTTTTAAAAAAAAAAGAACAATGCAAATCAACACGGGCTGGCACTGAGCCGATTCATCCATTCATCCAGGGCTGAAGCTCCAGTCTCCCAACCTACCTAGAAACCCTTTCTGAAGCTACAGTATAAGAGAGTCATGAAACTATTTTATACAAGCCAAAAGTGAATATCATTTATGTGTTCATAAGTCCTGGCATATACTTCATGAATGAACAACTGCCTGAACTTGTTATGCTCTGGGGCAAATATTAGCCCACAGAACTTAACGTTGATACATTTCTAATCCAGTTGCTCAACCATCCCTTCCACCCAGCTCTTGATCAGTAACAAAAATAAATTTGCTTCCTTTTTAGTTTATTGGAGCCAGATATTATAGGACATGAAAAAGTACAGTTTGTAGAAATTTCAAGGGGTCATTTATTCTCTCTTCCTGCCTGCAGTCAAGAATTCACTTAAATGATTCTAAATGATTCCTAATATTTTGAGAATTTCATAGAAACGATTCTAATATTTTATAGGGCTTTCCGACATAAAATTTTATCCTCCCAAACCTAAAAGGAAAGAAATTATTAGAGTACCATATAAAAGGCAATACAGTATTGCAAAGAGCACAGACTCGGTCAGCCTGGGTTCAAAAACCAGCCCTGCCATTCACTTGCTGTGCAACCTTAGGCAAGTTATTTAACCTCTCTGTGTCTCCCTTTTCTCATCCATTACAATGAAATAATTGTTCTTACCTCATAAAATTGTTATGATTAAATTAATATATTTAAAGCCCTTAGAACAGTACCTGGCTCACAGTAAGCATTTATAAGTGTCTGCTAATGTTATTGTTTGTTATTACTACTTAGGAATATAATTTATTTTCCCCAGTCAGCTTAAAAGACCTAGAATTACAATCATTGTTAGTTATAAACAATGTTTTCCTACTCAAATAAAGGGAGACTTTAAGTCTCCAGGACTCTGTGAGCCCATAACTGAGGCAACCATTAGATAAATGATTATGTCAAAAGGTGGGACTTAATACATCAAGTTTTAAAAAAGTTATAAAACAGTATGTTCTCATTTCTTTTGAAATAAGTTATATGCGCCATGTACACACACAGAAGGAAAATATTCTAACAATATTTAGCAAAACAGCTGTGGTTTTCTCTAGTGGTAGGATTAAGAGGATTCTTATTTTTCTGTATTTAAAATTTTTTTCTGCAGCACACATTTTGGTAATATTGTAGTCAAAACAAGGGGAAAAACCCAATTTGTTTATTAGAATCCAAGGTGTTAGTAATGGGGGTAGGGGGGACGAGGATGGGCAGGGGTGGCGAGGAGAAGGGATGCTATTCTATAGAGGGGAAAAACCACAGGGGCAAATATTTTGCAATTACATTGGCTGGGACCTTTCTTACCTTGTTCTCCATATTCTGTTTTATAACTTCCTGTACCAGTACATCAGCCAGGGTCTTGAAATCAACTGCAAACTTCTTGTTCTTTTCTCCCTCTTTCTTTTCTTCTATCAGCAGCTGGAAGAGGGCTTCCTGCTGCCTGCACGCCCGGGCAATGTTGGCAGCTCTCTCAGAGACACAGAGCAGCTCCCGGAGGATACCTGACATTTCTGAACCTGGCTTTTCAGTTGCAGCGTCTGGTGGAATCGGCACCCACCCTCCGGGCCGTCAGCTGGAAAAGTACAAGAATGTGAAAGAGAAAGCAGCTCAGAGAGTGATGTCAGGGTGCCTCGGCACTGCTTTACAACCCATCTGGCAGTCAATCGGTCAGCATGGCTGAACAGCTGCTATAGCTCACAGTCGCATCCTCCGGGTGGAAGACTAGATATCATCTAAATTTTGAAACTTATTTTTAAAGATCAAAAGATTTACAGTCTCAAATCCATTATGCAAAGAACTGAATTCTCAGTGAAAGAAAGAATTTGAATGAGAATCTACATTATAATTACAAAGCCCTAGACCAATAGGCAGGTGGATACCCGAGCACAATGTTAACTTAAAGGAAAAGCCAAGTTCACGTAATGACCTTGGAATGAGCACACAAGCTTAGCAACAACATTATTAAAGTAGTGCTCTTCCTTTCACCCTTTGGGGGAAGAAGGAAGAAGTGAAAGCCCGTTTATCCCATCAGTTTGGGGGCAACTTTCTAAAGTACCAAGCACCACACCAGCAAGCATCTTTGTGTCCTGCAGGACTCTGAGGTCACACCTGGGCCAGCAATCCAGGTGATCTCCCAATCACCTTTTTTTTTTTTTTTTCTATTAAAAAAGTCCCACTAGCTGTGCTGCTCTTCTAGCAAGTTTAAATAATAAAGTGAATTCAAACATGCAACTTGTTGGGACTTGAAAAGTTCTGGCTTCTAAGAGGCATG
Organism: Kogia breviceps; assembly: GCF_026419965.1. Taxonomy (NCBI): domain Eukaryota; kingdom Metazoa; phylum Chordata; class Mammalia; order Artiodactyla; family Physeteridae; genus Kogia; species Kogia breviceps. The sequence goes on along the minus strand of NC_081311.1, from coordinate 158,039,172 downwards.
CTACCACACCTTGACATACCTATCAGGTAATTAGGAGAGAACCATTTCTCAGTTTCAAGAGTAGCTGCATTTTATTGAATGCTTTAATAATTCCTATCTCAGTATTGTGAGAATTATTGTGAGGATTATCAGCCCTGCTTTACAGTCAAGGAAACTGAAGCTTAGAGAAGTTAAGCAACTTGTTTAGGGTTACACAAGACTAACCGGCCGGGCTCATACAGAAGCTCATGCTCTTTATTATCATAACAAATACTCTACTTGTTTAAAAAAAAAAAAAAAAAAGAAGTTCCATTAATGGACTCTAGGAGACTGAGAATTAGTACAACAATGAAGATGTCAATGCAATGGAGTTCATTGTGAATTGTCATAGCCGTTTTGTCTGAATCAGGCCTGCTTCAAAAAATATATGCTATTTTCTTAAGATTATGGGTCAACCACCCTAAGAAAATATGTCCAACCTCAATAGTAAGAAAAGGAAAGAGAATAAAAACAATGAGACATCCTACTTCACTATTAGATGGGCCAAACTGTTTTTAAAGTTAATTTTCATTCTTGCAGGTGTGGTGAAACAGGTGCTGGCTGATACTCTGCTAATGGGCGTGCAAACAAGTGGGTTTCCACAGGGCAATTTGAGAAAAATGTATCAAGATCCTTAGAAATGTTATTACCTTTAGCCAGTAACTCCAGTCTGGCCCTATTTTGTGTTAAGTCACAGCTGTGTTAAAATATTTCCACAGAGGGCTTCCCTGGTGGCGCAGTGGTTGAGAGTCCGCCTGCCGATGCAGGGGTCACGGGTTCGTGCCCCGGTCCGGGAGGATCCCACATGCCGTGGAGCGGCTGGGCCCGTGAGCCATGGACGCTGGGCCTGCGCGTCCGGAGCCTGCGCTCCTCAGCGGGAGGGGCCACGACAGTGAGAGGCCCGCGTATCACCAAAAAAAAAAAAAAAAAAAAAAAAAAAATATTTCCACAGAATAAGGATTAGTACTATTGACAGTAGCAAAAAAGTTAAAAATAATCTTAAACATTGGTGCAATGTAAGATAGACTACAATGTAGTTCTTAAAATAATATTTTTGAAGAATATTTAATAGGGATATATGTTAATGTTATAATATTAAGTGTATCTATAGTATCATAGTATGATCCTAATTTGTGTTTATACACACATGCACTCTGTTTATACATAGAGAGAGAGTTTGAAAGGCTAGTAGGTGATGTTTTAATGATAAACAGATGTTTAATGGTAATTATCACTGGGTACTAGAATTGTGGGGGATTTTTTTCATTATGCTTTTCTATAATTTTCAAATATTCTACAATAAATATATACTGCTTTTCTAATAAGAAATGATATTTTAAAATATCTTGGAACAATTAAGCACAAAGGACAAGAATTCCTCAATTCCTGGAGATAACTGTCCAAACAAAGTGGTACTATACTGACAACACAAACATCAGGTAGTAGAGATGATAGTTAAAAATTAAACAAAAACACCTGCTTACCTAAATGCCTTTTCCCCCCAAGGATTGAATAATATGTTAAAAAAATTCACTTTGGTTGACTTAAACCTCAACATTAAGAAAAACGGTTATATTAATACAGCTGAGGCAGTTTGACTTAGAAACAAAACAATTTATGGTATCTGTATGCTCTAAACTATAAGTTATATATAATGTATACACACATGGGTACATATATATCAGTAGAATACAGAAGCTCTAAGTGTATAAATTCAATAACTTTGATTATTTTGATATCTTGCTACATGTTATGAGGTTATTGTAAGTAAAGGAAAAAGAATCAATGAACTAACAGTACCTAAGCAGCTTTTTATCTTAAAAGCAGCATGAAGATTTTAAGGAGTCCAGTTTGAAAACTTTCTAAATTAACAATACCAGTATTGTCTATTTTACTCAACTTTGTTAAAGTCAATTTTTTTTTTTTTGGTAAAAGAAACACCGTACCACCACACCATTGGATAACCAAGAATCTCTCCCTATGATGCCCTCAGAACACTCAGGTGAGTTACTCACACAGGCTACAATCTCCAGGCACCACCACCACCCTTCTCCTGACACGGAAAATTCACCAACTTAGTCCTGATAAGTTTCTATACAGCTGCCCAGAGATCTGGAGTTTCTGACCTTTATTTCCTCAATAATGACCATTCTCACTTCACCTGAGCACAGCAACTTGACCAATGGGGGAAAAAATAGCAGCTCTAAACTTTAGTCCTGTAATTAACAGGTACACAGATTTTAAGAATTCATCATAACACAGTAAATCAGATTTTTCAGTTCCAAAGTTATCCCGGCACTCAACCTTAATCACCTTGTATTCTGAACCTAGAAAACACTATGGTGTCTTGTCAAGCTCCAGGCTGAACCGCAGTTTCAGCTTAGGACTAGGTTTTCTCCAGCCATCCTATAGAACCATTGTATAGAACCCAGAACTTCTTTAGCTCCAGGGTCCTAACCCCCTAAAAAAAAAATCTCTCATAGCTATCATCATGTACATGCAAGACTTTCTAACTAATTTGCATAGCTAGCCTGCTACTTTCTAGCTGAATGGACTATTTCCTCCAAATGAATGAGCCAGGGTCCTCTGTGCTTATCTCTGTAAGCTGCTTCCATATCTCTCTCTCCATCTGTCCTCAATTCAATTCACTCAGCCAGGCCACACACTCAGGGGCATAATGGACAATTTGCCCTCACTTTGAAGGATTCAACTTGAGAGAAACTGAGGGCTACATCCAATACAGAATTTCTTCGAGTTTATTAATAGCTTGTATTAACACTCATGGATATTATCATTCAGATGATTTTTAAAAGCAAGTTTATATATGCGTTATTGGGCTTCCCTGGTGGTGCAGTGGTTAAGAATCCTTCTGCCAATGCAGGGGACACGGGTTTGAGCCCTAGTCCAGGAAGATCCCACATGTGGGGGGGTAACTAAGCCCGTGGGCCACAACTACTGAGCCTGCACTCTAGAGCCCACGTGCCACATCTACTGACGCCCACATGCCACATCTACTGACACCCATGTGCTCTAGAGCCCGTGCTCCGCAACGAGAGAAGACACAGCAATGAGACGCCCATGCTCCGTGCAACTAGAGAAAGCCGCGCACAGCAGTGAAGATCCAGCACAGCCAAAAATAATAATAAATAAAAATAAATAAATTTTTAAAAAGAGTTTATATATGCATTACTGACCTAAGTTGGCTTTATTTAAATATTTCAAATACTTTAAATGAAAATTATTATGGATTCATGATTAGTAAGTTATGACATTTACCATAATTTAATAGCTTTGAATATAGAAGAAATTCCTTTGGATTCGTATTTAATGGGTATTCTGGCAACCACGTGTTAGAATTACCTAAGGAGCCTATTAAAAAGACAGATTTCTGGGGCTCCATCCCAACTTAGTGAATCAGAATCGCTGGGGACAGGGTCCAGGAATCTGTAGTTTTGTCAGCCTCCAAGATGATGCTAAACACTGAGATTTAATAGCTACTGTTCTTCAGGCTGTTCATTCATCTTTAATACTATGCTGGTAATTTCAAGGGGGCTGGCACCTGGTGGCCAGATATCTTGGTGAAACCATGTGCTAACAGTTACTCATATGCAGAGAAAAAGCCCAAGTTAAAATAATAATCGCTAACGTTTATTAGGTACTTACTATATAGCAGGCATCCTTCCAAGCACTTTACATATGTTTTTACATATGTTAATTCGTTTAATTCTCACACAACCCTATGGAGGAGGTACTATTATCTCTATTTTACTGATAAAGAAACTGAAGCACAGGAGGGTAAATAATTTGCCCAAAATCACACAGCTAGGAAGTGGCTGGGACAAGATTCAAGCCCAGGTGAACCGGCAGAAACCCAGTTTTATTGACTAGAGCACACTGTTAGCCAGTGCTCTAGCCAATAAAATCCTTTCATAAATTGTTAGCTGTTAACTAAGGGAAGAAATGAGCAATCACTGAATAAATAATCACAAGAATATTATTATTATAAGGTATATTACATAGCAAAAAGGAGAGAAACACACACACCTCCCTGATGGCTGTCAGTAGTTTGATTATTAAAAAAATCACTATTTTTTTTTTTGTGGTACGCAGGCCTCTCACTGTTGTGGCCTCTCCCGTTGCGGAGCACAGGCTCCAGACGCGCAGGCTCAGCGGCCATGGCTCACGGGCCCAGCCGCTCCGCGGCATGTGGGATCTTCCCGGACCGGGGCACAAACCTGTGTCCGGTGGACTCTCAACCACTGCACCACCAAGGAAGTCCCCCAAATCACTATTTGATACTCACTTTCCTTCTGCTCTCCGGAAAACCTTTCCCTAGCTGATTCTCAGTCTCAGTGTAAACCATCTTTGCTGGATAGTAAAAGCTCATCTATGTTCTACTGATATCCCTCTTAACTGGCTGTCTTGGCATGAGGGGCGGGGAGGGGGTCAGCTCATGCCGAATATCTAATTCCTCTTGTTATTTGTTTGCTAGGGCTGCCATAACTAAGTGCCACAGTATGGATGGCTTAAACAACAAATTTATTTTCTCACAGCTCTGGAGACTGGAAGTCTAAGACCAAGGTGTCCGCAGGGTTGGTTTCTCCTTGGCTTGCAGACAGACTTTCCTCTGTGGACGAGCATCCGTGGGCGTCTCTCCCTCTTTTATAAAGACTCCATTCAGATTGGATTAGGGCCCACCCATATGACCTCACTTAACCTTGAACTGAGTTAAGTTAAAGGCCCTATCTCCAAATACAGTCACATTATGAGGTAGTGGAGAGTTAGGGCTTCATGTACAAATTTAGAGAGAATACAATTTAACCCAAAGAGACCTTGATAATCTTAGCAAATGCCAACCCAATCTATTCCTTTGTCTTCTTTTTTCTGGCCAAACAGTGAATTGGGGTAGGGTGCTCTTTCCTGTTTATGTGGTCAATAAGTTTAATTCTGTAAGACAATCTTTTCCACTAGGAGCTACTCACTTTAACAGCCAAATCATTAATGATCAGTGAACACTGAAATACTCTTATAAGCCTTATTTTGTGACAACCCATTTCAAGTCACATTTGAGCAGAACAGGTTTAAAGAAGTTACATTCCTCACCATCTCAGGCCAAATGTATATCTACATGTTTACGTAAGATCATGTCACAATGTCAGAAACAGTCTCCTTAGCTTTTATGGGATTTTCACATCTGTTAGAGAAACACTGAGTAAACTGAAGTAGGCCAATTAGAAAAAAAAAAAAAGCTTTTAAGACTTTTCCTGGAAGCCCAAATCTCTCTACAAAGACAAAACTCAATTTTAATTTCTGACCATCTTATCATCTCATCAGAACACCAGATATTAAAAATCATATCTGAATAATATACACATATTTCAGACATGATAAACAGTAAAATGGGAAAGACATAGGCTTCGGAATCAGATAGACGTGGGTTGAAAACCAGGGCTCTGCCATCAAAGAGCTGTGTGGCATCAGGTAATTTACCTACCCTCTCTGAGCCTCTCTCTTCATCTGTAATATGAAGATAATACATATCTTGCAGGGACATTGTGAAGATCAAAAGAGGTATTTCTGGAAAAGTACCAAGCACAGAGCCTTGCATATAGTAGATGACAAATGACAGCTATGACTATTAAATACAACTTCACAGAACCCACAATCACAGTCCTTACTTGAAAAATAAGAAGTCGGCAACTTTATAGGGGTCACTGAAATCTTTTCTGAAAATTTACTACTCCATTAAATCTAAAAGGCTGGAAACTACTTGTAATTCTTTGAATGACCCAGAAAAAAAGTTCCTTTATGCAGGCCAGATCTGATTGCTTCAGTTTCTGGGTGTCTGGGTGGAAACTTTGGCTCCCGGAGGCTGAAGACTACTCTGGCTTCATGGTAAACCATCTACAGATGGCTCAGGAGGGTCACTATTCTGTCAAGGGGGATACTTTGTTGGGAAATTTGTGGAGATTCTAGAGCCAAGGGTGTCTGTTTTTGTGTGATGAGCCTGCTTGTGCCAGAACCTGGCCATGCCCCTGTGCTGCTCATGGTGACAGAAATGTGACAACATAGGTAAGGGCCCTCAACAAAACAGAACTGCTCACTAATGAATAGGCAAGTAGGTCAAAGCATTTCTGTTGACATTCATTTCTTCCTGCAGGTAACCTACTACTTTTGCAGAACCCACATTTTTGCCCATTAGACAATGACTCCACCCCATCCCCTCAATTCATAAACAGGATTCAGTCTGTCACTCATCCTCTGAAGACTGGCAATTTGAAATTACTGTGTGGTGGCCCTGCCTGACTGCTATTGCTGTTGGGGAAGAAGGTCCGACTTCCATGAAATACCTGGGTGCTTTACAAGAAGTGTTTTTGGTGACCTCTCTCAAAGGGGTGCAGCTGGCCAGGACTCTCCCTAGGTGGGCACATGCTGAGGGGCTGGCCAAGGCTCTAAATTAGCTCACATTGCTATTGTAGGGGAAACAGAGACCTTGTTCCTCTTCCCCTTCCAGGTTAGGGCTGCTTTAGGGAGTAGTTTAAAGAATGGAAGCTGCCAGAAAGGATGGGGAACAGAAGTGGGCCCACACAAAGTATGTAATGGGCTCAACTGGAGTAACCAACGATGGCTAAAGTGCAACTTGCTAACAATAGCCTCCCCTGACATCCCTAGGAGAAGCTCATCTACCCACCTGGTTACCTAGGCCAGAAGGAAAACTGTACCACAAGCATTAACAGGCATTTACAAACACTACCTTTTAGGTCAACGGAAACTGAATTGTCCTTCCAGTGTATGAGCTTTGCTCAACTTTCAGATATTTGATCATCACACATTTCTCAGAATCCACTAAGTAGTACAGCATGGGACTGTCTGTACTTCTTTAGTGCTATTTCACTTTGATCTCTGCGATGTTGCTGTCATCACTTCATAGTCTCTGATTAAGTTTAGCATTTTAGTGGCTGATTTCCCACCATCTGTCCATTTACTTCCATGCTCTGGGCAGATCATTAATTTGCACATGCTGTTCCCTCTGGCTGACATGACCTTCCTCCTGCCTTATGCCTAATGTCTACTCACCTTCTCAGAATCAGTTCAAAGGCAAGAAACTTGAACAGATACTTCATAAAAGAAGATGTTCAAATGGCCAATAAATATATGGAAAGATAGTGTAATTTGTTAATAATCAGGAAAATGCAACTTAAAAGTTGCAACAGGGTATCACTGCGTGTCCAACCGAATAGCTAAAAGAAAAGACTGAAAATGTCAAGGTTTGATGAGGATGTAGAGCAATGAGACTCATATTGCTGGTGTGAATGAAATTGGTACAACCATGTTGGAAAATTGTTTATAATTTGCTGAATATAAGCATAACCTATGACCTAGCAATTTCTCTTATAGACTTGTACTCAACAGAAATTCCTGCACATATACATTAAAAGACATATACAAGAATATTTATGATCAGCATAATTTGTTGCAGTAACCTCACACTAGAAATAACCCGAGTGACCATCAACACTAAAATGAAATAAACTGTGGCATACTTGCAAAAGAAAATACTATACAGCAGTGAGAATTAATGAATTATTGCTATAGGCAACAACGTAGATGCATCTCACAAAAACATACTGCTGAGTGAAATAAGTCAGACACAAAAAATATACGTGGAGCAATTTAATTTAGTGGAAGTTCAAAAAAAGGCAAAACTAACTTATGGTGTTAGAAGTTGCAGTGGTGGTTACCCTTGGAGAAGGAGGAGGGATTATTGATGGGGGTAAATGATGGGGCTTTTAGGCACTGGGGATGTTCTAGATCTGAGTGATGGTTACATGGGTGGGTTGACTTTGTGTACATTCATCAAGCTACACCCTTAGGACTTGCATACTTTTCTGTATGTATTTCTATTTAGATAGAAAGTTTTTTAAAGGGTGTGTGTGTGTGTGTGTATGTGGAGAGTTGGCTCTTCCAGGAGCCATGCTTGACCCTCCATCTTGGGTACCTGGACCATAGGAGACCGGAGGCAGGACAAATCTCTATCCCAGCTCTCCAACACACTGTACATTGGTTTGCTTACCTATGCCCTCGTCTGGCAGGAGATTTAAACGTGCATGGTTTCTTATGACTCTTAGCGCATACCTCAGGGGTGTTCAATAAATGTTGGCTTATGAATTTTCTCTTAGCTTTGTAAATACAGAATTCATCTTTGTCATATTGTTTATTATACTTGTATTTTATCAGCATTACCCAGGTGCCATCAGGCATGTGGGCCCATATTTATTTATATCAAAGTCTACATATATTCTACATTCATTTACAAAAAAACCCAAAGCTGTATCTGGATGACTAGCAACTGAACCACATTTTTGAGCACCAGATCGGAATCTGATATTATGCTCTGACATCTGGAGGTGACCTATCTTGATTAATTTTGTTGATTAAATAGCCAAAACTGGTAAGTTTAATTTGGTTTTGTTAGAGAAGACATTAAATATGGGATATGTAAATCCATCTATTTAACCTTCACATTTCTCCCTCCCTTCTTCCCATTCTTCAAATAGCGTTGACATAACACGCCCACTTCTAGGTCGATCAGTCCACCTCACCCTATAGCTCTAGTAAGGTTACTGCTGGACCACGTTACCTGCATTTTTTTTTTTTTTTTTTTTTTTTTTTTTTTTCGGTATGCGGGCCTCTCACTGTTGTGGCCTCTCCCGTTGCGGAGCACAGGCTCCAGACGCACAGGCTCAGCGGCCATGGCTCACGGGCTTAGTTGCTCCGCGGCATGTGGGATCTTCCCGGACCAGGGCACGAACCCGTGTCTCCTGCATCGGCAGGCGGATTCTCAACCACTGCGCCACCAGGGAAGCCCGTTACCTGCATTTTTGCTCACTGCTGCTGCTCAAAGCAATAGATCACAAAGAAGTCCTCTATCCTCAAATGTTGTTCTGGTAGCTTGTAAATGGGGGCTTGTGCTAAAGTAGCGTGTCCCAAATTAGTAAGAATCAATTGAAACACTCATTAAAAATACAGATTTTTAGACTTTTCCCCTGGAGATATTGATCCAGTAAATCTGGGTTGAAGACAGGCAATGTCACTCAATTAATTTTTATTTGACAATTTAAGGGAACACCAGGTGCAACAGTCAGCTCTGTGTCTCACTAGTTATTCAGGAGCAGAACAGGGAAAGCTATAGCTGCTGCGACTAAGAATAATGGCCTTGGTCGGCTAAGGGTCAACTATATTGTCTTTTTTGTAACAAAAATTAAATGCTGGAAAAAAAATGCAAGTTGACCTACATAATAAGTATTCCACATTACATAATACTTGCCTAAAGTACACATTTCAATGGCTTCCCAGAATGCATTTGAAAAGTATGAAAAAATATTCCATTTAGAAATACTTTTAAATTTGTTAGTGACCCTCTTTTATCCTCTTCTCCAGAGTGAGAAACACTTCCACTAAATAGAAACTCTTTTCTATCTGCTGTCTTCCAACTATATGCTTAAACTTTTATATGCTAAGAGATGTTCTTAGCATACAACCGAGGTGTCACAAATGAAACCTGAAATCACATAAAATATAAAAAAATGGAAGTAGATTCAGTGTAGCTATCTTAAGTGTTGGGAAAGAATAAATAGTTTTTAAAATACAAATTTAATGCCTAATTCAAGGCAAAAAGAAAGATGTATGGCTTGTAGAAACTTTTCCAGCAGAATATTATTTATAGCTTTGATAATTGTTAATCTTATAATTAATCGTATTAATCCTCAAATCCATTTTGAACATTTCCTCTTGCATGTAACGTTTTTCAGTCATTTTATCTTTTCTTTTGAACTTTTGCAGCACTTAACTTTCCGTACCAACTCATTTAACACTTGCCTTTTATGGTCTACGTGGGCCACCGTGGGTGTGTGGTATAAAGAGCCTTGTTTAGGCCACAGGGGAGCTGGGTCTTAGGCTCTGCCTGGCCTTTAACCAACCAGGTGTAAAACCCTGGCCACATGTGTAAGCTCTCAAGGACTTGTTTTCCTCATTTCTGTAAACATAAAAAAGGAAAAGAAAGAAGGGACAGAGAGGTTGGAAGGAATGATTTCTATGGTCTGTTCCAGTTCAAAACTTCTCTATTTTTTAATATCCACTTTCCATATAAAAGAGGTTGGAGACTATTATTCAGCCTTAAAAAGGAATGAGATTCCAGTACATGCCTCAACATGGATGAACCTTGGAAACATTATGCTAAGTGAAAGAAGCCAGACTTAAAAGAACAAATATTGTATGATTCAACTTATATGGGGTACCCAGAATAGTCAAATTCATAGAGACAGAAAGTAAGACAGTGGTTACCAGGGCTGGGAGAAGCAGAGTTATTATTTAATGGATCCACAGTTTCAGTTTGGGATGATAAAAAAGCTCTGGAGATGGATAGTAGTGATGGTTGCATAACAATGGTAACGTACTTAATGCAAGTGAATTGCACACTTGGAAATGGTCAAAATGGTAAATTTTATGTCATATATATATTTTTTACTACAATTTTTTAAAGAGTAAAATACAAATAAAATTACAGGTTCAAAAAAATGTACATTTTTAAGGCTTTTGATGTTTATCATCTACCTAATAAGGGCATAATAAATATTTGTTGGTTGAATGAAAAAAAAAAGTTGGGGTGGGGTCATTAAAATTAAGTTGAAAGAGCACACTAGGCTCTTTGCCTTGTAGTTGATTTTGACTGCAATCACGCTGGTTTTTATACTTAATGTGTGCTTATATGCTACAGTGGTTTGGATTAATGAACATTATTAGGAAGGCCTAAGCACCCCCCCCATGCCTGCACTTGGGGCACCATTATTCTCTCTCTTATAGGCTGTAGGTTCCTTGAGAGCAGGATACATAATTTTTCCATCTCCTCATGATACACAGTGGGAGTTCTGTAATTTAATTGACTGATTTTCATTCCATTAAAGATAAACATGTTTAAAAGGATTTTCTTGCATTAAAATTAATCTGTAAGGGTTATTCATTATGCAAATTTTAGGATGATAACTGTTAGGAAACATGATTCAAACGAGTTCTTTATGGAACTTCTTAGAAGATGGTTATTATTATTTATTTCTGCAATGACAAATTACATGACCTAAAATATATTCTCTGAATATTATAGCAAGAAAGTAAAGGTGAGTGATCACACTGCATCATTTTGGCAGGCTGGGTTTATGGCAGCATATCTCTTATCATTCTACTTCCATTTTGTAGAGGTAAATGTTTATTTTTAACAGATATTGACAAATGTTGAATACAACAATACATAATACTGAATATAACATATGCCTTCAAAGGAACATAAAATGATAGAAGAATATTTATAGTATCTTTTACTTGAAAAGGTCTAAGTACTAAAACGATAATAAATGGCTCATTAAAGCCACTCCAATATACAAATATACTTAATGCTCTTGCATTCTTGCTAATGCTACAACCATAGATAAATGTCTAAGCTAGTTAATATTTACCTTTTTGATCTGAGTTTTCATTTCTATTTCCCCCATTCTTTGCTATTCATGAAGCTTACAATCAACCATCTTTTTAAAACAGACCTTTCATGATTCCCAGATCAAACTGGGATTATCTGTGGTTATATGTGATTCTTGCAAATTCTCAGGAATTAACTAGAGGGGTTTTCTAGAACTTGGAAGATAAGATCCTATTTTTAAAACTACTGATGATAAAAAAAATCTTTTTAAGTACATTAGGATTACCTTAAGCAATATTAAATAACATTTTCCTTTGGTCATTTGAATTTAATCCTGTGCAATTTGTTACAACTCTCATTTGCATTGAGGGAAACCTAACCATTGTCACTCTGTTAAGAAAAGGACAAATTTAAGTATCTATTGAAAAAGTTAGAAAATATTTACATTAATTTGAACTTGGATAATTAAGTTAAAAGATTTTTAACATTTAGTTGATTAAAAATAAAAACAAGAAAGCAAAACAACCCTCCTCCACCTCTAAAACAAAAGAAAAGAAAAATAAGAGAGAAAGAAAGAAAAGGAATGGAGAGAGAAAGAAACTGATACTTTCCAATGTGGTAATTCATCTTAATGAATTATTTTGTAGATTAATACTTTATTTTGTCAATTTGTTTTTATATATAATTGACCACATTTTATGCTGAAATAAAGATTTTTCTTTTTTAGATGGTGTTGGGTCATTTTAATAAAAGTTATAAATAAGTTACTAAAATTTGCATGCTCATCTTCTCTGATTAGGAACACAGAAAAAGTAACAAATAAGTCTGTTATATGAAAGAAATGATCAGGCACAAAATTTTGCTGTAGATTGCTATCACAGTAATCTGCACTAAAAATCCATTAATAAAATGCTCTTATAACATTAAAGGACTTGAATTGAGATTGCCTACCACAAAAAAGAGACTGAACATGTAAAAATGTTTGCTGGGCTTCCCTGATGGCGCAGTGGTTGAGAATCCACCTGCCAATGCAGGGGACATACATGGGTTTGAGCCCTGGTCTGGGAAGATCCCACACGCTGCGGAGCAACTAAGCCTGTTCACCACAACTACTGAGCCTGCCCTCTAGAGCCCTTGAGCCACAACTACTGAGCCCGTGAGCCACAACTACTGAAGCCCGCATGCCCAGAGCCTGTGCTCCGCAACAAGAGAAGCCACCGCAATGAGAAACCAGCGCACTGCAATGAAGAGTAGCCCCCGCTCGCCACAACTAGAGAAAAGTCCGTGCACAGCAACGAAGACCCAATGCAGCCAAAAATAAATAAATAATTAAATTTATTTTTTTTTAAAAAAAAGTCTGCTAAGTTCAATCACCCCAGAAGGCTTGACTACAAAAGGATATAAAAGTTTCGGATTTCCTAAATGTGTGACATCATCATATTAGCAAAACCATAGCTTCCATTTAAGAACATGTTATGTACAGGAATGCTAATAGGTTATATGTCAGCAACAGTTATTTCCCACTTCTGTTTCCCAATCTTGCCTTTTTTGTTTGTTTTGGTTTGCCCTTTTAAATTTTTATCATTTTGGCCTATTTTAAGTATCTTCTTTCCCTTAGAAATTCTAATTCAGGAAATCCCTAGTAGCAACCTGGGAGTCTTTTTAAACCAATATTATCCCCCCTTCCTCCCACTTGGCCACTACCCTAGGTAATTTTTTAAATTAGACAAGTTTGGGAACCACTACTCAACACTAATCATGGGAGATGGGAAGCAAAGTGCTGTCAGCTCTGCCTTTATCTCTAAACTCAAAATCAAACAAAAACATCAACGTAGAGAGTTTTATTAGCTTCATTACAAGATTCAAATATTTTAACAAGGACATTTATTGAGGAGACACATCCAGAAAAAGTTCTCATATACACCATCCTCAAGTTTAATAAATGAAGAAGACACTTGGTTTTATTAATCACTTTATATAAATTCATTATCTTTTAGGCAATTTGTCTACAAGATGAAATAGATTAAGACATTTTCTAAGTGGCAACAGAGACAGAAACAAAAGCAGAAGTAAATATATAATGAATAACTTTATAACTTTTGTTTCACAGGCCTTATATGTCAAATAAGACACGATCTTTTTTTTTCAGAACTACCACAAGTATAGCTGTAATTTAAATCTGTAATAAGATATTCCACATTAAATGGCTGCAGTTTCCAACCAGGTGGTGATTTAGTCAATAACTTGAAAAGAAACGGTAGCTTTCTCTATGAAATAGTAAAATGAAACTTTATGCCTTTTACATAATTTTCTTCATGACTAAGAACTAACTGCAAGAGTAATATAAAAATCCACAAAAGCTTAAAAATAAAGTAGATTCTAAATAAGAATGCAAACAAATATCTGCCTTGAAAAAAATGAACTCTTCTATTGCCCCTTTCCCCCCCTTCTATAACCTATTTTAAAAGGTAAAAAATGAGGTCACCTAGCTAATTCATCAGTCAATAGTAGTTCGGTGGATTATTTTCATCATTAGACTATTATCAGGTTGAGCAGGGCTGACCCTTACCAACTTCTTTGGCTTCAAACCTAGGAATCACAGCAAAACGGCCCAAAAATGTTTTATTCAACCTGTGGGATGCACTCAAGTGGTCTGTCCACACAGCCTTAACCCACTGTTCTTTTGAAGTGAACGCCATTCACACAGTGGGCAAAACTTCTGCTTATTCAACGCCTTAAAACTTGCTTTAAAACGGAAAATCTCCAAAGTACACACCTTGATTGTTTATATGTATTCTTCATGAATGTACTAAATAATCTAGGGATTTTTTTCGGGCTCTTCGTGTCTAACAGTATACACGATTCGGCCAAACCCATGTTAAATATCCGCATCCCCCCGCCCCACTACTCTACTCTACTCTGGCCACACCAACTAACTCTGCACGTCTCACCAGACCGCCTTTCCAAATGCAGTGAATTAAAAGCAAGGAGGCAAAGACTTTTCTAAATATAGTCCCTTCATGTTATTTTACACTCATCTAGTAGGTCACCAGTGGCAGCCAGCAGCAATGGACACTAACAAGCATCTCTCGAAGCAAAACCAAGGGGCGCTTGACAGCTACGCCATCTACACTTTGAACCCGGGCCACTGATCTCGACAACTGTCAAATCAGCTTCTGCGACCTAAAAATGCTGATCGAATTAAAAAAAAAAAAATGTTTGCCACTCTTTCTTCCCACCGTCTACTTCTTTCGGGTCGTTTCTGCGGAGCCCAGGGAACCGCAGGACTCGAGAGCTCCTCCGCCCGGCTGGTTGCAGCAACGATGTGGGCCGGGCCGGGTGGCAGCCTCGCTGCAGCGGACAGAGGTCATCACAGGCCGGGCGGAGAGGCAAGGAGCCCTGCTGGCCCAGATTTACTCACGTACTTTCCGGAGAGGCGATGCGTGCGTGCTGGTCGCCCAGCCCGGGGACCCGGATCCGAGCAGGAAGGGAGGCTGTGGCGCCGAGGCGAGGGGGGCGTAAAGAGGAAAGCGTATTACCTAAGCCGGGATGCGGAGCCCAGAAGGAGGCTGCAGACTTTCCCTCCAGAAAACGGAAGAGGCGGGGGAGGAGGAGGAGGAAAAGGCGGAGGAGGAGGTGGCCGGGCGTGGGAGGCTAGCCGAGGGGCGCCCGGCGTCTGGCCGCAGGCTCAGCCAGAGGGCGAGGGGCTGGGAGCAGGACGGTGGTCATCGGAGAGCGAGGCGCAGCCGGGCGGCGAGCGGCCACGCTCTCCCGAGATCGCAGACCGCAGCATCCGCCAGGCCGCCGCCCTCTCGTTTCCCCCCGGACCATTGCGTGGAAACGCGCGGTGACGCCTCGAGGCTCCCGGGGCGAACGGGGGCATCCCACGCCTGCCTACAGGAGCCCGGAGTCTGCACCGTCGCAAGTGGAGCGTGATGATTCAGAGGGGAGTGCCAGGAAGCAAAGGGTTCCAGGGTCACCTCATCCACTGTTTTTGTTTTCTTCTTGTAGCCGCCCGCAAATTCGCTTTTAATATCTTCCTCCTCCATTCTTCCGTACTCTTTTTTGAGGATTATGGTTTTGATACACGGGTTGGCCGCTGTGAAGATGGACTTCCTGCCGGTGGCAATCGGGTCCCATTGTTTTAATAGAAATGTCAAGCCTGTTGGTTGTGCTGCGAACCCTAGCAGTGTCTCCTGGGCGCTTGACTTACAAGGTTCGGGCCTAGGGCCACCTTGACCAGAAGCACACTGTGGGTAGGGAACTCTTCTCTCTTCAACCTTCTAAACTGTGGGATTTAGTATACCTTAAAGATGGCTTTGAGTGGTGGGTAGTGATAGGAATGGGTGATGATGGGGGGAAGGGTAGGCATTCTTAAAGGGCAACAGTGTTGAACAAAAGGGGTCTGGCCAGTGGCCCAGAAGGCTAGATGTTGTTTGTGAGCACACTGGGCCTTCTAAAGTCCTTTACACATCCTTTAACTTCATGGCACACCTAGGAAATAATCCTGTCTGCAGGACCCCAAGTGGGGCAAACAGGAGGCTGCTCATGCAGGAGAGACTGGGCCCTTCCACCTTGGAGGGCAGAGGAGACCACTATGTACATGTCTGTAACTCATTCCGTGGTATGAAATTAGGAAGCTCTGTTTTAAAGTTCTAGCTAGCAGGTTTTCTTATCTACATTCCCCCAAACCTCCTGAGTTGTCAAGTCTTGGTCCTCAGAGCAGTGGGGAACCACCAGGACAGGGGCCTGGGGGTAATACTCAACTTGTCATAGTCCAGGAAATGGTGCTTAAAACTTTGCATCACCCGGGGCAGAACTCATCTTTCTGCTCCCAGCCTGCTTCTATGGTCTCTGACTGAGACAACTCCTCCTTCACACACACCCCCACCCCATTATCGGGCTTTCACTCACTAGCAAGTCCAGCTGTTCCATTCTGTCTTCTCTCGCAGATTCATTTATTAGGTCCACCCCCTGTATTTGTTTATTAATCAGTCTAATAATTGTATCTAGTCTCATTTCTATCTCTGATGGAAAGATCAAGAAATAGTTTGAACATAATCAACTATACTCCAATATAAAATTAAAAAGTTAAAAAAATGAATCAAATCAAAACCAACCAAACAAACAAAAAGAAACAGTTTGATATTTGGAAGTAAAGAGATAGCAGATACCAGAAGAGTTAGAACGCAAAGAATTTGCCCCTAAGGAGCAGGAATTGGGCGAGAGGGGGGTGGCACAGGAGACTGCTGTTTTTGTGACACAGCAATATGCCTCTATGACCTAAATCTAGTCCACTTTCCACTTTGCTGCCACGGAGATGATCCTACATCACACCTCTCAATAGGTTGCTTGCTTAAAAGCTTTCACTGGCTCCCAGGTCCTATCAAGAGCAAGCTCCTGGGCATGGCTTTCAAGGCCTTTCCCCCTCCCATCTGTCAATCCTGCCCTCTCACACTTGACATGCCATTTTACCACACCACATCTAGTTTCCTAAATGCACAAACTAGTTTCATTCCTTTGTGCCTTTATACATGTTATTTCTTTTGCCTGGAGTATTCTCATGCTGTTGTGATGAGAGCTAATGGCACGAGGCTAAGTGCTTTTTGTGTTTTATAGCTGTTCATTCTTATATCAACCCTGTGGTAGGATTTTACTATTCTCTCAATAAACAATAAAACTGTGACTTAGAGAGGTTAAGTAATTTACTCAAATATGTAGCAAATGGTGAGGCCAAATTTGAACCCAGCTATATGACTCCAGGACTCACATTATTTTACCTGTTCATACTTTAAAAACTTTTCTCAGACACTAAATTTGAGCAGGATTTAAATTGTAAAATGTTTTAAAAGTCTTCAAAGTGCAAGGAGAAAATATAAGTGAATTGCTTTTCATCTCAAAGTAAGCATGGAACAAAGGACAAAATTACAAAGGAAAAGTGACAGATTTGACTATAGAATTTTTAACTTCTTTCATCAAAAAGGCCCATAGAGTAAAATTAAAAGACAAGTAAAAATTATCCAAAAATGTGCAATATATATGAAAGATAAGAGAGTAACATCCTCATTTAATAAAAAGGTTTTACAAAGAAAATAGGGCTTCCCTGGTGGCGCAGTGGTTGAGAATCTGCCTGTTAATGCAGGGGACACGGGTTCGAGCCCTGGTCTGGGAGGATCCCACATGCCACGGAGCAACTAGGCCCGTGAGCCACAACTACTGAGCTTGCGCGTCTGGAGCCTGTGCTCCGCACCACGAGAGGCCGCCATAGCCAGAGGCCCGCGCACCGCGATGAAGAGTGGCCCCTGCTTGCCACAACTAGAGAAAGCCCTCGCACAGAAAGGAAGACCCAATACAGCAAAAATTAATTAATTAATTAATTAATAAACTCCTACCCCCAACATCTAAAAAAAAAAAAAAAAGCAAAGAAAATATAAATATCTTGTTTTTAAAAATGGGCAAAAATGTAAATTAGTTAAATCATGAAAGTAGAATGCAAATGGCCAAACATTTTTAAGGGAAGTGAAAATGTAAAATGATAATGCACCTTCAAGTTGACTGAGAATAAAAGAATAGAGTTAGTGATTTGGGCCAGCGACCCTGAGGCAGGATGTATGGCAGATGAGCAAGCTCATTGCTGAGAAGGGCATAAATTGCTTCAATGTTTCTGGAGGGCAATTCGGCAGAATGCAGTAAAAGCCTCAAAAATGCCCATACCCTTTGACTCAAAAATTACATTTCTGGGAATTCATAATGCAGGGATTGACAAATATTTTCTATAAAAGTCCAGATAGTAAATATTTTAGGTTTTGCAGGCCACATGAAAAAATGTGAAAGCTATTAGCTTGAGGGCTGTAGAAAAACTGGTTGTGGCCTGAAATTGGCCTGAGGTCAGTAATGTGTGCAGTGTCGACTGCAAGGAGTTTCATCAGAGTGGATCTGTAATAGCCAAAAGGATAAAGCCACTAAATGTCCGAGGATAGAAATTAATTACAACCAGGTGTGAAACAAGTTTTTTTTAAGTTTTAAGTGTTTAAAAAATTTTCAGAATGATCTTTATTGCATGAGATAGTATTCATGATTTGTTAAGTGGAAAAATACAGTTTACCAAAGAATATCTATGTTATCCCAAATACAACATAATCATGTGTATATATGCATAGAAGAACTGGAAAGATATAAACACCCTAAGATGTTGATAGTGGTCTTGGGAAGGGGGTGAGATTGTAGATATTTGCTTTTTTTGGTTGTATGTATGTGTTTCCAGTAGTGAATATGTATTGTTTTTGTAATAAGTAAAAATACAAGAAACTTTGCTTGGGCAGCAACAAGGCCCTTAGTTGTCGGTTTGAGAAAATCTTCCCCAAATTCACTTCCCCTCTCTCTGTGTGCTCCCTGGACACATCATGATCTTTTTTTTTTTTTCCTAACAAAATGATTCCTTTATTGCTATTTTTTTTCATAATGATCTTTTGACTACCATTATTTACTTAATTGAAGAATGGTTAATACCTTCGTTTAGTTTTGCATTCCTCTATTATTGGACATCTGGGTTCCCAGTATTTCACTATTGTAAGTATGCTGGTTATTTTCTACTTGCTGTCTGCCAGATCCATTTTCTTTCCTTCTCTGCCGGACCCTGTGCCTCAGAAGGCAGAACTTTCATAGACTATTTTCTCTGGGTTCTCTGGCCGGCTGGCTTCCCGTTAGGATTGACCAGTGGGTGATACCAAAAGCAGGTTGGAGAGTGGAAAATGGAAAAATGTTGGGGTATTTCTTCCCACCTCTTTTGCTGTTTTGGGCCTCTAAGACTCCTGTAAGGCAGCCCCTACCGCTTTGCTAATTTGATCTCCTCCCCTTATCCCTTCAGTCCTAGCAGTGGTAACAGCTTCTTACTGTTACAAGAGGCTGGGTACCTTCACATCGAATTGTTTCCCTTCACCCAACCCAAAACTTATGTAAATAGTCAGTTCAATAAAATCTCTTCTGTCAAAACACCTAAGTGGAAGTTGGTTCCTGTTAGGACAGACTAATGTATTAAAGAACACTAGTGAGGGACTTCCTTGTTGGTCCAGTGATAAAGAATCCGCCTTCCAATGCAGGGGACGCAGGTCCCATCCCTGATTGGGGAACTAAGATCCCACATGCAGCGGGGCAACTAAGCCCCTGTGCCTCAACTAGAGAGTCCGAGTGCTGCAAACTACAGAGCCCACATGCTCTGGAGCCTGTGTGCCACAACTAGAGAGAGAAAACCCGCACCAACTAGAGAGCTCACGTGCCACAACGAAAGATCCTACATACATGCCGCAAACAAGACCCAATGCAGACAAAAAAAAAAAAAGAATGCTGGTGAACATCATGGATCACAAATCTTTTATTTCTTAGGCAACAGGCCCTGTATTCTCACATTTTACACCTGAGCTTTTGACTATTTGCAAGGTAATTATAGGATGATTTAAAAGTTTCCTGAAGCAGGAATTTGAATTACCGTGAGGCCAGTGTTTGGGAATGTCACATTTTGACTATTGTTCTTCACTTCTCCAGACACTTTTTGAGAAGTAAAACTCCATTGCATTTTATTGAAGAAATCATATACTACAATATAGTGGTGTTCAAATTTTGATGTTTTCAGTGGAATCCATAAGAAAATATTCATAAATATCATGCCTAACATATAAATGAGATAAAAGTCACATACAGATTTGGGGGAACCTTCTTTCTCATCTTTGAGGCAGACTTAGGACATCCCTGCAGAATTCCCGGGCCCCTTGGAACACATTTTGAAAATACAGATTTGGAGAGTCCAAGAGTCTGGAAGATATATCCTTCATAAATATCCAGTGTCTATTATATTTCTCTAGGTTAGATTCCTAGAATTACATGGTCAACCATATGACTTTGCCAATTGCCCTTCTAAACACTCTTCACTGTGAATGATGTTGCTTTCCTCATTACTGCATCTATTATCAAATACACACAAACAAAAAACATTTCCTAATTTCTTATCATAGTTTTAATTGCATTTTTATTGTTTCTGAGAGGTTTTTTTTCCTTGCCTATTTGTCATTTGTATTTCTTTTTCTCCTCTGCCTTCCCACTTTTTTTTAGCTTCCTTTTCATGTTCTACCATTTCTCTATTCATTCAATACATATTAATTCCTTATATGTGGGTATTATGCTCATGAATTTAAATGACAAACAATACAGTTATGCCTCTGCCCTCACGGAGCTCACAAACTAGCAATATTTGAGTCTTACTATTTATCTTGTTTAATTGAATTAACAATATAGTAGTATGGCAAACCTTTGTCACTTTTGTTATGAATAATTTTCTTAGTTTGCCTTTTATTGAAGGGTGTTTATTATTTACAAATTTAAAAATTTTTAATGTAGTCAAATCTATAGATCTTTGTTTGTATGCCTGGAAAATCCTTTTAAAACCAAAGATCAGATCAATATTCACATATTTCTCCTGATATTTTCTACTATTTGAATTTTTAGATTTAAGTCTTTAATAATCTGGAAGTTATTTTGAGAAGCTCTAAAGTGATTTCCCCCCACCCAAATATCTAATTTTTTTTTCTAGTATCCAATTTTCCTGACATCATCGCTGAACAGATATCCTTTTCCCACTAATCTCTGATGACAAATACATCATGTATTAAGCTTTTTTATACCCTCGGCTATATTGGGTCCTCTATTTTCTTTCATTCATCTGCCTTTGGATTACTGTGCCAATGGCAAAGTTTTTAATAGCAAATGGGTAATTCTCCACCAAAATTCACTTTCCAAATATTCAAAATATTTATGTTTTCAGATGAAATTTATTAACTAACTTCTTATTATAAAAGTAATGCAATGAAGACAAGCTGTGGAAACTTTGAGAAAACATGAAAAAGTTTAAAGAATGAAACAAAACCCATACCAAATTCTATGCCATTAACATTTTGGAGTATAAGTTCCCATCTTCTCTGTGTGTTTATGTATATATTATTTCTACAAATGTTACTAAACATACTGTTTTGTAAACTGCTGTTTAATCATCATATATGAGCATTTCACAATGTCATTAAATATTCCTTTGAAATATGATTTTTAATGACACATTAGCCGAGGCCTCTAACATAAGGGTCGATAGCTGAGTGTCAGCAGGCAGCTCTCACAGCCTCCTAGACTCAGTCATATCCTTTACTCAGTCATAGCAAACTAGCATTGAGGTCACCAATTGTTGTCATATGGATCAACATTGCATGCCTGCCACTGTCATACCTCATAGCTTGAAATCAGCTGTTGGAAACTTGAAATTGGTTTTGACTGTATGTAATTCACTGGATTATAATGAGTTTTGGAGCATTTGCCACCTATAGCACATCTGTTAGGCATGTGTAAAAATGACTCAACCATAAGATATTAGGCAGCTAACAGATAGGCAAAAATGTAGGTTACTCACGCAAGAACTAAATTTGAGTTGATTTAGTTGTAAGAGATTCCTAGCACCATATTGCACAATCTTATTTTTGTGTTCCTTTAAAAATCATTAACTAGGGCTTCCTGGTGGCGCAGTGGTTAAGAACCTGCCTGCCAACGCAGGGGACATGAGTTCGAGCCCTCATCCGGGAAGATCCCACATGCTGCGGAGCAACTAAGCCTGTGCACCACAACTACTGAGCACGCATGCCCTAGAGCCCGTGCTCTGCAAAAAGAGAAGCCACCACAATAAAGGCATGCACCGCAACATAGAGTAGCCCCCGCTCACCGCAACTAGAGAAATCCCGCACACAGCAACAAAGACCCAATGCAGCCAAAAATAAATAAATAAATAAATAAAACAAATAAATTTTTAAAAATCATTAACTAATATAACTCGTTTATACTTTCCTTAGAAAAGGCTGAACAACTCTCATGAAAACAAAGCATATCCATGATTTTCTTAAAGATTTGGGGGAAGAATCCTTAACATTTGTGATAGAATATTTAAAACTCCTTGAGTTTTTCTTAAATTACAGTGCAAATTTACTAAACTATATAAACTAGGGAGCTTTGAGTATGGTATTGAGGGCTACATGTAGCTGAGATTGTAAGAAAGCAAAGGGTAAATTTCTAGAACAAGTCATGCAGATATATTTATAAGCACTTTCCAATTTATGGGAACATAGGCTTATCTCTAACAAAGTTTCACCAGGCCTGAGTGTTTATCTTTACTCTCTCATACCCTATACACACAAACACATACACACGTAGTATATATACTTAAAACTTCATAAAATAGGAATTATCTTTTTTTTCACTTACCTTTCCACAGAAGTGTTGCTTACTGAATTCCAAGATGTAAAATATAATAAATGGCAAAGCCTTGAAGTATATGGTTACTTAGGATCTGAGTTTCCCTCTGTCTCAAGGAAATTAAAAGCTGGAATCTGAGAGCAAAAAGCTCAGGGAAGGGACTCTGGATGGCCTTCTCCTGTGCTTCATCTGAACACTTTTTTAGTAAACTGCCCAGCCCAGCCCCTACTGATTAGGTGTAGAATTCTCTGCCATTCAGTATGAAGTTTTTCCTCTGGAACAAGCATATTATCAATGAGTCATTTCCTCCAATTGTTAGACTTTCCTGAATATTTTCTTGTTTACTTAAGCCATCCATGGAAGACCCTAAAATCAACTTATGTTGGAGACTCCCTGATACTCCTTAGTTTGTAAAACAATTTCCTGCATATTTTGTTATCTTGAATATTTATATCCTCATTCCTTATTCCTTTTGTGTATTTTGCTTTGGAATACATTTGCCTAGCTTTTTTTTAGAACTGCTAATTTTGTAATCTATCTTTTGGATATTACATGGTAAGTGTGAATATGACACTAATTTCATAGGGAAAAGTGCATTAAAATTCTTTAAACTTCTTAGGCATTCAAAAATAGAACTTTAAGAAGCTTGTTTAAAACATCTAATATGCAGAATCAAATTCTTTCCCCAAACCACACCCTCCATACCTCATGTTACCAAATTATTCTGGTAAAAACTTAAGCCAGGGCTTCCCTGGTGGCGCAGTGGTTAGGAATCTCCTGCCAATGCAGAGGACACGGGTTTGAGCCTTGGTCGGGGAAGATCCCACATGCTGTGGAGCAACTAAGCCCGTTTGCCACAACTAGTGAGCCTGTGCTCTAGAGCCCACGTGCCTAGAGTCCATGCTCTGCAACAAGAGAAGCCACCACAATGAGAAACCCGCACACTGCAACGAAGAGTAGCCCCTGCTCACCACAACTAGAGAAAGCCCACGCTCAGTAACAAAGATCCAACGCAGCCAAAAATAAATAAATAAATTTATAAAAAAAACAAAACTTAAGCCAGCAAGAAACTGGAAAGGCAAGAGGAGACAAGAAGTAGATCTCTCATATGCAAATTATACTGTGTTTTTATTTAGTTTAGTAACTTCCTTCTATGATACATAAAGTTCGTCATTATTTAGGTAATATTAGGAGACAAATGTATTTTGCCAATGGGGTTGTACTATTACTCCTAACACCTCACAACTTAAAAATAATTTTAGCTTTCATAATGTCTTCACAGATATTGAACTTTTGATCCTAAATGCTTTTCACAAGTTTTTTCTTATAGAATGTACTGACACTGAAATGTTTACTGAAATGTTTGCTTATTGTGATTAATTTTGAGTTTCCACAAATGAAATGTTATAAATGGGAAGAAAACATTGGAAAATTAGAAAGAACATATACTTGTCTCCTGTTGTTGTTGTTCACATAGTTCTTTTTTAAAAAAAACAGTTTAAAAAAATACATATTTATTTTGGCTGCCCGGGTCTTTGTTGTGGCATGTGGACTTCTTAATTTCGGCATGCTTGCAGGATCTAGTTCCCTGACCATGGATCAAACCTGGGTCCCCTGCACTGGGAGTGAGGAGTCTTACCTACTGGACCACCAGGGAAGTCCCAGTTCTTTTCATCATAGATATTTTTCCTCTCCTTTTTTCACAAGAATAGTTAAATATATTACCTGACATATACGGTTAAATTTTATCTTGGAAATAGCAACAAATGTGGTTCAGCTGATGCTTCTGTGAGGACCAATGAGTTAAATGAAAGTTGCAGACTATTGCTTGACACCAAGATGAGGAAAAGGACGCTAATTTCCAGTCACCATGCATTTCTCCACTGCCATTTCTGGTCTCCTGCCCACCATCCCTTTAGATAGTTTTATCTCCTGGGTGATTATGGAGGTTTTGTCCTCAACATACTCCAGGGTCTAGGAGGAGATGAGTGCACAGCAGCAGCTGTCTCTCATTTGTTGTTGTTGAAGTCACAACTTAAAACTTGAAAAAAAGCAATCTTTGATGTTACCATTTACCATAAATTTTTCATCAGCTGGGAATTATTTCCTACCTCATCCCTGGATCTTAAAAACACGTATGAAACATTTTTGTCTTGCCTTGCACTGTCTTTTTGTTTTAAGTGAGTATTTTGCTCCTAAATATAGGCAGAAATTTTACAAATTTCGATTGATCCTACCACTAATAACATAGGATGTGTTGTTTTGGTTTTTTAATTTAGGATTTGGAGGCAAGGGTCTCAAAGGAGGGTTTCTGAGCATTGCAGCTGCACAGAACACTGATATTCACAATTTTCTCTTTCCTTACCCTCTATCTTTATCTTCCATTGGGAAAGTGAATATAGCATTAAGAATAGTAGCAAGCCTCACCAACCAAACACCAGAACAATACAAAAGTGACTCTGAAAAGGACTCAAAGTCTTCCCATATGAGTGGAAAAGCATACTATTTCGACAGTCATTTGATTTTATTTCTCCTCCTCCAAAGAAATACCAAATATTAAGAAATCCAATGTTCATAAGAGGGAAGTATATGAATACTTTCAGGCAAATTTTAATCTACTTACATATTATTATTGCTGTGTATAGATACATACAATTCTAGGGAATTGTAGGGAAACCTAGAAGAGTTTAAAGGCTATAATTATTATTATTTTTTTTTTTTCCTTTGCAGTACGCGGGCCTCTCACTGTAGTGGCCTCTCCCGTTGCGGAGCACAGGCTCCGGATGCGCAGGCCCAGCGGCCATGGCTCACGGGCTTGGTCGCTCCGTGGCATGTGGGATCTTCCCGGACCAGGGCACGAACCCGTGTCTCCTGCATCGGCAGGCGGACTCTCAACCACTGCGCCACCAGGGAAGCCCTAAAGGCTATAATTATTATAAAATATTTTCCTGATTACATAGGTCCCGGTTGGATTTGCTAACATTACAGTATTTGTAACTCTACTTACCAAACTTGGTAGGACAGGTCAATTTACTCATTTACTCACTGGGGGATGTTTTAGTGGTAATTTAAAATATTTATTGCTAAAACTGAGCTCCTCAAGACTGTATCGATATAATATCCATATTTTAAAATAATGAAGATAATTTGACATTGCATATTAGAAATATGCAAATTATTAGAAATATGCAAATAGACATTTGTACTATTATTATGTACCAAGGTTTACGTTTTTTGAAAATACAGAGCTTTATAATATCAGTGTTATATCTTATGTTGTGTATGTAAGAGTTATGCATGTATTTTAATTTTAATTATTAAGGACAGAGTTTTGCATGCAAAATCAAGCAATGTATGAAAGGTTTTTTTGTAAGAAATCTGTTTTGGAGGCACTACCTTATGGAAAAACGTAAGCCTTTCAATCTTCTTTGATGTGATACGTTCATCACCCGGTGGCAACTTTCTAGAAACCCAGTGCATGTAGTAAAGAAAAAACTCATCCCAAAAGTATGTTGGGAATTACCTATAAAGAAAAATGTGGTAGGTTTTGTGTAACTTTTTAAAATATAAATTTATTTATTTTATTTATTTATTTTTGGCTGCATTGGGTCTTCGTTGCTGTGTGCGGGATTTCTCTAGTTGCGGCGAGCGGGGACTACTCTTTGTTGTGGCACGTGGGCTTCTCATTGCGGTGGCTTCTCTTGTTGAGGAGCACAGGCTCTAGGTGCACAGGCTTCAGTAGTTGTGGCGCGCGGGCTCAGTAGTTGTGGCGCGTGGGCTTAGTTGCTCCGCAGATGTGAGATCTTCCCTGACCAGGGATCAAACCTGTGTCCCCTGCATTGGCAGGCAATTCTTAACCACTGTGCCACCAGGGAAGCCCTGTAATATTTTTTATGTCCTTAAAAATCACTTTTATTTTTGTTACAAAACGATTATTTACTCTTAAGAGAAACAGTAGAAAATATAAATAATAATAGAGAAGTAATGAGTCTCCCCTATTTCCACCACCAGCCAGGGATAACTGCTGCTAACATTTTGGGTATATATTCTTCTAGAATGTTTCTATGCATACACATACACATTTTTTTCTAACAGAAACCATCTTTGTTTTTGAAATTCCCTATTTTATTAATGCTCCTATCTTTATCAGCTGTTCTTTGAATCAGTACACTGGGCATGGATACTGGTTGATGATCTGAGAAATAACCCATCATTGCCTGCCAAACCCACCTAATCTTGGAATTCATAAACATCCCCAGTACCCAAATAGATGGTTAAACCCCAGGGCCTCATGATCCAAGGTGACCCATTATAGCTCAAAAAAGTTAAACCAAGCTAATCAGATTGTTATGCAGAGTTCAGAAAATGAGAAACAGATTGGCCAGTTAGTAAGTTTGACAAAAGCAAAATGAATAAGTAAATAAATAATGATTTAAAAGCGATATTGTGAGATGCTGTCACGAAATAGAGTTGGGCTCAAACAAACAAAGGCAAGTCAAAACCTCTTAAAAGTCAAGTTAGTATGAAGGTGTAGAAAAGACATAGGAAAGGATGTGGGAGCCAGAAAAACTGGCCATGTTTCAAAGTGATACTGATAGAATTCAAATCTGATTTTGTCATATTTCTGCTTAAATATCCATAAGGTAGCTTCATAGACCCTTTGTCATCTGATGCCATCCTGTCACTCCTTGCCACTATCAGAATGCTGGAGTCATGTTTTGCTTCATCTGTGCAGAGTTTTCCTATATCTAAAACA
Source organism: Kogia breviceps (assembly GCF_026419965.1). Classification (NCBI taxonomy): domain Eukaryota; kingdom Metazoa; phylum Chordata; class Mammalia; order Artiodactyla; family Physeteridae; genus Kogia; species Kogia breviceps. The sequence continues at coordinate 158,011,648 of NC_081311.1, read as the reverse complement.
GTCAGTTCTTCTGAGTAGCTTTTTCTGATTCTTAGACTATGACAGGTGGTCCTGCTATGTGCTTCCATAGCACCATGTAACCTCCAAGGCTGCAGGGCCCAACACCTAACATAGCACCTGGATCATAATAGGCCTTCAGTGACTATATAAAGCACCAAGAGAGAAGCAGACATTCCACAAGTCTGTGTGAGATTCCATGTTACCAAAGAAAGAGGGCAATGGAAAGAAAGAGCACCCAGATGTGGCTCATATGTAATCAATATTTAAAAAAAAATTTTTTAAGTGCTGGTTCAGTTGTTAAATTTAAATTTAAAATAATTCAGTTCCTCAGTTGTACTAGACACATTTGAAGTGCTCAGTAATCACTTGTGTCTGATGTTGAACAACATAGCTATAGAAACTGGGAGAGTTTTTAGCAGCTAAATAAAAAGTCAAAAGTGGCATCCTAGGAAGATTTGTTATCAATAAAATGCAGAGGGAATTGAAGGATGTGATGGTTGAGAGAGAAGAGAGAAGTTAGATCTGGAATGAATTACATGTGGGTACTAGAATGGTAGCAGTGGGGTGTTAAGAGGAGTGGGTAAATCTGAGAGATGTTTCAAGGAAATAATTGGTATGCCTCGATGACTGATTGGCAAGAGAGAAGAAAAAACTATTCAAGACTGGTAGCCAGGGACTTCCCTGGTGGCACAGTGGTTGAGAATCCGTGTGCCAATGCAGGGGACACAGGTTCAATCCCTGGTCTGGGAAGATCCCACATGCTGTGGAGCAACAAAGCCCACACACCACAACTACTGAGCCTGCACTCTAGAGCCCACGAGCTACAACTACTGTGCCCACGTACCCTAGAGCCCGTGCCCTGCAAAAAGAGAAGCCATCGCAATAAACCCGCCCACTGCAACGAAGAGTAGCCCCCACTTGCCACAACTAGAGAAAGCCTGTGTGCAGCAACGAAGACCCAATGCAGCCAAAAAGAAAAAAAAAAAAGAAAAGAGTGGTAGCCAGCCTCTAAAGTGCCCTCAATGATCCTTACCTCCTAGTAGTCACACCCTGGTGGGTATAGTCTCCTCCCACACTGTACTGGGCTAGTATGTGTGACCTATAGAATAAGGCAGTAGTGATGGTACATCACTTCCAAGATTAAGTCATAAGAGATATGGTGGCTTCCGTCTTGGTGGTTCTCTCTTTTGGATCCCTTACTCTGGAAGAAGCCAGCTGCTATATTGTGAGCAGCCCTATGGAGAGGCCCCTATGGCGAGGGACTGAAGGCTGCCAACAAGGTTGTCAGTGAGTTTGGAACTGGGTCCTTCTGCCGCCGTTGAGCATTCAGATGACCGTCGTCCCAGCCAACACCTTGACTGCAACCTCAGCAAAGACTCTAAGCCAGAACCACCAAGCTAAGCCTCTCTCTGATTTCTGAGTCTCAGACTCAGAGAAATAAGAAATGTTTGTTGTCTTAAGCTGCTAAATTTTAGGGTAATTTGTAACAGCAATTGATAATTATTGCATCAAACCTTAATAAAAAGATAACCCAATTTAAAAATGAGCAAGAGAGTTGAACAGACACTTTACAAAAGAAGATAGTAAGTATATGCAAAAGTGCTCAATATCATTAGATACAAGGGAAATGTAAATGAAAACCACAATGAGATAATACTATACACACGCCAGCAGGATAAAATTAAAAAGACTGACAGCACAAAATGTTGATGGGGATGTGGAGCACCACAATTCTTTTTTTTAAATTGAGATATAATTCACGTTTCATACAATTTACCAATTTAAAGTATGTAATTCAGTGGCTTTTAGTATAGTGCAACCATCACAATACATTTTAGAATATTTTTATTACACCAAAAAGACACCCACATGACTTAGCTGTCACCCTCCAGTTGTCCCACCACTCCTCCCAAGACCTAGGCAGCCACTAGTCTACTTTCTATCTCTATACATTTGCTTATTATAGACACTCATAGTAATGGAATCATACAAAATGTGGTCGATTGTGACTAGCTTCCTTTCACTTTGCAGTGTTTTCAAAGTTCATGTGGTAGCTTGAATCAGCAGTTCATTTCTTTTTATTGTCAAATAATATTTTATTGTGTGGATATATCACTTAAAAAATACACCAGTTAGACATATGGGCCAACTTTTTAGTGATTATGAATAATGTTCCTATAAAGATTTGTGTGGATTATGTTTTCATTTCTCTTGGGTGTATATCCAGGAGAGGAATTGCTAGGTCTCATGGTAACTCTATGTTTAACCACTTGAGGGACTGTCAGACGTTTTTTCTGAAATGGCCATTGCATTTTACATTCCTACCAGCAGTGTATTCAGGATTCCAAATTCGCCACCAACACCTGTTATTTTCTGTCTTTTTGGTAGCCATCCTAGTAGGTGCGAAGTCATATCTTATCTTGGTCTTGATTTGCACTTCCCTGATGGCCAAGCATGTTGAGCACCTTGTCATATGATTATTGATCATTTGTACATCTTCTTTGGAGAACTGTCTTTTTTTTCATAAATTTATTTATTTATTTTTGGCTGTGTTGGGTCTTTGTTGCTGCAAGTGGGCTTTCTCTAGTTGTGGCGAGTGGGGGCTACTCTTCATTGTGGTGCACGGGCTTCTCATTGCGGTGGCTTCTCTTGCTGCGGAGCACAGTCTCTAGGCGTGCGGGCTTCAGTAGTTGTGGTGCAGGGGCTTAGTTGCTCTGCAGCATGTGGGATCTTCCCAGACCAGGGATTGAACCCGTGCCCCTGCATTGGCAGGCAGATTCTTACCCAATGCGCCACTAGGGAAGTCCCAGGAGAACTGTCTTTTCAATCCATCGTCCATCTAAAACATAGGGCTATTTGTCATTTTTTATTATTGAGTTGTAATAGTTCTTTACATATTGTAGATACTGGCTCCTTATCAAATATATCATTTGCAAATTTGTTTCCCATTCTGTGGATTGTCTGCAACTAGAATTCTTAGTCCAAAATAATACAAACACTTTTGAGAAAGGTCCTGGGTTACATAATTTGCCCAAATTCACTAAACTATTCACTAAACTAGCACACTAAACTAGTGTGCTAAAGGCAGGTCAGGACTGACATAATTTGTGGGGCTTAGTGCAAAATGAAAATGCAGAGTCCCTTGTTCAAAATTTATTACAAGCAGAGCATTAAACCAAAGGCAGGTTCCTTCTTAGCATGGGGCCTTGTGAGACACAGGTTACACATACATGAAGCTAGGGGGACAGGGAAGATTTGAATCTTGGGCTTTCAGGAAAGCCCTTGGTCTTTCCAGTAAACCATGCTGATGATTGTTCATTTTTTGTGCACGCTGAATGAGGGTGATGTCAAAAAACAATTTCCCACAGCAGGTTAAAAACTGAATTGTAGGTCAGGAGTTCTTTCTGTGATGCCTGTTTGCCCTCTCTTCAATGGGTATTTGGTAATTATATTTGACTAGGTAGAAAGGTAATTTTTGACCAGAGGCTTGACAGTATATTCTCAGATGTCAACTTGCTAAGACTAACTCCTTTAAATCCCCTCTCTCTGAAATTCTTCCCTGAATTCCTCCTTCCTGATAAATGTGTCAGTGGTTCAGTGGTGATGAAATGTTTGCTGCTGGACATCTGGGTGTATCTGGATGCAGAGGAACATTCTTCTGTATCTACATAATAGTTGATACTAGTGGTTGAGTTAAATTTTAGTTTCATTCAAGAGTAGGCTACTTTCTAGATGCAATTTTATGCTTTTGCTGATAACAGTAACTTTTAGTTTAGTTGAAGACATATATATCAACTCTTAAGGAGACAATTCTTGTCTGTCATTAAGGAAGATTGGGGAACTATAACTTTCCAAAAAACCGGAAATACCTCAATCCTAATATGAAAGAAATTCTGCCATGTTAGGCTAGGAATAAATTACAGTAAATGTCCTCCTCTTACTACGTGTATTTCATCTGCTTGATTCTCAGAATATAATACTAATCTTAGGGACTTCCCTGTCGGTCCAGTGGTTCAATCCCTGGTTGGGGAACTAAGATCCCGCAAGCCGCACAGCATCAACCAAACAAAAAAAAAAAAAAAAAAAAGAATACTAAGTTTACTTTTTAAATGTTTTTTGGCCGCGCCGTAGGGCATGCGGGATCTTAGTTCCTCAACCAGGGATGCAACCCCTGCCCCTTGCAGTGGAAGAGCGGAGTCTTAACCACTGGACCGCCAGGGAAGTCCCAAGTTTACATTTTTAGTTTTAAAAAATCTTAAGATTCCAGAAAAGTCTTTCCTGTCAGTCTCTGCTAGTCAAACTAAGCTGGCTAGGTCACTTGCGTTTTTCCCAGGAGAGCCCCTAGCAAGCACTCTTCCCTCCGGTTCAGCCCGCCTCTGCTCTCTGACCGCTCCTTCAGCCCTGCCCCGCCCCTCACCAGCCCCCGCCCCTTCCCTCCTCCCATCTCCCTCAACCATTTCCTCAGTCAGTGGTTCTCGCCCCGCCCCTCAGCGCCGCACCGCAGTTAAGCCCTGCCCTAGGCCTCTCTGGCCCTCTGGAGGACTTGCAGTCTGTGTCCGGCGGCGCCGGGCGGCGGTGGGCGGGTCTGACGTCTGGCGTGAAGAGCCAAGCGAGTGGGCTGCCGGGTCGGGGCTGTTTTAGGCTCGAGTGTTCTGGCTGTGGGGCTGCGGGAGATGTGGAGACTCATGTCGAGGTGAGTGAGCGAGCGGCCTAGGGCAAGTTCATCGGCTGCGCTCGCCCGGGTGGAAGAGGTCGGGGGGGTGGGGACTGCCTGGCCTTGAAGTTTCGAGTCGCCCTTGGAGGCGCAGCTCTCAGACCCGAGTCCCGACCCGCCTGGACCACCCTCAGCCCTCTTCTGGGTCTCGCTGTCACTCCTTCTAGCACCTTCTTTGCAGCATCACTTTCGTTTTCTGCCTCTCTGGCTCTTAATGCAGCCTTGACCCCCGTTTCTTTCCTTTTTCAAAGTTGAGTAAGTTTGGGGGACACGCAGGGTTTCAACTTGGAATTTTGTGGCATGTTTTGTGCTGCTAACAAACGCTCGTGCTTTGCCAGTTATCTGTGTTTGTGGTGTGATGGTTGTTCAGCTCTGTCGCGTAGTTCCAGCGTTAGTGCAGCTGTCTGGAACTTTGAGGCGAGTGTTGCAGCCGCACAGCTCGGCTTGGGGGAGTATGTGTGCAAACGTGTTTAACTTTTGAAAGTGCTACTCAGTGCAGCTTGAGCTCAGCTGAGGAAATCTGGTAGCAATCACTGTAGGAAGTTAGGCTGCAGCAGTCTTGAGGCCTACCACCTGCCCCCATGCATTACCAGATATCAGCTCAGGCTGCTTGAAGGGAGAATTGGCTAATTTCCTCACAGCTGAAATTCCTGGGGGTTTTTAGTCTTGGATTTTGCTGTAGGGCAAAGGGATGGGAGTGGTTTTTTGAGTTAAGAATACTTTCAGCTTTAGGGCAATGTGTCTAGTTGTTTTAATCTTGTATCCATGAACCTGGTATTCAGTATTTGAAGAAAAATCGAAGAGTTGCTTTCTTTCTTCGTTGTTTTTTTTTTAAATACCTTGAAATTAGTTGTCTGTGTCTCTAACCAGCTCACAGAGGAAGTTGGCAGATATAAAGAAAATCGGTACATATAATCACTGCTGCTGCTTTTTTGAAGCTGTGAGCAAATACCGAATTAATTGAGAAACAAATTGGGAAGACATGTTTGTTAACGAAATTAACTGACTTGGGAAAGAATCTGTCATTCCCAGAGTTCAGATTGGCTTTGTTGCACGCCCAGTTGCATGGTGCAGACTGATTGGGTGAGTCCTGGACTGGTTTGGGGGCTTTGATCAGAGATGCCTTTTCCAGGGCCAGCCCTGGAGTGGGTATTACCCTGGCAAAGCAGAGACCTGAGGCCAGTATCATCCAGTCTTAACAGCCTAATTACAAATGTACTAAGGAATAGGGTGCCACAGTTTTCTGAGAGGAACTAGGGGCCCTGTGCTGTGGTTGACATTGTTGGGCAGTCCTTGAACCCTGGCTTCCCTTGGCTTTTTTGGCACTGTCTTGCTTTCCTACTACCACTCTCCACTACTTATCTTGCCCTAGTGCCAATACAGCCCTTGGAATTTTTTGTTACTGTTGTAGTTCCCCAGTAAAGTACCTCTCTCTGAAGATAGCTCTCAAATTTGTATGTCTAACCTTGATTTATCCTGAGCTCTAGTACTAGTCACAACCACTTGAATGTCTCTTTTGCACCTCAAATATACATTTGTACATAAGTACAACCCTTATTCCTCTTCTGCACTTTCAACTTCATAGCACTATCTATTCTTCTAGATTCCTAAAGTTATCTAAGTTCTCCCAATCCTTAGCTCTTCCTGCTGATTCGAATTTGAACAATCCTCTCATTTATCACTTATTCCTTTTGCAGAAACTTGATTAATGGACTTATCTCTTCCCAATTTGAATAGGTTCTGCACATGACTGCCAGATTAATCTTGCTGAAGTTTACTTCAGTGCCTTCCATTCCTCTGCTCAAAAGCTCTTAGAGGTGTCCTCCTACTTGTGGAATTAAATAAAAAGTTCCCAGCTGGGTTTCAAAGATTAAGCTCCAGTTTAGTTCGTGCATTCAACAATACTTACTGTCCTGTTACAGCTCCTGAGAGATAGTGTTCTAGGCACATCTGTTATCCTGTAGCCAACCTGGACTACTTGTTCTTTTTTTTTAAGATTTTTTTGATGTAGACCATTTTAAAAGTCTTTTTATTGAATTTTTTACAATATTGCTTCTGTTTTATGTTTTGATTTTTTGGCCGTGAAGCATGTGGGATCTTAGCTCCCCGACCAGGAATCCCAAGGGTTGAATCCACATCCCCTGCATTGGAAGGAGAATTCTTAACCACTGGACTGCCAGGGAAGTCCCTGGACTGCTTGTTCTTATTGTTTTTTACTTCAGGTCATTAAAGTCCAAGGAGATCAGATGAGAAACAAATATTTAAACAAAAGTAATACCTAGTTATCAAGTCTGATAAGTGTCTTAAAGGAAAAGAGAGCCAGGTTTAGAAAGGAAGAGGGGCTCAGGGAGCCCCTTCAAAGAGACTGATCTTTAAGCTGTTAATAGTGCTTATTCCCTTCTTCATCTCCTCTGTGTTTTGCTGAACTATATTGTTTTGGTTTGCTTCTTGGGCTGCCTGTCTTCTCTTTCTTTTACTTCTGGGTAGTTGTTTCTGAAGCCTCAATATTTGATTCTCTGTTATTTTTATTATTTTTTTTTTTAGTCGAAGAGTCACAAACCCAAATGCAGATGCCCAGAAGGAATGGTGCTGGCTAGGTGGCAGCATTGGGGATTAGTGGGGAACTAGTGAGCAATAGAGAGCACTCTCTCTAAAGGCAGCTTTTCAGCCTGGCTGTTGTTGCTGTGTGTAGACCCAGAGTTTCCAGAACTACCAGTTTGTCTGGAAAAGCTGGAAAGCTGTGTTTTTAACTGAAATCTCTTGATTTTAAAGTGTTTGTCATTTTAAAACACTGCTAACCAAACAACACATTTGTAGGCTCAAGCAGCCTTCAGGCCATAGCTTTCAACTGTAGCTTTCTCACTTATTCCTCATAGAGAGCTTAGAGGTTCTTAGGCCTCAGTGATTGTCTACACATGTGACTTCCTGAAATGTCTTTAGTTCTAACTTTTCTTTCAACCTCCAGTCTTTCTTCTCCACTCACTACTTAGGTCATTACAACCTCAAATTCAAAATGGAATTCATATTTCATCCTACAAACCAGCTAGTTTCCTTCCCAAGCTTTTCAGTACCTATTTCTCCTAGCTCTCCTGGCATGAAATCTTGTAGTCATTTTTGGCATAATTCTTTTTCTTTTCCATTGAGTTTTTACTTCATAATAACTCAGTAAATCATTGCCTTGTTTCCACAGCTGGTGTTCATCAGTTCATGCCTGAGTTACTTGGCCTTGGACTTGATTTTCTGTTCTATTCACATTCTACCATGCCTAGTTCTGCTGTAATAATCTTCATTAAGTACTATTTTTATTATATCGTCATCTTAAACAGTTTCATGAAAAGTTAATTTAGTAAGCCCATGTGTGCTTTATTGGATAATCAAAAATCTTCTAAACGATAAGGTTCTCATCCTTCTAAGACAGTCGTTTTTAACTTTAGCATGTATGGGGATCACCTGGAGCGTTTGTTAAAAATAGATTTATGAGCCTTACCTCACAGTGTCTGATTCAGTAGGTATGGAATGGGGTGAATGAAGCATTTGCATTTCTGACAGGTTCCCAGGTAAACTGATTGTGTAGGTCCAGGAACCACACTTTCAGAACAACTGCTGCTAGCAGCCAAGTTGACAATCACTTGAAGGAAATAAGCCTGATAAAGTGAATTACTAAATTAGTAGTAGCTGGAATGTGCATGTCTCTTCCCTTCCACCAGATGGCACTTTGGGAGTCAAAAGGAAGGAAAGAGACCATAAATTCAGAATTACTTGGAGACTCTGAACATGCAAATACATTTCTGAGATATAAAAGTTAATACCAGATTTTAAATAATAGCTGTATAGTATAAATAATAGCTTATAGTATAAATCGGAACATATAGAAGTAATATGATTGTATAGAATCTGGCAGGGAACTTAGTTGTACTTAGGTTTGTTTTCTATTTTGCTTTATAGTAACTGGTCCAGAGATTTTTTTGACCTGTAAATGCCATACACAGTGGTTCAAACTTGCATTTGGTAGGTTTACATTGCCTTTCTCTGAGTGAAATAAAATTCTATCTCATAAATAAAACTGGGACTTGAAGCCAGGCCTTGTGTTTCTCTTTCTTTATTCTTTATGCTGCAGGTAGTACTTAAACTGTTACATAAAACCTGCCAATCTGGCAGCATCCTCATTAGCCTTGAACTGGCATTTGGGTGTTGGCCATTAAGAAATTCAAAGTTATTCTGGATCTAAAGAAATTAGTGCTTAAATTTTTTGATACTTAATTTTTCTTTTTGGAAGTTTTTTGAGTTAAGTTGAAAAAAATTTTAGAAGTGGTGCTTTAGGGTAAGTATAGCTCAGATTTTAAAAGTCTATATGAAATTTCTATTTTAAAAATACCCCTAAATAAGGATCTGTCACTTCAGGTTAATTTTTTTTTTTTTGAAGTGGACCATTTTTAAAGTCTTTATTGAATTTGTTACAATATTGCTTCTGTTTTATGTTTTGGTTTTTTGGCTGAGAAGCATGTGGGATCTTAGCTCCCTGACCAGGGATTGAACCCACACCCGCTGCTTTGGAAGACAAAGTCTTAACCACTGGACCACCAGGGAAGCCCCCCAGGTTAAATTTTATAAAGTATTGATTTTAATGACAACTTGTTTGAACTTTGGAATCTTTTGGGGAGCTTCAAACAAAATATCTGGGCTTCCCTGGTGGTGCAGTGGTTGAGAATCTGCCTGCCGATGCAGGGGACACGGGTTCGTGCCCCGTTCCGGGAAGATCCCACATGCCGCAGAGCGGCTGGGCCCGTGAGCCATGGCCGCTGAGCCTGCGCGTCCGGAGCCTGCGCTCCGCAATGGGAGAGGCCACAACAGTGAGAGGCCCGCGTACCGCAAAAAAAACAAAAAAAACCAAAATATCTATGTCTGTGTCCCATCTCCAGAGTTTGATAATTGGTCTTGGATGTGACTGGTGCTTTGGAATGTTTACAGTAGTCCCAAGTGATTCTACTGTGCAGACTAGTTGTGGAATTACTGGCTTAGGATAAGAATATTTTACTTGTGGTAAGGCAAATTCAAAATATGCTAGTCCAGGAATGTGAAGTGTGACTGACTTACATTAGTGATTTTCCTCTTTTTTTGTAGTAGTATTCAATTTGAATGTAATAGACAATGAAAGTAATACAAATTCTGAAGTAAGTTAGGTTACAAATATTTTTATGAATTCAGTCAACTACAATGTGGTTACAAGTGGTAACAATGGTCATATTGCCCTTTTTCTTAATGTCTCAGCTAAACTTTTGCCCTTCAAATAATCTCAAGGTATCCTTGAAAAATTAATAAAATTAATAAATTGGCAATTTATCAGGTCCATCAGATAGTATCTGTGTCTTTGCATATGCACAGCTCCTGTCAGCCTGCTGCTACTGATCTCAGCTTTGACCTCTCTCCATATATCTTAAATCTCACTTCTTGTATCCCAGTACAGGTTTCCCCTGCTATCCCAAAGTAGAGCATTTCTGTGAAACCTCGCATAAGCCGAAATGGTGTAAAGTGAAGAAGCAGTTATCTTATGACGCATCTTGCTAATGGATGTACAAAACAAATTGAGATAAAGCACAGAGGCTCCCACAGTTGTAGTCTTTGATCACTTGGTGCTGAGATGCAGAGTGCAGTCCCTGCGGAAGGAGCTCAGTGGTGCCACTCTCACTGCTCGGGGTGCATGCTGCCTCTATAACATCTCGCTTCAAAACAAACACCGAACGCTCTTTTTGCTCTTCACCCTTTTTCATAAAAGTGATAATCCTGTTTGGATTTCTTTGGATTAGTGAAAACAGGTGCTAATGTAGGTCTTTGGAAAAAGCAAAGTGGTGTAAAGTGAACTTTTGAAAAGCAGGAGATGCGTGTATCTTCCTAATTATGGTATTTTTATATGCATCTCTCTCACTAAACTTTGAGTTTCTCAAAGGCAAGAACGATGACTTTTGGGGAACTTTTTAAAAGACCCAAAGCTTAAAGATACAATTTGATGGATTTTCATGAACATACTCATTTCAGTGGCACCTGGATCAAGAAACAAGATAGTACCAGCATCCAGAAGCCCTCTTCATGCCCTCTCCAGTCACTACCCTCCCCCATGTTGCTTTGCTTTTACTTTTACTTTAATTAGAAAGTATCAATACACGAAGTACTTAAATGTACTATATTCTGAAGTCTATAGCGAACTTTTATATATGTGAACAGTCGTGTAATCATCATGATAGAGAAAACTTCCAACACTCCATGTTTCCTCATGCCCCTTCCCAGTTTCCCCCACCCTCCACCATTCTCACTTCTGTTATTATTGATCACTTTTGCTAAGTTGTATCTTAAGCTTTGTATTCCTAGCCTAGCACTTTTAAAATAACAGAGTTGTATTGTATTTGTTTTGTAGACAGTTTTCTTTTTTTGCGGCACGCTGGCCTCTCACTGTTGTGGCCTCTCCCGTCGCGGAGCACAGGCTCCGGACGCGCAGGCTCAGAGGCCATGGCTCACGGGCCCAGCCTCTCCGCGGCATGTGGGATCTTCCCGGAGCGGGGCACGAACCCGCGTCCCCTGCATCGGCAGGGGGGCTCTCAACCACTGCGCCACCAGGGAAGCCTGACAGTTTTCTTTTCGTAACTTCTGTCATGACTATTTTTCTATGTCATAACTATTATTTAAATATTTTTAAATACATATTTTTCTTGGCTATGTAATGGTTTTGTATAGATGACAGTTTTAAAAATATTACTATATTGTTAGATACTGTTTCCAGTTTTTTCCTTATGTAAATAATGGTTGCAGACATCTTTGTAAATCAAACTTTGATCGTGTCTGAGGTTTCCTTAATACAAATGCCTGTGAAATTACTAGGTCTAAGGGTATGATCATTTTAAAGGTTGTGGGTCCAATTTTCCAGCTTGCCTACTGGAAAGGCAATACCAATTTATATGTCTCACAGCAATGTCTGAGAATGCCTATTGCATCCGTATCAAACTTTTAAAAAATTAGCAGTTTTCTTTAACTTTATTTTTTAAAATAAATTTATTTATTTTATTTTTGGCTGCGTTGGGTCTTCGTTGCTGCATATAGGCTTTCTCTAGTTGCAGTGAGCGGGGGCTACTCTTTGTTGTGGTGCGCGGGCTTCTCATTGCGGTGGCTTCTCTTGTTGTGGAGCACAGGCTCTAGGTGCACAGGCTCCAGTAGTTGTGGCTCGTGGGTTCTAGAGCACAGGCTCAGTATTTGTGGCACACGGGCTTAGTTGCTCTGCGGCATGTGAGATCTTCCCAGACCAGGGCTTGAATCCATGTACCCTGCATTGGCAGGGAGATTCTCAACCACTGTGCCACCAGGGAAGCCCTTAACTTTTTTTTAAAAAGCAGTTTTAGGTTTACAGAGAAAATTAGCAGAACATTTTGACAAATGTATAATGACAAGTCTCTACCATTATGACCGTACAGACTAGCTTCTCTGCCCTAAACATCCCATGTGCTCCACTTGTTCTCTCCTTTCTTCCTCCCTCCCCTAAACCTGTGATATCCACTGATCTTTTTACTGTCTCCATGGTTTTCAGAATGTTCTGTGGTTGGAATCATACAGTATATAGCCTTTTCAGATTGACTGCTTTTGCTTAGCAGTGTGCATTTAAGGTTCCTCTTTTTTTGTGTGGAAAGATAGCTTATTTCTTTTTATTGCTGAGTAATATTTCATTGTATAGATATACCACAGTTTGTTTATCCATTCAGCTATTGAAGGACCTCTTGGTTACTTCCACATTTTGGCTATTATGAATAAAGCTACCATAAACATTCATGTGCAGGTGGACATAAGTTTTCAACTACTTTGGATAAGTACCAAGGAGTGCAATTGCTAGGTCATATGGTAAAAGAGTATGTTTAGCTTTGTAAGAAACTGCCAAATTTTCTTTCAAAGTGGCTGTACCATTTTGTGTTTCTACCACAATGAATGAGAATTAAACTTTTTAAAAGAATACTTTTTGTTTTAATAACTTTTCAAGGAAGCTAAAGCAAACAAAAGGGAATGTAGTATTTATACATTGAAACATGACTACCCACATTACTGTGTTCATTGTATTCTACATTTGTTTCAGGTTTAATTCATCCAAAAGGACTAATATCATACTGCAGCATTTGGTAAGTTTGGACTTTGTTTTCCTGGCATTATTAGATTATAATGTTGCAATTTAAAATGTTGTTGTTAGGGAAGTAGAGAAATACTGGCAGATTTCATTGATCTTGGTACACTTCGGTTTCCGATTTTATAGTGTCAAAACTTGACTCATATAACTTGTTGGAGGTGGCATAAGGTCATGGATAAGAGGATGGATCTTCAAGTCAGAATGCCTGGGTTTAAATAATGGGTCTGCTACTTAATCTTGGGCAGATTACTTGGTCTCTTTCAGCCTCCTTTTTTGATATATAATAAATGGGGATAATAGTATCCATCTTAGAGAGCTTATGAATAATAAATTATTCATTAAAAAATCTAGCATAGTGCTTGGCATATAATAATCATTTTATACATGTTAGCTACTATTGTACTAGTAGTACCATTCCAAAGCTTAGATGGTCTTAGTTTATCACACTGCAAGGAAGAAATGATTTTTATTCATTTTTCTATATCTTTGCTATAGACTGAATGTGTCCCCCCGAAATTCATATGTTGAAATCTAATTGCCAGTGTGTTGATATTTGGAGGTGGGGTCTTTAAGAGGTGATTAGGTCAGGAAAGCAGAGGCCTCATGAGTGGGATCAGTGCCTTTATAAAAGAGACACCAGAGAGATCCCTCACCTTTTCTGCCTGCTGAGGGAGGAAGCAGCGAGTAGACAGCCATCTGTGAACTGGGAAATTGGACTTAACCAGACACTGAATCTGCAGACGTCTTGATCTTGACTTCCCAGCTTCCAGAATTGTGAGAATTAAATGTTGTATAAGTTACCCAGTCTATGGTATTTTTGTTATAGCAGCCTGAACGGACTGAGACACCCTCATCTATGCAGTAGGTCCTTATTACTTATCTAGTTTATATATAGTGGTGTTATGTGTGTCAATCCCAATCTCCCAATCTATCCCTCCCCCCTTACCCCCTGGTAACCATAAGTTTGCCAAACACCTTACTTTTATTTCAACAACTTCAGTAAAGTCAGAGCAAAATATTAATGTAAAGTCTAAAATGTTTCATTCCTGTGGTCAGAAAAATTGTATTTTACCCATAAATGGTAATAATGTCAGTAATGGCATAAGTCTCTCTGTGTCTCTTCTTACATATTTCAGGATTCAAGTCTACAATACTAAAAATTTGTACGCCCATTTACCTGCATCTCTTACTCCCTGGACAAATTTCTGAGACAGTAGACTTAAAGTTTGATACCGAGATGTGAATGTGGTCCCTAAAGGATTAGAACAATGGCCTGGATGTCATTATAGAATCATGTTATTGTACGATAATTCAGAAATTTCTTGGTTCAGCATTTCTCAACAGTGTTTCTGTTAAGTGCTTTCAATAAAAGAGTTGTATAGTCAAAAAAAAGACACCCTCATGCAGCCTGACAAGTACCTTGCATGTAAAAAGGACAAGTCACTCTGATATAGCACTTATGGTATTATGCCAGGTGCTATTCTAAGTACTTGATATATATTAAATGAGTTGATTCTCATAGTCTTACAGAGCAGATACTACAGGTCCCTTATCTGCAATTCTGAAACCTCAAAAATCATAAGTTTGTGTTTGGTTTGGGGTTAGTTTGTGGTAAATGCATTTGGTGGCAAAATATGATCTGAACATACTTTTGAAACTCTTTTTATCCATATCCTAACTAGTGTTAATACTCATGGTTTGGTGCAGAAGTAGTAAAGCATTTGGTGACAGTGTACTGAACCAGACTCCACTTAGGATGTTTTATATACTATATAATACGTACTGTGTTACCTTTCCAAAATCTAGAAAATTTTCTGAATTCTGAAATGCATCTGGACCCAAGGGGTTTGGGTAAAGGGATCATGGTCTTATCCCTATTTAATGGATCAGAATTTAAGGGACAGAGAGGCTAAGTAGTATGCCTCAGTGTCACACATCTGGTAAACAGGAGGTGGGATTTGAATCCAGGTTATCTGGCTCCATAGACTACCTACTGCACTCTACAGCCTGTGGCAGAGTGAACACTAAGTAACTATTGCATAGTGTTCCTCAGTTCAGCCTACACGGAGATGGGCATATGAAAACTAGAATTTCTTACCCTTATTTATTTTAGTCAGCTGATATACATGGGAGCTGAGGAATTTCCTGGAAAAAGAACTTAGAACAATGTTATTGTTTATATTTAGATTCATATTTAGATATGTGCACAAGTGGAATGGAAAGACATGACAATCCAGATTCCGTGGGGCTGTGGTGACCTGGGGCATAAACCACACTGAAGAAAGGAAGGTAAACTGGACTCTCATCAGGGCCTAAAGACTTAATGGTACTAGCTCCCAATGTTGGCTTTTAACATGTGCTTCAGAGATGGAGAAGCTGTATCCCAAGAATTCCTCCTGTGACCCTTCTAAGAGAGCTAATAGAGCAAGAGCCTTTTTTACTTCATAGCGGAGTGATGGAAATATGCCATTGATGGCGGAACTGTAGGCAGCGTTATGAGAAATGGATAGGACTGACTTGTGATAATAGTGTGACATTCCTTGTGACCCTTCAAAGATATTAGATGGACCTGAACCTGGAAAGGAGGCAAAGGTTCTGCATTTCTGCAGATAGTTTGTCAAGCTACTGCAAGCTAGTAGGCCCTATTAATGAGGTCTCCTTTATATACATAGGCTGATGTGGACATATTTTTACAACAAAAATATTCATAGAAAAAATTTTTTTCTTTTTCCATAATGTTTAAAACTCTTACACAGCATTTAATTTAATATGCAGAAGCTCGTTTTTTCCATATAATTTTGACCTGGACGTGGAGAAGACTTTTTTCCATCAGAAAGTAGTTCTTTTCAATATGAAGGTATACTGGTTGGACTGCATGAACTGAAACTGCACATGCCATTTCATGACAGCAGTCGTGTTCATATTCTGTATGTGCAGATGATCTAGAATCAGTATCAACCAATTTATAATCTATGCCTTTTGAACAGACATACGTTAAGTGCTTGCTTTGTACATGCAAAGAACTTGACTGATGTCGACTTTGTAACCAGTGAAAGCTTACTGGAGCGCAGTCATTTATTGTATCTGGGCCTTGAAGCATGATTAGGGTTTCAATAGGTAGAGATGGGAAGTAGTGAGAGTTTATATAGTAACACTAAATGTGATACTATTATCTCCATTTTATAAACACAGAAGTTGAGGCTCTGAGACTAGGTGTATAGTAGTGAGTGGCAAAACTAACGTTTGAGTCCATCTGACTCCAAAATCTGTTTTCTTTCTATTATGCAATATGTTTATTCCTGTGGCAAGAGCTGTGAGATAGGAGAATGGAGGGTACACTCAGCTTTCTGAGTCTCCATTGTAAAGAGTGCTGTGCAATGGTGGGTCTGGAGAGTTTACCTGGGATCAGATGTGGAGAGACTTGAAGGCCATGTCAAGTAAAGTTGGATGTTTTTGAAATTAATGGCAAGTCATGGAACATTTTTGAATGGGATTAACAAGATTAGAATTGGGCTTTAGCAAAATTTCTCTGAACGCAGTGTGAAGGATAGACCATGTGGCAAAAATTCTGGAAATCTGCCGAAAAGGAAAATTATAATAATGCCGTATGGCTAGGGCAATGAGAGTAGAAAGTAATGGATGGAATCATTTTAGCACTAGTTTCTCTGGTATTTGGTAACTACCTCAAGTTGTTGGCAGAGAGGGGAGGAGAACAGTTAGGAATCAACACCAACATTTTGTGCTTGGTTGACTGAGAAAATGGTGATACCTTTACCTGATATAGGGAACAGAGGAGGAGAGACAGATTTGTTGGAGAGAAATTTCTTGGTAAATTTGGTTTTTAACAAGTTGAGTTTGGGGTGCCACGTAGGTACTCCTGTAATTGTAGCAGGCATTTGGAATAAGGGCCCGGGCCTCTGGAAAAGTAAAGGTACAGGTGTAGGTTTGAGCCAGCTGTTTAGAGGTAATAATTGAAGATGGGATAGATGATATCACAGAAGGTGAGAGCTAGAGCACAGCTAAGGACAGTTTGAGAGATTCTCTATAAACTATTTCCATATGGAGGAATTTACCGACCCAGTTTGAAGTCAGGAAGGATTGAGTGAAGCTTGAGTAATCAGCGTTTATTAAATGTTTTTTGATTCTATGAATCGTACTTGTATTGTGCTTTGCTGCCATATTTGTGTTATAATAATTTAAATTTAATGGCATTCTTTAATATTGGCTGGAAATGGATGACATGTCAAAATAAATCATATTCTGCAAAAGGTAGGATATTTCCCTGGGTATGTCTTTCAGTTGTAACTTAGTTCAGCGGCAGTGAATGTTACATATAGTGAAAGGTATGTGCTTGAGATTGGGATTTGGGTATCCACAGTGTGAAGCTTATTTTAGGCTTCTGTTATAGCAGGACTGCATTAGTAGAATGAAGGATTATTCATTCAGCTTATTAAACAGTTTTTGGATACCTGCTATGTGTCAGGCACTTGATTTTCCTCAAAGCAAAGGCTCATTTCTCTCAATGTTTGTGAAGTCTCTGACAGTGTTTTCCAAAATGTAACCTGAAAAATACAAGTCCCAAGAGATAGCTGGTCCATGAAAAATAAAAAGTTCTTTAATCAAGTGAGAACTATGCGGCTCATTGTATTTTAAAAGTTTGCATTGCGTATTTGCCTATTAAAGACTGAAAAGTCTTATAGGAATTAAACTTTATATTGGTTTAAGTTTTTCCCAAGCTTATTTGACCATGGGCCATTTTCTCCTTCAACATAGCTGCAATAAACATCTCTTTGCACACTTTAGGAAATATTGCTATTTTGGATTTTGCCAGAATAGTTCCATGTTCCAGCAGAGTGTATGTTCTAAGTTACTTTATTTATTTATTTTTAAAAATTAATTAATTATTTATTTATTTTTGGCTGCGTTGGGTCTTCATTGCTGCGCATGGGCTTTCTCTAGTTGCGGTGAGCAGGTTCTACTCTTCCTTGCAGTGCGTGGGCTTGTCATTGCGGTGGCTTCTCCTGTTGCGGAGCATGGGCCCTAGAGCATGCGGGCTTCAGTAGTTGTGGCTCACGGGCTCAGTAGTTGTGGCTCATGGGGTCTAGAGGGCGGGCTCAGTAGTTGTGGTACATGGGCTTAGTTGCTCTGTGGCATGTGGGATCTTCCCAGATCAGGGCTCGAACCTGTGTCTCCCGCATTGGCAGGTGGATTCTTAACCACTGCACCACCAGGGAAGTCCTCTAAGTTATTTTTGTCTCAGGGATATTATTTTGGCAGACTTCATGCATTCAGTTCAGCACAGGGCTGTGTGTTGATGGTGTCCATGCATTTTAGCAAGTTTCCTTCACATATATCCATTGAATGGATTTTCTCCTTACCCCTTCTATCCCACCCCCCCACCCACAAATTTGGGTTGTATGAGAAGTTCATTTCTGACTCTAGTCTCTGTAATCTTTCCTAATATGAGAAATTTCTCTTCATAGAAGCCTTTTCTAGGTTTTAACTAACAGTTAATGATATTTTTGGAAAAGAGATTTTTTTCTGCAGAATTAATTAACATACATAAATGACACTAATACTGCAGACTTCATCTTTTTCCCTTCTGCTCTTTTGCGTGAATGTTTTTTATTAATGCACCAATAGTCGTTTTCAGGTTTTAAGAAGGCCATGAACTTTTCAGGTGGGGGAAAAAAGATCCTTTGTTCATGAATTTTACCATTCTAGTGGCTTTTTTTTTGGCTGTGCTGGGCGGCATGACGGATCCTAGTTCTCCACCAGCGATGGAACCCACGCCCCTTGCGGTGGAAGCACGGCATGTTAACCACTGGACCTCTGGGGTAGTCCCTCTAGTGGCTTTTAACAGAAGATTCTGTAATATTCTTTGCTCAAAGTCTGACCCTCTGTAAATGTCCTGCAAAAATACTTCACCTGGGCTTCCCTGGTGGCGCAGTGGTTGGGAGCCCGCCTGCCGATGCAGGGGGGCACGGGACGGGTTCGTGCCCCGGTCCGGGAGGATCCCACATGCCGCGGAGCGGCTGGGCCCGTGAACCATGGCCGCTGAGCCTGCGCGTCCGGAGCCTGTGCTCCGCGACGGGAGAGGCCACAGCAGTGAGAGGCCCGCGTACCGCAAAAAAAGTAATAAGGTTAGACAGACCTGAATTCAAATCTATGTTCTTGATTGTGCTAGCAGTGATATTGTTTAAAAAAAAAAAAAAAAGAAAAAAAAGAAAAAAAAAATACTTCACCTAAGTGCTGGAAAGTCGATGCTTAAAGATATTCCTGCATCCATTGTAATAGCAAAAATTGTAAATTACCCAGTGCTAATCAGTAGGGGACTGATTAAATTGATATCTAAGAATGAACAGCTGTTAAAAATAAGTGGGTAACATCCGTGTTAGGAAATTCTATAGGTTAAAAGGCCTGTTTTATTCAACAAATTGTGAAGAAAAAAAAGGAATGGAGGCAGAACCTGTAGATTTTAAAAGACTTGAAAGATATATCCATTTTTAAAAAAATGGGTAGATGATGTTTATGGATGTACACTTTGTGTTTATCATAAAAACCAAGACAGTTGTTACTTTTGAAGGGAGGGTGAGGGCTATGATCGGAATGGGGCAAGTGGAGGGCTTTCGGTCTGGCTAGACAACGTTGGGTCTGGGATAGGATTTTACCCCAATAACAAGTTAGTAGTTAGCTTGTTACTATTCCATGGATGCTGGCAAAAGATATGCAACTCTTGAGTTAGAGACAAAGGACATAGTTATTAGTGACCCCATTAGCAGCACTGAGCTTCAGGTTTGTATTGGTTCCCTTGCTCCCCAAGGCCCACAGGGGAGACAGAAGGCCCAAATGAATGTATTCATATGTAGTGGGTTGCATTACAGGGCAGCAGTACTGAATATGGGGAACCTACCGGTTTGTAACACACTGTAAGCAAGCCAGCTCACTGTCCTGGAGGGAGACTTTACATTTTCTTCAAAGTTTCTCGCAGCAAATGCAGGCCTGAAAAATGACCCAGGTGAAGAGCATTCAGGCCCTTGGATCCATGAACTACACAGCAGTGAAGTGCAGGGAAGCCTCAGGACCCATGGTAGGTGGTTTCTCCCTACAGCCAGTCAGCTCATTGCAGATGTAATTAGTTAAGATGAGGTTGTACTGAAGTAGGAATTACTGGGGAAATTCAATATAATTTATCCTTATATAAAGGGAAAATTTGGAGATATGTGTACACGGAGAATGCCATGTGAATATTGGAGTTATGCTGCAACAAGCCAAAGAATTATCAGAAGCTAGGAGAGAGGCCTGGAACAGAACCCTCCCCTTAGCGCCTTCAGAGAGAGTGTGGTCCTGCTGACACCTTGATCTCAGACTTCTAGCCTCCAGAACTGAGACATTAACTTTCTGTTTAAAACCTAAACGTAGTTTGTGGTACTTTGTTATAATAGCCCTAGCAAAGAAATACAGTTATCATGTTACATTTGTCAAAATTAAGAACATTGCTATGTTAGTATTACCTTTATACTTTTTGGATTTCAACAGTTTTTCCATCAATTTTCTGTTCCAAAATCCAATCCAGGATACCACATGACATTTCTTTGTCATGTCTTCTTAGTTTCTTCTGGTCTGTGACAGTTTATCAGTCTTTCCTTATTTTTCATGACCTTGGCAGTTTGGAGGAACACTGGCCAAGTGGCCTGTAGAATAGCCTCTAATCTGGGCTTGTGTCTGTTTTTTGTTGTTGTTGTTCTTTTTTTTCCTCTCTCTTTTTTTTTTTTTTTTTTTTTTGATGACTAGCCTGTAGTTAAAAGGTTTCTGGAGAGAATATCACAAAGGAAAAGTCCCTTCTTATCACATATCAGGGAGTATCTGTGGGTTTTGACATATGCCTTAGGGAGTACATGGCATCCTCATGACACAGCTGGTGATGCTGACCTTTATCACCTGGTTAAGGTGGTGTTTGTTGGGTTTCTCCTCTCTAAAGTTACCATTTTTCCCTTTTCTACTCTGTTCTTTGGAAGCATGTCAGTAATGTCAGCCCACAGTCAGATGGTGAGGGGGCTAAGCTTTACCTCCTGGAAGGGGGATTTCTACATAAATTATTTTGAATTCTTTTGTGGGTAAGATCATCTCATCTTCCCCATTGATTCATTCAGTTATATATATCAGTGTGGACTCATGGATATTTATTTTATTCTTTGGGTTATAATCTAACAGCACATTATTTATTCTGTTACATTGTTCCAACTTTGGCCATTAGGAATTCCTTCATTTTGGCTTCTTGTGTCCCTTTGATATGACCTTTTCATTTTAATTTTCAGTTTTTAAAAAACACCTCGCTGCTTTCTGATACTGGAAGATGTTCTCTGGCTCAGGAATCAGCCATTTCTCCAAGGAGCTCTGGTTGCCTTTATTGGAAAATTGCATTTAGAAATCAAGATATGAGTCTGGGATTGCCCCTTGCTACTGGCGTGTCAGGGTTTTCTCTTGGGGATAGAACTAGAGTAATGTATATATCTGTAGTAGAATACATATGCTGTATACTGTTTACTGTCCCATGTATACATAAATAGTGATAAGTGTTTCTGTGTTTATCCTCTGTTATATTAATATGTATCCTCTTAATATATATTAAGAAAACATGTTCATACTGCTGTCTCTGACTTTAATCCAGTACCACACGGCAGGCTTCATTCTAGCCTTCCCTTCTTGCTTGTCTCTAACTCTCCTCCTGACCAGTGAGAGCCTGGTTCTCACTGACCACCCTCCATTACTTGTTTTTTTAAAAAATTCTTTAAATACAGTATGTACCTTTTAAAAAAAATTATTTTTGGCCGTGTTGGGTCTTCATTGCTGCGCGTGGGCTTTCTCTAGTTGCGGCGAGTAGGGGCTGCTCTTTGTTGCGGTGCACAGGCTTCTCACTGTGGTGGCTTCTCTTGTGGAGCACAGGGTTCTAGGTGCACGGGCTTCGGTAGTTGCAGCACATGGGCTCAGTAGTTGCAGCACACGGGCCCTAGAGGGCATGGGCTTAAGTAGTTGTGGAGCGTGGGCTCAGTAGTTGCAGTGCGTGGGCTCTAGGGTGCGCGGGCTTCAGTAGTTGTGGTGCACAGGCTTAGTTGCTCCGCGGCATGTGGGATCTTCCTGGACCAGGTCTCAAACCCGTGTCCCCTGCATTGGCAGGCGGATTCTTAACCACTGGACCACCAGGGAAGAAGTCCCCATTACTTACTTAACCTCAGTATACATGCAAAGCAGTTTCAAACAAATTTACTAACTAGAGCATAGGTTGACATACAGTTGTTTTTTTTTTAATATTTCCTTACAGCTTGCAATCAAATGACTGTTTTCTAAAGTTACTTAGGTCAGCTTTCCTGCCACCATCCTCACGATCTCACTTCAGTGTGCTTGTCATACATGTGTGGTTTGGTTACATTTATTTGCCACAGTCTGCATTCCATGTTGGAATCCCCTGACACTGGGTGATTAAAAAAAAAAAAATACAGTTTGTATACATTCAAGTTCACTCTCTGTACATTTCTTTGGGTTTTGACAGATGCATAAATCATGAATTCATCACTCAAAGTCCATGCAGAAGAGCCCCATCCCCCTAAAACTTCTGCTGTACTTCCCCTTTGTAGGCAGTCACTTCTCCCGCTCCCCATCCCTGACCTGTGTTAAGCCCCTATCATTTTGTTTTCTACAGAACATCATATGAATGGAATCATACAATATATAGGCTTTTGCGTCTGCATTCTTTCACTTAGCAAAACGCATTTAAGATTCATCTGTGTTGTTGCATGAACTGATAATGTAGTCCTTCTTATCACTGAATAGTATTCCATTGTTTGGATATACCAGTTTGTTTATTCATTTCCCTGTTGAAGAGCATCTTGATTGCCTTCAGGTTTTAGTGAGTAAGAATAAAACTGCTACACCTGCTTGTGTACAGGTTTTTGTATGAACATAAGTTTTTAATTCACTTGGGTAAATATCTAGGGGTATGATAGCTGGGTTTTATGGTAAGTCCATGTGTAACTTTATACGTTTGCCAAATTATCTTCTATAGTGGCTGTACCATTTTGCAATTCCATCAACAATGAACAAGTGTGCTGTTGTTCTGCATCCTTGGCAACATGTTATTGTCTGTTTTTGGATTTTAGCCATTTTAATATGTGTGTAGTGGTAGCTCATTGTAGTTTTAATTTGCATTTTCCTCATGAGAAATGATGTTGAGCATTTCATGTGTTTTTTTGCCATCCCTATATTTTCCTTGAAGCCCTTCAGATTCTTTTTGCCCATTTTAATATTGGGTTGTTTGTTTTCTTATTGAGTTTTAAGAGTTTTCTATACAGTTGACCCTTGAGCAAGGTGGGGGTTGGGGTCACTGATTCTCTGTGCAGTCGAAAAACCCGAGTATAATTTTACAGTCAGCCCTCCACAACTGAGGTTCCTTCTCTGCACCTGTGGATTCAACCAGCGGGGGATCATGCAGTACTATAGTATTTACGATTGAAAAACATTTGAGTGTAAGTGGACCTGCACAGTTCAAATCCGTGTTGTTCAAGGGTCAGCTGTATATTTTGTATGCAAATTCTTTGTCAGATATGTGATAGGCAAGTATTTTCTTCTAATTTCTGGTTTGTCTTTTCGTTCCCTTTATCTTTTGCAGAGCAGAAGTTTTAAATTGATGAAATTCAGTTTATCAATGTTTTCTTTTGTGGATCATGCTTTTGGTGTTGTATCCCATTAATCCTTAATGTTTGGAAGGCACTGTGAACCAGAGTCCAGGGGTGTCGCCCTCATAAGTGTTCCTTGTACCTTCTCTGGGGGTGGGCTGCCTCCCCCCCCCCCTTTTCCTTTGTCCCCTGTTCCTTTTCCCCAGCTGTGATAGGTAAACACTAAGGTCAGTAGGCTATGGTTTTGAAGTGCTTCTCCCTTGGGATTAAGGGTCTTATTTCATAGGCCTCCATCCCATTTCCCCACTGTGGTGGGCCTCCACCAGAACCCTGGGCTACCAGCTTTGAAGGCTCTCTCTCCCTTGAAGATTTAGCCTTTTGTTCTGTGTGGAAGATGAGGGGAAAGGATTTAGCTGTGCCTGCTGTTTCCCTCCCCCAGCCAGCCCCACACGGGGGAGCTTTCTCCAGTCTTCCCTGGGAGAACCTGCTTGGGTTCCAGGAGGAAAAGCCAGCCAGAATGGGAGCTCCCCCCATGACTGTGACACCCGCCACCCCCAGGAGATCCATACTATCACGCTTGCCCACACTTGACCTCTAGCAAGTCATTAAAAATTCTAGTTAATCTTCCTTAGGGCTTTTGCCTGAGCTAAGCAAATATACTGGTCCTGCATCTCCCTGAAGGCACCTGTCTCTCCAGGTTTTATTACGGGGCTGTTTGCCCTGTGACCTCCTGTCTCTGACTGAGTTCACGAAAGCCATTAATTTTCAGTCTGTTCACCGTTCTTTCTTGTTACAAGGTCAGGAGACGCATCTTTTCAGCTCTCAACATCTCTGAGCTGAAACCAAATAATAGAGTTTTAAAGGATTGTCTCTGATATTAGGTGATAATTTATGTAAAGTCGTTCAGTGGAAACAGTCATGAAACTTTTTTTGTGTTTTTTTGGGGGGTGCTGGCGAATCTGACTTGGTTCAAGCAAAAAAGAAATTTAGTTAGAGTGGAGAGAGATGAAAGTTTATTAATACTTGTGTGTAACGTGTTTGTATAATATGAAATCTGTTTTACTTTAAAATTTAGAACGACGTAGGTATATGAAAAGTACAGCTTTTTAGTCTATCATCTGTCTTTTCATATGAGTAAGGGTTTAATCAAGGAAGTAGAACCACTGAGTATTGAAGGGGAGCAAAATAAGCCACTCCAAAATGTGCCACTTGCCTCACTCACCATGGTACCTGAGGCCCTAAGAACTGTGTATAGACAAGTTCTTCACAACTATATGCTTTCGTAAGCTCATTCTATAATCTGGCCTTAAACTACTTATTCTGCCTACTTTCCTGTCACTCATTTTCTTAATCAGCCTTTATTCCACTCATGTTTAACATCTTAACATTTCCATATATTCGCTGTTCATGTTTTAGAGTGTGTTACTCTCCAGGATTTTCACCCCTCTTTTTCTTGGCGTATATCAAGGCCTAGCTCAAATATCACCTTTTTTTCCCCCCAAGTTGTTGGTAGCTACTGTAGTCAGAATTATTCGCCCTCTCTATTCATCTTTGATTTCCAAGTACCTAACATATTGCTTGGTACACAGTAATAAAGATTTAAGAGTATTTCATAGTCCAAGAAATTCTAGGACTGAGTTCTATTTTATTTTTATTTTTTTAGAAACATTTTTAAATTAATTAATTTATATTTGGCTGCGTTGGGTCTTCGTTGCTGCCTGAGGGCCTTCTCTAGTTGTGGCGAGCGGGGGCTACTCTATGTTGCAGTGTGTGGGCTTCTCATTGCGGTGGCTTCTCTTGTAGCGGAGCATGGGTTCTAGGCACGCCCGGGCTTCAGTAGTTGTGGCACACGGGCTCAGTAGTTGTGGCTTGCGGGCTTAGTTGCTCCATGGCATGTGGGATCTTCCCAGACCAGGGATCGAACCCATGTCCCCTGCATTGGCAGATGGATTCTGAACCACTGTGCCACCAGAGAAGTCCCATGGACTGGGTTCTATTTTAAGTCAGTTGACTAAGTTCACTCAGAAATAAAAATTAAGAGATTTAAGAGGTATATGTAGTTTGCTTTGGAATTGTCTATCTACAGAGTCCAAATAACTTTAGAAGACTTTGTACTGAGTTATCCATTCAATTAGCTAATGTTAACATTGTGTGAAAGATTTGCATTTAGTGTATGTTTTGATGTTTACTTGTGACAAAAACTTAATGAATTTTATCCTAAAGTTATTCTTTATTTACACAGAGAATGTCTAAGCACACAGATGCAGCAGCAGAAGTCCTATTGGAAAGAAAAGGTTGTGCAGGAGTAATAACACTAAACAGACCAAAGTTCCTAAATGCTCTGAATCTTAATATGATTCGGCAGATTTATCCGCAGCTAAAGGTTTGTAATTTTCTTAAAGCAATCATATGGATCCTTCTGAAAGTATATCCTTAGAGAATATTTCTGATATTCTCTCCCATAGAATCACTTGACTGTCTGGGATCAGCACCTAAGCCCCATCGCTTCTAGAGTCCTCAGCGCTTTCCTAAGTGGTTTTCCTGGAGCACCCCTACCGACAGGGAGTTCATTGCCTCAGAAGACAGCCTCTTCCACTTTCACGAGCCTCCAAGTTTCTTTTTATGTTCTGCCCCTCTTTATTTTATTTTTCCAACCTGACGATATATTAGGCCCATATTTTTTCACCTTGGTCTCAAAGTTGTCGTGGCAAAGATTCCAGTTGCCATCATCAAACTTGGATCACAAGATGCACTCATGTAGCAACTTTGTTGTGATTGCCTCTAATTTATGTCACAAAAGAAAATGAAGTTGGGATCCATTCTTCTGGATATGTTTTATAAAGCTTATGCTCTGTATATAGCCACATATGTCTCTATATACACATGTGTTTATGTGCATATGGATATATCATTAATGAGTTTGTATTTATGATATGCTTATACCATCTTCTTTTACATGTGGATAGAAGTGGGAACAAGATCCAGAAACTTTCCTGATCATCATAAAGGGAGCTGGTGGAAAGGCTTTCTGTGCTGGAGGTGATATCAGAGGTAAAAACTTTTTTCCCTTCTCACCTAAATGCCTTTTTCCCCCCAATAAAACTGATAAGGTATTAGCAAATTTTTGTGATACTTTGTAATTTGCTTTGCTTTCTAGAATTGTTTTTTGTTAAACAGTTAATACATTTTTAGTATGGTTAACTTAGAAAAAGAAAACATTTAAAGACTTACCTCTTGTAGTTAATAGAAAAATGAGAATAGCAGCTTTTTTTTTTTTTTTTAAACTATATACGTGCCCTTCAGGTATCTTGTCTCTTTCCCTGAATCATCCTGAACAAAATGTCCAGTTATGGTATGTGATTCTGCTTTTTATTTTAGAATAGGTGTTATTAAGCAATTCAGTTTATCACATAAGCCTGACAGCCTGGCTATGTTGAGTGACTTGCCATTCTCCAAACATGACATGCTCTCACATATTTCCATGACTTGGTGCTTTCCCATTGTTCATGAGCCCAAAGCAAGAATGCACTTAATTGTAGTTTTATCCTGTTATACTATCAATATTTTTTTGTGTTTAAATAAACATGCTGAGATAAATAAAAAGATTAATTCTCCTTATCTTTCTAATTATTTAGGTGAATCTGTACATATTTAACTATTGAAAACAAAAGACAAAAGAGAGAAGAAATGTTATTACCACTGGTTGTCAGTATTCTATATATACTGAAAACTTTTCAGTTTCAGTATTTTATATATATTGAAAACATTTTGAGTTTTGTTTCTTATGGAATTGGTAGGTTCCTGGGATGGTTTTTTTCTTTGTGTTTTATTTTTTTATATTTTTTGTATTGTGTTAAGATGATAATGTTCAGGTTGATCTATTTACCATATTTATAATATTATGTAAACCATTACATTTGAAATGTAAGCTTGTAAACAAGCTTGATTCAGTACATAATTTCAGATATCTATTAAATTTAAAATAACTGAGTCTTAAAATTTCACTTTAAAATTTTCAGTTGCTTCGACTGACTAGTTAACTGAATTGTTTTTTGAATTTGTTTTGCCCACTACTTAAATATTTTTAAAACATTGTTTTTCAGCCTGGAATTAATCTTTCCTCAAGAGCTGGGCTTTTGATCTTGTCAATTTACAGATGGGCAGAGCCTTATGTATTGATTTTAGCTTCTTCTGACTGTGAGCTATTTTTGCATATAGGCCTAACTTTATATTGCTGTTTGGAAATACAGTTAAAAATTCTAGAATTATTCTAGTTCACATGTATAAGCAACGGATTTCAATTCTAGGAAATTTAGTTTCTTTTAAACATCACAGTCCAAGACAGTAAGTGGGCACTCTGAAAAATAAAATTTTTTTGTCATTTATTTATTTTATTTTTGGCTGTCTTGGGTCTTCAGTGCTGCCCAAGGGCTTTCTCTACTTGTGGCGAGTGGGGAGCTACTCTTCGTGGCGGTGCGCAGGCTCCTCATCTTGGTGGCTTCCCTTGTTGCGGAGTACAGGCTCTAGGCTCACGGGCTTCAGTAATTGAGGCTCACGGGCTCTATAGCGCAGGCTCAGTAGTTGTGGCACATGGGATTAGCTGCTCTGAGGCATGTGGGATCTTCCCAGACCAGGGCCCAAACCCGTGTCCCCTGCATAGCCAGGCGGATTCCCAACCACTGCGCCACCAGGGAAGCCCTGACAAAAAATTTTTAAATGATGTTACTGAACATTACTTAATTTATATGGAACTGATTGGTTAGAATAAGATTAGAAGGAAATCTCAGAAGATTTCTGAGATAGAAGAGCTTTATTCCACAGGCAATGCAATTTACACCCCTTTTCTTTTAGTATTGGGGAGAAATGATAAAAGATAATAGATGAGGGTTTTAGGGGTTTTATCAGTGAAAGCCTCAGAATGACAAAACTAGATATCGAACCTTTTTTTAATTTTTAAAATATTTATTTATTTATTTATTTATTTGGCCACCCCATGTGGCTTGCAGGATCTTAGTTCCCCCACCATGGCCTGAACCCGGGCCACGGCAGTGAAAGCACTGAGTCCTAACCACTGGACCACCCGGGAATTCCCCAAACCTTTTTTTTTTTTTAAACCAAGAAAAATAGTCAGTATTTGGTTGGAACATTTTGAAGGAAGCTATATCAGAGTTCTGAAGTTAGTCTAAAAAATCTATTAATAGTCAACAATTTTTATGTAACTCTTTCCCATAAAATAAGTAAATGTATATATTATATATTTAATTTGTATTTTAGTGAGTAATTCTCATAGGACTTAGACAGGAAGAGCATATGAACTTGAAGTGTATGGAAGAGAGATTTGATGGTGGTTTTGACATTGACTATAGTAGGAGTATAGTAGATAGGACTATGGAACTCTGGATAATAGAAAAATAGAAATGAAGCCATTTGATTGTTATTTATTATTAAAATATTTACTGAGCACCTGCTTATTAAGACAGGCATTTGTATGCTATAGCAATATCTCTGAGAGGTTATATTTCCATTGATATTAATAAATAAGGATATTACTATCTCATTTACCTTCTTAGCCTCACCTTTTACCATTCTCCTTTAGTCTTTTAAAACTACTTATTTCTTGATTTTATTCTTTCTTGCCTGTGTGCCTTTGTAGGTACTCCTTTCTCTACTCAGAACTTTTCACTTTTCAGAACTTTTCATTTTTAGGAAATCCTTACCTGTTGTTCACATTTGGCTCAGAGTTCTCTCTTCTGGGAAGCCTTCTTTTTTTAAGAAAAAAATTTTTTTTGGGGGGTGCATTGTGTGCCATGCAGGATCTTAGTTCCCTGATCAGAGATCGAACCTGTGGCCCCTGCCACAGGTGGAAGCATGGAGTCCTAACCACTGGACTGCCAGAGAAGTCCCTGGGAAGGCTTCTTTTAATTACATCTCTTATGCTCATGTTCCCACAGCACCCCAACCTTAGAGTGGGCATGACACAGGGAGTGTAGCTCAGTAGTCTGTCTTACTAGTCTGAACTCCAGGGCAGCCGGCTTATATTGCTGTCTTGTTATCTACAGCACTGAAAACAGTGCCGTGGTACCTGGTAGATGCTCAGCAAATGTTCCATGGTGAAATGAATGTGGCAGAAGTATTTAACTAGATGGAATATATAGAACTCTGTGGGTCTGTGCATGCACATGTGCATATATTTCTTTGTGTGTATATGTATAATGTACTTTGTGTTAAGATATATTACCAAGGGAAACATGTATCCAGCAAACATTCATTTAGGTGCTACAGAAAATAGTCAGAAGAAAATGCATTTTGTGCCAATATATAACTTATAATGTAAGTATAACTCTTTGTAAGAAGTTATGAATAAGAATTTTTGCCTTGAAGTTTTGACTTTGGATTTGGGGCTAACTATAATATGTCCGTGGCATGGATGACTTCAGAACCTTAACAAACCATTGTAGACTTTCCCCCTGGTACTTACTATCACATTATTTAAAATTTTTCTATTTGACTATATTGACTGCAAAATACTTTTTTTGATTTGTAATCCTTCTTTTCTCTTTTTGTATTGTAGTGATCTCAGAAGCTAGAAAGGCAAATCAGAAGATAGCTCAAGATTTCTTCAGAGAAGAATATATGCTGAACAATGCTATTGGTATGTGTGCTCTGCTGAGAGCTTTGAAAATGGAATCGAGACATAAGCTGCACAGTATGAATTGTTAAAATGTAATCAACAGACACTCTTGTTTAATCTTTTATATACTTTGTGCCAGGAATAAGCTTGATTAAAGTAGTCTGACTGCTCATTCCAGAACAATTCATACTTGATTATTAAATAGGGTATGCTTAACTACTATTTGCCATATAATCAATATGGAAACATGGATTCTGATCATATGGTTGGCTTTCTTGGAAAACAAAAACCTGGGTGCCAGTTTTCTCTATAAAATGAAGTGTCATTTCTGAATTCTTGAACTCTGGGATGAAATTTCTTTATAGTCATCAATCCAGATTTCATTGTAAGTGATACAGTAGTTACATTTATCAAGCATGTGTTTCAAATGTTCAATTACAGGGAATAATATAATAACTACTTGTGTACCCACCAGCCCAGAATGAATAGACCACTATATTTTATTTTTGCTTGATGTTTTGAAATTTATTTAAATTAAATAGAATACTATGAGTTTTTAAATTACTCTTCAGTCTACTTCATTGCTTGCTTCAGTGCCATTTCTTTCTCTCTCCAGAAGCAACCAGTATCCCTCCTCAGAAGCAACCATTGTCATTAGTTTTTAGCACATCCAGTTAGACTGTACTTTATATTTTTACTACATATTTATGAACAAAAGTAGTATTACTTTGTGTTTTTGAAATTTGCATAAGTACTTTCTTACTGTGTATACCATTCCATAAGTTTTTAATAACATGGAATGTAACTGTTCTTATATTATTCAGTTACCCTATATTACTTAATCTGTTGTATATTAGTGGTTATTTTAGATTATTTCAGCTTTTTACTAATACAGAGTGTTATACCCTTATATGTACACCCTTAGTGCCCATGTGCAAAAATTTCTAGAAATAATAGAAGTCGAATGGATGGTCATAGAATTTATGTATCTTCAGTGTGTTTCCAAATTCTTCTCTAAAGTATAAGACTTTATTTTCTACATGTCCTTTCTATCATTTTTTGTTTTTAAACTTTGCATGCTTGATATCTTATTGTGGTTTTAATTTGTACTTCATTGGATGCAGGTGAAGTAGAAGGTGTTTATCATTTAGATTTTCTTTTCAGTTTCATCCTTTGTTTATCTTTCTTTTGGATTGTCTTTTTCTTACTGATTTTATAGGTCTTTATATATTCTGATTCTTCACTTTTGTAGATCATATATATTATAAATACACTTCTCTCAGTCTTCTGCTTTATCTTTTGGTATATACAAGTTTTTGTTTGAGATGAAATGTATTCATTCTTTTCCTTTATGATTTCTGCTATTTGCATTTAAAAAACGCTTAATAACATGGAGGTTTTTAAGATCTTCTTTTATATTTTCTTTTAATAGTTTGTTTCTTTATACTCTTAAGTCTTTAAAGTGCTTGGCATTTTTTTGCATGTGACATCATCTAACTTTTACTTTTCATCTAGAAAGCCAGAAGTTGTAATGCCTTTGATTGAATAGTCCTTGTTTTCCTCACTGGTTTTAATGATACTTCTATCATATATCAACTTCTCATATGTGACCAGGTCTGTTTCTGGGCAACTTTGTTCATTGGCCTATTTGTCTGTACATATGGTAAAACTACAGTGTCAAAATTATTATAACTTTAAGATATGTCTCTCTCTGGTAGGACATGTTACCCTTGTTTTCTTTCAAGATTTTCTTGGCTACTCTTGGACTTTTGATTTTTCAAATGAATGTTTTTTTTGGTTTTTAAAAATTCAAATGAATTTTTAAATTATTTTGATATATAATAAGCTTATGCAGTCATCGCCATTAATCAGTTTTAGAACATTTTCATCAGATTGACTTTCATGTCCTTTCATAATGTTTTATAATTTTCTCCATAAAGAAAAAAATGATTTTTTAAGTGTTATTTTTAGACAGCTTATTTTTTTTGTTACTACATTTAATAGTAATTTTTCTTATTACATTTTCTAATTGACTATTTCTAGCATGTAGAAATGCTTTTGATTTTAGTATTTTGTTCTTACATCCAGCAATGCTGCTGAAATTTATTATCAGTTCTAATGATGTTTCTGTAGGTTCTCTTGGCTTTTCTACATTGGTAATTCTACCATCTACACATAATTTTTTTCATCTCTTTCCAGTCTGTATACTTATGACTTTTCTTGTGATATTTTGGCTAGGACCTCTATTATAATGCTGAAGGATTGTGGTGTTGTCTTATTTCTGATGTCCATGGGAAAGCTTTTAAAATTTCATTCTTTAGTATATAATCATTTTATAGACACTTTTTACCAAGTTACAGATGTTACTTCTTCTTTTTTTTTTTTTTTTGCTGTACGCGGGCCTCTCACTGTTGTGGCCTCTCCCGTTGCAGAGCACAGGCTCCGGATGTGCAGGCTCAGCGGCCATGGCTCATGGGCCTAGCTGCTCCGCGCGGCATGTGGGATCTTCCCAGACCTGGGCACGAACCCATGTCTCCTGCATCAGTAGGCGGACTCTCAACCGCTGCGCCACCAGGGAAGCCCACAGACGTTACTTCTATTCCAAATTTGTTAGGGATATTTTCTTTTGTTTGTTCAGTTGTAGCGGTCCAGTGCTTGAGCATCCACTTTTCTGACTTTTTCTCTTCCTCTCATGGGCAGGAGCTTACTGAATTTTAGGATCAGCAGATAGAGTTTTTCTAGCTATGTTTTTACAAATTGTATAGCTCTTCCTACCATGAGGCTTTATGCAGGTATTAACTCATAGCATGTTATGTGTGGCCCATGTTATTCCTGACTCAGAACAGATACACACACACACTCACTCATAATCTTTGGCTGTAGCTTCCACACAGCTATTAGCTTTGAGTTTATTTGTTTCTGGCACCTGAGGATTTCCCTTGTTTGGCTTTTGAACTTGGATATACGTTGAAAACAAAATTTTTTTCTAGAATTTTTATGTCTTTGAGCTAGGAGTAGGGAGACGAGCCTGTTTCCCAATTTAACTCAGTGAGCCACATTGAATGGAGAGCTCTCATTTCTTTGAGTCTATAATTCTACAGATCAGGTTTTACTTAGGATGTTTTATTCATTCTAAAAATTCATACCAGCACTGTCCAATAGTACTTTCTGTAATGATAAAAGTATTCTGTTTCTGTGCTGTGCAATATGATCACTACTAGCCACACATGGCTAATGAGCACTTGAAATGGGGCTACTGTGATCAGTAAACTGAATTTTACCTTTGTTTAATTGTAATTAATTATAACTACATTTGGCTATTGACTACTATATTAGACAGTGCAATTCTATACTAAATAAAAGAAGAGGGGAGAAAACCTCTAAGCAGTTTGAGAAGAGTTTGGTAAAATGTTAATATACAGAGAGAAAGCCTTCCAGATATAATTTCTGTACATTGTAATGACATACTTTAGTAGTTAAGGAATTTGACAGATTCTGGCCTTGTGTTCCTGCATCAATTAGCTTCTGATATTTCATATCTAAAATATACGTATCTGTAGCTGAAATGGTATATTTGTATGCATGTCCACTCCAATCAATAGAGACATTTGTTTCCATTGTTTCTAGGGAATTATAGTTAAAAATTGAGGGCTGTGGAAGTCCTTGTGAATGTTAAATTAGAATTGTACTTCAGTGGCTCATTTGGCAGATTGGGAATATTTATAGAATTGCTAGATGGATCAAAATTGCGCTTTTATATTGGTCTTTGGTAAGGAAGTTATATTGGCAACAAGCTGTAATAGAAGTACAGTGATTTATATTATGTTGTGCGCAACTTCCTCTTCAGAGGGAAAGGAACAGAGTAAAAGTTTACAGGATTTTTGAGCTGGAAGGAACTTCTGAGGCAAGTCTCATCATTTAATAGATAGGGAAACTTATCTATATATTATATACATGATATACACATGTATGATAGGCATAGATACATATAAGTTACATGCGTATATGTGTATACACATATATATATATTGAATTGCCAGAATATAAGTATCTAATGCCAGTATATATATTGAATATAGTTGAATTGCCAGTTAATGACAAAGCTGAGACTAAAATTTGGGTCTTTTAACTCTCAGTCCTTGCTTTTTCCTGTATGCTGCACTTCTCTTTGTATCCAGATACTTCTTTAGATGTACAGAAGACAAATTATGTTCTTTAAAATACAACTATGTTAGGCTTCCCTGGTGGTGCAGTGGTTGAGAGTCCGCCTGCCGATGCAGGGCACACGGGTTCGTGCCCCAGTCCTGGAAGATCTCATATGCTGTGGAGCGGTTAGGCCCGTGAGCCATGGCCACTGAGCCTGCGCTCCGCAACAGGAGAGGCCATAACCCTGAGAGGCCTGCGTACCGCAAAAAACAAACAAACAAAAAACTGTGTTACATAAACATCAGTGGCTTATAAGGCAAATATTGTTTTTCTCAATAGCTGAGTTATATAGGCTTTCATTTGTTTCAAATTGAGGTGTTGAGTTTTTCATAATAATGAATAGATGATCAGGATTGTGTATGGACTGATGTTTTAAAGAGAACATATTTTATAAGCCATATGTTTAGTCTACTTTGATATTTCTTGCAAAAATTTCTTAGGGAATATACTCAGAGCTCATGTAACGTGTGATTTTTGGAAAAATAAAATGTATTTTAAGCATTGTAACTAATTACAGCTCTATTTCTTTTAGATTCTTGCCAGAAACCATATATTGCACTTATTCATGGAATTACAATGGGTGGGGTAAGTAGACCGTTTACTCTTATCATTGTTATGTGAGCTATATTAAAAATAAGTTAATTATTAAACAGAAGTGAGACAATGAATGTAATACAATAGAAGTTGAAACAAATGTTTGGAACTTTGCAGGTTTGGGATATAATATTTGCTTCACCCAAAAAAATACATTCTTAATTATGTTCTATGCTATTTCAGCTTCTTGAATTAGTAAGCTTTCTTGACTAACAAAATTGATTCTTTTTTTTCTTATGTAGAGCCCTTTTTCTACTTATAAGTGAACTGATTGCTTTCAACAGCTTCAGAAAAGAAACTGGAATGTTGAGGTTTTTTTAGACTCTGAATAGTGGAGATGTGGTTCCTAAGTTACATCTACTGCACAAAATCTCACCTTAGTGAAAGTGTTTGGATACTTTTTGAAGTTCTCTGAAAGTGCATTTCTATCAGTTGACAAATCTTTGTAATAGCACAGATGCAAAATAAATAAATCTTAGATTTCACTGGCTTTGAATAATTTTATAAGGAGTTGGAAAGAACATGAAATAATTACAGAAAAAGTGTTCCAATGTGTGGCACTGGCTATAACAAAGACAAGCCTTTAAAGAAGTGAGAGGTCAGAATAGGTCTTCATGGCAGGAAAAGGTAGGATTTAAGAAGGTAGTAGGAAGCTGAAGGGTGGAATTTCAAAGATTGAACTTGTTAAGTATTTCAAACATTTAGTCATTGAGAGATGTCCCCTTCTTTCTAGGAAAACCACACACTAGATGAAGTCTCTTGGGTACTTGGAATTGCTTAGATCTTTCTTTTTGAATTTGTTTTATTGAAGTATAGTTGATTTACAATATTGTGTTAATTTCTGCTATACAGCGAAGTGATTCAGTTATACATATATATACATTCTTTTTCATATGCTTTTCCCTTACGGTTTATGACAGGATATTGAATACAGTTCCCTGTGCTATACAGTGGGACCTTGTTTATCCATTCTGCACATAATAGTTTGCATCTGTTAATCCCAAACACCCTATCCGTCAGGATTGCTTAGGTCCTGCACATTATTTTGGGAAAGGGCTTCCATTAGTGCCTGTGGTTAGGAGCAGGATCAAGGGCAATCTATACCTCTCAGCTTGTGGCAGGTACTGAGCATGAGTTGATTGTGCTTTCTTTGTCATTGAAGTGTTAAGATGGGAAAAATAAGAGCTCCCTGAAAAATTTCTGCAGAACAAAAGGAAGGAACATAAACTGAAGCTTTGAAGGAAGAGCCCCCTGTGAATGTGAAAGGAACCAGAAAAAAAATGAAAACAAACAGGAAAGCATTGGGCATACTTAATAACATGTAAAATGATGTGGCTCCAATGAAATAGGAAAGACAGCCCATAAGTAGACGACAAGCTTAGATGAAAGGGCAGCAGGTTACAAGGGGGAACAGGCAACATAAGGAAGGATGACTGGAAACTAAAATGCAATAGCAGAACCTGACATTCCACTTTGAAGGTCATAGATAAGAAGGAGTTGAATTTCATATTACAGATAATGAAGTTGTGTCTGTGGAGGACAAACTTAGAAGCTCTCACCAAAAAAGGACAAGGATAAAAATGATGAGAGCAAACATTAGTCAAACTCTAAGGGTGGAGCCCAGTAGTATGTGTTTTAATAAGTCCTCCAAGTGATTGAGTCTGTTAAGTGGGAACTAGTGCCCAAGACATTGATTGTATGTAATGAATTAACTGCATTCATATTTCTGCCCCGTGATTCTAGAATGGTACCAGTTATATACCATGCTTGGAAAACCTGAGAAAATAGTTAAGTCTTTTGCAGTGATCTCTGGTTCAGGTGAGGAACCCCTCAGTGAGAAAGGTTCTTTTATATTACATATTGTCAGCCCTGCCCCTAAAAACAAACAAACCTATGTGTCTTTTCTTCTATCAGGTCTGCCACCTACAATGCCCATATGTACTCTACATCTAATACATCTAATTCATCTTTTATTTATTTATTTATTTATTTATTTATTTTTGCGGTACGCGGCCTCTCACTGTTTGTGGCCTCTCCCTTTGCGGAGCACAGGCTCCGGACACGCAGGCTCAGCGGCCATGGCTCACGGGCCCAGCCGCTCCGCGGCATGTGGGATCTTCTCGGACGGGGGCATGAACCCACGTCCCCTGCATCGGCAGGCGGACTCTCAACCACTGCGCTACCAGGGAAGCCCTAATTCATCTTTAAAGACTGAAAGTTCTACCCTATATTTTTTAACAGTCTTAAATACCACTATTAGATGTGATTTTTTTTTTCCTTCATTGACTCAGTGCATTCAATCTTTACTCCAAATTTGGCATTTATTCTTTATTGTCAGTTATTATGAAATATGCCCAAGTATATTAGATGGTCTGTAAAGGTGAGGACTACTATTTTTTTTTTAGCATGCTCATAACAACTAGGGAATGGACAGTATATATTTAATAACTTGTTTATTTAAAAAATTCTGGGGCTTCCCTGGTGGCGCAGTGGTTGAGGGTCTGCCAGCCGATGCAGGGAACACAAGTTTGTGCCCCGGTCTGGGAGGATCCCACATGCCGCGGAGCGGCTGGGCCCGTGAGCCATGGCTGCTGAGCCTGCGCGTCTGGAGCCTGCGCTCTGCAACGGGAGAGGCCACAACAGTGAGAGGCCCGCGTACTGCAAAAAAAAAAAAAAAAAAAAAAAAAAAAAATTCTGCTTTAAAAAACATCTTTGTAGCCTTTGAAAGAGTAAAATTTACAGACTGGGAGTGAATCAGTTCTTTTTTCTTGTAATGGGATTTTATATGTATCTTGGTTTTGAAGGCTAACTTTTCATGTCTCATTTACAAATGTTGCTTAATATAAGACTCAGTGAACTCTAGCTTTTGAAAATGTAATCCTCTAGATCTTTGGCTCGCAACCTTGGCTGCATTTTAGAATCACTTGAGAGTCTTTCAGAAATCCTGGTGCCCAGGCTTTAGTTACCTCCCGTACCATTAATCACATATTGGAGCAGGACTCGGGCATTTTTAAAGCTCCCTTGTAATCCCAATGTGAAACTAAGGTTAGGAACTGCTGAACTACTAGCGATTCCCAGCTAGTGTGTAGTTCAGTGTTAGCTGTGGACCTTTTTCAAAAAGGCAGTGTTTCTCACAGGTTAGTTCATATCTAAATCCAAGGGCTGGAAGGCAGTGGTTCTCACAGGTTTGTTAGTATCAGAATCCAAGAGCTTGTTAAAAGGCAGACTTGGGACTTCCCTGGTGGTGCAGTGGTTAAGAATCTGCTTGCTAATGCTGGGGACATGGGTTTGATCCCTAGTCCGGGAAGATCCCACATGCCGCAGAGCAACTAAGCCAGTGCACCACAATTACAGAGCCTGTGCTCTAGAGCCCACACGCTGCAACTGCTGAAGCCCGTGTGCCTAGAGCCCATGCTCCACAACAAGAGAAGACACTTCAATGAGAACCCCATGCACCACAATGAAGAGTAGCTCTCGCTCACCACAACTAGAGAAAGCCTGCACGCAGCAACAAAGACCCAACACAGCCAAAAATCAAATATAATTAAAAAAATAAATAAATAAAGATGGACTTTAAAAAAAAGGCTGACTCCTCTCACCGCCCCCAGTTTCAGTTTAGTCAGTTTGAAGTGTGGCCTAAGAATTTGCATTTCTAAAAGTTCCCAGATGATGTTGATGATGCTCGTGATAGTGGGGATGCCTCACTTTAGGAACCACTGCCATAAAGTGTTGAGAACATGCAGTTTGTTAATTCAAAAGGCCTTTATTTTCAGAATTTTTAGTAGAATTTTAGTATTATAGGTAATTGTTTTATGGATACATTTTAAATCCTATTATAAAAGTATGAGACTAAGATAGAGCAAATATAGCTTACAAAAAGGTAGCCAAATAGTTTTGTCTCTGTCTTTATCTTGATTCTGATTAATGAATTGTTTCTTATAAGAAAGAATTATAAGAAAACTTTAACAATCCAAAAGATGGCGCCATAGAGCTTGATTTTTATTTAATTTTATTTTTTCTTTTTACTACAGAGAAAAATATTTTTCCAGCAATGCAAATGACAGTTTTACTGTCTCTTGTTGTTTACCATGAAGAGTAACACAGCACTTTGTAGAGGGGATGACTAAATTCTATTATGTTTCAGATTTCAGAAATTCAAATGTTTACTTGGTATTTTGGTATACTGTAAAATAAAAATGTTTCTGAGTGGTTCTTCACTTGGTTAATTAAAAGTATGTAAGATTATGTCATTACAGTGTTTTTGAAAGAGACGAAAAGTTTTTTGAATAGCAATTTGAAAGAATAATTCATTGTTTCCTAAGAAGGAAGAATTTTAATTTCCTTTACCCTTTATTTAAAAAATCTAGTCATATTTTCTCAAGTTAATATATAATGGAAAGGCAAATT
The DNA here is from genome assembly GCF_026419965.1 of Kogia breviceps. Lineage (NCBI taxonomy): Eukaryota > Metazoa > Chordata > Mammalia > Artiodactyla > Physeteridae > Kogia > Kogia breviceps. The sequence continues at coordinate 157,972,268 of NC_081311.1, read as the reverse complement.
TGCTTTAAAAGTTAAAATTAATTTTAAGTAGATATAGAACAGAAAAAAATTCTTATTTTTGTTCTGTATGTGTAGTGCTACCTACATTTCCCTCCCAACTGAATTGGATTTTAAAAACTTTTAAGTTTCTTTCCTTTTCCTTCTTCCCTTTCTTTGTCCCTTCCTCTCTCCCTTCCTCCCTTTTCTCTTCCCACCAATGCATTTTACAATAGAAACAAAATTAGCTCCCCCAAGCCAACTCAAAATATGTTTACAATATGGTATTGTTTTTGTGTTTCTCAAAGTGTCCTAAAGATGCTGCAAGCAAAAGGGTTTTGTGATCAATATAATGGAAAATTAAAAGTTTTAAGGCATACTTTAGAAGGGGTATACTCTAATGAATAGAGAAGGAGTGGGAACTGGATCGGAAATAGTGAGCATATACAATCGCCAAAAGACTTTTTGGGACACAAACCAGGCACATGGAAAACTGACTAGTGCTCAGTTAAATGGGAGCTACTGAATCAGATTGAGTTTAGCCACAATTAATGTCACTGAGACATGTTCTTATGAGAAGAATTACTACAAAATGATGTAGTATTTGCATATAACCTATGCATATCCTCCTATATACTTTAAATCATCTCTAGGTTAGTTATATGGTGTAAATGCTGTGAAAATACAATGTAAATAGTTGCTGTTGCACAGCAAAATTCAAATCTTGCTTTTCGGAACTTTCTGGAGTTTTATTCTCAAATATTTTGAATTCACAGTTGGTTAAATCTGCGGGTATGGAGGGCTGAGTGTATTTTGGGTATTAACCCCTGATCAGTTATATGGTTTGCAGGTATTTTCTCCCATGTCATAGGTTGCCTTTTCATTTGTTGATGATTTCCTTTGCTGTGTAGAAGCTTCTATTTGATGCAGTTCACGTTTATTTTTGCTTTTTTGCCTTTGCATTTGGTGTCAATCCCCCCAAATCATTGCCAAAACCAGTATGAATGAGCTTATTCCTTATGTTTTCTTACAGGAGTTTTATGATTTCAGGTCTTACATTCAAGTCTAATCCATTTTGAGCTGATTTTTGTGTATAGAGTGAGTTCTAGTTTCATTTTTTTCCATGTGGATATCTGGTTTTCCCAATACCATTTATTGAAGAGATAATCCTTTCCCCATTGTATACTGTTGACTCCTTTGTTGAAAATTAATTGACCATATTGTGTGGTTTTATTTGGGGGCGCGTTCTCTCTCTCTCTCTCTCTCTCTCTCTCTCTCTCTCTCTCTCTCTTTTGGTTCCACTGGTCTTTGTGCTATGTGTCTGTTTTTATGCCAATACCATAGTGTTTTGATAACTGAAGCGTTATAATATGATTTGAAGTCAGGAAGTGTGATGCTACCAGCTTTGTTTTTCTTTCTCAAGGTTGCTCTGGCTATTTGAGGTCTTGATTATTCTGTATCTGTGAAAAATGCCATTGGAATTTTGACAGAGATTACATTGAGTTTGTAGATTGCTTTGGGTAGTATGGACATTTAAACAATATTCATCTGATCAGTGAGCACAGAATATCTTTCCATAATATGTGTCTTCTTCAATTTCTTTCATCAGTGTCTTAGAGTTGTGAGTGTATAGCTCTTTCACCTCCTTGGTTAAATTCATTCTTAGGTATTTTATTCTTTTTGATCCAGTTGTAAATGGGATTGTTTTCTTAATTTCTCAATCTGAAAGTTATTAGTGTACAGAAACACAACTGATTTTTGTGTATTAATTTTGTATCCTGCAACTTTACTGAATTTGTTTACTAGTTTTAACATTTTTTTGTGGCATCTTTAGGGTTTCCTATATATAATATCATGTCATCTTCAGATAGTTTTACTTCCTTTCTGATTTAGATCCTTTTATTTATTTTTCTTGCCAAATTGCTCTGGCTAAGACTTTCTATGGTGAATAAAAGTGGTGAGAGTGGGCATCCTTGTCTTATTCCTGATCATAGAGGAAAAGCATTCAGCTTTTCACTGTTGAGTATGATGTTAGCTGTGGGCTTGTCATATATGGACTTTATTATGTTGAGGTACATTCCATCTATACCTAATTTGTTGAGGGTTTTTATCATAAAAGAATGTTGAATTTCATCAAATACTTTTTCTGCATCTATTGAGATGATCATATGATTTTTATCCTTCATTTTATTAATGTGGTGCATCACATTGATTTCACATATGTTGAACCATTCTTGCATCTCAGGAGTAAATCCTACTTGATCATGGTATCATGATCCTTTTAATGTATTGTTGAATTTAGTTTTCTGATATTTTGTTAAGGATTTTCCATCTGTGTTCATCAGGAATATTGTGGTGTAATTTTCTTTCCTTACAATGTTTTTGTCTAATAAGAATGGTAGACATTCTTATTGCTAAGGCTGCTTGTGTAGATCAAGGTTACTTGATTTCAGATACATGAATATGAAACAGGTATGCATTGAACTCTGATTCTTATTTGTCCTTTGTGGGTTTAGGGTGGAAGCAGCCAGTTGTTAACTGTGATGAAACTAGACCTGACGCAAATGTGCAAAGATAAAGGATGATCAGTCAGGGACTTCCCTGGCAGTCTAGTGATTAAGAATTTGCCTTCCAATGCAGGGGGTGTGGGTTTGATCCCTGGTTGGGGAGCTAAGATCCCACGTGCCACCCGGTCAAAAAACCAAAACATAAACCAGAAGCAATATTGCAACAAATTCAATGAAGGCTTTAAACATGGTCCACATCAAAAATATCTTTAAAAAAAAAAAGAAAAAGATCAGTCAGAGACTAAAGGAAGTTGCTGCAGTGCAGTTGCCCTGGGAAGTAAAAATAAAGGACTATACTGACAGGCAAAGTTGTGTTGTAGAGAAAGCAATAAAATATATTAAGAGTGGAAGAATAATCAGACAAAAAAGGATATGGGGAATTCCCTGGCAGTACAGTGGTTAGAACTCGGCGCTTTCACTGCCAGGGTCTGGGTTAGATCCCTGGTCAGGGAACTAAGATCCTGTGGCATGGCCAAAAAATAAGATATGAAAAATAGCCTCCTTTAAGACTGAAGATTAATAACACGGCAGGATCTGTGAAAGGAAGAATAGAGAAGAAATTTCCCTTGGATTTCTAAGTGTTCAGAATATGTACTTATGTGCATTCATTTTCATTTGTGTTCACTGTTGGCATTTCTCCAAGCCTGGATGGAGATCTTTTTCTTGATAGAGAAGGCTAGGTGCCTCCCTTTCCCCCATGGGATTCTCTCTACTTAGATTTCCTTCTGCTTTATTAGGGGAGAGGAAGGGTTGCTTTTAGTTGCAGAATTACTCGTAATAGATTTTTAGGGTTATTTAGTTTCTCAGTAAGCCTTTTTCATAGGTAAGCATTGGGTTCTATTTTTCAATACACAATGGATTACCCTCTAACAAATGTTCCTATGCTGTTTAACTCCATCTCATTCCTTGTCTATCTTATTAGATAGAGCCCTTTAGTCTCTCCTTGCCTCTACTCTTTTCACGCTGACTTCTAGACCAAACATATCTAAGTAGAGAATCGGAAAGTGCTTCCATTTACTAACCAGGAACTTGGCTTTACTGCCTGCCCCTGCCCCTGCCCCATCTCCATCCCCATTTTAAGGTATTGATTTCTGGGAAGTAGAACTTTTACTTTCCAGGCCTACGGGTATTCTTGGCAACTTTCACAGACTTGCAGATTCTCAGATCTACAGGGAGTTCTTTTTCATTTCCTTGGCCATTTCCTGTGGGCATATTGGTCAGGTTTTTGGTTCATTTCATTTTTTAAATGTGAAAGCACCCTAGGTTCTTGGTCAAGTGGCAGATACCTTTCCTCTGTGCCATTCTTATCCTGCCTCCATTTTATCCCCACTATGTTGGGTTGGATGATTTGTGGTCTAGAGGGCTCTGTGTCTTATTGAGGAGGCATCAGATTATTTCACAGAGAAGGGGCAGAGGAACTCCTTTTGCCCATAAAATGAGCTCATTCTCCTAAGGATATGTGGAGGTAGGAGATTTAAGACTAACTAGAGGTTCGTTATGATTTTAGCAATAATACGAGGTTGTTCTCAGCTATTTCACCCAACCAGCAAAAATTACTGCATGTCTGCTATGTACTAGATACTGGTTAGGCTCTAGGGATAGAATAGTGAGCAAGATAGATATATTTTCTTTCCTTATGGAGCTTACTGTCTTGTGAGGCAGGTACAGAGTCATCTGGGAATACATAAGAGTACTGGCCTCAACTGTGTGTGTATGTCTGAGTACTTTAGTGATGGAGATGGTGTAGGGAAAGCACCCTGGAGGAAGTTTTATTTAAGCTGAGACTTAAAGAGGAATCAGCCAGGGACAAACAAGGTGGGATAGTGGAGGAATGCGCTATGGTTGGTACAAGCGTGTTAAGGGGTTGATGCAGTGTAGAAGAATAGTGTGTGAGTGAGAAGGTAATAGTATATGTGAAGATGAGAGAATTCATGTTTGGAAAGGTTAAGTGTGTCTAGGTTTGGGAGTATGAAGGAGATAGCGGTTCAGTTCCGAGGTTAGAGAGGTAAGCAAGAAGCCAGATCAGTCCTCTTAGATATAAGTTGTTTATCCTGAGATCAAGAGGGAGAGCCATTTTAAAGTGCTTTTAGCCAGGGAAATGGCTTGCATGGTGCATTTTAGACAGAGAACTCTCCTGTGGGACGAACAGGTTGTAGGGAGGTTAGGATTGGTTGTAAAGAGATTATTCAGGAAGCTCTTGCAGGGATCCAGGAGGGAGATTATGGTGATTTTGAACTAGCATGGAGATAATGAAGGGGGGTGGAAATTAGGTAGATTTAAGGGAGATACTTAGGAGGAGACTTGGTGGGATTTGAGGATGTATTGGATGTGAGAGATAAAGGGGAGAAGGAGGCAAGGTTGACTTCCAGGTTTCCAGACTGGGCAGTGGATGAACGGTGGACTGTTTACTTGAGATTTGGGAGAAAGTGTGGCTGGGGGTGGTTGGGGAGAGTGAAGGGAGATGAGTTTAATTTGTTCCGTGTGAAATACCTGTGGGCTTATCCACGTGGGAGTGTTTTGTCTGAACAAAAGTGTTTTGTCGGTTATGCACATCTGGAACTCGGGGTGCTGCTTGAGCGGGAGGTATAACTTTAGGACTTACAGAGGCACAGTATGCTCCAAAGTGTGTGCTTCTGCAACATGAATTAGCTCATAAGTGACTGGTAAATGGGAAAATGATGTTAGGATAATGCAAAAATTATATTGATTCATATGCAGTTTTTTCTAGGCAAGGGGAGATAGGATAGTGGCAGTAGATATATAATCATCTAGACAGGAAAAGGGTGCTTAATTACCTCAGTTGCTGTACTGTGAATAGGCATTCTCTTGTCTGTATTTTAAGAAAATTAAAAAAAAAAAAAAAAACCCATGCAAACAAATGCCTGTTTCTGGGTGGACCTCCACCGTAAAGTGAACCCTCAACTCTTGGCACTTGGTGTTCAATGGCGGTCCCACTGGCTTATAGCTGCACTTTCCACTGCTTTGTCTCAGCATGTGCCAGTCCTGCTCTGATTAAAGTATTGCCATTCTTTCCACTTTATTTTTGTGCATTTTAAATATCTGCTGTGGCATTCTCTGTTCACATTGAGCTGGTGGTCCTAATCAAGTCCCTGGCCTGGGACCATTTATGCTTTCTGTTAGCACTCAGATTACAAAGTTGCACAGGTTTTGAGCAGACTGCCGAAACTCTATTTTTCTTTTAAGTTCTGTGCAGTTTTGTAGAGCCTGAGGATTTTTTTTTCAGTAACTCATCGTGTTATAGCAGAGAAACTTGTATTGAAAATTTGTCAGTAGAAAAAGATAATGCAAGGAAATGTGACAGAAATAGAGTGACAACCAAAGTAAGTCCAGAATGGAATACAAAAAAATGTGTATTGGTCAGAGGCAGAACAAGGAGCCTATAAAAGACACTGAAAAAGGGGGGCCCAGAGGGGCAAACCAGAAGAGTGGACTTGTCATGGGAACCTTCAAGTTGGCTTCTGTGCCCCAGAAACCTTTGAGAGTTTCTTTGCTTTGTGGTAAAGAACCATATTCCAGGTTTGTTTTGTACATTTTATTCACCAGACCTAAAATTGGGTGTTTTTCCAAGGCAGCCCTGGTTACTTTTATTAGGAAATGATGGTTAGCAATAATAATCTGGGCACTAGTTAAGTTGGTAATTGCTTCTAGGCCTTTTTGAAGGGAACTAAGAATATGTGTTTTATTTTTAAGAGAAAATAGGTCCTAGATCCTGAGTTCAGTACTTCCTATTCAAATTTAGATTCTTACTTCTTTGATATTTGTAACTTTCTTCTCATGTATGTTGAAAATCTTTATTTAAAAAAAAACATTAAGATTGTGACAAATTTGCTATGTCCTAATGTGTATAATAGATTCAGAATAACAATAAATGTTATTATGAAGAATAGTCACTTGAAATAATTGCTGTCGTTGCCCTATACCAAAATTTTTTAGTAACTTAGCTTTTTTCATATTTTTCCAGAGTATTCAACTTGGTTCTCATGAAATAACTATTTATGACTGACATTTGGTAATCTCTGAACTCAACAAATCAGAGAAGTATCAGGTATATCAAAAAGTAGCCAGAGGGCTTCCCTGGTGGCACAGTGGTTGAGAATCCACCTGCTAATGCAGGGGATACGGGTTTGAGCCCTGGTCCGGGAGGATCCCACATGCCATGCAGAGTGACTAAGCCCGTGCGCCACAACTACTGAGCCTACGCTCTAGAGCCCATGTGCCACAACTACTGAAGTCCACGTGCCTAGAGCCCATGCTCCGCAACAAGAGAAGCCACTGCAATGAGAAGCCCGCGGGCACCACAACAAAGAGTAGCCCCTGCTTGCCCGAAGACCCAATGCAGCCAAAAATAAAATAAATAAATTTATATATTAAAAAAAAAGTAGCCAGAGAGTAGCTTTCAGGATGCTAGTTAATATAGATATTAGTTTTACAGAGTTAATGGAAATTGTTGGTAAATCTGAGGTCGATTAAGAGTACTCCTGTTATAATAGTTCTTCTTATTTGAATATATGATATGAGGCAGTGGTTTCTTAGAGCTTCTCTTTTTAAACATCTATTAAGGGCTTCCCTGGTGGCGCAGTGGTTGAGAATCCGCCTGCCGATGCAGGGGACACGGGTTCGTGCCCCGGTCCGGGAAGATCCCACATGCCGCGGAGCGGCTGGGCCCGTGAGCCATGGCCACTGAGCCTGCGCGTCCGGAGCCTGTGCTCCGCAACGGGAGAGGCCACAACAGTGAGAGGCCCGCGTACCACAAAAAAAAAAAAAAAAAAAAAAAAAATTAAACATCTATTAAATATGATTGGGATTGACATATACACGCTAATATGTATAAAATAGGTAACTAATAAGAACCTGCTGTATAAAAAATAAAATTAAAAATAAACAATAGACATTTAAATATAATATGTGGTATGTTATAATATATTGGGGGAATGTGCTTATTTAGGCAAAAAACTTGAGCATGAATCCAGGAGGTGCGTAAGAGTTATTTCTAATTTATGTTTTGTTTTTTTAATTAAGTGATTTATTTATGGCTGCATTCAGGCTGCGTTGGGTCTTTGTTGCTGCGCGGGCTACTCTCGTTGTGGTGCACTGGCTTCATGTTGCGGTGGCTTCTTTGTTGCGGAGCACGGGCTGTAGGTATGTGGGCTCAGTAGTTGCAGTGTGTGGGCTTCAGCAGTTGTGGCTCGTGGGCTCTAGAGCGCAGGCTCAGTAGTTGTGGCACACGGGCTTGGTTGCTCCACAGCATGTGGGATCTTCCCAGACCAGGGCTCGAACCTGTGTCCCCTGCATTGACAGGTGGATTCTTAACCACTGCGCCACCAGGGAAGCCCTCTAATTTATGTTTTAATGTATGATGTATCAGAATTATATTTCTGCTCACTGGCTTTTTTAAAAATTGAGGTATAATTGACATATAATGTTTTAGGTGACAACGTAATGATTTGATGTATGTATATGTTGTGAAACCGTAAGTTAACACTCATCACCACACATAATTGAAAAAAATTATTTTCATATAACTTTTAAGTTTTACTCTCAGCAATTTTCAAATATCTCTCTGATATTTCTGTTTAAAGTAAAACTGTACCTCCAAGGATGGTAGACTGTTAATTCATAAATAAATTAAATATTTCTACCTCAATTATTTGTTTCTGCTGAATATAATTTTTGTCCAAAAATAACATGACTTATATGAATCCAAAGCAGGATAATGTAAATGCTCTCTGTAGTCTATCAAAATACATTAATATTATGTAATTGATATGTTAATACTATTAATATGCAATATTAGCCTGTTAACATTAATGTGAGAAGCATAATAAAAATATCTTTGTTTTTACTGTGTAGGCTGCTAATCTCTAAGGCATGTGGTCCCAGAGATACATTATGAAACATTTTATGATTATGATATTAACTTTTATACCATAGTGACATAATGTGTGATGAAAATTTATTTGAATTTCTAACAGAAATATATACCTAATTTCAAAGAATCATTTATAATCTTGAATGATGGTGAGAGAAGACTCTCATGTACTCACTGATACTGAGATGCAGTGTTCATTCTGGACAGGAGCTTACTCATTCTCTCTGATTAAAATTTAAATTCATGACTCTGTGTGAGCATTAGTTACATCACCCCATTGTATGCCTTTATGAGTTTGTTGTTTTCTTTACTGTGGTTGTTGGCGCTGGTTACTCTGGAACATTTATTTTTATTTTTATTTTCATTTGGATCAAAAAGACTTGTGAAACAATTTCAATTAGTAATATAGTACAGAGAACTCCAGTGTATCCTTCATCCACATTCCCTATTATTTCCGCATTTGTTTTATTTTCTCTTCTTCTCTCCCACATGTGTCTATGAATAATTTTTTTCTGAACCATTTGAAAGTTGAAGACATGATAATTCTTTATTGCTAAATTTTTCAGTGTGTATTCCTTAAGAATAAAACACCAAAATCAGGGAATTTAACACTGAGGTATTATTATCTGGAACATTTCTTTTTCAGGCACCAAATTAAATTGTTCTACATGTGTTTTTGTTTTTGTGTTGGGGGATTAATCTTGCCATTAGTATAAATCATCGAGTAATTGGCTATATATTAAATTAACTTTAAATATCTGTATAATTATCAATTTTTAAAAATGTGCTTTTTGTCTAGAATAGTAATATTATCTGGAAATATAGAAGTGATACTCATTTCTAGTTACTGATAAGCATATTTGCATTTTGAAGGATTTAATTGTGCTTTTTAAATAATTATGAGATCTTCTTTAAAAGCCTTAAAGCTATACCAGCCTTTTTCATCTGTTGAACAGTGAAAACTCATCTAGCTCTAGTCTCTCAATTAAAAAAAAAAAAATCTTAGATCGCATAAGTTCTGCATTTAAGAATCCCAGACTTTAAACAAGTAGGGTACGAGTTTGACTACATTCATATGTTCAGTTATTTATGCTTATCCATATTAATATTCTCTATACTATTATAGAGAATATTAATATTATTATTAATTAATAATATTATTATTAAACAATATTATTGTTTAATAATAATCCAAGTAAAAAACAAAGAATGTCAGAATGCTTGAGACACCATAAATATAAGGCACAGAAGGGTTAAATGTAAAATAATAGAAAAAGTGTTTACCAACACTAAAATAAAGCTGATACAGCTATTTTAATATCAAATAAGGTACATTTTATGGCAAAAGCTTTTACTTGATATAGGACATTTCATAGTTATAATAAACAGGTATGACAAATCTAAATTTGTATGTCCTGTGAATCTTTCTATTGTGTATTTTTTCTCTTGGGCTTTAGTCATGTGGTCTTATGTCAGATTATTTCTAATTGAGTGCTGGTTATTTCTAATTGAGTTATTTCTACTTGAGTATTATTTGAGCCCTAATATGGCATAATCTTCCTACCGTTGTTTCTAGTAGGAATCTAGGCTAAGGGCACTAGCAGTCTCAGATCATCTCAATCCTGTCAGGAATGGGAGTATTTGAAGCTGAGCATTTGAATCTGAGCATTTGAATCCAGGCCACCCTAACTTCTAATGTGTAACATTTTGGGTCCCAGTTCAGCAAGACCTCAATTTCAGTTCTTATTCTCTTAGCAGATAGGGCTTAGTTCAGTCTGTTGAAAGCTATTTAGCTTTTCACCTTCTTAAGTTCAGTGTAGTCAGATTCTGAAAGTAATTTTATTGACTCTAATCAACTATAGAAAGATATTTTATAAATACTTGTCTAAAACTCTCAATTTATAGCAATATGAAGCTGAACAGAATTGCTTAATGAGTTTCATAATGTACAGTATGACACTGAGAAACAATGGGAACAAACCTCTGCCTCTGTGAAATAACTCTACTGGTGTGATATTTTCAAACGTTAAAAAATGTTTAATCTTGCAAAAAAGTAGAAAGCCCTTAAAGGGGAAGTAGACAAAACCACAATCCTAGGAGAAGATTTGAACATACTTCTTTCAATGACAGATAAAGCAGAGACATAAACAGTATATGTACATATATACACATACATTTTACATGCATGCACATGATTTGAACATGGCCCAATAAACGATCCAATTAACATGGACTCAGTAACTATAGATTTCATGTTCAATTCATGTGTGCATGGAACATTTACCAAAACTGGCAATAGAATTAGTCTCAGCATATTCCAAAGGATTAATCTTACAGACTGTAATCTGGCCCCAATGGAATTAAGCTAGTAATCAATAATAGACAGAAAATACTGAATGTTTGGAACATGTTTCTGCTACGCTTTGAGGGTATGGAAGGATTACTTAAATTACACTAAATGGATTACACTAAATGTACCATAAACAAAAATAACATTCGATTGTACTAAAATTAAGAAGCTCTATTCATTCCAAGACGACATTAAGAGAGTGAAAAGGCAAGCCACCGACTGGAAAATAGGTATTTGGAATACAGTCCCTTGTTCTCAGCAGGGGATTGGTTCCAGGACCCCCATCCGATGCTAAAACCCAAGGATGCTCAAGTCCATTGTATAAAATAGCATAGTATTTGCATGTAACATACGCACATCCTCCCATATATTTTAAATCATCCCTAGATTACTTACAATACCTAACACAGTGTAAATGCTATGTAAGTAGTTGTAAACGGTGTAAATGCTATGTAAATAGTTGCTGGTATGCAGCAAATTCCAGTTTTGTTTTTTGGAACTTTTTGTTGGAATTTTTTAGAAAATATTTTTGGTCTGTGGTTAGTTGAATCTGCAGATGAGGAGCTGTGAATATGGAGGGCTGACTATACATATATTTGGCAAGAAATCATGAAGGATGTAGAAAGAATTTCTACCAATCAATAAGAAAATCCAATGGAAAAATGAGCAATAGATTAGACATTTCATAAAGAGAATATGCAGATGACCAAAACGTGACAAAGCACTCAATTGCATTAATCAGCAAGAAAAGGAAAACTGAAACCACAATGAAATACTAATATATACTCACTAGAGTGGCTGAAATGTTTTCTATGTGAGTCTGTTTCTGTTTTGTAAATAAATTTATTTGTATTATTTTTAAAATTTCATATATAAGTGATGTATGATATTTGTCTTTCTCTGTCTGACTTCACTTAGTATGATAATTTCTAGGTCCATCCATGTTGCTACAAATGGCATTTCATTCTTTTTTATGGCTGGGTAGTATTCTATTGTATATATATACCACATCTTTATTCATTCATCTCTTGATGGACATTTAGGTTGCTACCATGTCTTGGCTATTGTAAATAATGCTGCTTTGAACATTGGGGTGTATGTACCTTTTTTGTCTTTTCCAGATATATGCCCAGAAGTGGAATTGCTGGATCATATGGTAACTCTATTTTTAGTGTTTTTTGGTGTGTTTTTTTTTTTTGCGGTACACGGGCCTCTCACTGTTGTGGCCTCTCCCATTGCGGAGCACAGGCTCCGGACATGCAGGCCCAGCAGCCATGGCTCACGGGCCCAGCCGCTCCGCAGAATGTGGGATCCTCCCAGACTGGGGCACAAACCCGTGTCCCCTGCATCAGCAGGCGGACTCTCAACCACTGCGCCACCAGGGAAGCTCCTATTTTTAGTTTTTTAAGGAACCTCCATACTGTTCTCTGTAGTGTTTGAACCAATTTACATTCCCACCAACAGTGTATAAGGGTTCCGTTTTCTCCACACCCTCTCTAGCATTTATTATGTGTAGACTTTTTCATGATGGCCATTCTGACTGGTGTGAGGTGATACCTCATGGTAGTTCTGATTTGCATTTCTCTAATAATTAGTGATGTTAAGCATATTTTCATGTGCCTGTTGTCCATCTGTATAGAATGGCTAAAATGTGATGTCGACAATTTCAAGTATTGGTGAAGATATGGAATACAAACTCATATTGCTGCTGGAGTAGAAATTGGTACTACTGCTTTGGAAAATTGTTTGATCTCGTCTTTTAAAGTTGATTGAATTAATACTCTAACCCAACAGTTTTACAACCCAACCAAAATGTATGTACTTATGCCCCAAAAGACATGTAAGAATGGTCATTGAATCGTTATTTGCAGTAGCCCCAAACTGAAAAACCTAGCTAACTATTCACAGTAGAATGAAAATAGTTTATTCATACAAAGGAATGCTGTACAATGAAAGAAATTATTGCTACATACAACATGAATAAATCTTGCAAACATAACATTGACTGAAGTCAAATAAATAATACTCTATGGCTCTATTTATATCAAGATCAAAACCTGAAAAAGTTAATCTCATTTTGTTAGAAGTCAGGATAGTAGTTACCTGAAGGATGGGGAGGGAGTAGTGGCTGACAGGGTGCATAAAAGAATTTCTGATAATCTTTATCTGGGTTTTGGTTACAAGGATGTGTTCATTTTGGGATAATTCACTGGACCTGTGTGCTAGCTGTTTGTATTATTTGTGTACTTTCGATTGTATATTTTATGTGAATTAAGAGGGAAAAAAAAAGCCAGTGTGGCTGACAAGAGTGAAAGTGAGGAAAGTGGAGAATGGTAGACCCTAAGATCAGGGAGATAGAAAGGGACCAGATCATGTAGGGCCTTATCAGCCAGGATGAGGAATTTCAGTAATATTTTAATGTGATGGGGAGTCACTGGAGAGTTTTGGGCAGGAGAATGACATGAACTGATTTACATTTAGTAAGTTTACTTGGCTGCTGTGCAGAGGATGGATTGTGGCAAAACAGAAGCAAGAGAGACTAACCCAGGCAAGAGATGATAGTGACTTCACCTGGGGTTGCAACAGTGGCAATGAAGTGGCCCAATCCAAGATATATTTTGAAGTTAGTGCTATCAAGACAGGTTCATAGGTTAGATCGTAAGATCAGAAAGAAAGGATGATGCTGAAATTTTTGGCCTGAGCAGCTGGGTGAATGGTGGTGCTGTTTGCTGAGATGGAAAAGACTGAGGGAGCAGCATGTTCAAAGAGAAATCAAGAGGTTTACTTCTGATGCATGAACATTGAGATACATATTAGATGTTTAGGTGGAGATGTTAAGTAAACAGCTAGATATAAAATTCTAGAGAAATCAGGGGTGGGAAAATAATTTGTCATTAATGTTACAGTGCTTAAAATCTTGGGGCTCTTGGAAGAGATCACCTGGGGAATGAATAGAAAGAACAGAGTACAGGTGAAGTGGAGTAGCGAGATGATATCTGATCATTGGGGCACATCAACATTTTGATGTCAGGGAGAAGAGAAGAAACAACTAATGAGTTAGAAGAAAAACCAGGAGAGTGTGTCTCAAAGCCAAGTCAGGTGTTTCCTGAAGTAGAGAATGAGCCACTCTGTCAAATGCTACAGAGATATCTAATTAGGTGATAAATGAAATTTGACTACTGGGTTGGGTAGGCTGCAGGGAGAGTATTTGTGGAGAGTTAGGAATTGGAATAAATTTTACATTTGGGGAATGAATCTGTATAACCGGTTGTTAATATAATAAAACTTGAAGACTGAAGCGTTTTTAGTCTAGCAAAGGAGTGTCTGCTAAGATTAATGGTTAATAGTATGTAATGGTAAATTTTGGAAATTTCAAGGGGGATTTAATATAAGCAACCTATAATGGATTCTTTTATATAAGATACAAAAATTAGATATGAATCTGCCATGAGAGTGCTACACCCCTTTCAACGTGGATCAGTATTTATGTCCTTAGTATCTCCAAGTCAGGTGGCTTGAATTTTCCTGGTCTTCATTTCATCTTAAGTGAAAGGCATTTTAAATTGGCTCCTAATGGTGCTTGTGTCAATGACCTCTTATTTGGAAAGCTTTTTATTAATAACTTCTTACTAAAATTTTGAAGTCTTTGACTTTGTTCATTATTTTATCAGCCAAGGCTGAAACAAAATAGCTGAATCAATGAATATGGGATCTATAGCTTCTACATGAAAGAGTACAGGGCTTATAAATTTCTTTCTTTCTTGAATTTAGGAGGTAGGGAGGGCCCTCTGTAGAGAATTTGGGCTGTTAGTGGTTCTTCTGCAAAGGAATGAGGGTTCCAAAAGATATAATGGGAATGACTATCAGGGAGAGCAGTGTTAGGAAAAAGCACACAGCAGTATTGGGATGAATTTATTAGAGGCCAAAGGCCTGAGACAGCTATTGTGTGATGCTGAATCATGACAGAATCTGGGTCTGGTTCTAACTGAAAATGTGGTGAAGAGAGTTTTTTAATTGAAAAGAACAGGGACTCACCCAAACAGATCCAGAAAAGAGAAGGGAGCAGTTAAGAGACAAGTGCAGGGAATAAATGGGAATCCAAAGACAAAAACGCAACATAGCTTATCCTCCTGAAAATTGAACTGCAAGTGTGGGCTTAAGGCAAGTTTGAGTGGTGCATTTGCCTGTTTTTCTCTCTCCAGCTATTTCTGTTTGCTTTGTTCACTGTGTTGTACAGGCTACATGCCGCTTCTCAGTTTTTTCTTCGTCACCCCATATAATTTCAGCTTTCAATTGGCTGTTGTGTCTTCTTCAGTTCAGCCACTGCTGGCGAGAGGGGAAAGTCTCTGGGCAGAGCAGATTCCTGCAGAGAAGGGGCACTGATGGGATGGGCAGTGGCCTACTGTAGTAGGTCCTCCTCACTTTAAAATTACATGATTAATTGAAATTGTAAAGGCTTGGAACTTGGGAGAAGTGGCATGAAGGCCCTGTGCCTAGTGGAGTGAGCATGGAAAGAGTGGTGGGAGATGAAGTCAGAGAGGTAGGCTCCTGGGCCATATTATGTAGAGCCTTGCAGGCCATGGAATAGAGTTTGAAGTATGTGTGTATCTCAGATAAATATCCACATCTGTTCAAATATGTGTTAGAGATACAGAGGGAAGAATCTGAAGTGTTACATACCAAATTAATAACTGTGTCTTTGAGGAGGGAGAGGGCCAACTAGGATTAGGGTTGTGGTTAGACTTTATATATGTTTTATGAAGAGAGATACAGTCATGTGCTGTTTGTGGAATTCAGAGTTAATTAGAAGAGTCAGGGGGCAATAACTAGAGGAGTAAGGTTAAGGCAGGGTCAGTCAGTAAGGCCTGGAGATCTTCTACCTGCTGTGCCGTGCCAGACGGGACCTAGTTCTTCTGAGTCCTAGGACTGAAAACATAGTCTGAAAACTGCGAATTCAGGCCAATGCTCTAAGTTCTTAGCAAGACATTCCTGAACACTAATAAGCTTTCAACTACATTGTGTTAAACTAAAGCAGAGAATAGAATGTGAGGCAAGGGTTCTTAAAACAAGAAATTATTAATAAAACTAGTAATGTTTTACTTTAATTAAAATTTGTAAGATTTTATCATCTTGAAGTGTATACCCTAATTTGGGTTAATGTTATCAAATGATTTTGTCATAATAGAATACTTATAACATGACATTTGCTTGTACAAAGAGTATCAAACATTGTAGATTTAACTTACAAATGTTAACTCCAAAGGATGTAGCTAGTGCCTGAAGAATTTTATTCATTTCCATGCTTATTTATATGGTATTTTAAAATTTAAGCTTAACATACAGTACATAAAATGTATAAGAAATTGCATGGTTTTTTTGTGTATTTTCTTAAGGTTTAAAAGTTTCAACAACTTTTAAATGGTTGAACTGAATATGAAAACACTTGAAAGGCTTGAGGAAATTGTAATGAAAAATTAGAAGAATCAAATAGAGATAAGGCCTTTTCTATTTAGCTTACACTTACTTACTCTTACTAAGTGACTGATATTGTTCCAAATATTTTACGTGTTTTAACTTGTTTACCTCTGTGATGTTAAAGATAGACTACACTAGTTAAAAAGGAATAAGAATGAGTAGAACTAAACAATCTAATAGAAGTTCTGAATAATGTGAAAAACATAACATAGGAAGTGTTTGTCACAATGTGAGCACTGACAAACTTGGATACTTTGTAATCACATGTATACCTCTTATTTTATTCAAATATATCTGTTGATTCAGAGATGAGAAGTCATTTTCAGTGACATTCAACAAGTCAGAAATAGACTTTCAGCCAAATCTTTTTATTTTGTAAAAGTTGTGTTTATGAATTTTTAAGAGTTAAATAGTTACTAAGTGTTGTATCTGAGAAAAATGATGTTGCTAATTTTATTTGATGAACTATGTGAATAAATAAAATGTGTTAATATTCTATTTAAGGTGGCTGAAATTTGCTGGAATAGCTTGGTTATGCCTTTTTGATGATTGGTTCCACTAAGAATACTCAGTGGTCCTGGGAAGAGTCACTATTCTATAATGCTGCATCTAGTTTGAAATAAGAGGGAATTGAGGAAGAGGACATGAAGCATAAGACAGGATACTAACCGAAAACATTTTAGCTAAAACAAATCTGTTCCAGATATCAGGGATACCCATGTACTTTTCACCCAGAAAATTCTTCTGAAATTGTGTGGTTTGGGGTTTCCCTCCTATCTCCTGAAATTCCTTTAAAGAAATTCTTTATGAAGAATTATATATAATATATATTATGTATATCTTTGTATATGATATAATTTACTTGGTTTATAATGTTTGTGAATGTGAGGTTTGTTTTTTTTTAACCCCCGCAGTATTTTTAAAACAATTTTTTGCCTTTTCCCTAGGGAGTTGGTCTCTCAGTTCATGGGCAATTCCGAGTGGCTACTGAAAAGTCTCTTTTTGCAATGCCAGAAACAGCAATAGGTAAAAAAAAAAAAAAAAAAAAAAAACACCAAATTTTTCATAATTACTATTAGAATTATCATCTTTTGATACATTTCAGATTACAGTTATTGAAGGAATTGATGGAATCTTGTATGAAAGAACTTTTAAAAAGAAATTATAATAGGAAGATACCTAAAAGTTTATATTAGCTCATACTTATATCTGAAAATGCAAAGGCAAGCATATTTAAACTGGAGACACTAGCACACTGTAGTCGATTTTATTTATTTATTCTTATTGAAGTATAGTTGATTTACAGTGTTGTGTTAATTTCTGCTGTACATGTATTTAATTTTAGATGAAAGATTATTAGAGGAAATATCTTGCATTCAGAGCTATGCTCCATTTTTTTTTTTTTTTTGTGGTACGTGGGCCTCTCACTGTTGTGGCCTCTCCTGTTGCGGAGCACAGGCTCCGGATGCACAGGCTCAGCGGCCATGGCTCACGGGCCCAGCCGCTCCGTGGCACATGGGATCCTCCCAGACCGGGGCACAAACCCATGTCCCCTGCATCGGCAGGTGGACTCCCAACCACTGTGCCACCAGGGAAACCCTCTATGCTCCATTTTGAGTTAACTTTTGTATGTGGTGAGAGGTATGGATCAAAGGTATAGATCAAAGTTTATTATTTTGCATAGGGAGATAAAATCATTCCCACATCATTTTTTGGAAAAAGTTACTATTTCGCCACTGATTGCCTTTGCACCTTTGTATGTGCTGATCTTGGTGCCAACACCACACTGTCTTGATTACTGTTGCTTTATAGTAAGTCTTGATCAAGTAATGATAATCCTCTAATTTTGTTCTTTTTTTTTTCTTTCAAGTTGTTTTGGTTCTATAGATCCTTTGTATTTCTATGTGAATTTTAGAGTGATTTTGTAAGTTTCAACAAAAAAGCCTGTTAGAATTTTTATTTGGATTGTCTAGGATCTATCAATTTAGGGAGAATTGTCATCTTTACAGTGTTGAGTCTTTAGACCTGTGAGCAAGGTATATCTTTCCATTTGTTTAGGTCTTCTTTAATTTCCCTAAGCCATGTTTTGTAGTTTTCAGTTTCTTATACATCTTTTGTCAGATTTTTCCTTAAGTATTTCATATTATTCAATGATATTATTCATCATATTTTTAAAATCTAGTTCTGATGTTAGTTATCAATATATAGAAATTTAATTGAGTTTTGTACTATCTATCCTGTAAACTTGATAAACTCACTTATTAGTTCTAGTAGATACTTTGTAGATTGAACTGGATTTTCCAAATAGATAATTATGTTGTTTACAAATAAAGTACATTTTACTTTTTTCTTTCCCATCTGGATACTTTTTATTTTTACTTGCCTTATTCCACTGGGTAGAACCTCCAATACAATGTTGAACAGATACGTTGAGAGTGGGCCTTCTTGCCTTGTTCAGGATCTTAGGGGGAAAACATTCAGTCCTTCACCAATTAAGTATGATATTAGGTATAAGTTTTTCATAGGTGCCCCTTATCAGGATGAGGAACTTTCCTTCTGTTCCTAGATTTCTAAGGGGTTTTATTAGGAATGGACTTTGGATTTTGTAATTTTTTTCAGCATGTGTTGAGATGATCATTGGTTTTTCTTTTTTAGTTTGTTAAGGGTGGATTACTTTGATTGGTTTTTTAACGTTAAACTAACCCTGCTTTGCTGGGATAAATCTCATTCTAGTATGATGTGTCCTACTTTTTATATGTTGTTGGGTTTGTTACACAAATATTTTATTTGGAATTTTTGCATCTGTGTTCATGAGGGATATTCATCTATAGTTTTCTGGTAACATAATTTTGATATCATTTTGCTTGCTTCATTTTGCTTCATTTTGGTTATCAGGGTAATGCTGGGTTCATTTCTGGAAAAGTTCCGGTAGAATTGATTCTTTTTTTTCTTTTTTTTCATGTGTTTGGTAGAATTCACTAGTGAAGCCATCTAGGCCTAGAGTTTTCTTTGTGGAGAGGTTTTTAACTACAAATTCAAAAACTTTAATAGATGTAGGCTATTCAAGTTACCTATTTCTTTTTTGCACAAACTTTAGTAATTTGGGTCTTTTAAGGAGTTTGTCCATTTATTAGCATAAAGTTCATTTCCTTATTATCTTTTTAGTATCTGTAGAAACTATAGTAATACCTGGCTTTCTCATCCTTTTTTTTTTTTTGGCCATGCCATGCAGCATTTGGGATCTTAGTTCCCTGACCAGGAATCAAACCTGTGCCCCCTGCATTGGGAGCGTGGAGTTTTAACCACTGGACTGCCAAGGAAGTCCCTCTTTCATTCTTGATATTAGTAATTTGTCTTCTCTTTTTTTTTTCTGATCACTCTAATTAGAGGTTTATTAATTTTATTGATCTCAAAAGAAGTTTTTTGGTTTTCTGTTTTATTGATTTCTGCTCTGATATTTATTACTTCCTTCTATTTACTTGAAGTTTTTTCTCCTTTCTCTAGTCTCCTAAGGTGAAACCTGAGGTCATTGATATGAGACCCAGGTATAGAATTCTATTCTGATGTTTAAATGTCAGTACTTTAAAGATTTTGCTACACAATCTTCTCATTTATGTTGTTTTCCATGAGAAATCTGCTCTTATCCTTATCTTCTTCGTTCCTCTGTAAATAAGTGTTTTTTTTTTTTTTTTTTTACTTTCTCTGGCTGCTCTTAAGATTTTCTGCTGATCACTTGTTTTGGTATGCCTTGATCCCTTGATTATGATACGTACCTTTTTGTAGCTTTCTTCTTGTTTCTTATGATTGTGTTTATTGGACTAGTTAGGTTTATAGTTTTTGTCAGATTTGGAAATTTTGACATTATTTCTTCAAATATTTTTCTGTCCCCCACCCCATTTCCTTTTCCGGAACTCCATTTAAACTTTTGTTAAGCTCACTCAAGTATTGTCGATTTTATTTTTTTTTCCTTTTTTCTATTTTAGATATTTGCTATTCATGTGTTTTCAAGTTCACTAATCCTTTCTTTTGCAAAGTCAAAACTGCCCTTAATCCCATTCAGGTATTTTTTAGCTTATACATTCATCTTAGTTTTCATCTATAGTAGTATCATTTGAGTTTTTAAAATATATATATTATTTGTTTTTTCTTTTTTAAAATTTATTTATTTTATTGATTTATTTTTGGCTGTGTTTGGGTCTTTGTTGCTGTGTGTCAGCTTTCTCTAGTTGCGGAGAGTGGAGGCTACTCTTCATTGCAGTGCATGGGCTTCTCATTGCAGTGGCTTCTCTTGTGGAGCACGGGCTCTAGGCACACGGGGTTCAGTAGTTGTGGCACGTGGGCTCAGAATTTGTGGCCTGTGGGCTCTGGAGTGCAGGCTCAGTAGTTGTGGCTCACGGGCTTAGTTGCTCTGCAGCATGTAGATCTTCCCAGGCCAGGGCTCTAACCTGTGTCCCCTGCATTGGCAGGCAGATTCTTAACCACTGCACCACCAGGGAAACCACTCTTATTTGCTTTTATTTAACTTTTTGAACATATGGTATATGTTTATTATAACTGTGTTGATGTCCTTGTTTGCTAATTCTTATGTTTATGTCAGTTATGGGTCAGTTTTTCTCATTTTGGTTTTTTGTTTTGTTTTGTTTTGTCTTTATAGATAATGTTACAACATTTCAAACTTTATTCAAACACACCAGCGGCGGCAAAGAGCACAAACAAGGGACAGGCATGATTGCTAACTCCAGGATCAAAGGCCAGGAAGGAGCTCGAGAGAGCCTGTTGGTCCCTGCCTTCCCCACACCTTGCTGTCGCGTTTCTTTCTTTTTTTTTTTTTTTTTTTTTTTTACTGGTGTATAGTTGCTTTACACTGCTGTGTCAATTTCTGCTGTACAGCAAAGTGAATCAGCCATATGTATACATACGTCCCTTCCTTTTTGGATTTCCTGCCCATTTAGGTCACCACAGAGCACTGAGTAGAGTTCCCTGTGCTATACAGTAGGTTCTCATTAGTTATCTATTTTATACATATTAGCATATATATGTCAATCCCAATCCCCCAATTCATCCCCCACACCTTTTCCCCCTTGGTGTCCATACATTTGTTCTCTACATCTGTGTCTCTATTTCTGCTTTGCAAGTAAGATCATCTATACCATTTTTCTAGATTCCACATATATGCGTTGATATACAATATTTGTTTTTCTCTTTCTGACTTACTTTACTCCATATGACAGTCTCTAGGTCTTTCCACGTCTCTGCAACAGTTCAGGATCAAATTTGATTGATTGTTTTATCATGTCATCATGGGTGGCAATTTCTTGCCTTTTTAGATCCCTGGTAATTTTTGACTGGATTCTAGACATTGTAAGCTTTACTTTGTTGAGTGCTGGATATTTTTGTATAGATGGTTCCCAACTTATGGTGGTCTGACTTATAATTTTTTGATTTTACGATTTTACAGTGGTGCAAAAGCAATATACATGCAGTAGAAACTGTACTTTGAATTTTGAATTTTGACCTTTTCTTTGGCTGGCCATATCTGGTACCATACTCTCATGTGATGCTGGGCAGTGGCAGCGAGCCATAGCTCCTATGCAGCCACACAATCACAAGGATAAATAACTGATACTTAGAACCTTTTTGTTTTTCGCTTTTAGCATAATAGTCAATAAATTATATGAGATATTCAAAACTTTAGGCCTTGTGTTAGATGATCTTGCCCAACTTTAGGCTAATATAAGTGTTCTGAGCACATTTAAGGTAGGCTAGGCTAAGCTATGATGTTTGGAAGTTAGGTGTATTAAATGCATTTTTGTCTTATGGTATTTTCAACTTATGATTTGTGATGGATTTATCAGGATGTAACCCCAATGTAAATTGAGGAAGATCTGTATTCTTTTAAATATTCTTGAGCTTGCTTCTGGGATGAGGTTATGTTGGAAACAGTTTGTTCCTTTCAGGTTTTTTAGGTTTTTTAAAAATTTATTATTATTATTATTTTTAGATGCAAGGTTGGAGCACTGCTCAGGCTAGGGCTAATTATTTCCTACTACTGAAATGAGACCCTTCTTTGCATTCTACTCAGTGCCCCCACGAATCCTGAGTTCTCATAGTCTGATTGGTGGGAACAGGCACTATTCTTAGCCCTGTGTAGGTTCCTAGTACTGTTCTCTATAATCCTTTCCTGTGGTTCTTTCCATAACTTCAGGCAGTTTCTTCATACACATGTACTGATCAGTACCAAGCTGAGAACTTAAGGGAGACACTCTGCAGATCTCCAGAGTTTTCTCTCTGTGCAGCTCTCTCCTCTCTGGTACTCTGTTCTGGGAATTCTGTCTGCCTCAGTCTCCCTGGATTCTTAGCTTTATTCCCCTCAAATCAAGGGCTGTTCTGGGCCTGGACATTCTCTCAAGGCATTAAGCTGGAGCTTTTGTAGAGTTTACCTCACTTGTTTTCAGATATTCAGAGATCACTTACCTTTATTGCCTGATGGTCCAGTTTGTTGAAAACTGATATTTCGTATATTGCATTTGTTTTTCTATAGTTATTTCAAGTAGGAGAGTAAATTTAGTCCCTCTTACTCCATCTTATCCAAAGTGTAATTCTCCTGGATGGCTACTTTAGATTACATGGTTAAAGAAGTTTTCCAAGGAGATATCCTTTGGGCTGAGATTTGAATGACAAGAGGGAAGCAGCTCTATTAATATCTTAGAACAGAATACTGTGGTGTTAAGAAGTTAGTCTAAGGCAAGAATAAAGCTTTACCTGTTCAAGGAACCAAATAGAGTCAACTGTCTGAATCAAGGGCAGGTGTGTTATAGTGTGCTCTTCAAGAGGTACACAGGGACCTCTGTGAAGAGTTTGGATTTAAACCTAAACATTATGGGAAACTGTGGGAGAGTTTAAAGCAGGGATTGGCATGGTCTGGTTTACATTTTAATACCATTATTCTGGCTGCTTTAAGGATAATGGATTGTAGAGGATGCAAGAGTAGAGAGGCTTGTTAGGAGGTCATTTCATTAATCTAGAGCTCTGCTGTCTGATACTGTGGCCACTAACCACAGATGGCTATTTAATATAATTTAAATTTAAACAAATTCAGTCCCTCAGTTGCAAAGTGTTTAATAGGCACATCTGGTTAGTGGCAGCATAGATTATAGAACATTTTCATCATCATAGGAAATTCTATTGGATAGCACAGGTCTAGAGAGAGATAATTTTAAGCTTGGAGTAATATGGAGCTGTAGAGTTGGAATAGAATGGATAGATTTAGAAAATGTTTTGGAGGTAACTTGCTCGCTGATATAACGAATAAGGAATAATTCCAAGGTGTTTAGGTAGTGCTACTAGATGGATGAGGCCAATTAGGGAAAGAACAGTATGGTTGGAGGGATGAGAATCAGGAGTTGTGTTTTTACCACGTTATATATGGGATGCTTATTATCTATGTGGTTAAATCTAGAATGCAGATTTGAGAGTTTGTATTCAAGGGAAAAAGGCATAACTAGATAGACAGATTTGGGACTGTATTGGTCTGCTAGGGCTGCCATAACAAAATACCAAGACTGGGTAGCTTAAACAACATTTATTTCTCCCAGTCCTGGAGGCTGGAAGTCCAACATCATGGTGTTGGCAGGTTTCGTTTCACCCAAGGTCCCTGTCCTTGGCTTGTAGACAGCTGCCTTCTCTCTGTCCTCACATGGCCTTTCCTCTGTGTGTGCCCTCAGTGTCTCTTCCTCTTACAAGGACACCAGTCCTATTAGATAAGGCCCCCACTCTTATAACCTCACTTAACCTTAATTACCTCTTTAGAGGCCCTTTTCTCCAAATTGTCACCTTGTAGGGTTAGGACTTCAGCTTAAGAATTTTGGGACACCATTTGGGACACAGTTCCGTCCCTAACAGGGACTGATCCGCATATAGATATTATCTAAAGCTATAAGAGCTACGGAAATGCGTGTGTGGGGTATCGGAGAGCCTCAGATGAGACCTAGGCACAGCAGTGGGCACAGGTCCAGCAAGGGAGGTCGAGCCAGTATGGGGAACTGGAAAGAAGCAGCCATTGAGGCAAAGGGTGAAGAGGGAGAATGTGGTGCCCTGGAATAGACAGGAGTGTTTTTACTTGGGCACAGTGTTCCTGGGGTTCAGTGGCAAGTAGGAATGAATATTGAGAAACAGAAAGATGACCAGAGTGGCTGGAATATAGTGAGTGAGTAGTAAGAGATGTAATTGAAAAAGTGGTCAGGGGCCTTGAAGACTGATAAAGGTGTTAGTTTCTTGGGTTTTTTAAAAAATTAATTTTTTTTTTTGGCTGCCTTAGGTCTTTGTTGCTGTGCGCGGGCTTTCTCTAGTTGTGGCGAGCAGGGGCTACTCTTTGTTGCGGTTCGTGGGCTTCTCATTGGGTGGCTTCTCTTGTTGCAGAGCACGGGCTTTAGGCACGTGGGCTTCAGTAGTTGTGGCACACGGGCTCAGTAGTTGTGATTCGCGGGCTCTAGAGCGCAGGCTCAGTAGTTATGGTGCGTGGGCTTAGTTGCTCCGCAGCATGTGGAATCTTCCTGGGCCAGGGCTCGAACCCGTGTGCCCTGCATTGACAGGTGGATTGTTAACCACTCTGCCACCAGGGAAGCCCTAGGAACTTTTTGACAAGTAGAATTGGGAAGAATTTGAATGCTTGTATTTTTATCTGAATTAATTGAAGCAATTTTCAAATAGGTGGATTATAAACCTAGAGGGTCACAATTGTTTAAGGAGCTCTTAAACACCAAAAAGTAGTGTACTGGCAAGTATTTGCATATATGCTATTTTTAGTTGTTGCCAGTAGAGAGAATAAGGGAATTTTAAAAATACTCATGGTTAAGAGAAGAGTTAAGTGCAAGTGATTTAATTAGGTATAAACTTGTTCATTTAGTAGGACTAATGGTTATCATATCACTTTAAGTATCTTGAATATTAGATAATTGACTGTTTGGACATTGATTAAATGGTAATAATAATTTATCACATAGCCTTAGAGCTAAAAAAATATATATTTTTTCCTGTGCTTATCATTCGGAAAGAAAATATTTTTTCAGTCTTTACCTACATTGGAGACTCTTAAAAAGTAGTAGTAGAGATGAGAAATTTAAGTAATATTTATCAAGTAGTTATATCCAGAACATTGTGCCATCATATCCTTTATTGACTTCTATAGAAATGAAACATGAAAAATTTGAAAAGTACACCAATTAAGTTAGCACAATTTATCGCAAGTCTTTTGTGACATTGATTGCATTGTATAGTACGTTGTAGTACTGTGGTATAGTAATAATATTTTTACTATAGATTCAGACTCCAGAGAAAAATGGCTCTTTGATCTCAAGTAAAGAGAGCTGAATTTATCTTTTTCATTTGAATCATTGTCTCTTTTTGTTTTTAATTACAGGACTATTCCCTGATGTGGGTGGAGGTTATTTCTTGCCACGACTTCAAGGAAGACTTGGGTGCTTCCTTGCATTAACAGGATTCAGGCTGAAAGGAAGAGATGTGTATGCAGCAGGAATTGCTACACACTTTGTAGATTCTGAAAAGGTAATTACTTGGATGATCGCATTTTGTGTTGTTTGGAATAGCTCATACTGCATGGGGAAGCAGTATGAGTGGTTGAGATTACAGGCTTTGGTCTACATGGATCTGAACCCTACATGTACCCTTAAAGTTGTGTGACCCTGGGGAAGGTGCTTAAGCTCTCCAATCCTCATTTCCTCATATGCAAAATGGAAATAATTATATCTGGATCCAGGACTATTTTGCCTGGTACCTTCAGTGAATATTTTTTAATGAATAATAATAGTCTGTGTAAAAAAAATAGTAGTATTTTAAGAAAGTCTAATATATAAAAATCTGAATTTTTATATAAAAAGATAGGCTTTTATAAAGATATGTTTGAAAGATTCTTTTGTTTGTTAGTTTCCCTAGTGCATTTAAAAGTTTATAAAATATGGTCTTAAAAACTCTTCTGGGGCTTCCCTGTTGGCGCAGTGGTTGAGAGTCCGCCTACTGATGCAGGGGACATGGGTTCGTGCCCTGGTCCGGGAAGATCCCACATGCCGTGGAGTGGCTGGGCCCATGAGCCATGGCCGCTGAGCCTGCGCGTCCGGAGCCTGCGCTCTGCAACAGGAGAGGCCACAGCAGTGAGAGGCCCATGTACCGCAAAAAAAAAACCAAACAAACAAAAAACAAAAAAAAACTCTTCTGAAGGGTATCTGTTGTAAGGGACACATATTACTTACCTTGGTCTTAAAACATTTTTCTTAAACAGCACGGTCAGTTTTCTTAGCCCAGGATAGCACAGTGGCAAAGGATGTGCAGATGGACAGCTTGGTTTTAAATCCTAGCTTGAATTTAGCCTCTTTAGTCCCAGTTTTCCCATCTCCACAGTGAGGACGGCAGTTTTATCATAGCAGTTGAAAGTCATTGTGTTAAATGTAACAGAAGGCCCAGTTCAAGGTGATTTTGCCTCAGAACTGCCAGCAAGAGATTTGGGATTTTTCTGCTTCAGCTGGCTTAGCTCAGTCTTATTGGACTGGCTTGTACCTGAACCACATGGGTGGGTGGAATACACTGGCTAATCTATCCTAGCTAATGTGCTCCATCCCTGGGACTGTGGGGTAAAGTCAGTTTCCCAGGAAACCCATGGATTTCTGATCTTGCGAGAGGGGTGTTATGGGATAGGGGAAGGAATGCTATTAAAATGTATGATGTATACAAAGTTGAAAGTTGTCCCCTTACACTGTTACAAGGGCCTTCCATCACATTTGCCTGAATTTTCAGATCTTTCTCTTTCTTAGATCTTTATGGGCATCCTTGGTCACATTGAGTAGGTGACTGTCTCACTCTTGCCTTGAGCTGTAACAGGAAGCAAACATGGGTACTCCATTATATGCTCTGGAGGGACACCCTTGATTATAGTGGAATTTGGTTAAGGATGGGGGAGAGAGCTGATCCACAACCCTTTCCTCTCTTAGTCAGATTGCCCAGTAAATATATGCAGTGCATAGACTGCCATTTACAGGGCCTGTAGTGGATAACAGAAATGAATAATACACATTGGGAATGGGGCTAGAGGTGGGTACAAAAGATAAAAAACCATCTGTATCATCTGACAGAGTAAAGTATGGTAAGTGTACAAACAGACTACAAAGAAAGGATTCATCGGATTGAATCCATTGAAGGAAGAGCTTACTTGTAAGAAAGGACTGGGAGTTTTCTCACAGTGGTTGCAGTTCAGCTGGGCCTTAAGATAAGTATTGTCAGGAGAAGTTTTTCTGGATAGAGGAGACTTTAATGAGCAAGTCCCATAGGGGTAGGAAAGCATTAGCTGTGTTTTAGAAACAGTAAAAAGTCCATTTGGCTGAGTGTAGGAAGAGGTATGTGAGGGATCTAGGGGGAAAGCTGTTGGAGGACAGAAGGAACAAAAAGTACCCACCGAACTGAGAAGGCATCTTGAGACCAAAAAATGAGGCAAGCGGCTCCATATAATCAGTGGATCGGTTTGTTATAGGGTAACTTATGCTCAGGGTGGCATTGGGTGGACAGTGATCTGGCAGCATTCGCAACTGCACTCTGCACTGCTGAGGGGCCACTGGGATAGTTTTATGGTTGACCTTTTGGTATGGGGGTGTGTGCTTGGAAACAGGACATGCATTCCTAAATTGGAATTTATGAATATGGGTAACTCGTCTCTTGGGCACTGGAAACACGTCAGTGAGAGTCTTCATCATTGTCTGGGGAGTAACAGAGCACGGAGGCCACCTGGTCTTAATGATTATTAAAAACGATGTCTATTAACTATTGATACAAAGCCCTTGATGACAGAGAAGTGATTTACCACACAGTACAGTCCTGGGTAGGGTCAGTGGAAGGACAGGAGGAACTGTATGGGCCCCCGATGGTGTCAGTTATGTTAATAGCCATGCACGAGTTAAGTGTGGCTATATTATAGACCTGTGCATTGACTATAGTAGCCATTAGTCATATGTGGCAATTTTCGTTAAAATTAATTAAAATAAAATTTATAATTGGGATCTTTAGTTGCAACACTACATTTCAGGTGCTCAGTAGCCAGAGGGAAACAAAGATGAATGTCTCTGTTTCTCTTCTTCAATTTCTTTCGTCTTTATCCATTCCTTGCAAGGCAGCATTTACTTTGTGGGAATGTGTGTGCTTTCAACTTCAGTGAAAATTGCCTTCATTGACTCAGCTGAAGGGAGAGCATCATAATTTTAAGACAAGGATTTTTAAAAAGAATATAAGATTTCTAAAAAAAATTCTGTGTTGCTGTGGTGTTTTAAATGTTTTCCTTTACCCCCCTTGTAGTTGGGCATGTTAGAAGAAGATTTGTTAGCCCTGAAATCTCCTTCAGAAGAAAATATTGCAGATGTCTTAGAAACTTACCATGCTAAGGTAATCTTGTCAGTATTCTAACCTCATATTTTAATTCATGAGGAAGGGGAAGTGACTGAAAAATTAGCAATTGGTGAATATTATAGTTTGTGGGTATAAATAAATGTACTGGGATTTATTTACTTTAAAGCTTGTTGGGAGTATCAGTGCTTCATAATCATTAGGATGGCCATCTGAGAAGATGACTTCTTTACATGCAACTACACAGCTTGTTTTCTCATTGCTGGTGAATTTCATTGCATAACCTTGTGATTGGCCCTTGCAAGGGCTTTTTACAACACACTGTGACATTTGTGTAATGGAGGTTCAGTGTTGATGCTATTTATGGAGCTGCTAAACTGAAACGCTGGTCTATATCAGAATATAATAATAACATACATTGCAGTGTTTTAATTCCTTTCGTTGTCTAACTTAAATTCTCTTTTAAGAGCCAAGAATCTATAAAAATGCTACATGACTTCTAGTTAAACATGACAGATGCCATATATGCTCCCTCCTGAAACCACACTAAAATTGTAGTAAAGGAATAAGAAAGGCAGGAATCCACAAAGAGAAATAGAACAGAAAAGGAGACAGTGGCAGGCATGAGATGTCAGGATTTTGGAAGCTTGAAAGTGGAATGATGAGGGCAACTACTTTAGATCTGAGAACACTGAACTCAGTGGGGGAAGCCAATAAGAAGTAAGCCAGTTCTTTCTGTAGACTCTTTGTAGGGTACCAGTTCCCTCTGACAGGCCTCGCTGGCTAAGGGCAGGGATAGGTGAGGTGCTCTACTGAAAAGAGGCAGAACGTATTAAATGGGAAGAATTCTGGCCTCTTTTCCTAGTTGGTTTCCAGAACTCTTATGTACCATCTATCTAAGTTTGGGCAGCCATAACAAAAATACCGTAGACTTGGTGGCTTAAACAACAGAAATTTCTCACAGTTCTGGAGGCTGGAAGGTCCAAGATCAAGGTGCCAGCCTATTAGGTTCCTGGTGAGGGACCTCTTCCTGTTTTGCAGATGGATGCTTTCCTGCTGTATCCTCACACAGCAGAGAGAGAGTGAACTCTCTCAAGTCTCTGCTTATAAGGGCACTAATCCCATCCTGAGGGCTCCATCCTTTTGCCTTAATTACCTCCCAGAGGCCTCACCCCCAGATACTATCACATTGGGATTAAGATTTCAACTTGAATTTTGTGGGGACACAAACATTTAGTCAGTAGCACCATCCCACTCCCAAGCAGTTCATTAGAAGCAAAAGAAAACCTGTAGCTAATTGACATTCGAGCACCCCTCTAATGAAAAAAACATCCAGGCCTGATCATCTCATAGTGCATCAGACAATTGACAGTCCGATAATTGCAATTGACATTACACACAAAGCTTCCTAATTTTAGTGCTTCACATAGAATAACAAGGATTGCCAGGCATTAAAAACTGGAGATTGGCTAAAATAAAAAATGTACTTGAAGGAAGTAAGCAATGCAAGGAGAAGAAGGAACCCTAACAATTATAGGTTTGGTTGTTTGTTTTTCTTTATCTTCAGATAAGAGGAAAATGTTTCATCTGTGAGATAAGAATAGATGTTACAAAGAGAAATAGTTAAAGAATAAAAAGAAATTTAAAATGTGACAGCAAAATGGGGGAAAACCTCACAAAAGATTAGATTAAAATTGATGGATGAGGAAGACTCTAAGAGGATAATAAGGTGGAAAATGGAGAGAAAAGAAAATCAGCTATTATTCCAGGAGGTCCATACCTGTTAGGAATTTGTAACAGAAGAGAGGAAATATTTAGAGAAATGGTACTCCCCCACCCCCAAATTACTCAGAACTGAAGAACATGAGCACAGATTCACGGGCCCTGAATAGTTAGTGTATGAATATGAATACAGAGCATATGAGCATTTCATCAGATTTTGTCAAAGCATCTGACAGTCTCTTACATTGTCAAATTTGGTAAACGTGGTCTAGATTATAGCGTGTGGGAGGTTGAAGCGCCTTCCCAAGGAGTTCTGTTAAATGTTTGCGTATTAGGCTGTAAGTGAAGCCGTCTTGGCCTTCTCTTAGTCAGTGTTTTCCTCAGTGATTTGGATGAGAATGTTGATGGTGTTTTGATCAGACTGATTGGAAACTAAGAAACTAAGTTAAATTAGGTAAACATGTTTGTGAAAAAAAAACCACTTCAAGTTCAGAGTGATCTGTTTAATAGTAAAAATGTGAAATTTGATGGATGTGTGGGGAAACACTCCATGTGTTTTCCTTTCCTTCTCACTACTACCACATTCACAACACTCCTGACTCCAGACATGTTGGTTTTCCACACATCAGGCAGTTCTCCACGATACAAGCTGGGTGTCTTACGATTGCTTTCAATGCTGACACTGTCTACCTGAGGTTCGCATCAGATCCCACAACTTAATGGGCCCAGTCCCACAAGATGGACCCTACTTTACACACCAGTCACAAATCCCAGGTTGTCACCTGTACTTCTCACTGACTGGCAATAAATTGGGGTTCTCATGACCCCCTCCTTGGGTTTGATAATTTGCTAGAATGACTCACAGATCTCAGGGAAACACTTAACATTTATTGGTTTATTATGAAGGATATGAATGCACAGCGTGAAGAGATACATAGGGTGAGGTCCAGAGGGGCCTCAAGCCCAGGAGCTTCTGTCCCCATGAAGTTGGGGTGAACCACTCACTCTCCCTGCATGTTCATCAACCTAGAAACTCTCCAAACCCCATCCTTTGGAGTTTTTATGACAGCTTCATTATATAGGCATGATTGATTAAATCATTGACATTCGTGATCGAACTCAATCTCCAGCCCTTTTCCCCTCACTGGAGGTGGAGACGGGGGAGGTGTGGGATTAGATAGTGGAGTTTGGGACTGCAATTTACCTTGGTTGGTTCCCCTGGCAACCAGCCCCCATCCTTAGGGCTTTCCTATAGTCACCTCAGTAACATAAACAAAGGTGTGATCGAAAGGGGCTTGTTGTGAATAACAAAAGATAGCCATTTCACGTTTATTTCAGGAACCGAAGACAAAAGACCAAATATTATAACAAAAGGTGATCTGCTTCGGGATTTTCATGGGTTTTGGGGAGCTGTGAGCCTGGAACAAAAGGCCAAATATATGAACGAAGACCAAATACATATTTTTTATTTTAAATCACAGTATCACAGTAGAGATAATGGTATTTCAGTCCAAGGTACCAAATTCATAAGTACAGGATGGAGGAAATGTAGCTTACAATGGCACCAGTTAAAAAAAAAAAAAAGTTTTAACTGCCCAGTGTAAATCACAGCATAATAGGACTGCCCCAAAACTAACCTAGAGTTAGTCCTGTTATTTAAAGCATTGTATCCAAAACAAGGGTATGCGGAACCTTGTTGTACTTTGCTATGATTCAGCCACATCTGCAGCTACCACACTTTAAGAATGACCTTGATAAACTGGAATTTGTACATAAGAAGGACCTGGATTGTGAGGGGACTCAAAACTGCACTGTGTGAGAAAAGATTAACTCAAGGGGGATTAACTAGAACTATAAACACGATAGGGCTGATTTTTGGTTCAAAAAAAAATTTTTTTTAATCCTAATTATAGTTGTTCAAGCACTTCTGAATTCTTTTCTGAGGCAGTGTTTTTTTTCCCCTGGAGGTCAGTGCTGTGGGGATATCAGGGATGTGGTAGGGATTTCTATATCAGACAGAAATTGGGGCAGGATGACTTCTCAGGTCCCTTGAAATCCTTAAATTCATTGACACACTTTAATGATAACATAATCATATATAATGGCATACAAATAAAAATACAAGAACATTTTTTGCTGTTGATAGTTTTAAGAGCTAGTCTGGAGTAATACATAGTGTCTGAATTTTGAACATATGGTAGTAGTTATTTATGAGACTGGATGTAATTTGAGTGAAAGTTACAATCTGCCACAAAATATATCATTAAATATGGTGAAAATTTTAAGAATTTTTAAGATTTGAGTTGCTTCAAATTAATTAAAGATTTTTATTTTCAAACAGTCCAAGATTGATCAAGACAAGTCTTTTATACTTGAGGAACACATGGACAAAATAAACAGGTACTTAAAGAGAGGTGTCAATTATATCTGTTCCTTTGGAAAGACTATATTAAATTGAATTTAGTAACACTGTAATTGTGCTGTGTTTGATAATGTACCAAATTCTGAGATCAGATAATGCAATGATTTTTTTAGTTACCTTTGAAAGTAGCTTCCTGCCCACTCCTTCAGGGGGAAATAAGCTCATTATATTTAAGTAATCTATCATGCTGATTCATTTTAGTGCAAAAACATTTCTTTAATGGGGAAGAGAGTCTAGAAAATAACAACTGAATTAACTTATCTTTTATCATTGTAAAGTCATCTTCTCTGAAGGTCTTATCAAGCTGATTAGCAAAAGGTTTTGTGCAATGATTTGAGAGACTGACAGACTGACTTAAACACAAGAGGAGGGAAACTGTTGGAAAATAAGGCAACTATCATTACGTTTTAGAAGCATCAGTTTTTGACAGTTAAGACATCATTTACTTATGTATAATAGATATAAGAAAGCAGAAGAGAAAATGTAGGCTTTATTTCCCCTTAGTGAAGGTAGACTGTAAATACCCAGAGAAACAATGTTCTATTTCATCATCCTGTAATATAGGTTGGAAATTTTTTCATTATTGAAATAGGGTTTAGGGGAAGCCTGTGTTTTGACTCATTGCTATCATGGAAAGAAGAAATCGCTTGCACATTGTTGAAATCTTATGTTTCCCTTTTTTTCATAGTTGGTTCTCAGCCAATACGGTGGAACAGATTATTGAAAATTTACAGCAAGATGGTTCATCTTTTGCCCTAGAGCAGTTGAAGGTAATGTATAGATTGTTTCTGCCGTGAGAGTGATGAATTCTTGTGATAGGGAAGCCTCTGAGGGGTGTCAGAGCTCTGTGATGGTGACATAGCCCACTGCACAGTTTTTTTTCTGAACTCAGTTGAGCTCCAGAAAGTAGTTCCACAAAACCTTTACCTAAACCAAAATGCCTTTTGTACCTGCTGGATATTGATAACAAAGCTAAGCTGTTTTTAGGTCTTTTGACTATAACAGAGAAGGACTTCATAAGCATGCTTCATCTCCAGTAGTCCTCCTTGTCTTGAGGGAGAAATGTTCAGGGATGTTTTTATTAGAAGGGTTGGATCAATGGAGAACAGTCACCTTATAATATATTGCAGTTGTGACATTAGTCTGTAAGTTCTATTTAATATGCAACACATCAGTATATGGTCTTTTTAGCAGTAGGTTTAATAAGAAAGTGATCCTTTCTAAACTAACAAGAGGCTCCATCTACAGCCATAGCCAAGTCCTAAGCAGTGTTTCTCAGTGTTAGGTACACTTTGATCTTTCTTCAACATGACTCAGCTGGTAACAGCAGAAGAAAAGCTGTTTTTGTGTAAATGAGTGCATATTGGATACTGACATTCATGGAACTATCATGTGACTGTGAAACTTGGGGTACTTTAGACTTCTAGACAAAGGAAAGAAAATGTATGATTCCTTTTACTAGAAAGAAGAGGTGGTTTCTCTTTATCTGACAGTATTTTTCAATTTACAGGTATAGTTATAGCATTTCAGTTGTCAGGTAACTTACAAAAAATTTAAATTAAATCTTACCTGTGAAGATGAAAACATTTCCTCATTCTTAAGGGAATATTAATTTGTCTCTTAGGATCTTATTTAGTATTGGAATTCTATTAACTTTCAAGGATAGGCATAAATTAGAGTAAGTAGACCAGCCATATATTTCCCTAACTCACAAAAGTAATGTTACTGTTAACAGCTTTCAGGAATGTTTGCATAAATGTAGATAAACATTTTATATTTCAAGGATTCTGACTTGAAAGTTGGTTCTCTTGTTTTCAGAGCAATATAGAAAGCAGCATTCCTGTTTGTTTGTTTGTTTTTTCAGCAATGGGGTTAAATAGGCACTTAGCAATTTCATTTGAAAATAGTCATGCAGCACATTACCTCATAGGCTATATATTGAATAGTATAAAAGCAGTACAGATAAGCAACTAACCATATTATTTTAAAACCACTGGCCTATCCCAAAACTGAGGGATAGGACTCAGATGGTCTTCCAGTTTTCCTCTCATTTCTCTTGCGATATGTTTATTCTGCATTCAGACGAGGGTACTTGGCAAACCACCCATCACAGCTAGGATCAGCATAAGCCCCCTCACTGGAAGGACCGATTTTCATTTTTATTCAGTTGACCTGCTCTGTTGAATGAATGTGGCTCCACAGTATTAGTATCTGCTGGGAGTAACATGATGTGGGAAT
Source organism: Kogia breviceps (assembly GCF_026419965.1). Taxonomy (NCBI): domain Eukaryota; kingdom Metazoa; phylum Chordata; class Mammalia; order Artiodactyla; family Physeteridae; genus Kogia; species Kogia breviceps. The sequence continues at coordinate 157,937,229 of NC_081311.1, read as the reverse complement.
CAGAAATTCCCACTGAGGCTTCCCTGACAGAGACTTAGAAATAGGGCTTCTTGGGCTTCCCTGGTGGTGCAGTGGTTGAGAGTCCGCCTGCCGATGCAGGGGACACGGGTTCGTGCCCCGGTCCGGGAGGATCCCACATGCTGCAGAGCGGCTGGGCCAATGAGCCATGGCCGCTGAGCCTGCGCTCCACAACGGGAGAGGCCACAACAGTGAGAGGCCCGCGTACTGGGTGGGGGGGAAGAAATAGGGCTTCTTTTAATTATGTCAGCCAGAAACACACACCAAGAAACAACCCTGAAGTAGAAGACAGTTGTTAGTGCTTCAGTGACAGGTTTGCAGATCACTTGTTTGAACAACTTTTAAAGAAGATTCTAACACTTGTGTCAGTAAACCTCAAGGATTGCTCCTGACCCTGTGGAATCTTCAGGGATTCCTGTCTTCCTTCTGCAGGTCCCAATGATCTAGTCTGTATTGATGTTTGAAGTTGCAACCATCTACTCCATGTCTTAGGGGTTCCTTTCTCTCTAGGATTTTCTGTCGGGAAGGACATAATCTTTTCAACATACTTGCTTATCATTAAATAAAAACATACAGTTTTTCTTTAATCCTTTCTTTAGATTTTTAACTGCCAATCACTATAGGATAACATACAGGCTAAAAAAACTGACAAATATGGGGAAGTTGTAAAGAAGTTCCATCTTTACAACTGATGGAATTTTCATAGTACCTTATTTTATGGCTTCTAATGTTCTTTCTTAGATTTTCCTCCTAAGTCCCAATACACTTTTTTTTCTTTTTTAAAATAATGCTGTGGGTTGGAATTCATCAAATCTCCTTTTAATCACTCTTTTGGTGTAGGTTGTTCATGGTGCCAAGGAATCCATGTAAGCTAATGGGCTATTTAAATGCCCTGATGGGTAACTTATATTAGAGAAACCTTAACCAAAGACTCCCATTGAAGTATTCTCGTGTGTGTGTGTGTGTGTGTGTGTTTAGTTGTGGTCAAATACATGTAACGTAAAACTTAACATCTGAAGCATTTTAAAGTGTATAGTTCAGTATTGTTAAGTATATTCATGTTGTGCAATCAATCTCCAGAATATTTTCAACTTGCATAACTGAAACTTTATACCCATTAAACAGTAACTCCCCATTTCCTTCTCCCAGTCTCTGGCAACCACCATTCTGCTTTCCTTTTCTATGGATTTGACTACAATGGACAGCTTGCATAAGTGGAATCATACAGCACTTTTCCTATTGTGACTAGCTTATTTCACTTAACCATGACGTTTCAGGTTTCACCCATGTTGTAGCAGGTACCAGAATTTCATTCCTTTTTTAAGGCTCAATAATATTCCATTGTATGTTTATGCCACACTTTATTTATCCATCCATCTGTTGATGGGCATTTGGGTTGCTTCTACCTTTTAGGTCTTGTTAATATCGCTGCTATGAACGGGGGTTTACAAATATCTGCTTTTAATTCTTTGAATACATACTCAGAAGTGGAATTGCTGCATAACATGGTAATTCTATTTTTAATGTATTGAGGACTTCCACACTCTATTCCATAGCAGATGCACCATTTTATGTTCCCACTGACAGCAGTGCACAGAGGTTCCAGTTTTTCTGCATCCTTGCCAACACTTGTTATTTTCTGTCTTTAAAAAAAAAAAAAATAGCCATCCTAATGGCTGGGGGGTGATAGCTCATCGTGGGTTTTTTTTTGTTTTTGTTTTTTGGCCACGCCACGCGGCTTGTGGGATCTTAGTTCCCTTACCAGAGATTGAACCCGTGCCCTTGGCAGTGAAAGTGTGGAGTCCTAACCACTGGACCACCAGGGAATTCCCTCATTGTGGTTTTAATTTTCATTTCCCTAATGGTTGGTGATATTAAACATCTTTGCATATGCTGATTGGCCATTTATATTTTCCTTGGAGGTATGTTTAAGTTCTTTGCTCATTTTTTAATTGAGTTTTTTTGTTGTTGTTGTTGTTGACTTGTAGGAAGTGCTCTCCTGTTTCAATCTCTCTTTTCTGGTAATGAGACTAGCAAGCTTGCCAAAGTAAAGAAAGTTCTTCAGGGCCAATGAGAGAAGTATTTCTTTTCCAGGATTACAAGTGATGTCAGTAATCAAAGGAATCATGGCTAGAAGCGGTTGAGACACCTCCATTGCCTCAACTCTCAGCAAGGATACTAATCCAAGGAAGGAATTTAAATGGGTCACCAGTGCGTAGGAGGGCTGGGAATGAAGTCCACGGCCAAGATAGGCAGAGAAACAAGAGCAGAGAGCAGTGAGTCAAATTAGTGTCCAGGAAGGTGGTCCTGAGCAAATGGCCAGGGAAACCAGTGTTGCTTTTGACTTGTCTTTTAGGTGTTTTCTTGTTATTGATGTAGGATATCCTGCTGTGTTAAAGGCTTAGAGAGAGGGCATATACCTTCCTTTTCCAGTACTAGAAGACTCTTATTAGATTTTGGGGGATATCTTCTTTCTAATCACTGATGTGAGATTTATGTATTTTTTTATTTTAAAATGCTCATTTCATGAAGAGTAAATGAAACTCAGTTTTTACTTGAAGAAGTTAACATACAAGAATATGACAGGTCTCTATAAAGAATTCATGTACCGCAAAATTGGAGGAAAAATAGGAAAACTAAGAAAGATAACCAGGGCATAGATTTTAAGAAAGAGGAGCAGCAAAGTATTAAAATGAGAAATTAAACTTAAAAGATTACTAATCTTTCTGTAAGCTTTGAGAATTACCTGTATACTGTACTATTTAAAAATATTTAAAAATAAAGTGACCGATATTCAAGAAAATTGCTACAGGAATTGTTCTGCTGTAAACAACTAGAAAACTGGACAAAACGTATGAAACAAGTATTTGTAGACATTGGACAATGCAGGCAGCACATGTGATTCCTGAGAGAAGGGAAACAAACAAGAGAGCCCTAAGATTGACTCAGCTTTCTTCCTGCAGTAGTTTCCAGAATGTTGATCTGTACGTGTTATGGGTGAAACTCCACAAGAGCAGGGAAAGAATCACAGGAAAGCAATAGTCTGAACAGTTAGCAAGTCTCACACAGGTCTGGGAAGTGTTCATATTCCCATCAGCCAGAGGATTTACACTTTAGTAGTGGGTGTAAATTAATACTAGAGTAATACTTGCTCTGAACTCCCAAGGTAATTCAGTGGGGAAAAATAGTCTTTTCAACAAATGGTTCTGGAACAATTGGATATCCATATGCAAGGAAAAAAAAAGTTATTGACTCTTACCTTGCCCTTGTAGGGGAGGAAAAAATTCTCTATCCTCTTAGGTTCTCTGGCTGGGCCTAAGAATCAAACTGACATAGATTAACAGGAGAAGAGTATACAAATTTTATTAAATTTTTACATGTACATGGGTGTCTGTACAAGAGAATGAAGACCTGAGGAATGACCAGAGCAGGAAGCTTGTATACCTTTTAGACAAAGAAACAATAAATTTGTGAAGAATTGACAAGGCAAATAACTTTTGGCTAGGAGTATTAAATGGTGAAGAAGTAACTAGGAAGATATGGGTTAATTTAAGAAGGTTCATTTGTACAGATTTCTTGGCCCCAAATTTCCTAACTCTGGTGATCAGAATGGCTTTCTTCCTCCTGGCACAGGGAGGGTACCTTTCAAATGGGGGTTGTATCTCCTGCTTTCAGGAAGAAGAGGAGGGTCAGAGTGCCATTCTTACACCTTTTGTTTCCCAGGTGCCTTTAACTTAAAATAATCAATATGACAACATGGTGTTATCTTGGGGTGACATGCTTTGAGCTCCTTCACACTATATGCAATTCAAAATGTATTATGAACTTAAATGTAAGCACTAAAACTATACCACTCTAAAGGAAAACATAGGAGAAAATCTTGGTGACCTTGGGCTAGCTAAGATTTTCTTTTTAATGCAAAAAGCTAGAACTGCAGAAGAAAAACATTGATAAATCTTTATTATAATTAAACACTTTTCCTTTTTGAAAGAGTATCAGAAAAATGAAGAAGCATCACATTGGGAGGAAGTATTTGTAAAATGTGTATCTGATAACAGGTCTTTAATCCACCACATGTACAATATAAGAATGTAAACAGCACAACTAAAAATGGGAAATCTAGACATGTCACTGAAGAAGATACATGAATGGCCAGGAAGCACATGAAAAAATGCTCAAGATCTTTAATCTTTAGGAAGAGGCAAATTAAAACCACAGTGAGGGCTTCCCTGGTGGCGCAGTGGTTGAGAGTCCGCCTGCCAATGCAGGGGACACGGGTTCGTGCCCCGGTCCGGGAAGATCCCACATGCCGCGGAGCGGCTGGGCCCGTGAGCCATGGCCGCTGAGCCTGTGTGTCCGGAGGCTGTGCTCCACAACGGGAGAGGCCACAACAGTGAGAGGCCCGTGTACAGAACAAAAAAAAAAAAGAAGGGATGAGGATACATTAAACAGCTTGGATGAATCTCAGAAGCATTATACCAAGTGAAAGAAGGCAGACACAAGGACTACCTACTGTGTGATTTTATTTAATTTATTTATTGATTTTTGCGGTACGCGGGCCTCTCACTGTTGTGGCCTCTCCCATTGCGGAGCACAGGCTCTGGACGCGCAGGCTCAGCGGCCATGGCTCACGGGCCCAGCCGCTCTATGGCATGTGGGATCTTCCCGGACCGGGACACGAACCCGTGTCCCCTGCATCGGCAGGCGGACTCTCAACCACTGCGCCACCAGGGAAGCCCACTGAGCCACCAGGGAAGCCCTGTGTGACTTAATTTTTATGAAATTCTGGAAAAGGCAAAACTGTAGGCCCAGAAAACAAATCAGCTGCCCGGGGATAGAACTGAGGGAAGTAGATCTCTTTGGGGTGATGGAAATGTTCTATATCTTGATTGTGGAGTAGTTGTACAACTGTATACATCTATCAAAATTTATGGACCTATGCACTTAAAATGAGTGAATTTTATCATATGTAAATTACATCTCAGTAAAGCTAATTATTTAAAAAATAAAATGATATGCCAAATTATGTTTAAAAAACAATTTGACCTGTGGAAGTGGGCATTATATTTGCTGAAGGTACCTATTACACTGTGCAGTTAATTGCTATTAATAAGAGTAACTGAATGGCAGTATCGATGGATACATTGTTCCTTTGGGAAAGAGTACAATAAACCTTACGGGGGACAATGCATCAATTTATGTAGACAGGAAGAGAAAACAGTTTCCAGTCCACTGATGGAGCTTAGTGACCCTTAAGTGCTATCATGAACATTTAGGTTATCATCAAACAGGAGTACCTGCATCTTTAGATACTGTCTTTTCAGTTTTTTAAAAATTGTTAATGCTTTTAAGAAATTACTGGAAAAATCTTAAGGTTGCAAAAAGCACTCTTCTTGGACTGGTTCTAAGCCTTTTATAAGAGGAAAGAAATATTAGTGCCCATTTCTTTAAAATAATATGACCCTCCAGAATGGTGAAAAAATATTTAAAAACAAAAATATGTCTGTGAAGCTGCAGTATTCGGTGAAGTAGACCAACTCGTTTAGGTATTTTGTGTTTCTATTGGTTTTTTGGTCAATCTGAACATTTCTGGAAAAGATTTATAGATATAAGTACGTAATGTATAAGATGATTATTTAGAAGAATATTCACAATTCATAGCAAAACATAACTCTTAACTACAGTTGATATAAACTAGTGAAAAAAAATCAAAGACTTGTTTAACAGACAGGATATAACAGGGGCTTATGCCCCTTGGTTTTAAAATAACAAATGATGTGATTTACTATGGCTTAAATTCTACCTTTTACTTAATTTCATTCAATCCCAAGGACAAATGCTAAGAAATATTTCCCTGTTAAGTCTTAAAACAGCACAACAAAGCTTCAGATATTTAGTGGCAGTGTTGAACACCATAGAAATGACAGTGTTAGTCCATAAAAACCTCTACCTGCTTGTCCCTGTCCCCATTATGTGTCCTTTTCTCTCTACTACTCCTGTCTTTTTGCTTCATTGAGCGCCATCTATAGCAGACTATAAGCTGCTGAGAAGCTTGCTTACTCCTGTATTTCCAGGCACCTGTCACAGAGCATTTCACATGGTAGGTATGATAAATGAATGGGTAAGGTGCTGTGCTGCCACTGAGTTTGAAAAATGAAAATCCAGTACCTGTTCTCAGAGGGAGTTCACAATCCAGTGGAATAGACACATAAACAAAATACGGTAAGTGCTGCTAAGCTAGAGACTTGCCCAAATTATTGTGGGTGTCCAGAAAATGGTGGAAGGAGTCTTAAAGGCTTCACAGAGGAGACCTCTGAGCAGAGAGTAAAAGATGGGAATGAGTTGTCAAGTGGCAAAGGGTATATCAGACAGAACAAAGCACATACTCAAAGGACAAATGTTAGGAGAATGCAGAGCTGGGAACAAGGAGTAGAGTGTCAGAAACTATGGCCAAAAAGATGATTGGAGCAGCCATAAGGCTGCTGAGCAGCTTTATGTTAAACTAAAGAGCTTGAATTCAGTGAATTTTTTCTGAGTGCATATGTATTTTAAGACTTCATTTTTTTTGAAGTACAGGAAAGTTATAATGTATAGCTGAAAAATTTTTACAACATAAACATAACTAACACCCAGAATAAATTTGGCACTCGATATGTCTTATTGAGTCCCATCCCAGTCACTACCTCTCCCTAGGCTAACCATATAGTGATTTTTAACACCATAGATTTTGTTGTTTGTTTTGTTTTGTTTTGTTTTTTGCGGTACACTGGCCTCTCACTGCTGTGGCCTCTCCCGTTGCAGAGCACAGGCTCCGGAAGCATAGGCTCAGTGGCCATGGCTCACGGGCCCAGCCACTCTGCGACATGTGGGATCTTCCTGGACCGGGGCACGAACCCGCGTCCCCTGCATCGGCAGGTGGACTCTCAACCACTGTGCCACCAGGAAAGCCCTGTTTTTGAGTTATGTGTAAAATCATATAGTTTTCTGTCTGTCTTTTGCTCAGCATTGTATTTGTGAGGTTCACCAATGTTGTATGTAGCAGTGGTTTGTTTTCATTGCTTTAAGTTATTCCATTATGTGATATATCACATTTTATTTATTTATTTCTACTGTTCGTGGACATTTGGGGTTGTTTGTAGGTTTTTACTGTTAGAAATAATGCTGCTATGAACAATTTTGTCTGTCTTTTGTTAACAAAGATATGCATTTCTGTATATACCCAGGAGTAGTACTGCAAAGTCATTACATATTGTTAAAAGATACACTAAAGCATATTAAGAATTTTGATAGTTTTTTTGAGCAAAAATTGATCTAAATCAGGCAGCACCAAAGCAGAAGTGGTAAGAAAAGCTCTACTGATATGAGCTTAGGGGAAGCCTTTTATGCAGAGGAGGTGGAAGCAAAGCAAGGAAATATTGATTGGCTGTAGCTTAAGCAGTTGCTTTAGTTGGGAAAGGCTAATTGGCTATTTATGATTGGCTGTCCTTAGGTTTCGATTTTTACCCTTGAGGCATTACAGGCTTAGATTTTGGTTTGCTTACAGTTACTAAAGCATTAAGGGCCACCTCAGTTAGATGGCCTCTGTTTAATTTAAAGCATGTACATTTATCTTAGTTACTGTCAAAAAGTTTTCCAATATGGTTGTACCAATTTACATTGGATACTAAGTTGCTCTACATTCTCACCAACACTTGATATTATTTGTCTTTTTCATATTCGTCATTCTGGTGTATGTAAAATAGCATTGCATAGTGGTTTTAATTTGCATCCATGATGACTAATGGGGTTGAGCATCAATTCATACCTTTATTGGCTGTGGTATCCTTCCTTGCGAAGTGCCTATTAAATCCTTTATTATTACTGTTAATTTGTAGGAATTATTTCTATCTTCTGCTATTTAAGTCCTTTATCCAGTACATGTACTACATATATCTTCCTCCTATCTGTTACTTGGCTTTTTTCTATCTTAATGGTGACATTTATTGAACAGAAATTTTCTGTTCAAAATGTGGAGAAGGTGTCCTGAAGATTTGGGGCAGATCCATAATGATCCATAAATGAGAGATTTCATTACAAACTCTTTACATTAACCAACTATAATGTACAACAGGAGTTTGTTATTTGGGGGTTTTGAGATCTGTTGTTTTAACTATGTTTATGTTCTTAGGGCCTTGTAAAAATGTGTTTAGATTTTTCTTAAGTTAAAAATCCAACTGTAGGGCTTCCCTGGTGGCGCAGTGGTTGAGAGTACGCCTGCCGATGCAGGGGACGCGGGTTCGTGCCCCGGTCCGGGAAGATCCCACGTGCCGCGGAGCGGCTGGGCCCGTGAGCCGTGGCTGCTGGGCCTGCGCGTCCGGAGCCTGTGCTCCGCGACGGGAGAGGCCACAGCAGTGAGAAGCCCGCGTACTGCAAAAAAAAAAAAAAAAAAAAAAAAAAATCCAACTGTATAAAGTGTTTATAATTACAGTATTCCTTAGTTTTTTATTTTCTGTCATTTGTCCTCATAGAAAACATTGTTTCTACTCAAAATGTTTTCTATATGCTTTCAAATAGTTTGTTTTGACCTGTTTTGCACTGATTTATTTCTCTTGTGCCTTGCAAGTATTTTAAAGTATCAGCTATTCAAATCAAATAATTTTCTGTAATATAATATGAGCAAATGATTTATCCTTCTCCTGTGACCTCTGTAATGTACATTGAACACTTCTTAAGTGCTTACTGTCTGTGGCTTACTTAAACTTTTATCTTGATGGCATTTTTAACGGTTCAACGAAAGATTTTTACAAGTAGTGAATTTGGTTTTTTAATGGAATTATTAGAAAGTTCATCTCATAATATATTAATAGATTGGAAATATGCTGTAGCCATTTTTCAGAGGAGAGCAAAATTACACCCATTTATATTTTTCCTATACCTTTATGTATTCTTTTGAGTTAGATGAAGAATAAGCTAATTTGTTGCCTTTAATTAGCTTCTTAAGCTCTCATTTCCTGTTCATTGTCTTTATCCTGTATGTAATGTAAGTCAGTATCAGCTCTATTTTTTAATGCATTTTTAAAAAGTAAAATGATATAAATTTACTTGAATTCCTGTTAGTGTACCTTCTTTTGAGATTAAAACTGGCAGAGCCTAGACCTTTAAAGAATGTTATACATGATATCCGTGGGGTTTTTTTTGTTTTTTTTTTTGTGGTACGCGGGTCTCTCACTGTTGTGGCCTTTTTCATTGCGGAGCACAAGCTCCGGACGCGCGGGCTCAGCGGCCATGGCTCATGGGCTCAGCCGCTCCGCGGCATGTGGGATCTTCCCAGAACGGGGCACGAACCCGTGTGCCCTGCATTGGCAGGCGGACTCTCAACCACTGCGCCACCAGGGAAGCCTGATATTCTGTTTTTATAAAGGAAAGAATTCAAGAGATCATTTTCTAAGATCACTTAGTGAATCAGAGAAATGGTTGTTATAGCCCTTGAGTCAACTCTGAGTCCTACTTGGTAGAAATTTTCTAATTGTAATCAGTAGGCTTGTTGAATACTGTTTTTCTCTTGATAATTCATGTCAGACTGTATATTATTGAGTATTCTGGTAGACTCCTGAGGAGAGGGTCAGAGGCATTATTCTGAGTTTTCCTTTTGTGGTACATTTCCTAGGACTTAATAAATAAAACTTAACCAAAAGAAGGGTTCCTAGGATTCTTACCGCAAAGGCAGTGATTATAGTTCTCATAATGCTTTGAGTGCAAGGACTGTGTGCTGTTGATTAGTGTCTCCCCTGAAGTGTCTAATGCATAATAAATGCTCAGTAATATTGTTGAATTGAGATGAGAATGTGAATCATTTGATAAAAATAAAGGAAAAAAGAAGTTCGTTATTTGATATACAGGAGACAACTAATCTTTAAAGGGTCAGATAAATTGGTTAGAACACTGACCAGTGTTCCTCTAATACGCAGAAATGTGTCCGTTCAGTTAGTTGTATGGGTGGGCACAGGGTTGTATCCATACACATTCTGGCTTAGCTAAAGATACAAGTCCTAATCATTATCAAAATTTCCAAAACAGTCTGTGTTCCCTTTATCACGAATGAAGGTATGTTAGCTCCTTTAATGCTCTTCCATTGTCCCTTCTTTGATTCCTCTAACACAGGGGTCCCCAAGCCCCGGGCCGCAGACCGGTGCCAGTCCTCGGCCTGTTAGGAACCGGGCCGCACAGCAGGAGGTGAGCGGCAGGTGAGCCAGCGAAGCTTCATCTGCCGCCCCCCATCGCCCCCATCCCTGGCGTTACCGCCTGAACATCCCCCCCACCCCATCGTGGAAAAATTGTCTTCCACGGAACCAGTCCCTGGTGCCAAAAGGGTTGGGGACCGCTGCTCTAATATGTCCCACTTCCTTGTCAAGGGAAACATCCCCATCTGTGGTCATACTTCATCCTTTTCTGCCTCCTCTAGGAACTAATTGCATGAGCCATCTCCCTCTTTCAGTATCTTCAATTTTACCTTCTTGAGTTAGTGGCATATTTTCTTCTATCATTTTCAAAGCTTTCCTACCCTTACAAAAAAGCCTTCCCTTGACTCTGTTTTTCCTCAAGCTACTCTCTTGACTTTGTCTTCCTCTTTGCCATTGAAATTACACAAACAAGTTTTTTTTTAATTAATAAATTTATTTTTTATTTATTTATTTTTGGCTGCATTGTGTCTTCACTGCTGCACGGGCTTTCTCTAGTTGCTGAGAGTGGGGGCTCCTCTTTGTTGCAGTGGCTTCTCTTGTTGCGGAGCACAGGCTCTAGGCACATGGGCTTCAGTAGTTGTGGCTCGCAGGCTCTAGAGTGCAGGCTCAGCAGTTGTGGTGCACACGGGCTTAGTTGCTCCATAGCATGTGGGATCTTTCTGGACCAGGGCTCGAACCCATGTCCCCTGCATTGGCAGGAAGATTCTTAACCACTGCGCCACCAGGGAAGTCCCCACAAACAAGTTTTTATTCACTTCTTCACCTGACACAATGTCCTCTCCTCTATCTTTGTTCTTTTTGACGTTTCTCCAGCCTTTGACCTTCTTGACTACTTTTATAGCCTCATATAGTATGAGGAGGTAGGCTTTGGAGTTGGCTGGCTTAGATTTGGATTTCTGTTCTGTGTGACCTTGGACAAATTGATGAGTCTGGTTTACTCATTTGTAAAATGTGCATATGTGTGAACATACTTGCCTGAGAGCTAAGGAAAATGTGCTCAATAAATGTTCCTTCCCTTCCCTGATTTGCTTGCTTTCTGACACATTGCACAATCCTGTATTGCCATGCCATTTATGAGGTGGGTAATATTTATTATCTTCATTTCACAAATGAGAAAACTTAAGGTCAATCATGTAGGAGGTAGTGGAGCTGAGATTTCACCTCAGAGCTGTCTCACTCTAGAGTCCAAACCCTTAGCTTCTGTGCTGAAGTGCCAGCATATTGAGTGGTTGGAGACTAGTTTCTTCTTCTGTTATATCTGTCTTATGAAAACATTTTTTATTTTCATGAAATGTCTCAACCAATGGAGCTTTTTTTTTGCGGTACACGGGTCTCTCACTGTTGTGGCCTCTCCCATTGCGGAGCACAGGCTCCAGACACGCAGGCTCAGTGGCCATGGCTCACAGGCCTAGTCTCTCCACAGCATGTGGGATCTTCCCGGACCGGGGCACGAACCCACGGCCCCTGCATCGGCAGGCAGACTCTCAACCACTGCGCCACCAGGGAAGCCCTCTATCACTTTTATTTATTATTTTATTTATTTATTTATTTTTGCGGTACGCGGGCCTCTCACTGTTGTGGCCTCTCCCGCTGCGGAGCACAGGCTCCGGATGTGCAGGCTCAGCGGCCATGGCTCACGGGCCCAGCTGCTCCGCGGCATGTGGGATCTTCCCGGACCAGGGCACGAACCCGTGTCCCCTGCATCGGCCAGCGGACTCTCAACCACTGCGCCACCAGGGAAGCCCCGATGGAGCTTTTTTAATGAAATTTTCTTCCCATTTTTTTTTCTAGTTTGTGTATACGGCACAAGCACAGACAACTGGGGACCTTAAGTGGCCTTTCTTATGAAATGAATTGGTAGCCAGGTGAGGAAGTATAGCGAGAGACAGAGTTTTGTGTCTAGATGGCACATAAAGTACCAAACTAAGAATTGAGGACACAGGCAGTTAATCATAACAATAGTACTGAGTGAGGTACATAATTGTGAGCTTGCACACTGCAGCCCTGTTGGAAAGGGAATTGTAGCTTCATTGTTTTTGCAGACTAGAAAAGATAGAAGGTAGCTGTGTCCCTCCCTTAGGTACACCTTTTAGCATTGTGAATGAAGTTCTTCTAGGTCTTCATTGTGATAACATGAGCATTGCTCTGACCAGAGAAAACTACTGGGTTGGGCAATAAAATGGACCCATTACCGACTTGCCTATGGAAAGGATGGGCCCCCAGCACAGTATTCAGACTGCGCAGGGGTGCCATCATCCTTGTGGCCTGCAACCAGAAAGGTGAGAACATGGAGTAGGATCGCTATCAGGACATTGAATGGGATCATGTCCATACAGCACTGAGGGCAGAAGAGTGAGTTCCTGCGAATATGAACTAGATTCATAAAAGACTTAATTGTTTCCTCTCCTTCTCCTCTTCTCTTCAGCATTGTGGCTGTAGGTAGGGTACTAATCTTCCCTCAACTTTTCCTGTACAGTAGTCATCTATTTAAGCTCTGGCAACTGCTTGGTGAGATATTGCCCTGCCCACTCAGTCTGTTCTCTGAATCTGTTGCCAGACTTGAGGATGATACAAAGAACCTGGAATCTTGATGTGGGGAGTTCTTTGAACTCAAAAAGTGAAAGTCATACCTTTGAGACAGTCGCTCAGCAACATGCCTGAAAACTATATATTGCAACTATAAAGGAAAGGGCAAGCCTCAGATTTATACACATGTAATGGGACGTCCTGCAGCAGCTGTTGTATTCACAGCCATACACATGTATTGGAATATCAGTAATAGCATCTTTAAATTCAGAAGGAAGTGGCATAGCATTGTAGCCAAGGAGTCAGGCCTATATTTCTTATTTTATCAAATATTTAAGTACTAGAGAAGACCACGTCACAATACCTCGAATTATTGTTTCTCTCTTTACTTCCAAGGTAAGTGGATTTATTTTTAGGTGAAGACTATAGTTTAGTTAAGACACTTCTCTAGAGTCACAATGTGGGAAGGAGGAGCTACTGTATTTCTACTCCTTCACTTTCTTTATATTGTAAAGTGAAATGTCTGTCCTCTGATACATTAGTGCTTTGTGAGATGTGTATTAGTTTTATTTAGGCATAATCACTATTTGCTTATTACATAGTTGAGATGATAATTTATGTCAGGCAGGCTACAAAATGTAGATGTACTTTATTATTTCAGTTATGGGTATAGAATTTATTCCACTTGTAGAATGATCTGTTTTGTTGTACTGGATTAGAAGTTTTTGTTTGGTGCTTTGGCAGGATTAGGCTAAGGTATAATCTTATTTTTATGAGACTTTGTTGTATGAAAGTATTGTTAAGGAGCAAATTTTAATATGATTTATATCAAAACTCAGCTGGTTTATTATAAGCAGTAAAGGAACTATTGGGCTAAAACTAGTAAATTTTTTCTCTAATAGGTAATTAATAAAATGTCTCCAACATCCTTAAAGATCACACTAAGGCAACTCATGGAGGGGTCTTCCAAGACCTTGCAGGAAGTATTAACTATGGAATATCGGCTGAGTCAAGCTTGTATGGTAAGAATTTTTCTTTAAAGTATTGTCATTTTCTAGTTATGAAAGTCATATATGTTCATTGTAGAACATGTAAAATATAGAAAATTTATAAACAAGAAAATTGAAACTGTCTATAAATCTACTCTATGAAAATGCAACAGGCCAGTTAGCTTAAGCCACATGGGAATATTGCTCACAGATTGTTAATAAGCCTTTGTGAAACAGCAGTTACCTTTGCATGTAATTGTACGAAGGACCCTGACCTCATGTGAAATTCAGAATAGAAATTTTAACCATTTTTCAGGCATAGTCTCTGACCTTAGGCAAGAAGCATAAATTCTCTAAATGTGAATGCACAAAGGGAAGTTATTAGTCTATTATATGTTTTAATTAATAGATTAGCATTGAAAATACCATTATAGATACACTTAAAATAGGCAATAATCACATAGAATATTATTGATTTCATGAAATATTTCAGTCATAGTGGTTTATTCTTCCAGATAAACTCTAAAAAAAAAAAAATACCAGGCTGTGCCAGGTATTTGTTACGGCACACAGGATCTTCGTTGCAGCATGTGGGATCTTTTAGTTGCTGCATGCGGACTTATTAGTTGCAGCATGTGGACTCTCAATTGCGGCATGCAAACTCTTCAGCTGCAGCACACATGTGGGATCTAGTTCCCTCACCAGGGATCAAACACAGGCCCCCTGCATTGGGAGCGTGGAGTCTTATCCAGTGGACCACCAGGGGAGTCCCCAGATAAACTCCTTTAAAGCAGAATTATCTCTTGTGTTATGTGTAGAGGACCCTTAGATTAATACACTCATGGCCTAAAGGAAATATTGTGTTTAATAACTAGAAAGCAGACATACCTAATGGTCTTCGATATCCTGAAATGGTGAAGATATTCAAAATAGTTCATCCAACCATAAATTAAGCTCTATTAGTCATATATTGAGGTCAGTCCATAGGATGTAAATGGCAGCTGAGGTACTGTGCTAGGCACTTTACCTGCATTCTCTCAGTTAAATATTACACTATCTGTAGAAGGCAGGTACTATTATTGTTTCCACTTTACAGATGAGGAGACAGTGGCATAGAAAAGTAAAGTAACCTGCCTAAGGTGGTGCAGCTGTTAAGTGGCAGAGACATGGTGTGTGAAACCAGATGGTCATGCTCCTGACCCCTACCCGGTACACCTCACCCAGTCCCTGTTTTTCACTGTACATTTAGTGTACTGCCTGGATTGATTGAGTCCCTCCTTCCTTCACTCTCTCAGCAAATATGTTTAGCTATGTGCCAAGCACTGTGCTAAGTATTATGCTGTTGTATGTCCTTGTTCTCATGGGATTTATAGCCTCCTGAGACTATAAAGAACAAGTAAACAAAATAAGTAAAATAATTACAAATTGTGGTAAGTGCTCTAGAGGAAACCTACAGGGTTGGTGATAGAATAATGTGAGGACAAGAGGGAATGGGGGAAGCAAAGGGAAACCTTCAGGCCCAGCGGCCATGGCTCATGGGCTCAGCCGCTCCACGGCATGTGGGATCCTCCCGGACCAGGGCACGAACCCGTGTCTCCTGTATCGGCAGGCGGATTCTCAACCACTGCGCCACCAGGGAAGCCCAAAGGGAAACCTTTAAATAAGTAGGTCCAGGAAGACATCTTTGAGATGTCAGCTCATTAGTGACCTGAAGGGTGAGAAATGAGAATACTGGAAAGCCTTGTGGTTTCGGCAGGGGGTGATTTGGTTTTAGGAGGGTAATTATTGCTACTGAATGACGATGGGGTTGGGGAGGGGATTCAGAGTGGATGTAGAGATCAGATATGAGTTTACTGCAGTAATCCAGGTGCAGAATAGTAGTGGCTTAGACTAGAGTGGCAGTGGAGAGAAGTTAAATGGATTTAAGACAAACGTAGGAGATAGAATTGATAGGCCTTGATGGATATGAAGGAAAGAACACATTTAGGAGTTGGAGCTTAGAGGTGTGGGTTAGAGATTTAAGTCTGAGAGGCATTAACGCCAATTTAAAAAAAGAACACTTTGGAGATTTATTTACTTAACAAATAAGAGTGCTTACCATGTGCTAGGCACTAATATATAGGTAAACAAAACAAAGACATCCCTGCTCTCCTGGAACTTACTTTATAGTGGGGGAGATAGACTATAAACAGATAAATTTGTAAAATATGTAGTATATTATTACAGGTGCTAAGGAGCAAAAGTAAATCGGGAAGGAGGGTATGGAATACAGGGGGATAGGAGTTGAACTTGTATATAGGAAGACCAGAGAAGACCTCACTGAGATGATGTTCTTTGAGTGAAAACCTGAAAGAAGTGTGGGAGCGAGCCATGCACCTATCTGGAGGGCACCTGACGTCCAGACCTCTGAGGTGAGGGGTGGCCTTCCTGTTCTAGGAACTGCAGGGGGGCCTTGCTGATGGAGTGGGGCAGGGGTGGTTGGTGAGTGAGAGAGAAAGGAGGTCAGAGCAGACAGCGTAGGGAAGGGCTGTGCAGAGCATACATGGCCATGGCGGTCTTTGTAAGACTTTGGCTTTTGTTCTGAGTAAAATGGGAAGGCACTGGATGTTTTTTGAGCAGAGGAGGGACAGGATCTTATTTTTAACAGAATTGATCACTCAGGCACTGATATGTTGAGTTTAGAGTGGATAAGATCATGTAGAAGGAAAATGAGCAGTGGAAGAGAAAATGGACAGAGGTGGGAGAACCAGGAGAGCATGGTGTCATGAAAGCAGGAGAGGAGTGTTTCAAGGAGGGAACACTGCCAAAGCCTCTAGTAGACGAGGATAAAGGCATGCTTTGAGTTTGGCAATACTGAAGTTACAGATGATTTTGGCAAGCCATCTCAGGGGTGTGTTGAGGCAGAAGTTGCAGTGTGGTAAGCTGGAGGGGAAGTGAGTAAATGGGATGTGAAGAATTGAAGACTGTGTTCACAACCCTTTCTTCTTGAAACAGAAATAGGGTAGAAGCTGTGGAATCAAGTGAGATTTCCTTTGGAAGATACTAGAACATGTTTGTAAATGATTGGGAATGAGCCAATAGGGAAAAAGGATTATGTTGATGATACTAATGATAGTTAACATTTACTGAACACTTACTATGTGTCAGACACTGTGCTGGAATGTCGATTAAGATAATCTTAGGATGGATGTGTTGATATTACCATTTCATATAAGGAAACTGGGAGTTAAGAGAAATTACTAGCCCAGGACATTTGAACTGCATGCACTCGACCACTCAGTTATACTGCCTACATTGATGATGGCAGGAAAAGAGAGACAGGTGACCTTCTCAGGCTTAGTCCTTGAGAAGAGGGCATATGAATGGGAAGGCAGGGGAGGATTGGCCTTTGGCAGGGGTGGGTCCCTTCCTCCTTAGACGGGAGAGGGAAGGCACGTGCAGATTGCTGTAGGCTGTAGTTTGGCTGCAGATGTTTTAGTGGGAAGAAGAGAATGTTCTGTCTTAGGGCGTCTTTTTTTCTTTTTTTAAAATAAGGTAGAAGGTTAGTTAACTCATTAGCTGAGAATATAGTGTAAAGAGTAGAACTTGCTAGGGGAAGAGGTTGAGGGGACAGAAAACAGCTGAAGTCATTATCTTGCAGTGGGGAAGAGAACATGGATTGTGAGGCAGTTTTCCATGCCTGTTTGAGATTTGTGATCATGAATTTTAAATGAAGCCAGTCACAGTTGTATTTTTCTGCATTAAGATTTTAGCTGCTCGAACACAGGCAGAGGTAAATAGTAGGGTTCAGCTGGTGCTGAGATTTTGCCAAGATAGAATAAAGGGCGGCAGGGGGTGGGGGGGAGGCTTGAGGGAGATAAGGGCATTTTCAAGAAAAAAAAAAATGACAGCATTAATGAACTGGGGAAACTGGCCTGGATGAAGAGCAGAGTGAAGCCGGAACAAATGGTGAGAAAGTCGTGTAGATCAGCGGAGCTCAGTTAAATCAGGGATTTGTAGCAGTGGAGATATTTGAGCAAATAAGAATAGGAGGAGGTGATCAGAGTGGGTTCTCAGAGGTGGTCCAGTCTCTGAATGTCGTGGCTCAGGGTGTGGCCACGGAGGGGGGGCTAAAGTGTCTGGAAGAGAGGAGATGATCAGGAATGAAGATGCCCAGAAATTCCACATTTAATCTTGATTTTCTTTCAGAGAGGCCATGACTTTCATGAAGGTGTTAGGGCAGGTAAGTGACAGTTGTTTCCTTCCTGGCTATTATGGAAATAGGATTTTTGAGCAGATACTGTTAAAAAAAATGATGATGGTTGTTTGATTAGTGAAAATCAAACTTTTATAAAATTGCAAAGTTTTTTAAAAAATATTAACAACTGGCATATGAGGGAAGACCAGTCTTTGAAACCAATATTGTTTAAAAAATTCCAATAATGTGGCAACCGCTCCCTAATGTATATATAAGAGGTAATCCTGCTCCTACAGTCACATGGACTCCCTCTGCTAAGTGCAGCGTGTTTGTAAATTCATTCTGCTGCTTAAGCCTTTGCAGGGTACGTTTATTCTCCTGGAGAAAGGCCTGAAGTCCCCTCTTTTTTTGTCCTGGCTTTTGGCAAAATCCCAGCTGTGTTGGACCCTACCATCCACCTTTTTGCCTGAACTTAGCAGTTAAACATTGACATTGAGAAAAAAACTTATGGCATAATTAGTAACATCTGCTACTATTATTAATTTCTATTTTTGCTTATCATCTTCAAAGTAAGAATATTAAGAAAAAGCAAGTGAAGTAGTTGATTTTTTTTGTTCCTAGCAAATATGCAACCATTTCTTTTCATGTATAAGTCCATATGCCTATAAATAGTAGCTGTCATTTATGTTGTATACAATGAGTTCTTTCACTCTGCTTGTATTTTACATATCTAATTTTCTTATGTTTTTATTTATCACTTTAATATAGTACATACTCTAGATATATTTTATCTGAATAAAAGGTTATGCTCTCTGAGCTGTAAGCTTCGATAAACACTGGTCACTGTGGTAGAATTCTCTTCATTTCTGGCATGATACAGTATAAGAAAGAAACAAATCCTTTTAGAGGACACGTGGAGTTGAGTCAGAGGAAATGGCTATATGTTTTATAGAAAACATGGATTTATCCTACTGATTCCCTGCAAATCCTTGCTGCATGCGGATCAGAGCTTAGACCTCTGATTTTAGGAGGACCTGTGTGCTACTTGGATTATGTTGCTAAAGTATTCATTCATTATATGTTATAGCAGCCCTTCTTAAACTTAGAAAAGAAAGGTACTGTTTTTTAGATATACTGTCAATTATTTTAAGGAAAAAGAGCTGAAACCAAGCAGCATCAAAGTTCTGATTCATAGTCCAGGTGCTTATCAAGCTACTTTTTAATGAAGAGAAAGTATGTAACCTCATCTTTCAGCATAACCTCTTTATTCAGAAAGCAGTATCTATTCTGGGTAAAACTGTTAAGATGTTCTTACATAACCAAATGTTTGCTACAATTTGCTAATTATAAAGTATGTTACCAAATTAGATAAACTATCAAATTAAGGGAATGGATGTAAAAAAATTCTTACTTTTAACATCTAGAATAAACTTCTTCCTTTAGAAGAATTTACAGAAAAAAATTTTTTAAAGGATTATCTCAGAAGAGCTAGAGAGCTACCAACTGGAATTTGAGTGGGTGCCTCATGAAACCTGAAAAACCTGAGTTGTCTGCAGGGCAAGAACTCGTTTTATCTATGCTAGAATAAAAATTTTGTTAGTTTGAAATTAAATAACATGCAAATTTGATTAATATTCTCTTTTCATTTGACCTTCAGTGGACTGTCAAGGAGGTAGATAGCACTGACCCAGAGGGCTTTTAGGGAAGAGATTCTTGTAGAAAGAATGCTCCAGGATTGTTTTTATTTACTCTGTCCAGGGAATGTAAAACTTTCAAACCGGCTGGGATCATAACATCAGTGTTCAGTATCACCACTGATCTGACACTGGAATCCTATAGTTAGACAGCCAAACCTTGAAAACCTCCAGTATCCACATTTAATTATGCATAAAGCCCCCTTCTACCTACCTCCTGAGGCAGCCTACTGCCTTTGGTTCCCAGATTGCTTCTTTAACTATTTCTCCTTTTAGTGATTAACTCATTTTTTCAGGTTCACTGTAGACTTTGTATGTTTAAATACTTTAATTCCCCACATGAATTGCGCACATTTTAAGCATGGCTGAAATCCCTTACCACAACCAGACTAGCTACAGCTCCATTCTCTTTCTTTTTTGTTTTTAATTTTTTGAGATAATTGTAGATTCAAATGCAGTGTAAAAAATAATATGGAGAGATTCTGCATACCCTCCACCCAGTTTCCCAAATGGTAAAATTTGTATAACTGTAGTATACTATCACAACCAGGAAATTGACATTCTCCTCCCTTTTTAAAGGAGGTTATGGATTGATTGCCTCATACTTAAAATCCTGTGGGGATACTATGTGGCTACACCAAGTGATGACTACACTGAAATAAGAGAAGCAGAGCTTCTCATGATAACCTGAAGGTGGTCTGGTATTTTAATTTAGTGTGAGCTAGAAGATTCAGCAAAACAGTTGTATCCACATTTAATTATGCATAAAGTCCCTTTCCCTGTACCCCAAGTAATTTTCCTCTCAGTTCAATGTGGAGGAGGTTAGCAGACAGATCTGGGCCCTCCCCCTTCTCCTGCCTTCCCTTTAAACCACACCAACTCTGGTTTTAGCTCTTTTATAAAGAGCTAAAGAAAGATTTCATTTATGATACTATTAGAAAAAGAAAAAAAACAAGAGTTCTAAGGCTTAAACCACTGGATTAGTTCAGCAGACTGTATTCAAGCTAGAGATATCCGGCTTAGCAGGTGAAGTCATCATCCAATTCTGTGAGGGCTTAATAATTTAAGGGGAAAAAGAAAAAGGAACACATACAAAAATTTCAACTTTGCAGAAAAAGATGTGCTATAGAAAAATATGCCTAGTCCAAGGTAGTTTGTGTCAATTCAGTAATTAAAATCTGGTAATACCAAAGAGAATACTAACGTTTCTTATGTCTTTACTTGACAGTTTTAATAGATAAAGACCAGAGTCCGAAGTGGAAACCAGCTGATCTAAAAGAAGTTACTGATGAAGCTTTGAATAATCACTTCAAATCTCTGGGAAGTAATGATTTGAAATTTTGAAGAGACTGGCTTTTTAAAGTATTATTTTGCAGTAGAGTTGGCAAACTATGGCACATGGGCCAAAGCCAACCTGCTGCCTTTTTTCATATATCCCTCAGTTAAGAATGGTATCTGCATTTTTAAATGGTTGGAGAAAGAAATCAAAGACCAATATTGCATGGCATGTGAAAATTACATGAAATTCAAATATCATTGTCCATAAATAAAACTTTATTGGAACGTGGCTTTACTCATCTGTTGACATATCTGTGGCTGCTTTGAGTAATTGCAGTAGAGATTGTAAGGCCTGCAAAGCCTAAAATATTTACTGTCTGGTCCTTTTCAGAAAAATTTTGCCAGCCCTATTTTAAAAGATGGGAAAATTTGAAGGTCTTTAGAGATTCTTGAGTTAGTATATCTAATTGAAATGGGAACTTTATGTTTTGGCTTAGGGTATTGGTTTTTAATACTGTGTTAACACTTCATAGAATTTTCTCCATATATAAATCTATTTTAAAATAATTATGAGTTTCTGTAGCCGAAGTGTTCCTTTTATAATGATAGAAATCTCAGGCAAAGAGAAAAGGTTCTTATGAGGTTGTCTTTCCAGTATTATTGACCCAGCCTTGGCTTTTTCTGAAGTTAACCAGAATCTCTTCCTATGGGGAAAAAAAGCATTATTTCTTGTTGTTTAGAGTATTTGCTAATCTGGCAGAATGAGGCATTAGAAAACTCTAAGATAGAGACACTCTGCCTTCTGCAATTTATATCAGACTTTTGTGTGATAACAGTAATTTGTTCTTCCACAGTTCAAATCAGGAGAAAGAACTTGAAAACAAGAGGACTTTTGTTCAAAACAGAAGTACCTTCAGTAATTGGTACTGTTGACAAAATAAGTTTTTTTTAAGGTACACAACTGTGGATGTTCCAGACTTGGAACATTAATGTCTAGGTAAGAATCATTTTTAAATTAAAGATCAGCTTATGATTTACTTTATAGCTTGGTACAATTTTTTCCTTCATTCCAAACCCCTCAGAAACTAAGAGAACTTTAGTTTTGTGAAAGAATGAAAAGCAGGCAGAACTGAAAAAGACATCAAAGATTATATCCTGCACCCTTCTCATAGATGAGGAAATTGCAGTCCAGAAGGAATTGCTTTAAATTTTCTGTTCTCGATATACTTAACATGAAGCATTTTTCTTCCCCCCCAAATTAGCAACATATTTGGAAAAAAGATGCCATGATAATGAACATGTTTACATTTATATTCTTAAAGCTTCTAAATGTGGATGTGAATGATCTAAGAAAATACTTGTGTAAATGGACTTTTCTTTGTATTTGCTAGAAATGCAGAAAATGTTAAGTCCTTTATGTTAAAAAATTTGAAATCACACAATGGTGAAAAGCATTTGCTTGCTTCAATTAAATAAGGACTCGTAACTGGTTAATTGCAACTAGACTTTTATTGAATAGTTAGGAAAAATGTTTTCACAAAAATATTTGGGAAAATATATACCATTTCATAGCTAAGTCTTACAGTGAAGAGAATTTGCTAACAAAAGTTGAGTTTTGCCAAGTAAGATGTAGGGAATACATCTGAGCCTGTGCTCACTGCTCCAAGGAAGACACATCCAGTTTGGTCACACAAATACAGGATGGGGGCATTATGATTAAGCAAACAATTTATTTGTTAGAACTTTGTTTTTAAATTACTGTGCCTTGACATTATTTATAAGTTGTCTCTAACTTTTGATTTCTCAAACTATATAATTACAAAAGTATAGTTCCCCCATCTCATAAAATGCCAGTGACACTGAGTAGGATATATGAGTGTCATGCTTCTTCATTCGTTCAGCATGTCTCTTATAAGGCAGTTTGACACAAATGATTCCTTTGGGAATAAGATAATTTTTTAATCCCCTTCAAAATTGTGCTTTAAGTGCTAATAACCATAGGTAGTTTGCAAAGAACTGATAAGGCAATGGAAAGTGGAGAATTGTCAGGTCAAAGGCCTGTGACTGAAAGGTAATAACTAGCACTCAGAAGACACTGAACTGGGAAGGGAGCAGTGAAGCACATGTGTGGGGTTATGTGAGTTTTCTTAAATGAGGAATCGGCACATTTCTCTCTGCTAATCTGCTGCTTCCAGAGTTGCCCCCTGCAGGTTCTTCGTCATGCTGGTGGCACTCATCTGCCCCTCTACTGGATGTTCTTGATGGAGAAGATTCAGTGGTTGGGCACATGTGAGTGTGGTAAACAACGGAACGGAACTTGGCTACTGTGTCCTTCCCCTCAGATGAAAACATTGGAAACTTGTTTTTGGAGCCTGACGTGAGTGTTGTTTCTTGGGCCCTCTTTTCCGTATTTTTTTTTTCCCTTATAATTTGGCCACTATTCTTATTTCTTCTGTGTTTGTGATCTAAGTTGGAACAAATGTTTCCCATTCCAGTAGCTAATAATTCTTTCAGTCTTCTGTTTTATATGTCTCTTTCCTTCTCAAGCAGCCCTTCTACTCTTTGTTCATGAAAGACCTTCAAAATGAAGTAAATCCAGTATTTAAAGATGAAGGTATGTAAGAAGTTGAATTATCCTATCAAAGATGTTCTCATTTATCTTGTCATCTAGGCCAAACTATATCTTGATAACAATCATACACAGTACATTTGTTGATCCAGCTCTTTCCTGCCTGCCCCCAACTTGGTTTATCCACTAACTCACTGATTATGCAAGCCTTTGTTGTTCCGTGTCCATGGTTTGACATATACACCATGCATCTCCGTAAGTCTCTGTATGTCACAAGATACTATACTGTTAAAGTGAGTCAGGGGCAAGGGGGTAGTGCTCAATGACAAAACCCTATTGCCATAGTATCAGAGATGGTGGCAACAGAGATTAGACTTCCAGCTAGATACGGGTCTGGCAGGCCTGCCTGTATTACACCCCTAGGAAATAGAGGCCCAGGGCAAAGGAGGAACCTGAGATCAAAATATTTAGATATAATCAAAGCCTACTAGTCTATGTCCTTATGTATGCTGAAAAATTTAGTGTGATGCGCTGCTTTTATATGGCTTTGTGTTCTCACCATAATATGTATTATATACTTAATTATATCTTTTAAACAGCAGTGACCTTGCAGCAAAAGTATCTGATGTAAAATATAAAATGAATGAAAAACGGCAACATCTAGGCTTTTGTCTGAGTCATTAGTATAAGCACTCATAAACCTAAATTTTTCTTCATGAGCTGGAAATATGTTTTGCACTTCTTGGAAACTTTCTGTTCTTAGCCTTGCAACTTCAGATCCTTGTATAAACAGGGGTGGTGGTTTTTCTATTTTGTAAAGTTGCTAGATTATTAAGTACAACAGGACAGTACAAACCCTGGGATTAGATGAAAGTTAAATGACCAGTTATCCAAAGGCAACTGAAAAATGGCACACCACTCACTTCAAAAGAATTTTCTTTGCCCATTTACCTTGGAGAATTCAGTCTATTTGATTGTGGGTTTCAGAGTATAACTGCTAAAATCAGAGGTAGCAATTGTGCCTGCTTATAAGGTCATACACATTTATGTCATTAGAGGTCACAAGCCTTTTTCTGCCTTTCTTTAGATTTCAATGACAAGGGTCTCTTGTATCTTAATAAAAGGATCTAATTGCACGGGCTTAAATAACTCCTATTCCAGTTAACCTCAATGTGGCAAATCTTGATGAAAACATACTTCTAAAGACTCAGTCTCAATTTTCTTGCAAGTTACATCTTCTAGTATCTTCCCCCTTTCCTGAATTTTCTGTTACCATTGATCTTAAACAGTACTTAATTAAAAAAAAAAAAAAAAAGTCTTCCCAAAAAAGTAGCCAAATTTATGAAAATAGTATAGTATATGGTTGTAAATGCCCCATGGGCTTTGTTACCACTAAAAATATACATGAGTATTCCCTTTGGAAGAGCATTTGATCTTTTGTAATAACTAAATTCTCATGCATAATCTGGTCCCATAGTAATCTAAATGGTGACTGCCCATGTACCAGCCCCTTGCATCTGTGAGACAGTAAAGCTTAACATACACGCAGCACTGAGACCAGGTTCTTCTTTCCACCTTGCCAACTAGGGCTTTTGTTACTTTACAGTTTTCTGGATTGCTGTTTATAAAAGTTACCCCTGCTTGTTTTCTTGTATAGTAATATCACTGGGCTACCTAATTCAATGCAATAAACATTGTCATGACTTCTGTAAATTGTATATTGTTAAGATGCTTATATGCGAAGTCTGAGTCATCCAGTAACAGGTATGATTAGTTAGGGCCCTGAGGTTCAAGGTGATAGTTATGATTTTCATCTACAAAAGTAAATATCTTATTAAGGACATGGTTCACGGTGGACCTTCTCCACATGGGTTGCTTTCTAATGCTTGGTCATTTGTGTTAAGAAGGAGGGATCCTTGACTCAAAAGATTTTGGCAAACAAGACCCACTGTTAACAGCTATGGCTTGAGTGCCCAGGCAATTCCTTTGCCCAGGCATTTCAAGAAAATCCTTTTCATTTCTTTTTTTTTTTTTTTTTTTTGTATAAACTGACAAATAGTTATTTTAAAGGAATGCCATTAAAATGACCATTTTGAAAACACGGGTTTTAAATAAATTTAAATTATTAAATACTTTTTTTTAATTTTAAAGAACTTTAAAAATTCTTATTTGGTGATGGCATTGTTGCCTCTGGAAGTGGTGTGACACAGCTGATTACTGTGGCACCAGAGGACTTACATTTAACCCTTTAATGACTAAAATCCAAGACCAAGCAGATAGAAATTGCTGTTAATATAGAACTGCTTAAAACACTTCATTTTTAGGTATTCTTAGACTCTTGATGGCTATCGAAATATTTTTCTTTACACCCAGATGGAGTTAATTGTATTTATTCACACCAGTTTTTGCTGTTGTTTCATGTATTTAAACTAGCACCAACTTTATCCACAGTTTGAGAAAGTGTCATCATCCTACACACAGCGTCAAGGCCCCTCACTCTCAATATATGGGATGTCATAGTACTTGAGGTGGTTGCCAGCCCACTGCTGCAAGGCATCACTCAAGATTTCCTGGGACAGGCGGTGTGCAAATTCAAAGACCACAATTTCAGGCCCGAGGTGTTCCTTCACTTCCTCTTTGATGTTAACTAGAGAAGGCATCCTGAGTAGAAATCTCTCTTCAGGCATAAAGTTTTCTTCACTCTCATGCCTCTTCTCACTCTCGAGTGTGGTGGGAAATGGGAAAGTTTGCTTTGATTTCATGCAGCCCATGTTACAAAGAGCTTTGACTGAGTGAAGGAAAGCAGTAGCAAAGACTACTTCATCAGCATCTTTGGAAAACACCAAGTGTTTGTCCACTTGATATTGAGCAGTGCTTTTCCTCTCCAGGCTACTTCAGAAATCAATGTTCCCTTTCACCAATCTTCACATGTAATGTTTATCTGTCAAGAGAAGGGAAGTTTCATTTTGAAGTCATAGAATGCAAACTATTGTACGATTAGGTAGCAAGTAGAAACAAATCTTTACCACTTTCATCACTTGGAGGAAATGTAAGGTAACAACAGCTTTATCTTATAAATAGAAAAAAAAGATAATCATTCAAAAATGGCATTTAGAAACAGGAAAATGTCTTTTCAAGATCAGGCAAATTTTATAAAACTGACAACAAACTTTTGCTACCTTTGATTTATTTATGTACACCAGGGCTCAGCAAACTATAGCCTTTGGGCCAAATTTTAGCTGCCTGTTTTTTCAAATATAGTTTATTTGAACATAGGCATGCTCATTTGTTACATATTGTCTATGGCTACTTTCATGCTTTAGTGGCAGAGTTTAGTTGTGACAGAGACTGTGTGGTCTGCAAGCCTAAAATATTTACTCTCTGGCCTTTACTTTGGAGTATTTTTACTCCAAAGTATTTGGAGTATATTTACTTTGGAGTAAATATTTTCTGACTGACTGACTTTTTATCTATACTGTTGAGGG
This sequence comes from Kogia breviceps, assembly GCF_026419965.1. Classification (NCBI taxonomy): domain Eukaryota; kingdom Metazoa; phylum Chordata; class Mammalia; order Artiodactyla; family Physeteridae; genus Kogia; species Kogia breviceps. The sequence goes on along the minus strand of NC_081311.1, from coordinate 157,910,273 downwards.
AAACAAGCACATCAGAATTTGCTCCTGCCTCAAACATCATGAGCCTGCACATCTTGGGCTGTGTCAGACTTTGTCCCTTGGTCACACATTTACAACTCAAAGAGTAGGACAGAATGATGGTCTTTCTTTACACTAGGGCCAACTCTAAACAACACAAGTTAGACATGGCAAAACCACCTATTTTTCCTTCTGAATTAGATATTATGAAATTATGAAGCAAGGACAAGATGGTGGAGTAGAACAATGTGAGCTCACCTCATCTCACAAAAACAAACACCAAAATCACAATTGCTGAATGACCATCAACAGAAAAACACTGGAAGCTACCAAAAAAGATATCCTAACACACAAAAACAAAGAAGCCACAATGAGATGGTAGGACGGGTACACTCACAGTAAAACCAACTCCCATATCTGCCAGGTGGGTGACCCACAAACTAGAAAATAATTATCTCGCAGAGGTTCTCCCACAGGAGTGAAAGTTCTGAGCCCTACACCAGAACCCCCAGCCTGGGGGTCTGGCATCAGGAGGAGGAGCCCCCAGAGCATCTGGCTTTGAAGGCCAGTGGGGTGTGATCACAGGAATTCGACAGGACAGGCAGAAAAAGAAACTCCACTCTTGGAGGGTGCACACAAGGTCTCATGTGCACCAGCATTCAGTGGAAAAAGCAGTGACCTCATAGGATCCTGGGCCAGACCTACCTGCTGGTATTGGAGGGTCTCCTGTGGAGGCAAGGGGGGGGGGGCTGTGGCTCACTGTGGGGACAAAGACACCGGTGGTGGTAGTTCTGGGGAGTACTCGTTGGTGGGAGCCCTCCTCGAGGCCCCCACTTTCTCACCAAGACCTGGCCCCACTCAACAAACTGCAGGCTCCAGTACTGGAAAGCCTCAGGCCAAACAACCAACAGCATGGGAAGATGGCCCCACCTATCAGCAGATGGGCTGCCTAAAGTCTTCCTGAGCCCATAGCTGCCTACTAGACACACCCCTTCATATGGCCCTGCCCACCAGAGGGACAAGACCCAGTTCCTCCCACCAGGAAGCCTGCACAAGCCTCTTAGACCAGCCTCATCCACCAGGGGGCAGACATCAGGAACAAGAGGAACTACAACCCTGCAGCTTGTGGAGTGGACACTGCAATCACAGAAAGACACAATGACAAAGGAATATGTCCCAGACAGGAACAAGAAAAAAGCCCAGAAGAACAACTAAAGGAAGTGAAGATAGGCAATCTACCCAAAAAAAGAATTCAGAGTAATGATAGTAAAGATGATCCAAAGTCTTGTCAAAAGAATAGAGGCACAGAACAAGAAGATACAAGAAATGTATAATAAAGAGCTAGAAGATCTACTAAAGAACAAACCGAGATGAACAATACAATAACTGAGAGGAAAAATACACTAGAAGAAATCAGTAGCAGAGTGAGGCAGAAGAATGGATAAGTGAGCTAGAAGACAGAATGGTGGAAATCAAAGACAGAAAATATTGAAACAAGTGAAAAGCAACAAATAACATACAAGGCAATACCCATAAGGCTATAAGCTGATTTATCAGCAGAAACTCTGCAGGACAGAAGGGAGTGGCATGATTATATTCAAACTGATGAAAGGGAAGAACCTACAACCAAGAATACCCAGCAAGGCTCTCATTCAGATTTGACAGAGAAATCAAAAGCTTTACAGACAAGCAAAAGCTAAGAGAATTCAGCACTGTCAGACCAGCTTTGCAACAAATGCTAAAGGAACTTGTCTAGGCAGAAGAAAAAAAAAAGACTACAACTAGAAACAAGAAAACTACAAATGGAAAAGCTCACCGGTAAAGGCAAACACACAGTAAAGGTAGGAAATCATCCAACACAAATATGATATCAAAACCAGCAATCGTGAGACGAGTACAAATACAGGATATTAGAAATGCATTTGAAGTTAAAAGACCAGCAACTTAAAACAATCTTATTTATATAGAGAGTGCTATATCAAAACCTCATGGTAACCACAAACCAAAAATCTATGATAGATACACACACAAAAAAAGAAAAAGGGATCCAAACACAACATTAAAGACAGTCACCAAATCACAAGAGAACAAAAGAAGGAGAAAAAAAGACCTACAAAAACAAATCCAACACAATTAACAAAATGGCCATAAGAACATATATATCGATAATTACCTTAAATGTAAACGGATTAAATGCTCCAACCAAAAGACAGAGACTGGCTGAATGGATACAAAAACAAGACCTGTATATAAGCTGTCTATGAGAGACCCACTTTAGACCTAGGGGACACATAAAGACTGAAAGTGAGGAGATGGAAAAAGGTATTCTGTGCATATGGAAATCAAAAGAAAGCTGGAGTAGCAATACTCAGACGAAATAGACTAAAATAAAGACTGTTACAAGAGGTAAGGACACTACATAATGATCAAGGGATCAATCCAAGAAGATATAACAAGTGTAAATATATATGCAACCAACATAAGAGCACCTTAGTATATAAGGCAAATACGAACAGCCATAAAAGGAGAAATCGACAGTAACACAATAATAGTGGGGGAATTTTAATACCCTACTGTCATCAATGGACAGATCAGACAAAATCAATAAGGAAACAAATGCCTTAAATAACACATTAGACCAGATGGACTTGATATTTATAGAGCATTCCATCCAAAAGCAGCAGAATACACAATCTTTCCAAGTGCATGTGGAACATTCTCCAGGACTGATCCATGCTGGGCCACAAAGCAAACCTCAGTAAATTTAAGGAAACTGAAATCATATCACGCATCCTTTCCAACCACAACACTGTTAGATTAGAAATAAGCTACAAGAAAAAAAAACTTTAAAAACACAAACACATGGAGGCTAAACAATACGCTACTAAACAATCAATGGATCACTGAAGAAATCAAAGAGAAAATCAAAAAATACCTAGAGACAAATGAAAGTGAAAGCACAACGATCCAAAACCTATGGAACGCAGCAAAAGCAGTTCTAAGAGGGAAGTTTATAGCAATACAGTCTTATGTCAGGAAACAAATAAACCACCTAAACTTACACATAAAGCAACTAGAGGAGAACAAACAAAACCCAAAGTTAGTAGAAAGAAATAAAAATCAGAGCAGAAATAAATAGAAACAAAGAAAACAATAGAAAAGATCAATGAAACTAAAAGCTGGTTCTCTGAAAAGATAAAACTGATTAACCTTTAGCCAGATTCACCAAGAAAAAAAGGGAGAGAGCTCAAATCAATAAAATTAGAAATGAAAAAGGAGAGGTTACAACGGACACCACAGATATACAATGGATAATAAGTGACTGCTACAAGCAACTATATGCCAATAAAATGGACAATCTAGAAGAACTGAACAAATTTTTATTCTCTCTTTTTAAAAAAGTTTTGGCCATGCCCCACAGCATGTGGACTCTTAGTTCCCTGACTAGGGATCGAACCTGTACCCACCCTGCATTGGAAGCATGGAGTCTTAACCACTGGACCACCAGGGAAGTTCCCTGGACAAATTCTTAAAAAGGTACAATCTTCTAAGACTGAACCAGGAAGAAATAGAAAATATGAATAGACCAATCACAAGTACTGAAATTGAAACTGTGATTAAAAAACTCCCAACAATCAAAAAAGTCCAGAACTAGATGGCTTCACAGGTGAATTCTATCAAACATTAAGAGAAGAGTTAACACCTATCCTTCTGTAACTCTTCCAAAAAACTGCAGAGGAAGGAACACTCCCAAGCTCATTCTACTTGGCCACCATCACCCTGATACCAAAACCAGACAAAGATATCACACAAAAAAGAAAGTTACAGGTGAATATCACTGATGAACATAGATGCAAAAATCTGCAACAAAATACTAGCAAACAGAATCTGGCAACACATTAAAAGGATCATACACCATAATCAAATGCGATTTATCCCAGGGATGCACGGATTCTTCAATATATGTAAATCAATCAGTGTGATACACCATATTAACAAACTGAAGAATAAAAACCATATGATCATCTCAATAGATGCAGAAAAAGCTTTTGACAAAATTCAAAACCCAGTTATGATAAAAACTCTCCAGAAAGTGGGCATAGAGGGAATGTACCTCAACATAATAAAGGCCATATATGACAGACCTACAGCTAACATCATACTCAATCATGAAAAGCTGAAAGCATTTCCTCTAAGATCAGGAGCAATACAAGGATGTCTACTCTGGCCACTTCTATTCAACATAGTTTTTTGGAAGTCCCAGCCACAGCAATCAGAGAAGGAAAAGAAATAAAAGGAATACAAATTGGAAAAGAAGAAATAAAAGTGTCATTGTTAGCTGATGACATGATACATAGAAAATCCTAAAGATGCTACCAGAAGACTATGAGAGCTCATCGATGAATCTGGTAAAGTTGCAGGTTACAAAATTAATACACAGAAATCTCTTGCATTCCTATACACTAAAAACAAAAGACAAGAAAGAGAAATTAAGGAAACAATCCCATTGGCCACTGCATCAAAAGAATAAAATACCTAGGAGTAAACCAACCTAAGGAGGCAGAAGACCTGTACTCAGAAAACTGTAAGATACTAATGAAGTAGAAGATGACACAAACAGATGGACCATGTTTTTGGATTGGAAGAATCAATATTGTCAAAATGACTATACTTCCCAAGGCAATCTACAGATTTAGTGCAATCCATATCAAATTACCAATGGCATTTTTCACAGAACTAGATCAAATAATTTTACAACTTGTATGGGACACAAAAGACCCCGAATAGCCAAAGCAATTGAGAAAGAAAAATGGAGCTGGAGGAAAATCAGGCTCCCTGACTTCAGACTATCCTACAAAGCTACAGTCATCAAAACAGTATGGTACTGGCAGAAAAACAGAAATATAGATCAATGGAACAGGATAGAAAGCCCAGAAATAAACCCATGCATGTATGGTCAATTAATCTGCAACAAAGGAGGTAAGACTATACAGTGGAGAAAAGACATCCTCTTCAGTAAGTGGTGCTGGGAAGACTGGACAGTTACATGTAGAAGAATGAAATTAGAACATTCTTTAACACCATACACAAAAATAAATTCAAAATGGATTAAAGACCTAAATGTAAGACCTGATAATATAAAACTCTTAGAGAAAAACATAGGCAGAACAGTCTTTGAAATAAATTGAAGCAAGATCTTTTTTGATCCATCTCCTAGAATAACAGAAATAAAAATAAACAAATGGGACCTAATTAAACTCAAGCTTTTGCACAACAAAGGAAACCATAAACAAAACGAAAAGACAACCCACAGAATGGGAGAAAATATTTGCAAACAATGCAACTGACAAGGGATTACTCTCCAAAATATACAAACTGCTCATGCAGCTCAATGTTAAAGAAACAGACAACCCAGTCAAAAACTGGGCATAAGACCTAAATAGACATTTCTCCAAAGAAGACAAACAGATGGCTAAGAGGCATATGAAAAGATGGTCCACATAGCCAATTATTAGAGAAATGCAAATCAAAACTATAATGAGATGTCTCTCACACCAGTTAGAATGGCCATCACCAAAAAGTCTACAAATAACAGATGCTGGAGAGAGTGTGGAGAAAAAGGAACACTCCTACACTGTTGGTGGGAATGTAAATTGGTGCAGACACTACAGAGAACAGTATGGCATTTCTTTAAAAAACTAAAAACAGAGCTACCATGTGATCCAGCAATCCCACTCCTGGGCATATATCTGGAGAAAAACATGGTTCCAAAGGATACATGCACCCCAATGTTCACTGCAGCAGCTCCATTTACAATAGCCAAGACATGGAAGCAACCTAAATGTTCATCGACAGATGAATGGATAAAAAAGATGTGGTACATATATACAATGGAATATTATTCAGCCATTGAAAAGAATGAAATAATGCCATTTGCAGCAACATGGATGGACCTGGGGATTATCATACTAAGTGAAGTAAGTCAGACAGAGAAAGACAAACATCATATGATATCACTTATATGTGGAATCTTAAAAAAAATGATACAAATGAACTTATTTACAAAACAGAAACAAACTCACCGAAAAACAAACATGGTTACCAAAAGGGAAAGGTTGGGGGGGGGATAAATTGGGAGTTTATTGACAATATACATACTACTATATATAAAATAGATAACCAACCAAATATTATGAAAAGCTTAGATTAACTTGAAATTAGCTTAAAAGTTTCTCCCCCTAAATATCTTACTGTTTGATGTTTGGACAGTCAATAGGGTACAATGCTTGTGATGTACCTTCCAAACTTCCCAATGGAATGTTGTCACTGACTGAACTTATCTAAAATAAGACTTAAGGGTAACTAAAACAGTACAAACTTCACTGGAGGGAGGCCTAGCCATAGGAAAGTGCAGGCAAAGACTCTATAAATGAGGTTGTGATCCCTGACTATATCGTAGTTTTTGGACCAAAAACAGCTGTAAAAATTCATGAAATTAAACTCCGTTGATTATTTCTGAAACTACTGATCTTAAGGTAAAAACTAGCATGCATTTAATTTATTTCTTAATAGTTTATAAGAAGTCCAAAAAAGGTGACCTTTGCCCAAGTCAGTACTAAATATTTTTTAGATTTCTTTAAGTTTTATCCAATTTCTCCCATAATATATACTCCTTCCCCACCTCTACCACTTATAAGGATGATATGGAGGGTTGGAAAGGAAATCTAGCTCTCTGCTTCTGATTACCTTTAGTTCTATATGCCCTGCTATATGCTCCAGAGATGCATTTCACAAAGGGCATAAAGGATGTGTGTGATGTGTCTGGTTTACTAGACTGAACTCCTAGAAGACAGGAACTGGCCTGGTTGTGCACCTCTAACATGTAATGACTTAATGTAGTATCTGTTTTGTACTGTGAGGGATTGTTAAGGGAACTGGACTTAGTTAACCTGAAAATGATTAGAATGCAATGAATGTCAGATAAATAAAAGTCCATGAGAAGAATCATGAGAACATTCTGTATTTTCTAAGATCTTCGGTTTTGCAAAAGCAGCTTTATCTTACCATGACAAAAGTAGTGCCAGATTTGCCCTCACACCAAAAATAACTTTAAACCTGGACAAAATGTATGTGGGCGGCTATTTTCAGACATTGAACAACAGCACAGGATTCTGATCCCCAAAAGAAGGGAAACACATGACGTTAAACCCCACAATTGATCATCTTGAGATTCTGCCTGAGAATCTGATTCAAGCAGAGGGGCAATTCTGCTGTGCTACAGAAGCAGAGGCTGAGATACTGAAGCAGGTGAAATTGCAAGAGAGTTCAAGAGTAAACGGAGCTGGGAGGGATACAGAAATTTGCATGGGGTCTCACTGAAGCCAAGCAGGACCCTGCAGGGCCTTCCTAGGGACAGACCTGTGTGTCCTCGTCCTCTAGTTTACAGAAAAGCTTTAGCCTCCTAGGCCTTCCCTGAGTACCAAAGAGCAAATGCAGAAACAAAGGAAAACAGTCAAGCGATACAAAATAATAATAGCTTAGCCATGAAACAAAGTCAAGGACCTTTAGTTCCTCTTCAAGGGATATAGATATATGTATATGTATAACTGAATAGATACATGTATATGTATAACTGAATCACTCTGCTGTACACCTGAAACTAATACAATGTTGTTAATTAACTATACTCCAATATAAAATAAAAACTTTTTAAAAAGACAAAATATCCAACAACAAAAAAGAAATCTGAGACCACTTTAGGAGTGAACTTTAGAGCAGAAGTTGACAAAACTTTTTGTTAATGGTCTAGCTAATATATAATTTAGGTTTGTGAGCCATATGGTCTATGTTATACTACTCAGGTCTGTTGTTGTAGTGCAGAGCCAGCCATGGCTAATATGTAAACAAATGGGCAATAGTTTTTATGTTCCAATAAAACCTAATTTATGAAAACAGGCAGCCAGCCCACGGGCCATACTGGGCTAAGTTCAAACAAACAGTTCCATTCTAACAAAGAATAAAATTCAATACCATTCAAAGGAAGATGGCATAATCCAAATTCCTATGGGAAGTAATATCCACAATGTCTGTCATACAATAAAAAATTACTAATAATGCAAAGAAGCAGGAAAATGTGCCCCAAGTTCAAGAAAAAAAAAAAAGTTACTAGAAACAGATCCCCAAATGACCTAGCACTTGGTAGTTAAGAGAACTCAGTAGAACTGTAAAGCAGCTATTTAAATAAGTTCAGGGACATAAAGGAAAAATGATCATAAGAGTGAACAAATAGAGAATCTCAGCAGAGAAATGGAAATTGTAACAAAACACACAAAAAGTAAATTCAAGAACTAAAATGAAAAACTCACTGTGTGGGCTATTGGGCATTGGAGGAGAAAGATTAGTGAGCTTGAACATCTATAGACATAGCCAATCTGAAAAACGGGGAAAATGATTTTTAAAAACTTAACAGAGAAACAACTAAAAAGATAATGTAAGTATGGCTTAAAAACAATGAGGCATTAAATACATTTAACCCAGAAGAAGGCAGGAAAGGATGAACATGGGAAGGAAAAAAGATGGGACAATTAGAAATCAGCAACTGGCTGACTTAAACCCATACATATCAAAAATTACTTGAAAAAAAATGGACTAAAAATTTCAATTAAAAGACTAGTAAATAAGATCCAACCCACACAAATGCAGTCGACTGATCTTTGACAAAGGAGCAAAGATAATACAATGGAGTAAAGACAGCCTTTTCAATATGTGCTGGAACAACTGCACATTCACATGTAAAAAATAAAAAAGTCTAGACAGACCTAACACCTTTCCAGAAATTAAAGTGAATCATAGACCTAAATATAAAGCAAACTATAAAACTCTTAGAAGGTAACACCCAGGAGTTAAATCTAGAGAAATCTAAATGACCTTGGGTTTGGCAATGACCTTTTAGATACAACATCAAAGGCATGATTCATGAAAGAAATAATTGATAAATTGGACTTTATCAAAATTAAAAACTGCTCTGTGTAAGACACTGCCCAGAAAATGAAAAGACAAGCCACAGACTGGGAGGCAGACTGGGAAAAGATATTTGCAAAAGCATATCTGATAAAGGATTGTTTATCCAAAATATACAAAGGAGTCTTTAAGACAATAAGAAAACAACCTGATTAAAAAATGGACACCAGATCTGAACAACACCTCACCAGAGAAGACATACTGATGGCAAATAAGCATGTGAAAAAAATATTTAACATATATCATTAGGGAGTTGCATTTTTAAATGACATTGCGATACCACTACAACTTATATGAATGGCAAAAATCCAAAACACTGACAACACAAAATGCTAATGAGGATGTGGAGCAACAGAACTCATTCATTGCTGGTGGGAATGTAAAATTGTACAGCCACTGTGGAAGACAGTTTGGCAGTTTCTTACAAAACTAAACATACTCCTACTATATGATCCAGCAATCACACTCCTTGGTATTTACCCAAATGAGCTGAAAAACTATGTTCACACAAAACCTTATACATGGATGTTTATAGCAGTTTTATTCATAATTGCAGAAATTGGAAGCAACTAAGATGTCCTTCAGGAGGTGAATGGACGGACAGTGGTCTATCCAGACAGTGGAATATTATTCAGTGCTAAAAAGAAATGAGTTATCAAGCCATGAAAAGAAAAGGAAGAACTGTAAATGCATATTACTAAGCCAGAGAAGCCAAGCTTTCCAACTGTGTGACATTCTGGAAAAGTGAAAACTATGGAGACAGTAAAAAGCCCAGGGGTTAGAGAGGAGGGAAGGTTGAATAGGTGGACACAGAGAATTTTTAGGGTGGTGAAATACTCTGTATTATACTATAATGGTGGATACGTGCCATTATACAATTGTCAAAACCCACAGAATGTACAACACCAAGAATGAACCCTAATGTAAACTACAGACTTTGAGTGGTAATATGTCAATGTAGGTTCATTGACTGTAACACTCTGGAGTGGGATGTTGATAGTGTGTGAGGCTTGTGTGTTGGAGGGGGCGAGGGGAGCGGGAAGGGGGTAACTGTACTTCCTGCTCAGTTTTGCCGTGAATCTAAAACTGCTCTAAAAAAAGAAAGTCTATTAAAAAAGTCCAGCTATATGCTACCGATAAGAGATCTACTTTAAATACAAATATACAGGTTGCAAACAAGAGCGTTGGAAAAGACATACAATGCAAACAAGAAGTATAAAAAGCTGCTGTGGCTGTATGACTATCAGACAAAGCAGACTTCAGAGACCATTAGTATTACCAGAAATAGGGACATTTTATGTGTCAGTCAGGAGAAGACATGATAATCATAAATGTATATGTAACTAATAACAGAGCTTCAAAATACATTAAGGAAAAACTGACAGAATTAAAGGCAGAAATAAACATTACTTTCTCAGTAACTGATAGAATATTCAAAAGAAAAAATAAGGAATTCAAGTTTTGAACAACACTATGATGCCACTTGAGGTAACTGACATTTATAGAAGACTATTCCCAACAACTGTAGGATACATATTATAAAATGCATATAGAACATTCACTAAGATAGACTATGCGATGATCTCAACAGATTTCAAAAGACTGGAATCTTATATTTTCCAACCACCACAGAATTAAATAAAAAATAATAAAATATCCAGGAAAACCCCAAATACTTGGAAACTAAATATCACATCTCTAAATAACCCATGGGGCAAAAGAAGAAATCACAAGGAAATTAACATATTTTCAACCAAATAATAGAAACCACAACATATCAAAATTTTTAAAATGCACTGTTAAAGTTTAGAGGGAGACTGATAGATTTAAATTCTTGTGACAGAAAAGAAGAAAGGATTAAATCAGTGATCTAAACTTTCACCTTAAAAAGCTAGAAAAAGAAAAGTAAATTAAACCCAAAGTAGAAGGGAGGGAATAATGTAGATGAGAGCAGAAAACAAAGCAAAGGAAAAGGGCCAATAATGGAGAAAAATCAATGGAACCAATGGTGGTTCCTTAAAAAGATCTAATAAAATAGATAAGTCTCTATCTAGTCTGATCAAGAAAAATGAGAGGACACACAGAACCAAGATGTGTGTAGGAAAAAGGACATTACTACAGATTCCATATACATTAAAAGACTAAGGGAGGGGCTTCCCTGGTGGCGCAGTGGTTGAGAATCCGCCTGCCGATGCAGGAGACACGGGTTCGTGCCCTGGTCCGGGAAGATCCCACATGCCGCGGAGCAACTAAGCCCGTGAGCCATGGCCGCTAGGCCTGCGCGTCTGGAGCCTGTGCTCCGCAACGGGAGAGGCCACAACAGTGAGAGGCCCGCATACCGCAAAAAAAAAAAAAAAAAAAAAAAAAAAAAAAAGACTAAGGGAATATTATGAACAACTTTATACATACCGAATTACCAAAACTGGCACAAGAGAAAAGAGAAAGTCTGATAGCTGTATATCAATGAAAGAAATTGGATTTGTACCTTAAACTTTTCCAAGAAGAAAACTCCAGGCTCAAATGGCAACTCTAAAGCTCTAAATTCTTTCAAACGTTTCAGAAAGAAATAATACCAATCTTACCCAAACTCCAGAAAGCAGAGGAAGAGGATCCCAAATTCATTCTATATGAAGTTAGGATTCCCCTGTTACTACAAGCAAAGACAGTCAAGAACACTCTACAAGCCAATATCCCTCGTGAACACAGACCCAGATATCATTTTTTAAAATGGCAAATTGAATCCAGCATATATAAAATGGTTACTACATCATGACCAAGTGGGATTTATACCAGAATGCAATGTAAATTTTGAATGTTACATTCAAAACTCAATACATATAATTCACTGTGTTAATATAAAAAAGAACACCAGATGAACATCTCAATAGATGCAAAAAAATTTTGATAAAACAACCATTCATTATAAAACTTCTCAGCAAACTAGCAATAGGAGAGACTTCCTCAAACTAATGTTAAGTGTAATGGTGAAAGACTGAACAACTTTTTCTATGATAGGAACTAGGCAACAATGTTTATTCTCACAATTTCTATTTATTTATTTCACAATTTTTATTTAATATTGTACTAGAGGGAAGAAAGAAATACAAAGCATAAAGGTCGTCAGAAAAAAAAACTGCCTTGCAGATGACAAGACTGTATATGTAAAAAATCCTAAGGATTATATATGAAAAAATTACTAGAACTAATAAATCATTTTAGCAAGGTCTCATGATACAAAATTAATATATAAAAATCAACTATACTTCTGTATCCTTAGATAGTGAGTAATTGAAAGATGAAATTAGTGCCATTTGCAATAGTATAAAAATATGAACACTTAGGGATACATTTAATAAAATGTATGAAAGAAAACTACATTGTATGTTGTATATGCAGTATGTAAATAATACAAATTGTTACTGAGAAAAAGTAAAGAGACTAAATAAACGTAGTGTTCATGATCTCGAAGATAATATTGTTAAGATGTCAATTCTCCCCCAATTTTTATATATATATGTATGTATATATAAGCATGTGTGTATATATATATATATATATGAGCACAATTCCAGGAGGCTTTTTTGTAGTCATTGACAAACTGATTCTAAAATTCCATTCAAAATCCCAGCAGGATTTGTTATAGATAGATTCTAAATTCTATAGATTCTAAACTATATATGGAAATGTAAAGAAATCAGAATAGCCAAAACAATTTTGAGAAAGATCAAAGTTGGAAGACTCACCACTTTTAAGAATGATTAAAAACTACAGTAACCAAGACAGTGCTATATTGGTGAAAGGCCAGACATACAAATCTATGGAATAGAAGAGTCCAGAAACAGACCCACAAAAATATGGTCAATTGATTTTTGACAAATGTGCAAAAATAACTCAATGCAAAAAGTAATTTTTTCAACAAATGGAACTAGAACAACTGGACAGCCATATGCCCCCCCCCCCAAAAAAAAAGATCTATACCTTACCCTTTATACAAAAAATTAACTCAAAAGGAGTCATAGATCTAAATGTAAAATATAAGACTTTTACAAGACATTACAGAAAATATTCATGATCTTGGATTTGGCAAAGAGTTTCTAGATACGACACCAAAAGCATAAACCATAAAAAAAAATTGATACCCTTGACTACATCAAAATTGAGAACATTTGCTCTGAGAAGAACACAGTTAAGGAAATAAAAAGATGAGCCCCAGATGGGGAGAAAAATATTTGCAAATCATTTGCCCAAAAAATGACTTCAATCTAGAATAGATAAATAACTATCAAAAGTCAACAGTAAGAAAGCAACTCAATTTTTAAAATGGGCAAAAGATTTGTACAGACTTTTCACCCAAGACATCATCTATGAATGGCAAGTAAGTACATGAAAAGATGCTCAACATACTGGCCTTAGAAAAATGCAAAGTAAAACCATGATGTGGTACATCTGTACATCTATTAAAATGGGTAAAATTTTAAAAATATATAATACCAAGTGCTGGTAAGTATGCAGAGCGGCTGGAACTTTCTTTTATACATTGCTAGTAGGAATGCAAAATGAGCCACTCTGGAAAACAGCTTAGCATTTTCTTATAAAGTTGGAACATCCACTTACCATATAACTCAACCCACCTAGGTATTTAGAGAAATGAAATTTGTGTTCACATAAAAAGCTTTACACAGATATTTATCACAGTTTTATTCATAATTGCCAGAAGTTGAAAGCAACAAAGATACTGATACCAATATCTATGACTCTGAAAGGTGTTATGCTGATTGAAAGATGCCAGTCTTAAAAGGTTTCATGTTGCATGATTCTATGTATTGCATAATGCATGATTCTGGAAAAGGCAAAACTATAGGGACAGATAACATATGGCTTTTAAGGGTTAGGGTAAGAGGAGATTGTGACTACAAAGAGGCAGCAAAAGGGAATTTTTTTGGGTGGTAGAACCATTATATATCCTGATTGTCATAGTGGCTATACGAATAAAACTCATAGAATTAGTCACCATAATAAAATCAGTTTTACTGTATGTAAATTAAAAATTAAAAAGGTATTTTCAAAACAACAATACCAGGACTTCCCTGGTGGCACAGTGGTTAAGAATCCGCCTGCCAATGCAGGGGACATGGGTTCAATCTCTGGTCTGGGAAGATCCCACATGCCACAGAGCAACTAAGCCCGTGCTCCACAACTACTGAGCCTGCGCTCTAGAGCAGCTGTCCTCAACCTTTTTGGCACCAGGGACCAGTTTCTTGGAAGGTAATTTTTCCACGGACAGGGCAGAGGGAGAAGGTTCAGGCAGTAATGTGAGCACTGGGGAGTGATGGGAAGCGGCAGATGAAGCTTTGCTCGCTCGCCTGCTGCCCACCTTCTGCTGTGCGGCCCAGGGGTTGGGGACCCCTGCTCTAGAGCCCACAAGTCACAACTACTGAGTCTGTGCACTGCAACTACTGAGCCCATGCACCACAACTACTGAAGCCCATGTGCTCTAGGGCCCGCATGCCACAACTACTGAGCCCACATGCTGCAACTACTGAAGCCCACGCGCCTAGAGCCTGTGCTTCGCAACGAGAAGCCACTGCAATAAGAAGCCCACGCACCGCAATGAAGAGTAGCCCCTGCTTGCTGCAAATAGAGAAAGCCCACACACGGCAACGAAAACCCAACACAGCCAAAAAAAACCCAAAAAACCACAACAATACCATTATACACTCATTAGGATTGCTAAAATTAAAAAGCCCAACAATGCCTAGTGTTGGTGAGGATGTGGAATGCACATATTGCTGGTGTGAGTGGAAAACAGTACAACCACCTTAAAGAACTGAACCCACCATTTTATTTCTAGGTATTTATTTAAGACAAATGCAAACGTGTGTAAAAAACTGGTATACCAATGTCCAGAGCAGCTTTACTCCCAACAGCCAAAGCAGGAAACAACTCAAATATCTATCAATAGGTGAACGGATAAGCAAATGGGGGATATATCCATAAAAGTGAGCATGGATCTCCCATTTCTAATTCAGTGTTCTTCTGGGAATAGCAGTTGCTCTAATAATACTTTATCCAATCATGGCTTACAGTATTTAAGTGTTAAACATCCTCCCTCTCTTGAATTTATAGAACCTCCCTCCCCACTTCTAGTTTTGATGTTAATTCTGGCAAACAAAGACCAGTGTAGCTTCTCCCCAGGGTCTCTTGTTACTCTCTGCTCATTGGCCCAGTCCTTGACCTGGTCTCCATCAGCAGGCACATAATGGCTTGGAGCTTCCCAGGCTCCCAGAGACTACTACCTAGGACTAGCTGTCAACTCTGGCCTTCAGGTCCTATCTTGGATAAAACAACACTGATACATTCATGCAATCATGTAATCAACTGGTCCAGTAACTGTCTAGTGGAATTACTCATCATCACATGCTTAGAAAAGATGCAGTTGCCCTGATAGAACAGGATTGGTAACCCCACATTTTTGTTAATCAGATTTTAATTCTGTGATTTCTGTTCTACAGAAGCCTCTTGAGATTTATCATGAGTAAGGAAGAGTGATCCTGAAAGGAAAGTCAGAGGCAAAAACAAACAAAAAGTTTATGCTACTACTGTTCATGGTAGCAGCTATTCAAACACTTGACAGACATCTTAAAAGGCAATGATACGGAGTTCCCTGGTGGCCTAGTGTTTAGGATTCAGCGCTTTCACTGCTGTGGCCCAGGTTCAATCCCTGGTTGGGGAACAGATCCTGCCAGCCGTGTGGCGTGGCCATAAATAAGGAAATACATAAATAAAATTATAGATGTGAACTAATAAAGAAATGTGAATAAAATGATCTTTAAAAAAAGGCAATGATAATCCCAACCTGTATAGCACTGAAGAATAAGCATTGTATAATTTCATTCTCCCCTAATAAGATAGTTGATTCATAATGAAGAAATAAAGTTTCAACAATGTTAGCTAGTAATGCAAGTCAATAGTTGAGCAGATTATATAATTGGTCTTCTTAGGACAGCATGTGGGATGAGCTCTTCTAAGTTAATTTTTAGACTGTATTATTCATCAGTCAGGTTGGAAAGTTACCATGGCTATCAGTTGAAGGTATGATACATTTAATGCTGGGTATTAGCCAAAAAAAGTATTTTGGCTCTCTTGTCAATGTAACTAGCTGATACAGAAGTATAAAATATTTTTTAAAACACACTTTTGAAAAATAGTGAAAATCAATTTCTTTTATACTATAGTTTAAAATCTTAAGATACATAAAGAGCTGTCAGTGAGAACGTTCCTTAACCACCTAGCTAGTATTTATTGAGTTTCTACTATGTGTTCAGCACCAATATCCATCAGTATAAGTGCTTTCAAAATTTATTTAACAAAATAAAATCAATGGGAGATAGAGTGAGAACGAGATGACAGCTTATTCAGCCTATAATTAGTGCAGATGCCCAGAAAGGATCCTAATATGTGAAGTGGCCATTTGTTCATGCCACTGCCAGCAAAAATAAAATATAAAGATGCCTCTTCTCCCATCACTCCCTCCCCCAAATCCCAACACACACATATATATACATACACATCAGAGTCATACGTAAAGAAAAGAAAGCCCCATTTACTTGGTTCCCTCAATGTTACTTTGAAGCCTCAAAGCACTGTGTATATAAAGTGTGTCAGGCCATAGCCCTGGCACTTCCCCCGGGAACGGGTCTAGCCACTACGGGGTCTTCTATTAGATCTTTCAAACAGAAGATGCAGTTTACCGCAGTCCATAGTTCATCTTGGAGCTGTGGTCCCCCGTCCTGCATGCAGTGTCATCAGATTGAGCCTGGTAAGTAAGCTCCCTGGGAATATGCCAGGGAAGGTGTCAACAAAAAAAGCCAAAACTTGAATATGAGTGGGGGCCAGACCATACAGTTCTAGCAAAAAAAAGTAACTTTCAAAATCTGCTCTGGAAATGAACAGGCTGCTAAATCCCTGAAAGTCTTTCTTAAACATTAGATTAACAGAAATGCTTATTACTGTTGTTCTACTTCAGATCATCTTCTAAGCCTTTAAACAGGTTTTTTTTTTTTTTTTTTTTTTTTTTTTTTTTTTTTTTTTTTTTTTTTTTTGTGGTACGCGGGCCTCTCACTGTTGTGGCCTCTCCCGTTGCGGAGCACAGTCTCCGGACGCGCAGGCTCAGCGGCCACGGCTCACGGGCCCAGCCGCTCCGCAGTATGTGGGATCCTCCCGGACCGGGGCACGAACCCGCGTCCCCTGCATCGGCAGGCGGATTCTCAACCACTGCGCCACCAGGGAAGCCCTTAAACAGGTTTTAAGACATTTTATATCTCAAGTTACACCTTAAAATGGGCCCTAGCCCGGAATTAATGCAAATATCTATATAATACTGATAAAAACCACATTATAGTCTTTAAAAGCATAATGAATATACTGTCTTTCAAATTTCAATGTAGATGCAATTAATTAAAATGCCAATTCATTAAAAAATATAACTGAGTTCATTTAAAAGCAATAACGAAGTTCCTAACAGAAGGTTTGTCGTTATTTGTTCTCTAATATTGGAGACTAAGAGTATATTTTCCTTCTTGTAGGGGTCCATGAAAATTGGACAGTAAACAGAGGACTTTGTACTGGTAATACTGACAGTCACTGACCTAGACTATAAATTCATAACAGGATCAAATGACACCAGTTAAACTGGCAAACAGAAATGAACTCAAATTTAATACTCACAAAAAAGTAAAAGCTAGAAAATACAGCAAGTGTGATTTTGGTCCATCTGAAGGTCACCTCAGGGGCACTACTGTACAGTCTTTGGAAACTTAGTAGCTGCTTTCGTCCTCAGGCACACAGAACACATGCTGTGTGCAGCTGCTCAGCACCAGGGCAGTCACACGAGGTTCTTCATGAAGTCACATTTGGGGCCAAATTTTCTCAATGGAGAGGCAGAGAAAATAACATTGATAAATGAAAGGACGATGTTAGAGTTTCTCATAAACCTGAGCAGAGCTGTGTGGTATCACTTCATCTGTAAACTGGGAATCTACCTCAGACGTTCATCATAAAAATTGTGAGCTGCTACACGTAAAGCATCTAGAACCGCCTTGGAACATGGAAGGTGTTCAAGTGTTCAGTAAGTATTATTTCCTTTCCTTCTCTCTCTTAGATTGTCCCCTAAAACTACTAACATCAAATTATTATTTTAAGTGCTTTAGTTATTATGTTTTAGGATTATAATTAAGGAAAGAGAATTATAACCTAAGAATGCTGACGGTCATTTGGGAAATAAAGAGTTGGAATTGGGTGCCAGATCTAAGTGTCAGTGCTTCATCTCATTTACCAGGTCCTCCGGGTAGAGAAGGGAAACAAACAGGCTTAACTCTGGGTACAAGTCTGGCTTCACCTGACCACTCCTATTTATGACTACAAATATTGAATTCAGTCTGCAGTAATTCCTCCAGCCCTGTAATCTAAATACTTGCAGGAAATGAAAAGTAGCTTCTGATGAACTTGCTGAAGAAAACCTGATCTAGATCACCACTAAAACTGTAAAACATTTAAACTTTATATTCTGTACTAATTTCTCAGTCATGTCATGTCCTAACTAAATGACACAACTGTACTCATGACACATGAATTAAGCTCTGTAAAATTCTGAAGGCAGTTCCTTAGGCACCTGTTGTTAAATGGAGGTGAGGGGTGGAGGAAACAGGGTAACAGTGTCAGAATATTGCCTTTAGTTTGTTACAACTGGACTATTCTTTAGATCCTGTAGCTGAAACTAGGTTATCTGAGCCCAAATCAGAACCTGAAACTAATAAAACATAAAAATGAATGCTCAGTCCTCAATTCATTATAATTTGAAAATCATGATCCACTCATCCTTATATACTAAGCCAATTATTTACTCCATAAACTCCTACATCACATTTGTAAAATGCTTTCTCTTTCAAAAGGGCTTTCTTATTTTTTTCCCTCCTTATTCACACAGATATCTTCTCTTTAAAAACTGACCCATTCTTAAGTGTCTATCTCAAGTACACGTCTGTGTAAAGGCCTTCCCACTACCTAATATTACTCTGTCCCTCTCTTGGGTTTCCATAACATATTTATCTACATCACTGTACTTTTCTCATTCTGCTTGTTTACAAGTCTGTGCCTAGACTCTCAAAGGCAGGAATATGGCCATACCACTTAAACTCTTTCTGAAAGAAGATGGGTAATAAGTAATTGTTTATCTTTGTATCTCACTTCTGTATGCCTAACATAATGAAGGGCCTCAGTAAGTGTTAATTGATTTAAATAATTTAAGTTTAGATATTTTAAATAAAATTCCGGTCCTCTTAGAAAGAGAGCAACAGAGTGTGTACAGCCCTAAGTTACAAATGATAACCAAGTGTGTGGAGCTTTTCAGAGTAAATTATCCATCTACCTCTGTTTCTGTTGAGCTTATCTCATTTGCATTTTCCCTTTTCCTCTTTCCCTGGTGTCTTACAGTTAATTTATACAACAGAAAGGAATTATTTTTCCTCATTTTACAAAATACATTGATGTATAACTCTATATGTAAGCAGGTTAAATATCCTGCCTGGGGAAGCATGTGACCTTGATGACATTGTATGAGAGACCAAATGCACTGCCTGTTCTAAAATCCATATCTTTTGATTCTAGTTTCAGGGATCTTGCTGCTGTATCACAGTGCCTTCCTTTCACATTTCATGACATGTGCTAGTTCAAGTAAACTGCCTAATTATGGAACAATTTATTTTACAAACCCATTCTTCAAAAAAATGGTCTTAAAGTGGATGTGGTGCAATGGACACTCAAATACAGGTGTTAGTAGTGCAAATTGGTTCAACAGTAGCATAATAATTCATGTTAAAAGCCCTAACCCAAATATCACACTTTGAGAAATCTATCCTAAAGAAATGATCAGAGCTGTAGACAAATATTTATACATAAAAATTTTCATGAAAGCCCTTTTATAATAAGAAAAGTTGAAAATAACCTAAATGTCCAACAATAAGAGGTTTGTTATCATATGTCTATATCTTGGAATATTATGGAACTATTAATAACTACAGCAGATAGTCTCTAAAATGGTCTTCAACAATCCCTGCCTACTGGGATTCCCATGCCTTGTTTAATCCCCTCCCCTTAAATACAGGACTAATGACTCACTTCTACCAAGAATACAGCAAATGCCATGGGATGTCACTTCCAAGACTGGGTTTCAAAGAAACCATGACTTCTGTCTTGCATTCATTCTCTCACTCTAATGGAAGCCAACTGCTGTGTTGTGAGCAGCCCTACAGAGAGGCCCATAAAGCAAGAAATTGAAGGAAATCTCTCTACGGCAGTGTGCAAGGAAGGGATTGTCCCCCAGTTAAGCCTTCAGGTAAAGACTATAGCCCCAACTGACAATATGATTCTGAAAGACTTTGAAGCAGAGGTACTCAGCTAAGCCATACCCAGATTCCTGATCCACAGGAACTGTGAAATAATTATATGTTTGTTATTTTAAGTAATTAAGTTTTAGGGTAGTTCATGATACAAAAATAAATAATAACTTTTAAAAATATTTAGTAACATGAGGAAATGTTCACATGTTAACTTTTAAAATTACTGGTCAAATGGTTTATTTATCCATAGCAAAACAATTTAAAAACTCAGCCTGTTAATAACAAAAATATTGTTTAAAAACAGACTGTGTACTCACTATTTGTTATTCGAACTAATAATTTCCTACATTTCCATTCATTGAGAATATTTTCAAGACTGTTATAAGCCTGCCTTGTAATATAATATAATTTTAAGTGTAATTATCATTAGCTAAAGAAATGACACCAAACGTTGACGATATTACAATCTGCCTCCTAAAATATAGTAGAAAAGTTTACAAAGATTAGATTCTTCCAAGTCTTCAGAATTTATAGTTAATTTTTTAAAGCATAAGACTATAATATACATGTATAATTCCAATTTTTTAAATATATATGGTTGAAAAAGAATAGAAAACAGGAAAACAACAGTGTTTCTCTTTGGATGGTGGGATTATAGGTAATTTAAATTTTTCTTTATGCTCTTCTCTGTTTCCCAGTTTTTTTCAAATGCACATATTATTTTTTATCATCAGAAATCTCTTTTACAAAAAAGCCAAACTAACAATTTGATATAATACATTTTACTGCTTCAAACCAAGATTTAATGCTAATAAGAGACTCAACCATTTGGCGAAGAGACAGAATAGCACTGGACCCAAAACAAGATCTAGGCAATAGCACTCAACTAGCAAGTAAAAAGTCAATAAGACTATAGTATATTTAATTCTTTTTTTTTAAAGAAGAAGGCTTCATGCTGAATCAGATGAGAGTTAAATTAATGCAGGATTCAGAAGCAAGAACAAGTTTGTGAGGGGATATGATAGATGTGCTCCATAGCACTGGTTCCTGAAGGTCAGTGTTTATAAATAAATTAGAATATTAAAAAGCTGAGCAACTCCTGTATCTCCCATAAACTCAATATTTATCATCTGTGATCTACCTAAACATGCTTGAAACCTTACATTCTAGCCCATATCAACTCTGGGGGCCGTGTTTTTCTATATACAGTATAAAGTATGCTTTTTATTAAAGCTATATGTACGGGAAGAAGGGAGAAGTTGTTTCAGATTTTAGGATATGGTAAACAAAATTATTTTTTGTCAAGCCATTTCTCATTTCTCTGAGTGCAGACAGGTCATTCTTCCAAGATCCTGACAAGGTTCTTTTAAAAAATGACACCTTGATATTACAAAATACCAAACTTAAAAGGCTCCACTAAACAAAATGACTTTATACTCAAAATCAACGCATAAAATCTTTTTCTCAAAGAGTTTTCTTTGAACTTCACTGGGTTTAAGGAGAGAAATTTATCATGTACAGCAAACTTGTGTCATTTTGAGCTCAGAAAAGTCAGAAAAACCAACAGATTCTACCCAGAGTTCTTCACGTAACTTTTGTCTAAAAAAGGGTAGAGGAATTTAATTAGCTATGTGACCACAGGAGTTTTTCTTTGCTTCTTTGAGACTCTGCTTCCTCATCTCTAAACTGAGGGTTATAATGCCTGCCCCAAATTCCTCATGAATAGTGTTAAAGGAAAAACATAAAGCACCATAGAAATGCAGCAGCTATTCTGCTACTATTATTACTAAACTGATAATGAAGTAAGAGGAAGGAAGAAAACACTGTGAAAAGGAAGGAAAAGATGACATTTGAGTAGATTATTTTGGGTAATTCACACTCCCTGGTTCTGAACACTTCTTCCAATCCCCTCCACAAATGTCCACCCACAAGAAACACATCAGATACCCCAATCTCAAAACTTCCCTTAAAGGTGGAAGCCATATACTCCAAAACAATCCTTAAACATGTAGATCCTTGTGGAATTACATTGCAATATGAATGCATATCCCATTCCACTGGAATGGATGATGTATCTGTCAGTCTCTCTCACAAGCCCATGAATTCACGGAGGGTAGACACTTTGCCTCACTCGAAGCCTGAACTTTAATAAGTAGTTTCTAATTCGAGGTTGGTCCAAAATACCTAAATCTTGGTCATTTTAATTGATCAAACAATCTTAACTGACATTTTTCTGAACCACTAAATTTTACTTATCTCAATCGTCATTAAGGAATTTGAGAGGGATCACAGTTTGTCAATGACAATGCATAAGGCTTGTTTTGAGCCAAAGGCAATTAGCTCTCTGCCATCCACCTTTTTTGTCCAAAAGCAGGGCATAAATTTCCCTTTGTAAATGTGTCTCCGTCTCCTATACCAAGAAGAGAACCACTCTGGAGACAATTCTTACCTGCAAAACAAACAACCCTTATTTATCATACATTTCCTAGCCACCCTCTCAGAACTCACTGTCATGCCAGAAGCCCAACCGCCTTTCCTTAGTCTAGCCCCTTTCCACACTGTATCACCCTTTGTTAAGATGATACAGAAGTCCGCAATTCTAACCATTTCCTTGAATCACATTTCTTTGTGAACTCCCATGCATACATAGGTAATTAATTTTTTTCTCCTGTTAATCTATTATCAGTTTGATCTTCAGGCCCAGCCAATGACCCTAAAAGAGGAGAGGAAGATGATTTTTTTCCTTCCCTACGTATTCAAGATTAGTTAGTCTTTACATTATGTAGTGGAACCACCTCAAACACTTTAGAACAAGTAGGAGGCATAAATATTAAAAGTGTTAAGTGCTATGCACCAAATTAAATTCCAGGCAGTAGTACATGTAATTTTGAATGCTTAAAAGAACCATTATTCTTATGATGGAGACATGGAAAAACATGGTATCCAAACCCACTTGGACTCTGGGTCAAAGGACCAAGAATTTTGAAAGTTTTGCTACTTAAATTTGGATAATTTTTTCATGATACATATACTACACTCCTAAGGAGTCATTATAGAGTTCCTACTCTCTGTAGCTGATGTTATAATATTTCAGGGTGGGGAGTGGAGGTAAGGTGGGGCAGAGGTACATTTAATTTAAACAAAAAAGATATATGTATACATATTGCTGATTCACTTTGCTGTACAGTAGAAACAAACACTGTGAAGCAACTATACTCCAATAAAAATTTTTAAAAAAGAAAAAGTAAATAAGAAACCACCCTCCAAATTTTTTTTTAAAAAGCCTTTTTACCTATTGGATATAATTTCTCACTAATCTAAGGAAACTTCCTCCCCCCTCAAGCTATTGTCCTTACCACACACACCCATGCTCATTTTCTCCTTCTGGCCTTCCCTTAGAGGTTGAAAAATACCACCTGCCTCATATCTCCACCCAGCACCCTTTCCCCTCTTCCCTGCATAAACCAAATCTGTGCCATCTTCAAGGCTAGGGGAATCCCTGTCTCCTTCAGGCAAACTTCCTGGAATTCCTCAAACCTTTATCCAGAATTCTTCTTGAACTCCTGTCCAGCCTGTTTAATTTATAAGTGCTGCCTCTCCAAATGAGATTAAAGATTCCTCAAGGGCAGTAGCCATTTCTCCTTTTGCTATTTTGCACAGAACAGTTCTCCACGTAGAGGCACTTAATGACTGCTAATTAAAGTCTGGCTATTTATCAAATATCCATGTGCTTCAAAGTGTGTTAGATGCTGGGGATAAAACTGAACTATATGTAGTTCTACCTCTTTCAGGGCACTTACAACAAGCAAAAGCCACAAACTCCCAGTAGTGTTAGGGCCAGTGTTTCGTTTGGCCAGTGTAATGTTCCAACTGCTCTGAATTAGAATAGTTCTAAGCTGGGCATTCACTCTCCAGTTCACAGGACTCTGTACACTCCCTTGTGTCTGGCACCCATACAGCTTCACTAATTTATGTTATCTTCAGCCCCTTGTGAAACATCCTTTATTTCACAACTCTTAATTTATAAGGAATAAATTCTTAAAGTACAGACTCTTCCTATATCAGATACTGACTAGTTATTTATTACTCCCCAAACTTTCAACATTAGAATGCCATTCTATTCATATCACTCTTACTATGGAAAACAGGCTCCAGTTAAAAAAAAAAAAATTCCGAATCCAAGGCAGATGGTATATTAATTAATTAGAGAAAGAAAACAACTGCTCAGCAACTGTTTTGCTTTCTTAAAAGCAAATGATCTTTAAGCTGGAAAGGACAGAAGAAACCTCATTAAGAGAGAACCAAGGTACAAGCAGAAGAAGTCACTTTAAAAGAATTCACGTCTTCAAAATCTGATGAATTATATTCCAGGGAGAATCGGCAGATGTAAGCACAGAAATATTCTGACAACCTCAGAAAAACATGGAGAAGGAGGGAAGTCTCAAGAGGCTAGAGACTCAAATATACTTTTCCCCCCTAATTTTTTAAAAATTTAAAACTGAAGAAAAAAAAATAGAATTCCTAGGCATTACAAACCAGTTAATTTGATACCAATCTCTGGCAAAAATTCAAGATTTAATCAGAAAACGGGGAATATTTAGGGGGAGAAATACTGGGGATTTCAAGGAACTAGGAGTTTACTAAGAATCAGTAATTTTCAAACTAACATCATTTACTTTTGTAGTAGACCAGAGAATATTCAAGATCTTTAATTTTTAAGCAAAGCATTTGATTAAAATTATTCCCATAATGTCCTTATGAAGAAGACTGACCTACGGGCTAGAACAGTTTAATCTGAAGGACAGTGCTAGCTGAGTTCAGCTGATTAATTAATTTGTCTCAGCAATATCTACTGAGGGCCAAATAGATTCCCAACCAGTACTGTACTGGGCACTTGTAGTACATTACTTGGAATTCTAACAATTACCTGAAAGGCAGACATTCCTAACCTCATTTTATTGATATGGAAAAGAAGTTTCTCAAGGTTACAAAGCTAGTAGTCAGGCTCCAAAAGTCCAGGACTTTTTATGTGCCACGGGCTTCTAGATGTGCCACCGTGGCAAAAAGACCTGTCCCATGTATTATTAATGACTCGAATGTCTGGTGAACAAACTCAACACGTGCAGGTGACACAAAATCAGAAGGCAGAGTTAACATGATGAATGCCACAAGATTAAAACACATCTAACAAACTGGAAACTGGAGCGAGGCTTAAAGTAATAGAAGACAAGAAAATGTTCATATTCAAGAAATTTTTAACTGCATAATTAAAGAATGAATAAAGCCTACCTTGACAGTAAAGTGTGTGTGGGGTGGTGGTGGTGAGTTTTTTAGTCAACTTTGGTGTATTTACTACAAAAGCCGATTAAAAATTAGATAATTTTCGATAGCTAGTGGGAAGCAGCCACGTAGCACAGGGAGATTAGCTCGGTGCTTTGTGACCACTTGGGTGGGATAGGGAGGGTGGGAGGGAGATGCAAGAGGGAGGGGATATGGGGATATATGTATACTGTACAGCTGATTCACTTTGTTATAAAGCAGAAACTAACACAACACTGTAGAGCAATTATACTCCAATAAAGATGTTAATTAATTAAACCAAAAAAAATCAAAAAAAATTACATGATTTTGTTTGAAGATAGGAACTCATTGCAGTCTGCATCGTTCAGACTAGACTGAATTAATACATTCAATTTTGGGCTAAGGATCTTTAGCACAGAGAAAGGTCTTAGGTAAGGAAGGAAACATTAAAGTGAATATTATTTGGTGAAGATAACTAACATTTACTGACTTCTGGGCAATTATGCTAAGTATTATGAACATTATCTCATTTGATTCTCACAACAACCCTACAGGTAGATAGAGTGTATCATTATTCCCATTTTACAGATGAGGAAACCAAAGCTCAGGGATCTGAAAGGCTGTCAAGTAAAGGAGACGAAAGTCTTACTCTGTACCACCTAGACTTTTCATTTCTTAAGTTTTTTGGTCATAGACTCACATGGATGAAAGTTTTAGATCTTCTCTGCTGAAAAATTCTACATATAATTTCACAAGTTGGAGGACTATTGGCAAAAGTAGGATTAATGAGAAACAGGTCCAAGGAAGCAGCTGTCAGTTCAGTGTAAACAAGGCCTTGCTAATAATAACAGAAAGGAGGGATACCTCACAATGCAGTGAGCTCCCTGTCACTGAAGTGCTCCCTCAAAGTGTGGCTGCTCTGTCCGGAGTGCAAAAGAGGGAATGTTAAAATGGATTGGAGGTTGGTCTGTGATTTTAAAGTACCCTTTTGTTATAAGACTGTGGGCGTAGTAAGTAATTTTCGTTTGATGGCAAAACAAAGAAGTTAAAAACTGAAGTTACTGTTTTAACAGACCATTCTGCTGAATACATCAGGCAGAATACCTAAATGTTATGTTATTTCCCATCTATATATATGGTACCTATATCAGGTACTTGAAAACAGCCCCATCCAAAAATTAAAGGTATATTCAACTGTTGATCTTGATGTGATTTATACTTTGTTATAATCAGACTCCTTATTCCTCTGAATTCTTAACTCAAATGTTCCCTAAGATAAATACCATAAATACCAGATCCTGAAACGATGGGGTCTTTGAGGAGAACGTTTACTAGTTTATAATTTCTGTTAACCTATTTCCATAAAGGATGGGGAGAGGGCAGACGGGAAACAAGAGAAACAAACTCCGATTGTTCTGCTCTGCTTCTCAGATCCCTTCGCTAACAGCTGAAGGATCTTACCGTCAACTCTGCTTTATTTCCCATGTGCATCATAATTCACCTCGAGATTCAAGCTCCCACCGCTCAAAAAGGAGCTCACACTTTGCTTCTGACATGCCATTCAGAGCACAAGCTTGACAGCTTGGCATACAAATTAAGTGTTCATAGGCAAATCTACCTGAAAATCTTTACTCTTCAGGCAGGAAGGATCGGGTGGAAGGTGAAACTGCCAACTCATAAAGCAAAACCTTGAATTTGAGGGCTCAGAACAAGGTGTAAGGAGCGGGGGCTAAGTTCTTTAATTAGGAGCCGGTGGCACGAGGCTCTAACCGAGGCAGCTGGCCGAGAAAGGTCCGGTTTAATCAAAGCCTCCTGTAACACAGTTTTCTACCACTGAAAATCAAAAAAGGCAAAACTGACGAGCAGAGACCTACGGACACACACGGTTCGCTCACCTCCCAGGTGTTCACTTAGTCGACACGTCGGCGGGCAGCTGTACGCCCCTGTGGCGTCTGGACGGCGGCGGGGACCGAGCAGACATCCGGCACTCCTGCAGCTCCCGGGCCGGCGCTGCCCCGCGGTGGATAGGCGTCTGGGCGGGCGGCGAGCTGAGGCCCGAGCCAAAGTGGAGTGCGGTCCAGCTGCAAGGGCAGCGGCGCCGCCTTCTCGCAAGCGGCCGGCTCAGTCAAGTGGCAGCATTTGGAGGACGGGGTGTCCTTCGGCCGCGCTCCGGGCTCCTCCTCCCGCCGCCGCGCCCGCCGCGCGCTCCTGGCGGGTTCGCGCCCCGCACCCAGCCGACCAGCCCCGCAGGTGGCGGCCGAGGGCGCTCGGCTTCAGAGCGCGCCCTCCGCGGGCCGCACTCGAGTAACGGGCGGCGGAGGCAGCCACGGTCACCGGGCAAGCGCCGGTCCGGGGCAGGAGCGCAGCTGGCCCGTGAAGCTACTGGGTCCGGCCACCGCCCTCACGGCCACCCTAAATACACTACCCAGACTGCAGTCATTCTCCAGTCCGGGAGGAATTAGAGCCCCAAATTTCGAAGAAAACATAAGCGAGCAAGTCACTTCACTTCCCTGGCCCCTGACGGAGCCCCCTGGGCTGCTAACCGTCCTGGGCTCTGCCCAGGTGAGAGGAGGGGCTGGTATCTGGACGGGGGCCTGCCGTGGGGAGAACCGGTCCTCGCGGCCCCCGCGCGGAGCCCATGTGCAGGTGAACTCGCGGCAGCCTCACCGAGGCCTTCCCATCTAGGGGTTCCGACGCCCGGGTCCACGCTTAGCAGCCAAACCCGCTTTGACCTCAAACTCCACGCGGTTCAGGCGTAGGTCAGGGACTCTGCCCTTCCTAACTAGCTTGCACCCTGAGTATGCAGAGCAAAAGCGCTTGATGTAATTTTAAAAGGACACATTCATTTGGTACTTCTCTATCCAGAAATACTGAAGGACATTTTCCAAGCACGTTTCTCCTTAAAACACAACTAACAAAACATCCTTTTCTCGCTTTTTTTTTTTGGCACTTAAGTCTCTATCTCAAAACATGGCCATTATTCAGTTGTGTTTCCTTTCGCATTCCATATGATGCCTGTATCTTCCCAGCATGATTCCTAGCAATAGTAAAAGCCCCAAGAGAACTACAAAAGAACCATTATTTTAGTTGTGTTCTACAATGGATTAGTCATGCAAAATTCACGCTTGAAGAGACCTTGGTGATAACTTCACCTGACACCTTTACATTACAAGTGAGGACACTGAAGCCCAGAGTCCAGTGGCAAAACTAAATGTGAAAAAGAAAGACTGGAACCTACACAGCTCACAGTCTGTAGACTAACATGAGGGTTAGCTCTCTAAAGGTATAACATAGTAAAGAATATGCCTAGATTGCAGAGGGATTGAGAAGCATAAATTATACAAAATCTAGTTCAGATATTTTTAGACTTTAAATGAATCAAACATTCCTATTTATTACTATGCTTAAATTAACAGGTAACTTTTATGTACAGACAGTAGCTCAGAAATGCAATTTTGCTTCATGATAATATTAATGGACTGGAGTAGGCACATTCTGACAATCACAGAATGTGAATATACTTGTATTAACTGTTTTGTCTGATCAGTATCAATTTCTAATGTATTCCAGTTGACTATACTAAGATAAACAAGTATTTAGTTCTATATATTTCAGGCATATCATGCTAAATAATTATGATCAAATGCAAGGTTCCACCTTTAGGCCTACTTCTTCACTGAAGGTATCACTGCTTTCCCTCTCCCTTTGCACTTTAAGCTTTTACCAACCTAGTAATGCAATGATCCACAAGAAACCTCTGGGTTCCACACTGAGAGATCAGTGTCAGTCTATGATGTGCTCAAGGTGAGAAAAGAGAAACTTAAAATTTGTACTTTTACTTCCAAGTTATCAGAGCAGTAAAGGGAGAAGAATCAGTCTCTGGCGTCCACCAGAAAAGAAAGACCTTGTGAACACGTACATTCCTGTGTCTCACACAGTTCATAGATAGGCTGTATCATCTTTACCAAGTATTAGTTCCCCGCATTGGCCAGACTCAGGCCAGGCCCTCCCTCCACCATCTCGGGTGGAGGGACGTAGAAAAACCCAGGAGCAGCCCTCTCCTCTCTCTGCGGGTCTTCCCGGGCCGGTCCCTCACTAGGACCCCAGGTCTGGGGCGGTGCTCAAAGGCTGCGTCGCGAAAGGCAAGGCTTCGCTGGGACTCCTGGGCGGCCGGGTGGGCTTACCAGGCACTTCGGATGAACTTGGCCACAGAAATGCTTCTCCAAGCTCCTCCGAGAGACGGCCTGCTTCCAGCCTTAGGACATCAAAAGGTGACCGAGGCCTTGGCCTCTCCTCAGGACTCTAGGCCGTGCTTCCGGTCAAGATGGTACCACCAGTTAAGCCCCGAGGGAAGATGCCTCGGGGAAACGTGGCGCCCTCTGCTGCCGGAGCCCAAAAATGCTGACTTTCATCTCAGGAGCCCAGCCAGGAGCTGGGAGTCAGGGCCCCATCATTTCTGCCCTCCTATTATCCTCTCTCCCTGGCTTGCAGCAAGAGCGGAGGAGGCGGGTACACAGAGCTCCTCAAACCGATGGTGGCAGAGAGCGAATATAGGTTGTTTTTTTTTTTTCTTTTTTTTTTTTTTTTTTTTTGTGGTACGCGGGCCTCTCACTGTTGCGGCCTCTCCCGTTGCGCGGAGCACAGGCTCCGGACGCGCAGGCTCAGCGGCCATGGCTCACGGGCCCAGCATGGCTCACGGGCCCAGCCACTCCGCGGCATGTGGGATCTTCCCGGACCGGGGCACGAACCCGTGTCCCCTGCATAGGCAGGCGGATTCTCAACCACTGCGCCACCAGGGAAGCCCGAATGTAGGGTTTTGAAAGTGTGCGGAATACACCTTTTAAAAAGCTGTAGAGCAATGTTTAATGTATTTTCTTTTTACCAGAAGAGCATGGTAAATAAAAATAATAAAACCAGTGATGAGAAAATACTAGAATTTGAACACTAGTAATCTGACACCACAGCCCATGCTGTTGACAGGGAAGAGGTATATTGAGCTGGATTGAGGACTGCATGCCAATAGTAAACCTGCAATTAATAGGATTAAATCCAGGCACCCCCACCCCCCGGCCCCATACACTTTTCCTCCTAAAGAAATCCCATTTCCACTGCCAGTGCCCTAAAACTTCCACTTCCACTCCAGACAGGTCAGAGAGAGGTAGGTAGCTGACCCCCTCCACTGGGTTTTTCTACTTAGACACTGAGAACCTCAAACTTCCATTTCTGCTTCAGGAGGACCAGTCAAAGCATACACCTCTGGGAGAAGCATGGAGGGCATGCCAGCCAGGTGGAGGGAACCTCCTCTTGAAAAGAACTCTAAGTAGTGAAATGATGAGACTCCGTCAGAAGGGATCTGGGCCCTGGGACTCACCTCTCTGCCACTAGGGCTCTTCCTAGCATATCAGTCAAATGCCATCTGTTTTCTGATAGTGACGTGATGAGGACAGGATGGGTGGATGGAAGAATCTGGGAGTGTTCACGCAGAGGCAAGAGCATACATGTATGTAAGAGAGTTATGAAAGTCACAGAAAAAATTGATAAAGACTAGGAAAACGACTGAGGAGATAGAAAAAATATATCATTATGAGATACCATTATGGGGTATGAACCCTGATAGAATATCACATGGGTATGATCTATGAGAAAACTCATTTTAACATTTTGACTTACATAATGATAAGGCTCTGTTATGATAAAGAAATTAATAATTTTGTTTTCCCCATATAAAATTTGAAATTCTACCTCCTTTTTTCTCATGCAGTGGTCTACTACTATTAGTGACAGTTTTAGGTGGTTGTGAGTGGAAATGGTATTTCTTTTCAAAAGGAAGCATATAGGGTGGTTTGATTTAATTCTACTAATTGCAACTTTACTATTTGGCAATCCAGCTCAATATTTCTCTCCTGTCTACTATAGGAAAACAAAACAAAACAAAATACTTTTAGTGTTTACTGGGAAGCAGAGCTATTTCCTACATATATTTTTCACTGATCCAGGTTTTATGTGCTATTTTTTATATGTTCAGGCTAAAATGGCTTCTCCAAAACAGTGAACTTATCTTGTATGTGCTAAGATTTTATCTAGATCACACCGAGAGACCCAGATATCTCCTATGAGTAGGTGACAAACACATTTTCATGTCACACCCTAGACTAGGTTTTAGGATGCAAAGCTTTAAAAATTCAGCAGCAGAAATGGCATATTGATTCTTTAACACTTTCTGTAGCCCAAGATATATGAACATGTTTCTTGATGAACAGCCAGCTGTAGATACGAAAATGGTGTCATCCTGGACCTTTGCCTGCGCCCTCTGCACTACTCACAGTTGTTTCTATGCCAGAGCAGCCTTCACAATCTTGCTGTAAACCTTAATCACACTGTTGTGAAAGACCTCTGTTTGTTTAACATTTGCCCAGAATCAAGGAACAAATCATCAGATTACCCGACCAGCCGAACAGGTAAAAATGTAAACCAATGAGAGTTTCCTATTTTGATATTTTAATATATATCATGATATGTTTGAAAGTTCATATGCCCAAAATAAAAGTTCACAGCTGTACTTTAGGCCATTCTAACCTTACTCATTACGTCACTGAAATGAGAAATGATTAACATTATCTTCCTCATATGGAAGACAGTCAAATCACCCCCTTGTACCTTCTCTTTCCTTGAGGGAAAGAAGTGTATTTAACTTTTTCTCATAAGATTTCCTTTACTCACATTTGCCAGGCTTTTCTAGACCTAATCTGGTTCTCCAAATGCAATTATATGTCTGGCAACCCAAATTAAGGGAACATTCCAAATAGAGTTTAACAATGCTGAGCATTAGAGTATTACAGAACAATATTTCCCTACCTTGTATTGTATAATCCAATTCTGTTCATTATATTAACAACTATTTAGGTTGACAACCATGCCATAAATCTATTTCTTTTTCCCACTTGTCTTGTTTTTCCTTAAGGTTATTCTGCATTCTGAGTTTTGGCCTTTAAGTTTACTGATGTGCATTTGTCAGTAAATAAGCAACATCCGTCTGAAGATCTTTACACTAAACTTAATTAAATGCATCTTGGAGTCTTTAAATCACCATCAACATTCTCTATATATCTCTTGTAAAAGTAGATTTAACAGTCCCCAAAGAGGCAGAAATGTGCTGGAAATAAATGAACACCTTATTTTTTTAATTTTTGTTGTTTTTATGGTTATCTAGATTTGTTTTCCCCTCTAGATTCTGAGTATCATGAGGACAGGAACCATGTATTTTATGTGCTACTTATTTCTAGCACCTGGCATATGGAAGGCATTCAATCTTGTTGAACTGAAAGTTATTTCTCTGCTTTGGTGCTTTCTATAATTTCATCCCATTTCAAACAGAGACAACATTACTGCTTAGACCCATGAATCCAAGCTTCTGTAAGTCTTCTTTACCTACCTTTATTCTAATATTAAGATAGGGCCAACTTCTCTTGAAAGTGTAGATGTAAGACATTGTTAAAAATCTAATATTAATCAAACTATGAAAAATTAAATACAAAGAAAATATATTAAAAGCAGCAAGGGAAAAACAACAAATAACACACAAGGGAATCCCCATAAGGTTAACAGCTGATCTTTCAGCAGAAACTCTGCAAGCCAGAAGGGAGTGGCAGGACATATTTAAAGTGATGAAGGAGAAAAACCTACAACCAAGATTACTCTACCCAGCAAGGATCTCATTCAGATTTGATGGAGAAATTAAAACGTTTATAGACAAGCAAAAGCTGAGAGAGTTCAGCACCACCAAACCAGGTTTACAACAAATGCTAAAGGAACTTCTCTAAGCAAGAAACACAAGAGAAGGAAAAGAACTACAAGAATGACCCGAAACAATTAAGTAAATGGTAATAGGAACACACATATAGATAATTACCTTAAATGTAAATGGATTAAATGCTCCCACCAAAAGACACAGACTGGCTGAATGGATGCAAAAACAAGACCCATATATATGCTGTCTACAAGAGACCCACTTCAGACCTAGGGACACATACAAATTGAAAGTGAGGGGACGGAAAAAGATATTCAATGCAAATGGAAATCAGAAGAAAGCTGGAGAAGCAATTCTCATATCAGACAAAATAGACTTTAAAATAAAAACTATTACAAGAGACAAAGAAGGACACTACATAATGATCAAGGGATCGATCCATGAAGAAGATACAACAATTGTAAATATTTATGCAACCAACATAGGAGCACCTCAATACATAAGGCAAATACTAACAGCCATAAAAGGGGAAATGGACAGTAACACAATCATAGTAGGGGACTTTAACACCCCACTTTCACCAATGGACAGATCATCCAAAATGAAAATAAATAAGGAAACACAAGCTTTAAATGATACATTACACAAGATGGACTTAATTGATATTTATAGGACATTCCATCCCAAAACAACAGAATACACATTTTTCTCAAGTGCTCATGGAACACTCTCCAGGATCGATCATATCTTGGGTCACAAATCTAGGCTTGGTAAATTTAAGAAAACTGAAATCGTATCAAGTATCTTTTCTGAACACAACGCTATGAGACTAGATATCAATTACAGAAAAAGATCCATAAAAAATACAAACACATGGAGGCTAAACAATACACTACTTAATAACGAAGTGATCACTGAAGAAATCAAAGAGGAAATCAAAAAGTACTTAGAAACAAATGACAATGGAGACATGACAACCCAAAACCTATGGGATGCAGCAAAAGCAGTTCTAAGAGGGAAGTTTATAGCAATACAATCCTACCTTAAGAAACAGGAAACATCTCGAATAAACAACCTAACTTTGCACCAAAAGCAATTAGAGAAAGAAGAACAAACAACCCCCAAATTTAGCAGAAGGAAAGAAATCATAAAGATCAGATCAGAAAGAAATGAAAAAGAAATGAAGGAAATGATAGCAAAGATCAATAAAACTAAAAGCTGGTTCTTTGAGACGATAAACAAAATTGATAAACCATTAGCCGGACTCATCAAGAAAAAAAGGGAGAAGACTCAAATCAATAGAATTAGAAATGAAAAAGGAGATGTAACAACGGACACTGCAGAAATACAAAAGATTATTAGAGATTACTACAAGCAACTGTATGCCAATAAAATGGACAACCTGGAAGAAATGGACAAATTCTTAGAAATGCACAACCTGCCAAGACTGAACCAGGAAGAAATAGAAAATATGAACAGACCAATCACAAGCACTGAAATTGAAACTGTGATTTAAAATCTTCTAAAAAACAAAAGCCCAGGACCAGATGGCTGCATAGGCGAATTCTATCAAACATTTAGAGAAGAGCTAACACCTATCCTTCTCAAACTCTTCCAAAAGATAGCAGAGGGAGGAACACTCCCAAACTCATTCTATGAGGCCACCATCACCCTGATACCAAAACCAGACAAAGATGTCACAAAGAAAGAAAACTACAGGCCAATATCACTGATGAACATAGATGCAAAAATCCTCAACAAAATACTAGCAAACAGAATCCAACAGCATATTAAAAGGATCATACACCACGATGAAGTGGGGTTTATCCCAGGAATGCAAGGATTCTTCAATATACGCAAATCAATCAACGTGATACACCATATCAACAAACTGAAGGAGAAAAACCATAAGATCATCTCAACAAATGCAGAGAAAGCTTTTGACAAAATTCAACACCCATTTATGATAAAAACCCTGCAGAAAGTAGGCATAGAGGGAACTTTCCTCAACATAATAAAGGCCATATATGACAAACCCACAGCCAGCATCATTCTCAATGATGAAAAACTGAAACCATTTCCACTAAGATCAGGAACAAGACAAGGTTGCCCACTCTTACCACTCTTATTCAACCTAGTTTTGGAAGTTCTAGCCACAGCAATCAGAGAGGAAAAAGAAATAAAAGGAATCCAAATCGGAAAAGAATAAGTAAAGCTGCCACTGTTTGCAGATGACATGATACTATACATAGAGAATCCTAAGGATGCTACCAGAAAACTACTAGAGCTAATCAATGAATTTGGTAAAGTTGTAGGATACAAAATTAATGCACCAAAATCTCCAGCATTCTTATACACTAATGATGAAAAATCTGAGGGTGAAATTAAGAAAACACTCCCATTTACCATTGCAACAAAAAGAATAAAATATCTAGGAATAAACCTACCTAAGGAGACAAAAGACCTGTATGCAGAAAATTATAAGACACTGATGAAAGAAATTAAAGATGATACAAATAGATGGAGAGATATCATGTTCTTGGATTGGAAGAATCAACATTGTGAAAATGACTCTACTACCCAAAGCAATCTACAGATTCAATGCGATCCCTATCAAATTACCACTGGCAGTTTTTACAGAACTAGAACAAAAAATTTCACAATTTGTAAGGAAACACAAAAGACCCCGAATAGCCAAAGCATTCTTGAGAACGACAAATGGAGCTGGAGGAATCAGACTCCCTGACTTCAGACTATACTACAAAGCTACAGTAATCAAGACAGTATGGTACTGGCACAAAAACAGAAATATAGATCAATGGAACAGGATAGAAAGCCCAGAGATAAACACACACACATATGGTCACCTTATCTTTGATAAAGGAGGGAAGGATATACAGTGGAGAAAAGACAGCCTCTTCAATAAGTGGTGCTGGGAAAACTGGACAGCTACATGTAAAAGTATGAAATTAGAACACTCCCTAACACCATACACAAAAATAAACTCAAAATGGGTTAAAGACCTACATGTAAGGCCAGACACTATCAAACTCTTAGAGGAAAACATAGGCAGAACACTCTATGACATAAATCACAGCAAGATCCTTTTTGACCCATCTCCTAGAGAAATGGAAATAAAAACAAAAATAAACAAATGGGACCTAATGAAACTTCAAAGCTTTTGCACAGAAAAGGATACCATAAACAAGACCAAAAGAGAACCCTCAGAATGGGAGAAAATATTTGCAAATGAAGCAACTGACAAAGGATTAATCTCCAAAATTTATAAGCAACTCATGCAGCTCAATAACAACAACAACAAAAAACCCAATCCAAAAATGGGCAGAAGAACTAAATAGACATTTCTCCAAAGAAGATATACAGATTGCCAACAAACACGTGAAAGAATGCTCAACATCATTAATCATTAGAGAAATGCAAATCAAAACTACAATGAGATATCATCTCACACCGGTCAGGCTGGCCATCATCAAAAACTCTAGAAACAATAAATGCTGGAGAGGGTGTGGAGAAAAGGGAACCCTCTTGCACTGCTGCTGTGAATGCAAATTGATACAGCCGCTATGGAGAACAGTATGGGGGTTCCTTCAAAAACTAAACATAGAACTACCATACGACCCAGCAATCCCACTACTGGGCATATACCCTGAGAAAACCATAATTCAAAAAGAGTCATGTACCAAAATGTTCATTGCAGCTCTATTTACGATAGCCAGGACATGGAAGCAACCTAAGTGTCCATCAACAGATGAATGGATAAAGGAGATGTGGCACATATATACAATGGAATATTACTCAGCCATAAAAAGAAATGAA
This sequence comes from Kogia breviceps, assembly GCF_026419965.1. NCBI lineage: Eukaryota > Metazoa > Chordata > Mammalia > Artiodactyla > Physeteridae > Kogia > Kogia breviceps. The sequence continues at coordinate 157,872,974 of NC_081311.1, read as the reverse complement.
ACTGAGTTATTTGTAATGAGATGGATAGACCTGGAGTCTGTCATACAGAGTGAAGTAAGTCAGAAGGAGAAAAACAAATACCATATGCTAACACATATATATGGACTCTAAAAGAAAAATGTCATGAAGAGACTAGGGGTAGGACGGGAATAAAACACAGACCTACTAGAGCATGGACTTGAGGATATGGGGAGGGGGAAGGGTAAGCTGTGATGAAGTGAGAGAGTGGCAGGGACATATATACACTACCAAATGTAAAACAGATAGCTAGTGGGAAGCTGCCGCATAGCACAGGCAGATCATCTCTGTGCTTTGTAACCACCTAGAGGGGTGGGATAGGGAGTGTGGGAGGGAGCGTGATGCAAGAGGGAAGAGATATGGGAACATATGTATATGTATAACTGATCCACTTTGTTGTAAAGGAAAAACTAACATACTATTGTAAAACAGTTACACTCCAATAAAGATGTTAAAATTTAAAAAAAAATTTGCTCCCATGTGCCCAACATCTTAAGTAAGAAAAATCCAAAGGAATCCTCTGATATGTCTATCTGAACTTAAGTTTGGATTATGTTTATTATCAATAAACCTTACACAAGACTCAGTCATCTTAGTTATTTTCCTGGTATTTTGTTAAGTAAGCATGGGGATATTATCATTCCAATTTTACTGATGGAGGAATCAGAAGGCATAAAGTCTTCCTGCATTACCTCTGCAGTCATAAATGTGGTAGAAATTACAGTCCAACTTGTTTCTCTCAGGTGTTGCCTTTGTGGCTCTATTAGCAATTCAGCAATTCTATTTTCTTTTCCAAAGCTTCTTTTCATAGAGTTCTAATTGTACATTTCACTTCTGTATATGTTCCACATTTATGGCTTCTTTTCCTTTCAAAGATTTTCACTCCATTTTTTCCCAATTATTTCATTGCCTAGGGTGATTGAGAAGAATACTCTGCTTAAACAGAAAGTTATCATAGAACCACTATATGCATAACCAATTTTTTAAAAAGTTATTATATTAGAACAGAAAATTTACTTATATTACTACTCTGATTTTCAAAGAAAATAACTTCTCTATTTCCTGCAACCTATCCTATCCTAATTAATCTCCACTCCAACAGGGAGCAGCCTGAAGGCAAGGGTGTGATTTTGGGAAGTAACCATGTGTGATCCAGAGGAGTCTCTGGGTTTAAATCTCATGTCCTCTGCACCAGAAGGAAGCATCCTAGGTAGCAATATGCTTGAAGAAACTTGATTAACAGGGCTGTCAACTGCCAACTAGGTTAATAACCTTAATTTTGGAATCGTTGATCTGAAACCATTTTCTTTTTTTCTGGCAGAGATTAGAGAGTAGAACCAATAGTCTTCTAAGGTCACTCTTGCTTCCTGAGAACAAACTCATATCCTCTGATTAGAGGTCTTTTTTTTTTGGAGGCTGAGAGAAAAAACACACGTAACCTGTTTAACCAAAAGTAACTTTGGAACGCACTCCTATTTTAATGCACTCGCAAATATTTTCTTATGCAACAAGGGAACACTTCCACTGCTCAGCCCCTGCTTCTGCACAAACATCTGTAACAGGGAAAGTCTATATTGAGCTGGTGCATTTTTTCAATCTCATAATTGATTCCTGCCCCAGGAGTGAAAGGCTGATGAAAGGTCAACAAAAATAAAAACTAATAATCTGTTTTAGAGTGAGTCTATCAGAGCTCTCCACAAGACAACATGACAATAGTAAAGAATGGAATGGTTATGTCTAGAGTCCACTGCTACTTGTTTAGAATGTAGGCCTGAGAAACCCAGATGTCTTGTTTATTGAAAATAAATCTAGTATAATTTTAGATGGAATGTCTATTAAATTAATAGGTTGCCACTTGGTTAGAGTAAAGAAATGCATTTTATTTTTTTTTAAGAAATGCATTTTAAATGCTGTTATAAACTACATTCTGGATTCAACCATATTGGACCACCCCTGTGGGGCTGATTTAAGGCAAACAAAATGACTAGTTAATATGTCACCATAGGAAGTGTTACTGATCTTTTCAGGCAAGGATTTCTGCAGGTAAGGTCTTCTTCAAGCACCAGCACCATTACTGAAATTAGTGGGAGCCTCTTCTAAAGAGCAGCTAAAATTTGGTTTCTTCTCTACAGCTGGCCCCCTCCTGTTACAGCAGCTGACAACACGGGCAGACAGCCTTGGATATCTGGCTATTCCTGCAACAACTATAGCAAGAATGAGAAAAGCAAGTCATGAGTCCTATTTTAGAATTATCCTCAGTTCTAAGCAGTAGCGTCAGAAAATTACCCTCACTGTAAACTAAAGATGGTTTGAGAAATCAGAAAACCATTGACAATTTATTATATTGTTTTCTCCTCTCATGTTTGCCTGCACTTTTCCATTTTTTTGGCAGATGGAACAATATAACAACAATTCTATATGCCAGTCAAGCAGCTTCAACAATCAACATTTTACCAATTAAGTTTTGTTTTTTTCTAGCGTATTTCAAAGCATATTATAGATATCATATGACTTCATGCATAGACCCAAAGAAGTTATTTCCTCCACACATAGACTACTGTACCATAAACTATAACAAATAGGGCTTGAAAAAAACATAACCAAAGTACCATCATTATAGCTAACAAATATTCCCTAATGCCACATGAAAATATCCATGTCCAATGTACCTGTTTGACCTAAATCTCTCTCTTAAATTTGATTTTTTTTTTTGGGGGGGGGGGTACGCAGGCCTCTCACTGTTGTAGCCTCTCTCGTTGCAGAGCACAGGCTCCGGACGCGTAGGCTCAGCGGCCACGGCTCACGTGCCCAGCCGCTCTGCGGCATGTGGGATCTTCCCGGACCGGGGCACGAACCCGCGCCCCCTGCATCGGCAGGCGGACTCTCAACCACTGCGCCACCAGGGAAGCCCCTGATTTGTTCTTATTAGGATCCAAACAGGTATCTTACATAGCACTAGCTGAAATATAATTTAATCCTCTTTTTTAGCTATAACATCCCCTCCTCCTTTTTTCTTTGCTATTCCTTTGATGAAAAGATTGGATTATCTGTCCTGTAGTATTATTCACATTCTGTATTTGTCTGTATGGATCCTATCCTGAACACACCATGTATATTTTTAAGAAAAAAGTTTAATTTAATTATAAATGTAATTATCAAGAGAACTGAATTAAAGTCCTGGTTTTGTCCCTAAATAATTGGGAAACTTCAAACATTTTTAAGTCTCTTAGAGACTATTTGCTCTATAGGATTTTCTAATGACTCATCTAAGAGCAAATGAAAGTGACATTTTAGCATTCTTCATATGTCAGTATTTTATTAACTTTACTTTCACTTAAGAGTACAAGTGACTGGGACTTATCTGGTGGCGCAGTGGTTAAGAATCTGCCTGCCAAGGCAGGGGACACAGGTTCGAGCCCTGGTTCGGGAAGATCCCACATGCCATGGAGCAACTAAACCCGTGCGCCACAACCACTGAAGCCCGCGCGACTAGAGCCTGTGCTCTGCAACAAGACAAGCCACTGCAATGAGAAGCGGGTGCACTGTAACAAAGAGGACCCCCTGCTCTCAGCCACTAGAGAAAGCCCGCACGTAGCAATGAAGACTCAATGCAGCCAAAAAGAGAGTACAAGTGATTGACCAGAAATTAAACTAATTCTGACCAGAAATTAAACTAATTCTATCAGTTCTTTTAAGATTAAGCAGAAAAAAAATCAGTATGTCCTTCAAAGATGAAACCTTTTAATATTTTGATATATTTCCTTTCAATCTCTTATATATTTTATAGTAAATGTCTATATGCATATTCTATACAGTGGTTCTTATACATATGTAGTTCCATAATATGACTTTTATTTCACATAACATTAAATAGGCTTGACTTTTCTACAATTACTGACTATAAATTTATAGAATTTAACTGAATGAAACTATATTTTCATTTAGGGAAACAATCTGGAATATGATATATTTCTTTCTGATTTAAAGCAAGTATGACTAGACTTTTATTTAACTGCAAATGGACATGTGGCATCATTAGGAAATGTTACTGTTATATTAAGAAATACAAGTTAGTTATCCATGGGATTAATATACTTTATCTGTCTTGGAATCTTTCAAGAGTTTATCATCCCTCATGCTGAAATCTTTTGTGGTTATTATTTATTATCTACCTTTAGTTTTCAAAGCCTAATCCTCTTAAAAATATCCCAAATGAATAAATAGAGCTAATTACATTAATCACTTTGTCTTAATGTCACTTTACCTAGTCAGTGAAGGTCAAACACAAAAGTCTAGTCATATTTGCATTAAATGAGAAAGAAGTATACCCTAAAATTCCAATTTGTTTCCCATTCCATGAGTCAACACACAAGTTTTATTTAATCATATTTTATAAATATCATGGGAGAAAACACATTTCAAAATATACCCTTTCAGCATAGGATATGGGAAGCTATGCAATTTTCACACAAACTATAAATAAAAGGTCAGGAAGCTAATATTTAAGGGTTGGTATTTTGAAGTGGGAGATCCCCGAAGAGGAACATGGACTGGTAAGTCTAGGACCATGGATTAAAAAAACTTCTAGGACTACTGCCATCAAGGCAGGTAGGAAAAATTGGAGTACAGCATGGGTATAATGGAACGATGTCCAAGGGCAGTTCATGAATGAACTCGGCATATCATCAACCCACTCCGAGGCTTTGAATATGCAGTTGTTTTCAAAGCAACTTAATTTAAGAAACAGAAGCCAAAAAGATCAAAGTAACTTGAGATTGAAAGTCATATCAAAACTTGATCCATGAAAAGATCAACTGGTTCCTGATTGTCTATCTTAAAAAGTTCGTAACTTTGAAAATAAACCTCCACTGTCAGAGTAACTGCCTGGATCTAAAGAAATATCTCAGCTCTTGGGGCTTCCCTGGTGGCGTAGTGGTTGGGGTTTGATCCCTCGTCTGGGAGGATCCCACATGTTGTGGAGTGGCTGAGCCCATGCACCGCAACTGCTAGCCTGTGCTTTGGGGCCCGCGAGCCACAACTACTGAGCCTGTGAGCCACAACTACTGAAGCTTGTGTGCCTGGAGCCTGTGCTCCACAATGGGGGAGGCAACCGCAGTGAGGGGCCCCCGCACCACAGCGAGGAGTGGCCCCCGCTCTCCGTGGCTGGGGAAAGCCCGCGCGCAGCAACAGAGACCCAATGCAGCCACAAACAAACAAACAAATTAACAAATAAATAAATACTATAAAAAAATCTCAACTCCTAACTGAAACATTAACAGAAAGTGTTCAATAATGTTTTATTTGCAATGAAATTCCAAACTCATACATTACTTCTCATTTGGCATTGGCAAATTCCAGTTCATAATACCTTAATGTTTTCAGATAAAGACAGCAGTTGGAGAAGTTAAAGAACAGACAATTAGGGCCAACAATGGCTCTTAAGAATAGATTAGTACAACTTGAATTTTTTCACATTTCTTCATTGGCTTCCTTGATTCTTTCCCCTCCTGTGTATGGTAAAAGTCTGGTTTTGTGAGTTACTGAATTCAGCCTTTTCTCTTTTTTAAAAAAAAAATTATTTATTTTTTTTTGTCTGCATTGGGTCTTCGTTGCTGTGCGCGGGCTTTTCATTGCAGTGGCTTCACTTGTTGCGTAGCACGGGCTCTAGGCATGTGGGCCTCAGTAGCTGTGGCTCGCGGACTTCAGTAGTTGTGGCACTCGGGCTCAGTAGTTGTGGCTTGCAGCTCTAGAGCGCAGGCTCAGCAGTTGTGGCACATGGGCTTAGTTGCTCTGTGGCACGTGGGATCTTCCTGGGCTCGAACCTGTGTCCCCTGCATTGGCAGGCAGATTCTTAACCACTGTGGCACCAGGGAAGCCCCTTCAGAATTTTTTCTTAAAGTGATCTCTCAGTCTGAGATATTGAATGTTACTGGCAAGTTCTATTACTTTACGTCATGTTGGCTAGAAGAATGTGGTTACAAAGCAGTCCTCAGCCAAGGACCTTAGGGACAAGAGAACTTGGAACACCAAGCTTCACAATACAAAGGGAGCTCAAAGAAACGAGTTCTACTCACAGCCAAATATGACAGAACTGTGACACACTAGCAGCTCTACTTCACAAATCAAAATAGGCCATGTCCTGAATTTGATGAAAAAAACCCAAGCATCTCCAGAAATTGAGTCCAAATAGTTTAGCTCATAACCAAAGAGTGAATATTTTATACTCAACAAAAACACGATTGTTAGATGGAAAGTGAGAACACAACAGCTCAGCAAAATAGTATTCATCAACCTAGAACTCCCATGAACCTCCTTGGAGGTCCTGCCCTGCAGCTCCACCTCTGTCTCCAGGCCCATATAAAGAAACTCCCGAGACAAGTCAGACTGCCTGGGACCCTTAGGCAGTTACAACACCAATAGAATTTGTACTAAATTGGGTGGAGGCCAATTACTGCTAATCATAGCTCTCAAGCAGAGGGAGAGAGGCAAGTACTCAATCCCAGCTAAAACCACCTACCTTCTCTAGTTCTTTAATTCCTGTCCTCTGTTTACTCAGCCTAGTAAATCCCACTATCATTCTTCATCTCAGCCCCTTTCACTGCAGCCTTTGGAATCCTAATCCCCGTCTAGTCAACCTCCTACATCTTCATCTTATCATAGGAGTCTCTCTACCTCCAAGCCCTAAGGGAAACCTGGTCCTCCTCTGACGACAGCCCTTCTCCTGCAGCCCTCCCTCCAAAACAGATATAAGATTCTCCACCCACACATGTCTCCAAACATAAGCATTTTCCCTGCTTCTTGAGGCTTCTGCCGTGGGATCATACTCTCTGCTATGCTTCATCACCCTTTTATTTTATTTATTTTCTTAAAAATTAGTTTATTTATTTATTTTTTGGTCACATCTCTCAGCTTGTGGGATCTCAGTTCCCCAACCAGGGATTGAACCCACACCACAACAGTGAAAGCCCAGAATTCTAGCCCCTAGGCCATCAGGGAACTTCCTTCATCACCCTTTTAGATCAGCCTCTTACACACTTTCCCTTGTTCAGTGGGAACTTTGGGGCTTGGTTTCACCCTTCTCCTCCACCCCAGTGTCTGCATAATGCTAGAGATGGATGATGTTATCCATGGAGAATAGAATTTTAAAAAAGATAAACTTCTTTAGTGATATTATAAGACTGTGGAGCTCCTCAGGAATTTATAATTTAATCAATAAAATTTAAAATAACATTACAGTTTGTGTATAACAAAATTCATTTAAAATATGTAAATATTTATACAGGAATGTCAAAAAATTCTCACTGGTTCCTACTCAATAAGTGAAAAACATTTTAATTTGCTTCAAATTAATTAATGTAAGAAATGGTATGTCAGCACATTTAAGTGAAATTTAAGACCCCTGCTTGTCGAGGGGTCTGCATACATATTAAAATAAAGATTAAATTTAACTTCTGCTAAAAAACCTTTGCTTTCATGACCTGATGTTTATAGTCTTACGTATTAATCTTAAATATCATCACCCTAAATTCTTGTTAGCATTCATTTTTTAAGTTCTAGAGACACGGGGGAAATAATTTTGAGGTGGATTTATAGAAATATTATCATTGTTATGTCCCCATTAACTTAGTTCTTTTTCCCCACAATGGATATCACTTTCCTTTCCCTCAATCCTGCATGCTTATTTAAAAAATAATGCAATTAAAAATTAAAAACCGAGGTAAAAATAAAAATCACAAAGAATCCACTCTTCTCCTCAGATAATCATTCTTTCATAAATAGCTGTATGGGATTAGAGGCTACATAATTTTTTTTTTTACCATGAATAGTAAATTTACTTCATCCATAAGAAATAGTTACTTCATGTGTAACCCTCCATACTTTTATGGTATACAAATATATTCTAGATATATAGCATGCTATGGAGGTTGTGTGTATCTGGGAACAAAGTTTAGGGGGTCATTTGTTTTTATAATAATGTGATATTATATAAAATTCTATATATTAAGATTTTTCATACTGAAGTATTATGAAAACTCTCTTCAAGTCAACTGGCATAAAGGAGAAAATACAATGATTTTGAATATAATTCTATGAGGCCTTGGACAACTTTTTAAAAACTCTGTGTGTTTTAGTTTCCTTACCTGTAACATTATTACCACCTACTTCATCAGGTTGTTGTAAGGATCATATGACTGCCTAGCTCAGGGGAAATGCTTCATAGGAACCTAATTTATTTCTTTCAATGGCTGCGTAATACCTGATATGGGTGTGCCATAAATACTTAGTCATTCACTTCCTGAGGGGCATTCACTTTGTTTTCAGTTTTTGACTAGTACAATGTACAATAAACATAAGCATATACATACCTAATAAACATATATATATATATATATATATATATATATAAAATCTAGGAGTGATTTTATTCCCATGGAATATATTCCTAAAAGTATTATTAATTTCAATGGCTAATACCACATTTCTTTTCAAAATGGCTGAAACAATGACCATTTCCATATGTATGCGAGTACCCTTCTCCCCAAATTTCTTCAACAGCAGGTATTTTCACTCTCAGCTTTTGCTAATCTAATGGCTTTGAGAGGCTGTGTCATTGTTACTTTATTTCCCTAACTCCTAGCAAGGTTGAGCATAAATTCACATTTATTGGCCACTTGGAATTGCTTTCTCCAAATCTCATTGCCCCATTTTTCTTTTTGGTCATTTATGTTTTTTCTCCATTAGTGAGTACTTTTGTATAGTTTAGATCTTCCCTATCATGTATATCAAATAATTTTCCCTAAGTTATTATTTGCTTTTTTAAAGTAAAGTTTTTATTAAAGCACAACATTCATTTCTTTCTGGTTTACATTTAATCTTTTGTAAATGGATTAAATTTTAAAATGTGTGTCTTCTCCTTTACAGCTTCATGGCCCTGTCTTGGTTAATCAACAACTTGAGGGATAGTTGTGTGTATATAAGACCTATTATTTCTTCTTTCTTTTCTTTAGTCAATCTGGAAGTTATCTGATATACTTTTTCCCAGATGAGTAGGTTGTTGGGTTAGCACCGTTTTAAAAATAACCCATTTTTTCCCTTTCAACTGAAATATCATTTTTGTTATACATCAAATATCTGCATGTACTGGGATCTATTTTTGAGCTCTCTAATCTGTTCTCTGACTTGTCTCTTTCTAAGCCCAAATCAAAGCCAATGAGGGGGTCATGATATGCTTCAATCATATGAAGCAAGTCATTCTTTACTAGTCTTCTTATTTACATTTATGATTCCAATAACCTTTAAGATCACTTTATCCACCCCCCCATCTTATTCACATTTAAATTAGAATTGTATTATGTTTGCTTAATTTGGGGAGAATTCATGTTTTTATGATATTAAATCTTTCTATCTAAAAACAGATATTGTTTAATGTCTTTGTATAAAATTTTTCAGATGATCCACTGTTATCTCTTTCTCTTTTATAACTTGTTGCTAGTACAGAAAAAAGTAATTTATTTTTATCTCTCTACCTTAGGTCAAATTCACCTTTAGTATTTCAATGTAATTCTAAACCTTCTTCACTGTTCCAGCTGTCCTCATTCTCACCAGACATCCTTATTTCCTACTTCATTAAAAAAAACTGAGGTTATCAGCTTTCCAGACTCCTCTGTGTACAATCACCTATGTTCATACCCATTCTTAACACCTTTCCTCCGTATTTAAAAAAAATTTCATTTATTATTATTATTATTTTTTTCTGCATTGGGTCTTCATTGCTGTGGGTGGGCTTTCTCTAGCTGCTGTGAGCGGGGGCTACTCTTCGATGTGGTGCGTGGGCTTCTCATTGCTGTGGCTTCTCTTGTGGAGCAAAGGCTCTAGGTGCACGGGCTTCAGTAGTTGTGGCTCGCGGGCTCTAGAGCGTACGCTCACTACTTGTGGCACATGGGCTTAGTTGCTCCAAGGCATCTAAGAATTGTGGGATCTTCCCAGACCAGGGATCGAACCCATATCCCCTGCATTGGCAGGCGGATTCTTTCTTTTTTTTTTTTTTTTTTGTGATACGTGGGCCTCTCACTGTTGTGGCCTCTCCCATTGCGGAGCACAGGCTCCGGACGCGCAGGCTCAGCGGCCACGGCTCACGGGCCCAGCCGCTCTGTGGCACGTGGGATCTTCCCGGACCGGGGCACGAACCCGTGTCCCCTGCATCAGCAGGCGGATTCTCAACCACTACGCCACCAGGGAAGCCCTGGCAGGCGGATTCTTAACTACTGGGCCACCAGGGAAGTCCCGTTTCCTCCGTTTTTGAAGGATGAAATTTGTTCCCTCCTCTTCAAATCCAGGCTTTACTGACTCTAATTCTTTCAACTTCCTGAGGACGCTGCTCCATTCGTTATTTCCCCTTCTCTCCTGCATCTTCCACCTTTGCTTTTTATTTCTTTTCTTCAGTCTCTGTACTCTCTTAAATTCCCCTTTTCTGTTGTGGAGAGGCTACTTTAATTCTCTTGGCCAGATTGTACAGCCATTCAGCCATTTCTAACCATCAGAAATACATTATTCTGGTTGTTAGCTTTTCTCCTATGCTCTCTTAACTTAGGCTAAAGCTATGGCTGTATCAGCTTAGAGTGAGAAGGGCAAGGGTCTGGCTTCCAGAACCTCCAAGTCCTCTCTCTCGCTATTCTGTATTTGGGGCAAAGTGCAAAAGGAGGGGAGAGAAAAATGTCTCCTTCATTGACTGGGGAAAACTGCAGTTCTGTGTGTTGGGTGTCCCTGCTTCTGTGGCCAACACCGAATGGCCATCAGTGTTCTCTGGGGAGCACATGTTCAAATGCTGGCTTTCTCTTCTACTGCATGCACGCTTGCCATCTGGGTCTATAAGAATGAAGTCACTAGCCACTGCAGTCACTGACCTTCAACACACCCTGAAAAGAGTTCAGGGTGGAGAACCGGGATGAGGCACTCTGTGTTCTGGGAAAAACTGGCAGAACAAGGCCTTCAGATAAATATTTTCAGGAGAAAACTTTATGAACCCAATTTCTTGTATCTTCTCATGCCTAGAAAAGCACTAAGATATCTGTACCTTGTGACTTACAGCAACCTTCTACCAAGATGTGTACTTGATTGCACGTACCCCCTTCACTAAAATCATATGTATACTGACTTCCCCCCTACTTTTTTAGAGCAGTTCCTCAGAGCTATCTGAGAGGCTGTCTCCTGGGCTATAGTCCTCAGTAAGCCTCAAATAAAACTGAACTCATAGCTCTCACATTATGCTTTTTTTTTTTCCCAGTTGACACATGGATTCTTAAGTAAGGCTTGGAAAAGCATCTCTCTACTGCATAGTTTCTTCATGGGGGAGATCTGCCTACAGGCATATATCTCTTCTCCATGAAATTTGCTTTGGCCAGGGGAACATAAGAAAATGTGACTTTTGGGTTTTGTGTGCATGATACAAGTCATACTTCTATTGTAAAGCAAAACCGAGCCCTATACTGTAAACAAGACGCACTCCAGAGGCAATGCAATTCAGTAAAGATAAAACTAAATGGATGAACAAATACAAACTAAAAGAAAGCATGGGCAGTGATTTTGATATCAGTGAGTACAGAATTGAAATCAAAAAGCAATTTTAAAATACTTTTTTTAACGCTAAGGGTAAGAATTCACAAGGAATATAAGATATGAATACCTATGTACCAAATAACTTAGCAGTAACTTTCATGAAGTAAAAACCTATAGACTATACAAGGAGAAACAGAAATGCACTACAAATAGGACACTTTAATTTACTTTCCAATCCAAAATATATCAAATAGTCAAAAAAAAGGATATGAAAAGATGGAAATAATCACAAAAACAAAAGGGATTATAAAGCTACTCTGCACAACTCTATGAAAAATAAATAAATAAATGGATAATTTTCCAGGAAAAAGTAATCTACCTAAACTTACCCCAGCAGATTTAGGAATTCTACTGAGCTTGATTTCCACTGAAATTGATAAATTAGGTTGTAGTAGCCTGAGCACAGTAAAGAGTATCAAGGTTAAACATTGTAAGATAATACTAAAGTTGTATATTGGAACTGAGGGAAATCCTAAAGAAGTGGTTGCAAACTAGTTTAATTGTTGTTATATGTATTGCAAATATCTACTCCACCCCCCAAAAAGTACCATTATCTAGTCTAACAGAGGAATCTTTAGAGAGTAGGTAATTCTAATGCTATTTAAACTGTCCCAGATCTCAGAAAAATGAAAACTTACCAATTATTTTATAAATTACAACACTGATACTAAAGCCTGATAGACTGCAAAAAGATGATGAATTATACTTATATCATTTCAAAAAGACAAAATATTAACAAACAGCACTTTAAGAGAATAATTTGTCATAATCAAATTAGGTTCCTCCCTACCTCCTGTACAAGAATGTCAGAATAGTTCAATAGTACAAAATTTAGTCATGTATTTTAGCATATTAATAAATACATGGAAAAAATTATGTTTATATATATAGTCATAGAAAAGGAAGTTGATAAAAATCAAATCTACCCTTGATTTAAAAAAACACACACTCAAAATAAGAGTGGATGAAAACTTCATTTATATGATTATACATATTATATCTCAGCCCTAAGGCTAACATATTTCCTAATGGAGAAACACTGAAGATATTCCTCCTAAAGTCAGGAACTAGACAAAGAGCCCACAGTGATCACTATTACTTCACACTAATTAACTGCCTAACACGTCCAAAACCATAGAAAATTAAAGGTATAAAAATTGGAAAAAAAATTAAATTATCTCCATATTTGCAGATGGTATGATTGTACACCTGAAAAATCCAGAGATAGCAAATGAAAATGACTACTAAAGAGAATTCATCAAGTTAGTAAGATATCAAATGGTTAATATACAAAAGTTAATCAATCAATTAAAATAATAAACAATGACAGAAATAATGGGATAAGTAGACCCTCCTTCAATAACAACAAAAGACAAAATACTCAGGACTTAAGAAATATCCAGAACCTAAAGGAGAATGTTTCTAATACAAAGAATATACAAGTTAACTTGGGAGGATATGGAGAAAAAAGAACCCTTGCTTACTGTTGGTGGGAATGTAAACTGGTACAGCCGCTATGGAAAACAGTATGGAGGTTCATCAAAAACTTAAAAATAGAACTACCATATGGTTCAGCAATCCCACTCCTGGACATACATCTGGAGAAAACCATAATTCAAAAAGTTAACATGCACCCCATCATTCATTGCAGCACTATTTATAATAGCCAGGACACGGAAACAAGCTAAATGTCCATCGACAGAGGAGTAGATAAAGATGTGGTACATACACACAATGGAATATTACTCAGCCATAAAAAAGAATGAATGTCCTTTGCAGCAACATGGATGGACCTAGAGATTATCATACTAAGTGAAGTAAGTCAGACAGAGAAAGAAAAATATATGATATCACTTATATGTGGACTCTAAAAAAATGCTTCAAATGAACTTATTTACAAAACAGAAACAGACTCACAGTCTTTGAAAACAAATTTATCATTACCAAAGGGGAAAGGAAGAGGGGGAGGGATAAATTAGGAGTTTGGGATTAACATATACATGCTACTATATATAAAATAATCAACAAGGACCTACTGTATAGCACAGGGAACTCTACTGAATAGTCTGTTATAACCCTAATAGGAAAAGAATCTGAAAAAGAATAGATATATGTATATGTATAACTGAATCACTTTGCTGCACACCTGAAACTAACACAACACTGTAAATCAACTATACTCCGATATAAAATAAAAATTGAAAAAAAAACAACTTAAAAATAGAACTACTATATGATCCAGCAATTCCACTTCTGGGTATTTTTCTGAAGGAAACAAAAACACTAACTTGAAAAGATACCCCCATGTTTATTGCAGCATTATTCACAAGAGCCAAGATATGGAAGAAACCTAAGTGTCCATTGATGGATGAAAGGACAAAGCAGATGTTGAATAAATATTTATATTTTTACTTATAATAATTCAGCCATAAAAATAAGGAAATCCTGCCATTTGGACCTGGAGAGCATTATGCTGAGTGAAATAACTTGGAGAAAGACAAACATTGTATGATCTTACTTATATGTGGAACCAAAACAAAACAAAAACAAAAAAACCCTGAACTCATAGATACAGAGAACAGATTGGTGGTTGTCAGAGGCAGGGGGTGAGGTGGACAAAATGGGTGAAGGGGGTCAAAAAGTACAAACTTCTGGTTATAAAATATATAAGTCCTGGGAATGTGATGTACAGCATGGTGACTATAATTAATACTGTATTTTGTATTTGAAAGTAAGAAAGTAGATCTTAAAAGTTCTTATCACTAGAAAAAAGAAGTGTGTAACTCTGTGGTGATGGATGTTAACTAGATTTATTGTGACCTCATTTCACAATACATACATATATTGAATCATTATGTTGTACACCTGAAACTAATAACTAAATGTTATATTTCAATTATATTGCAATAAAAAAATTCTAAGTTAACTTGGATTAATGTAAAGATGTAGTGTGTTCTTTAATGGGAAGACTTAATATCATAAAGCAGTGTGTCATTTTTATAAATTATCAAGGAACAAACATAATAAGAATACAGATTATTTTCTGGAGCTAGATAAACCAATTTTAAAGTGCACCGGGGAAAAAAAAGAAAAGTGAACAAAGAAGAACAGCCTGGAAAATTCTGATAAAGAGCAATAAGGGTACTACCCCTACCAGATATGTAAACATACTATAATGCATCAATAATTAAAAGTGTAGGATTGGCTCATGAAAAGACTAATCAAACAGAATATAAAGTCCAGAGATAGACTTCAATATCTATGGGAATTTAGTGCACAATGAAGACTGAGCATCAAATCAAACAGTAAAGATAGACTTTTTTTTTTTTAAAGATAGACTTTTTAATAAATAGTGTTGGGAAAACTGGGTAGCAATTTGGAAAAAAATAAAGCAGATTCTATACTGATGCAATGTATCAAGTTAAACAAATAGGTCAAACTGAATCAAAGTTTAAATGTAAAAAAAAAAGAAATTATAGAAGTATTAGAAAACAACATAGGTGGTTTTTATTATAACCTTGGGAAAGTATTTTATCATAACCATTTAACTATGACTCAGATTTTGGAAAGGCTAACAGTTAAAAGTAAACACAAATAAACATTTGTGCATGTCAGAAATACACCAATAGCAGAGTTAAAACAAATATAACAAAATAGGAGAGACATTTGCAACTCATAGCACATACTGAATGCTTACATTCTCAACAGACATTAAAAACTTTTAGGAATAGAGAAGAAAAAGACCAACTTTTTAGAAAAGTAAGCAAAAGATATGAATGGAAAGGTCACAGAAATAAAACCAATAGCATAGCCATTAAACATATGAGATGGTGCTAATTTCACTAGTAAAAATGCAAATTAATATTACCCTGAGCTATAATTCCTCAACTATCAGATTGGCAAAATCCAAAAGTGTTATAACACACTGTTGGAGAGGCTATGGGGAAATGGACACTTTCAAACATTGCTGGAAGGTATAGAAAATGGAATAACCATCAGGATGGAATTTCTCGAATTATCTACCAAAATTTCAGATGAATTTACTCTTGATGTAATGATCTAATTTCCAGGAATCTCATACATATGTGCATGTATGTATATATATATATATATATATATATATATATATATATATATATATATATATATATATATACAGGCAGATATAGATATCATATATTACATACATACATGTATATACATGTGCATGCCTATCTATATATCTGTGCTAATTTGAAATGACAGTTGTGCTAGGTTATCCTTTGCAGAATTGTTTGTAAAAGCAAAAGACTAGAACAGAGCATCCAACAGTAGGGGACTGGCTGAATAAATCATGGTATATAAAAAACTTTGCATCCACAAGAAAGATTAAGGAAGAGCTCTATCAACTACGGACTTGGAGACAACTCTAGAATAAATTTTCATGTTAAAAGAAAGCAATGAATAAAAGAGTGTATATTTTAGGCTATATTTTTAATAAGAATACATTCATATTTGCTTGTTTTTGCATAAAGAAATACTGAAAGGACAAAAAATAAACTAATAAAAATGTAAGCTATAGTAGCTAGAGGAAAAAGGGTGAAAAGGCACAGGCAGGAATGAAACTTCTATAAATTCTTTTTGAAAAAAATTATTTATTTTATTTATATATTTTTGGTTGTGTTTGGGTCTTTGTTGCTGCACGCAGGCTTCCTCTAGTTGCGGCGAGCAGGGGCTACTCTTCCTTGCGGTGCGCCGGCTTCTCATTGTGGTGGCTTCTCTTGTTGTGGAGCCAGGGCTCTAGACGCGCGGGCTTCAGTAGTTGTGGTGTGTGGGCTCAGTAGTTGTGGCTAGCGGGCTCTAGAGGGAGGGAAGCCCTATAAATACTTTTTATATATTTTGATATTTGAATCAAAAAATTAAAACTGATAAAAATATAAAGTTTTCTTAAAATCTGGTGCCGGGGGCTTCCCTGGTGGCGCAGTGGTTGAGAGTCCACCTGCCGATGCAGGGGACACGGGTTCGTGCCCCGGTATGGGAGGATCCCACATGCCGCGGAGCGGCTGGGCCCGTGAGCCATGGCCGCTGAGCCTGTGCTCTGCAACGGGAGGCCACCACAGTGAGAGGCCCATGTACCGCAAAAACAAAAAACAAAAAACAAAAAACACTGGTGCCGGACTTCCCTGGTGGTGCAGTGAATAAGAATCCGCCTGCCAACGCAGGGGACATGGGTTTGAGCTCTGGTCCAGTAAGATCCCACATGCTGCGGAGCAACTAAGCCCATGTGCCACAACTACTGAGCCTGCGCTCTAGAGCCCATGAGCCACAACTACTGAGCCCATGTGCCACAACTACTGAAGCCCAAGCGCCTAGAGCCCATGCTCAGCAACGAGAAGCCACCACAATGAGAAGCCCACACACCGCAATGAAGACACAATGCAGCCAAAAATAAACAAATACATTTATTTAAAAAAACAAATCTGGTGCTAACTTTTAGAGCAAAGATATCTGGGTAAACTTTAGCAAAGTAACACAGTTTTAGATGATTACATGAGGAAATTATCAATCTTTACTTCCAATTTGCCAAACTTTTATTAGGGTATTTTACTTTTTAGTGGAAGGTGAGAACTTAAAAAACTGGACGAAATCAAATTTTAATGAAATCCTTTATGTCAGGTACTGAGGATACAATAAGAATACAAGTTCTTGGTCTCAAGGAGTTCAGACTTATAGGGGAGACCAAAAATAAGCATGTGATTATACAGCATAAGAGCACCAAGAGCTATACACATGTAACATGCTTAACTACCTTCTTTGCTAAGGCAGTCTTCCTAGCAGAGACGAGAGACAAGCCAGACTCTAAAGGATGACTAGGAACTTGAAGGGCATCCCGGGAAGTGGGGGCGTTTCAAGCACAGGCAACAGTAAGTGCCACCATCAGTGCTGCTTTCGTATTCTTACAGGATAAATTTCAAGTTCATTAGCATCAAAGCAACCTTTCACAACCTGGCTCTAGCCTATCTTTCCATCCTCATATTCTACCACCCTGGAGGTCTGGACATGTGTAGGTGTGGTAGGAATTAGAAAGAAATTGTGGTCAGAGGAGTTTATTGCCATATGAGATGTCTCATGTAGGGTGGCCCCTGGAGCTGTGGATGTCAGGAGCTCTGAAGGAGTTGCGGAAGCTGAGCTAATCAACAGGAGATAGCAGGAGTCTGGGGTAGAGAGAAGAACTGTGACCCAGGGGCATTACACTCAATAAATATTGCAGAGCAAGGCCTATGTGAATGTAACTTCAATTACCGAGTAAGTACTGTGTTCCAAATGCTGTCCTCAGAGAGATCTTTTAAATGCATAAGCAGTGTTACACCCTTGCTTAAAGTCATTGCTTCTCATTGCATTTAAAATGAAAACTCCTGGGCTTCCCTGGTGGCTCAGTGGTTGAGAATCCGCCTGCCGATGCAGGGGACACGGGTTCGTGCCCCGGTCTGGGAAGATCCCACATGCCGCGGAGCGGCTGGGCCCGTGAGCCTGCGCGTCCAGAGCCTGTGCTCTGCAATGGGAGAGGCCACAACAGTGAGAGGCCCGCGTACCACAAAAAAAAAAAAAAAAAAAAAAAAAGAAAACTCCTTCATCTGGACTTCACATTCAGGTCCCACAAATTCTGCCCCCAGCCTACATCTCTAACCACACTCTGCCTCTCACAAAGCCCTCTGCAGTCCCCTCTGTCTGCAATGCCCTCTCCATCCTTCGCTCCATTGCCTAAATCCTACCTCTCCTGCTGTTCTCACTTTAAATGTCACCTCCTAAGGCCTTGCCTCCTGACCACCTCTCCACCATCTAAATTACACCTCTAAAAATCTTTGTTACAACACCCTATATTTTCTTTCATATTAGATTTTGTAATTATATATATATATATATATATATATATATATATATATATATATATATATATATTCGGCTTTCTTGCCTCATGAAACCACAAGCTTCATGAGAGAAGGAACTGTTTTGTTCAGTACTTAGAAAAGTGCCTGGCACATGGTAATCAGCAAAGATTTGCGAAAAGAATAAGTTTAATCTCCATAGCCTTGTAAAAATGTTCCCTCTTTTTCAGATGTGGAAATTGAGGCTCAGAAATGTTGGGTGATCTATCCAACATCTCAAAATATGGGTCCAAATCCAAATCTCATGATTCTAAATGCTATATTGTCTCCCAAATGAAGAAGGGCTTCTCATGAAAATAAGAAAGGCCTAGAAGTGGCCTAGGTGGCTACAGTGGATGACAGCCTGTCTCCTGGCTCTGGTTTACGAGATTCCGGACAAAGAGCAGGCTCTGTTTGAGGGGGTTGAAAATGAATAAGGTCCAAAATAAAGATGTGATGGAATATTCTGTAAATAGGTTGGGGGAAGTGGGTTTGCAAAGGAATAGGGCTTTCAGAGGATCCTGTGGAATTGACTTAAGAGACTGGACGGCAGTAAGAAAATGAGCAAGGAGAGAGGGTGAGACTTCCAAGCAGCCACGGGGATCAAAGAATGAATGGATGGTTGACTGAATGTCATGAATACTTGGCGAAGTATCTGGGGACTCTGGAAATAAGCAGCTTGGACAATTAGAGGGGCTGAACTATCAGGAGCATCAGGAAGTACTCAGCCAGTGTGAGGCTACAGTACTGATTACAATCCTTCTCCCTGGAGAGACTTCGCCACTAATATGGCCTGTCTGCCCCTCATCAAGTTCTGGCATAACCCCCGGTTCCTCTGGAAACTCCTGCTTCACTGCTATTAGCTGAGCTGTATCCTGCTGCAAGGGCCGGGGGCAAGAAAATAAATCTCAATCAGTAGTGGAAGTAGAAAAGGTGACTACACAAGAAGGCCAGGGATAGGTTTTTCAGGAGAAAAGTTAAAATTTGAAAGTTTCTGGGTCATGTTTAACACCACATCCTACACTCTTAGAGAAGTGGGTGTAAGTATGGGTATAGTCCTAGACCACTCAAGAACGTGTCAGGTCTACAAGGAACAGAAAGGAATGTTTTAAAAAATCACCCAAGCTCCTGACTTCATACATATTCCACTGTAGTTAAAAAAATCTATATATTTACGTTCTATTCAGAGATGGATAAAAAGTAATAATATTAGGTTTATTGTGTCGATCACTAAAAAGCAAAATATCTAATATTAGAAGTTGTTAAGAAAAATTCTACCTTAAAACTGGAATCCAAATAATTCAAAACAGATATCCTATGAGGTGTGTAGAAATAGGCGAAGGCTCCTGAAAGGCAGCAGCAGCTGGCTCCCAACCACCCTTTGCCTAGAGACAGTTGCTAGGCAATACTAGATTTGCTCACAAATGCACTTTTTACCCAAGGATAAGTATTATGATAACACACACACACTGCCTCCCAATCAATTTTTCTGCTCCTGTTTTATTAAAGGCAAGAGACTCTGGTAAACATTATTGATGATGGCTAATAGTTTCCTGGACACTGAATTGTGCTGGGCTCTTTCCTGGACTAAAACATTATTTTTGCCTTCTAGGTCTAGGGGGATTTAGAAAAGCCTGAAAACCAAATATTTCATTTGTTCTCAATTTCTGAGTCTGAGTGCAAATGCTGTCCAGGGAGCAGAAAGATGGAATAATGGATCTGAGACTCATTTTCTTTCAAGTTCTTTTGTTGACTCATAAAAAAAGTAATACTGCCACTCAATTTAAACTCACTTTAAAAATATTTAGTAGACAGAGAATTTGAAATATGTAAAGAAAACAAAGATGTGATCATTCTAGAATTTTAAGGTTTTACCTTTGTTTTGTATTGATGCTAGTGAAGTGCTCAGTAACACAACAATAAAAGGTGAAAGTATGATTGGCCTTGTTTTGAATGGTGCTCTTTCTACAGCATCTGCCAAATCATTTATTGGATGTATTCCCATCACCTGCACTCAACACTTCTAAAACAAACATATCTTTTCCTCAAAGCAGTTATGCTTCTAATATTCTCATTTTTGCTAAAAGCATCATCACATTTCTGGTCCTTCAGACTTAAAATCTTGGAGCTATAATTGCCTCCTCCTCATGTATTCTTCATGTCTAATGACTAAATCTTGCTTCTTATTCCTTTTGCTCTCTCTTCTACTGAGCCATCCTGTCTATTAATAATTTCCTTTATCACTTTATTCCATTTTCCTCCACAAATATGTGTATATATCCTCTATTTCTCACAGTTAAAGCTAACATTTTTTAGTCTATAATTAAGAGGAACCAATCTTAGCCCTTCAACTATCCAACAAGCCTCTGCTCTAGTTACCCATGCCTTCCTCAAAGTTCCTGAAACTTAGGAGACATGATCCCTGCTTTCCTCTGTCCCCCTCCAAATATTTACCACTGCCTGTAAGTCTATTTTACCTGGAATATTCTTAATGCTTTTATCTCTAATCATTCCCCAATTTAGTTATTCCATAAAACTATTCTAAATTCCCATTTCTTCCATAAAGCTTTCCTCAATTCTCCACGCTCATACTGACAGAAAGCTCTCACTAGTAACTTCCTTTAAAAAAATTTTTTTTAAATTGAAGCATAGTTGATTTACAATGCTGTGTTACTTTCTGGTGTATAGCAAAATGATTCAATTATACATATATATTTATACTCTTTTTCATATTCTCTTCCATTATGGTTTATCACAGGACATTGAATATAGTTCCCTGTGCTATACAGTAGGACATTGTTGTTTATCCATCCTATATATAATAGTTTACATCTGCTAACCCCAAACTCCCACCCCAACCTTGGCAACCACGTCTGTTCTCTATGCCTGTGATTCTGTTTTTGTTTCGTAGACAAGTTCATTTGTCTCATATTTTAGATTCTACATATACTCACTAGCAACTTTCAAGTCAGTCAGTTGGCATCTCCATACATTCTAGAATGTTATCAGTCAAGAATCTTAACTCATAATAAGAGTTGATACTTACACAGTGCTTATTCTATATCAAGCACTAATCTAAATACTTTACATATAAAAAATTCAATTATTCACATCAACTTTATGAAGTAGAAATTATTATAACTCCTATTTTTGAATGAGGAAATTGGGGCACAGAGAGGCTATATAATCTGCCCACTTAGTAAGTGGCAGAGTTGGGAATCAAACCCAGACACTATGGTTCCATAGTCCATATGCTCTAAACCACTAATCCTTACTATAGGTTCCTTCTAGTTCAAAAATTCCTACACATTATCTAGATCTACCTCATAATTTGACCAAGAGAAACCAAGGAGGATGATGAACAAAGAGTTCATCATGTAACTTTTTGTGTAACAAAAAGTTACACAAAGCAGCGTTTTTCAAAATTTAATGTGAATCACCTGGGGGTCTTTAAAATGCAGATTCTAATTCCATAGATATAGGATGGAGACTGAGATTCTACATTTTTAACAAGTCCCCACATGTTACTGATTTGACTGGTCCATGTATCACACTGAGTGACAAGAACAAAGAGAAATGCAAGCTGAGACTTGAACTCAGTTTTGACTTATTCCATCCACTGTTATCCCAAACGTTATGCTAATAGGTAAGGAGGGAGAAAAATGTACCTGAGAGAATTTACTGGGAAAAAATTTACTTCATTTTGAATCACCTTCTTGCAATCATGAATGGCAAATAAATTTTATGATGCTTTTTTTCACATATATTTTAATTTTGTAGTAGTATAAAAAGCATTGAGCTTGTCCAAGATTTATCATCCATAAATTCATTATTCACTTCTCTACACCCCATTGATTTATTGCTCTGGGTAGTGACTTGGGGATATGGGATTGAAGGAGGAAAGAGTATGTGGTCGGAAAACAGGCTTCCCAAGACCCAAAAAAACTGGAGTCAGGATACCACTCATGAATATTTGGGCATTCATTCTGTTTTTTCCTCTGAATGAGCTTGCCCCTGAGTTAGACTAGAAAACCAGAGTACCAGATGTCAATTTTTTTTTCCAATAGGGGCATATATTTCCTAAGGGCTTCCTAAATAGTAATATATGTCCCTGGTATGAAAAGTACAAGACAAAATTAAGCTTCCCAGAGCTGGAAGGACTTACCTTGTGCAGCTAGTGTTAGCAGTGGTAAATCCCTCTTTTGGGGGCTCTGGTGGCAAAGGGAAGCTGCACTAAGAAATGCCGGGAAATGTGGCCATTAAGACTTGGATTAAGTCTGTGTGACCTTGGCCAAATACACAAATACATCAGAAACTTGAGGACGGTGAGTGTGTATGTTCTCTTTCTAGCCATCTATCATCTATTTAAACCCATAAAGTGAAAAAAAAGAAGAATGCCAATTATTTTGATGTCATTTATATATATTATGTCCATCATTTAAGTAAAAACTACCTACTTTCCCCCTCTTTTTCCTACCACTCTTACCCTCCCCAAATCTGTGAGTCAAAATTTGTTTGCTTTGTCTTCCCTTACCTAAAGTCCTAATTCTGTAACTTATTCTAATGTACCCTTAAGCAATTCTGTTCAGGAGCTTTTCCTGTAGATCTAAAGTAATAACATTAACCACTAACTGAAGATTTTGTTGTTGTTGTTGTTAGAGAAGGACATAAAATAGAACATACTCCTTACATTTATTTTAGATATATTTAGAATGCCAGATAAAACAGCTCTTTGAGAGCTGAAAAATAAACCTTGTAGATTTCTCTCATACATGAGAACTAAGGCATTATTCAAGGGTAAGCTTTTTTTAAAGGACACTATTAAGATGCTTTCAGATCACTGTAGTAGTTTATACATATTTACACAACATGATTTTTTGTTAATAAAATTTTAACTATAGAATGATACTTTCCAGTATACAATGTACCCTCATTTTTCATATATTACTTCTGGAGCACTTAATAAACCTGAATTATTAAAGACATTATTGTTTTAAAAAAGATTTTAAGGGTCATCACAAGTATCTCATATCATATATTTTACATAGCTTTAAGTAATCCATTGAAAATCAATAGCTTTGAGACCTGCCATGTTGTTTTATTAATTTGCTTCCTGCTTCCAAAATATAATTAAGTGTATTGGGGAAGGGAGATTTATTTTGTTTCCCTAACAGTATTACACTAATTAATTTATAGAAAGGCATTTTGCCCATGAACTTTTTTTTTAAATTGAGGTACAGTTGATTTACAATACTATATTAGTTTCAGGTGTACAACATGACTGATTCAAAATTTTTATAGATTATACACCATTTATATTTATTAGAAAATATTGGCTATATTTCCTGTGCTGTATATTATATCCTTGTAGCTTATTTAGTTTGTGCTTCCTAATCCCCTATGCCTATCTTGCTCCTCCCTCTTCCCTCTCCCCACTGGGAAGCACTAGTTTGTTCTTTATATCTGTGAGTTTGTTTCTTTTTGTTATATTCTCTAGTTTATTTTTCAGATTCCGTATTAAGTGATAACATACAGTATTGGTCTTTCTCTGTCTGACTTATTTCACTAAGCATAATACCCTATGGGTCCATCTATGTTGTTGCAAGTCCCATGAACTTTTATTTTAGTAAAAATTGCCTTTAGAGTGCCATGTCAGTCACCACGATCTATGTGTGACAGATTTCTCAACATACATCCCAAAAGAGTGGTAGAAAAAGAGAAAGCTCTCACAGATAACTCATTATTCCAGCATTGATTTCTGCATTGATTATAGAGTGGCTAATTTCTTGGCTCACCCAATTTAAGTCAGGTCCTTATTTATCCTTTGTAGAAAGCTGTTTTAAAGAGCACAAGAGAATCTAAAACCATTTCATTAGGGTGACATTGGAGACAAAAAAATCCTATGAATTATGTAGAGGACATCATTTCACTGACTGAGATGGGCTTCATGCAGTCAACCCACTTAAGTCTTATAATCATGAGCTATCTGCTTTTGGAAATGCTATACAGTCATTTACTCCAAACTTAGCAGCATATAAATTTGAAAGAATTAGGACATTTTCTGAAAATGTATTTGAATTAAATGTGGAAGAGTTGAGGTGAAGAAAGAATTTTAAAGCTAATGATATTATCTCTTGATAACCCTTATGAAAGCACAAGACTGATTTTATCACATATGGAATAAGCAGACTTCACACTCAAATACCAAGCTTTGCCAGAAAAAGAAACAAAGAAAAAAAATCACAGGTAAAGTTTTGCAAGTAAAATAAAGCTACATAAAAGGAAAGTTAAGGGATTTCCCTGACGGTCCAGTGATTAAGACTCCACGCGTCCACTGCAGGGGGCATGGGTTCAATCCCTGGTCAGAGAACTAAGATCCTATATGCTGTGGGGTGTGGCCAAGAAAAACCAGTTAATATAATCTAACAGAATTAGAGTGCTAGGGAACAAGGGTGATCTGACAATGAAAATCAAGAAACAATGACTGAACTATTAATAATTTTAAGTACATGATTAAAAAGATTGATGAGAAATGAGGAAAACTGAGATAAGATTCAAGCAGACTTTTAAAATGAGATTAAGATATACAGTAATTAAAAGATTCAAATTGTCATATACAGATATTTCCTGGATATTCTATATTTTGTGTAAGAAAAGTAATCATAGCAAGAATAAAACCTCAGCATGATTGTGTCAATAAATTTTTCCATATTAATGCAAACTAATATGAAATAGTAATTGATACAACTAGTAATAAGCATTTCTAAGAAATAAAAGCTACATCAAACTGTAAAAAAACGGGGGAATTCCCTGGTGGTCCAGTGGTTAGGGCTCTGCACTTCCACTGTGGTGGGCCTGGGTTCCATCCCTGCTTGGGCAACTAAGATCCTGCAAACCAAACCAAACCAAACCAAACCAAACCAAACAAGAACCCACAACTGTAAAAAGCTGAACATTATAATGAGAATGATATTTAGAATCATGTTACATGCAAAATTTAATTAATTTGGATTACAGAATAGTGTGATTTGAATTGCTTCAATCACAAAAATAAAAGCAACTAAAAGTCTGCCCTAAAATAGAACTAATTAAACAAGCAAATAAGGGAAATTAGCCCAACTAGTGTGAGAAGATAAGATACACTGGTCCCATCAAGGTCTCACTGCACCTTTTTTTTTTGGATTTTTTAAATTTAAAAATAATTTAAAATTTTTCTTTAGATTTTTTTCTTTTATTTTAATTTATTTTTTATATTGGAGTATATTTGATTTACAATGTTGTGTTACTGAATCTTTAAAGAGAAACTAAGAGATGTGATCAGAAGTGTCAGACAAGGTAGAAAATGCTACATCAAATGAACAGCTTCAGGAATCCGATTAAGTCATCCTTTCTTCATTTCTAGCCCACTTAACAACATGATTTGAAAGTCGGTCTACACAAGGAGGGCACCAGCACATTTGTCTGTGCGTTCATTCCCACTTTGAATTCAAATGCAGCATTCATCAATGGCCCAGACACTTTTTTTCAATAACAAACTCACCACTAGGTTGCAGTCTTAGCTCAACAGCTCCTTTAAGAACAAACTACTATGTATAAAATAAATAAGTTACAAGGATATATTGTAAAACACAGGTAATATAGTCAATATTTTAAAATAAATATAAATGGAATATAACCTTTAAAAGTTGTGAATCACTATGTTGTACACCTGAAACATATAATACTGTACGTCAATTATACCTAAAAAAAAAAATTCCATTCACAAGCAGTTAACCATTTAGTGGTTAAAAATAATACTTCTCTCTTGTGACAAGAGCTGATGCAAGCCACATTCAGTTTATCAATCAGTTCACTGGCCAATCTAGATTCTGTGCAGATACATTGTTTTTCAAGAGCATCAAAACTCACAAATTGCCTGTCAAAATGTTCTCACTCATCAGCAGACAGCCTCCTTAAGAGCTTTCTTCCATTACAGGTGCATAATCATGCAGCCAAAAAAATCATTCTTTGGGTATTTTAAGCCTCTAGTTTCAACATAGGATAAATGGTTAAATAACAATATATAATTATCTTTCTCTTTGTTTCCATTGCTTGTATTGGGTCCTGAGAGCTCCATGTAAGAGCCAGCCTTGCTGTGCTGAATCCTTTAAAAAGTCCACCTGTCTGTAACCATTGTCAGCACTTCCACTAGTAGTTTCTCAAACAAACTTCAGGAAATAATCATTCTTTAAACTATAAATGCAAGGAGAAATAAATATTACAGAAAATTTATCAAATATCCTCTTTAAATAACTATTATAGTCCACAGTCCAGGTAAAAGAGCGATGAGTCCAGGAGCATGCAGTGAGATATGTGTGAATGAGTAAAGCATTGAATACTTTATTATTGTTTAAATCCTCAATTACTACAAATAAACCCACTTGATCAACATGAATCTGGAATTTAAATGCTAAATGATACAAATAGATATATGTCAAAGTGTGTTAAGAACCAGTTAAGGTTATTGGTTTGTTTGGGGAAAAGATTGAGAAATTGATAAACTTTAGGCAATGCCCTTGGTTCAGTAAGTTAGAAGTAACCACCAGAAGAATAAAAGTAGAATGAGTAACTTTCAAAACAGCAGAAGCACATTTGATTATCCAATAAATGGTAGGAAAGGGGAAAAAGAAACAAACTCAGGAAGAAAGCATGGTGTCTTTTACTAGCTTCCCTCAAAGAAGAGAGCCTGAATAAAGGTCTTGTATGCAGGCAGTTTACTTTGGAAAAGAATCCCAAGGAACAGGAATAAAGGACTGACAAGAGTGAAACTGAGAAGGAGGGCAAGTTTATTTAAGAGTGCATTACCTAGTTGATCAGCATGGGGCTCAATCCACTAGGGTCTTCTGAGGAGCCATGTAGAATGCACTCCAGAATTATATACCCAAGGGGTAGAAGAGAGGAACATTTATTGTCCAGCTCATAT
Organism: Kogia breviceps; assembly: GCF_026419965.1. NCBI lineage: Eukaryota > Metazoa > Chordata > Mammalia > Artiodactyla > Physeteridae > Kogia > Kogia breviceps. The sequence continues at coordinate 157,845,473 of NC_081311.1, read as the reverse complement.
GTTTTATTGATCAAGGATTACTCACAGTTTTTAACTTATCTGAAATTCTTGGTTTGCCCATGTCACAGGGGTGAGAGGTTCTTGCAGGTATCCCAGGCAGTGGTGGTAGAGAAGGCCAAGAGTAGAAAGCAGGAGATCCATAGTACAGCTGAGACAGCATGCTGTCAGGTTATACCTGTATGCAGATGGTGGCTTCAACAATGACTGAAGTAAAAAGATGAGGCAAAAGATGGCAGCAATAATTGTAATGATAGTCATTGCAAATGGGTTCAACTCATTAGGTTAAAGAAATGCAGTACTATGTTATTTAACTTCAAAGGATACATAACAAAATATTAATATACTCTGCCTTCAAAGACTTGACACTATCTATATTTTCTGACTTGAATGCAGCAAAATTAGAATGGAAAAATATTCACAATATTCACAAGGTTGTCCTCCTCCTTCTTTTTTGGTTATAGCAAAATATATTACTGGATGAGTCGTTCTGTTGAAAAAACTAAATATACTGGATAATTTTTGAAAATCTTAAAATTAATGAAGAGCTGACAAGATTGTAAGAAATTAGCAGGCAAAGCCTGAAGGGGACAGAGGAACATAAGGAGGTAAGCCAATACAGAGTCCTCTTTGGGCCTGAAGGTGTTTGTCAATCCCAGTAAATTTGAACTTTCATGTTGACAACTTCATTTGAATGAGAAGATTAAAAAAAAAAAAAGAAGCTCAGTGTCAGACAAGGTTAGGAACCTAATAATAGACACTTCCCACAATGAGCTGGGATCTCAAAGACTTATACTCTGGGCTTCCCTGGTGGCGCAGTGGTTGAGAATCCGCCTGCCGATGCAGGGGACATGGGTTCGTGCCCTGGTCCGGGGAGATCCCACATGCCGCAGAGCGGCTGGGCCTGTGAGCCATGGCCGCTGAGCCTGCGCGTCCGGAGCCTGCGCTCCACAATGGGAGAGGCCTCAACAGTGAGAGGCCCGCGTACCACAAAAAAAAAAAAAAAAAAAAAAAGACTTATACTCTGAGACTAAGGGTTAACTAGAAACAAACCAGCACATATGTGGTATTACAGTATACATTTCCATCATTGAGGAAATTTAGAATTTTGACAGGGAACTAAAAACTATACAAAAGAGCTGAATAGAAATTCTAGAACTGAGAAGTACAATAACAAAGCAATGGATCGTTTTCAAGGTAGATTAGGCACAGCTTAAGAAAGAATTAATGAACTAGAATACAGACCAAAAGAAAATATCCAAACTGAAGGATGGAGAGAAAAAAAGAATGAAAAGTAGAGAAAACAGTGTGAAAGACAGAAATTACAGTGGAATAGTTTGATATACATGTAATTGGAGTTCCAAAAAGAGAGGAGGGAGAAAATGGGACAGAAACAACATATGAAAAGATGATGGCTGATAATTTTTCAAAAACAAGAACAATCCACAGATTCAAAAGAATGATGAACTGAAAGCAGAATAAATATAAAGGAAACACAGTAAGGCATATAATTGTAACACAGCTAAAACAAGGACACAGAGAAAAAAAAAATCTTAAAAACAGACTACCCCCCCACACACAGAAATACAATTCACAGCTGTTTTCACAACAGGAAAGAAAAAAAAACAACAGAAGAAGAGGGACTTCCCTGGCAGTCCAGTGGTTAAGACTCTGATCTTCCACTGCAGAGGGTGTGGTTCAATCCCTGGTCAGGGAACTAAGATCCCACATGCCACACACCAAAAAAAAAAAAAAAAATAGCCAGATTATTTCAACCCCTCCTCTGGCTGGTCATAGAAGATGAAGTCAGAGATATAAAACATAAGGGAGATTTGATTTGCTGTTTCTGAATTGAAGATGAAGAAGACTGCATGGCAAGGAATGTGGGCAGCCTCTAGGAGATAAGAGTGATTCTTGTTGATAGCAAGTAAGGAAATAGGACTTCAAGCCTACCCTAGCAAGAAGAGAGGGCAGACAGCAAAGGAATAAGAACTACAATCCTGCAGCCTGTGGAACAAAAACCACGTTCACAGAAAGACAGACAAGATGATAAGGCAGAGGGCTATGTACCAGATGAAGGAACAACATAAAACCCCAGAAAAACAACTAAATGAAGTGGACATAGGCAACCTTCCAGAAAAAGAATTCAGAATACTGAGAGTGAAGATGATCCAGGACCTCGGAGAAAGAATGGAGGCAAAGATTGAGAAGATGCAAGAAATGTTTAAAAAAGACCTAGAAGAATTAAAGAACAAACAAACAGAGGTGAACAATACAATAACTGAAATGAAAAATACACTAGAAGGAATTAATAGCAGAATAACTGAGGCAGAAGAATGAATAAGTGACCTGGAAACAGAACGGTGGAATTCACTGCTGTGCAACAGAGTAAAGAAAAAAGAATGAAAAGAAATGAAGACAGCCTAAGAGACCGCTGGGACAACATTAAATGCAACAACATTTGTATTATAGGGATGCCAGAAGAGGATGAGAGAGAGAAAGGACCTGAGAAAATATTTGAAGAGATTAAAGTCAAAAATTTCCTTAACACAGGAAAGGAAATAGCCACCCAAGTCCAGGAAGTGCAGAGAGTCCCATACAGGATAAACCCAAGGAGAAAACTGCCAAGACACACAGTAATCAAATTGGCAAAAATTAAAGACAAAGAAAAATTATTGAAAGCAGCAAGGGAAAAACGACAAATAGCATACAAGGGAACTCCCATAAGGTTAACAGCTGATTTCTCAGCAGAAACTCTACAAGCCAGAAGGGAGTGGCATGACATATTTAAAGTGATGAAAGGGAAGAACCTACAACCAAGATTACTCTACCTGGTAAGGATCTCATTCAGATTCAATGGAGAAATCAAAAGCTTTACAGACAAACAGAAGCTAAGAGAATTCAGCACCACCAAACCAGCTCTACAACAAATACTAAAGGAACTTCTCTAAGTGGGAAACAAAAGAGAAGAAAAGGACCTACAAAACACACATAAAACAATTAAGAAAAGGGTCATAGGAACATACATATCGATAATTACCAGAATGGATTAAATGTTCCAACCAAAAGTCACAGACTGGCTGAATGGATACAAAAACAAGACCCGTATATATGCTGTCTACAAGAGACCCACTTCAGACCTAGGGACACATACACACTGAAAGTGAGGGGATGGAAAAAGATATTCCATGCAAATGGAAATCAAAAGAAAGCTGGAGTAGCAATACTCATATCAGATAAAATAGACTTTAAAATAAAGACTGTTATAAGACACAAGGAAGGACACTACATAATGATCAAGGGATCAACCCAAGAAGAAGATATAACAATTATAAATATATATGCATCTAACATAGGAGCACCTCAATACATAAGGCAACTGCTAACAGCTATAAAAGAGGAAATTGACAGTAACACAATAATAGTGGGGGACTTTAACACCTCACTTACACCAATGGGCAGATCGTCCAAACAGAAAATTACTGAGGAAACACAAGCTTTAAATGACACAATAGACCAGATAGATTTAACTGATATTTATAGGACATTCCATCCAAAAACAGAAGATTACACTTTCTTCTCAAGTGCGCACAGAACATTCACCAGGATAGATAACATCTTGGGTCAAAAATCAAGCCTCAGTAAATTTAAGAAAACTAAAATCATATCAAGCATCTTTTCTGACCACAATGCTATGAGATTAGAAATCATTTACAGGGGAAAAAAATGTAAAAAACACAAACACATGGAGGGTAAATAATATGTTACTAAACAACCAAGAGATCACTGAAGAAATCAAAGAGGAAATCAAAAAATACCTAGAGACAAATGACAATGAAAACATGATGATCCAAAACCTATGGGATGCAGCAAAAGCAGTTCTAAGAGGGAAGTTTATAGCTATACAAGCCTACCTCAAGAAACAAGAAAAATCTCAAATAAACAATCTAACCTTACACCAAAAGGAAGTAGAGAAAGAAGAACAAACAAAACCCAAAGTTAGCAGAAGGAAAGAAATCATAAAGATCAGAGCAGAAATAAATGAAATAGAAACAAAGAAAACAATAGCAAAGATCAATAAAACTAAAAGCTGGTTCTTTGAGAAGATAAACAAAATTGATAAACCATTAGCCAAACTCATTAGAAAAAGGAGAGGACTCAAATCAATAAAATTAGAAATGAAAAAGGAGAAGTTACAACAGACACTGCAGAAATACAAAGCATCCTAAGAGACTACTACAAGCAACTCTATGCCAATAAAATGGACAATCTGGAAGAAATGGACAAATTCTTATAAAGGTATAAACTCCCAAGACTGAACCAGGAACAGAAAATATATACAGACCAATCACAAGTAATGAAATTGAAACAGTGATTAAAAATCTTCCAACAAACAAAAGTCCAGTACCAGATGGTTTCACAGGTGAATTCTATCAAACATTTAGAGAAGAACTAACACCCATCCTTCTCAAACTCTTCCAAAAAATTGCAGAGGAAGGAACACTCTCAAACTCATTCTATGCGGCCATCATTACCCTGATACCAAAACCAGACAAAGACACTACAAAAATAGACAATTACTGATCAATATCATTGATGAATGTAGGTGCAAAAATCCTCAACAAAATACTAGCCAACAGAATCCAACAATACATTGAAAGGATAATATACCATGATCAAGTGGGATTTTATCCCAGGGATGCAAGGATTCTTCAATATACAGATATCAATGTGATATACCACATTAACAAATTGAAGAATAAAAACCATATGATCATCTCAATAGATACAGAAAAAGCTTTTGACAAAATTCAACACCGATTTATGATAAAAACTCTCCAGAAAGTGGGCATAGAGGGAACCTACCTCAACATAATTAAGGCCATATACGACAAACCCACAGAAAACATCATTCTCAATGGTGAAAAACTGAAACCATTTCCTCTAAGATCAGGAACAAGACAAGGCTGCCCACTCTCACCACTATTATTCCACATAGTTTTGGAAGTCCTAGCCATGGCAATCAGAGAAGAAAAAAAATAAAAAGAATACAAATTGGAAAAGAAGAAGTAAAACTGTCACTGTTTGCAGATGACATGATACTATACATAGAGAATCCTAAAGATAACATCAGAAAACTACTAGAGCTAATCAATGAATTTGGTAAAGTTGCAGAATACAAAATTAATGCACAGAAATCTCTTGCATTCCTATACACCAATGATGAAAAATCTGAAAGAGAAATTAAGGAAACACTCCCATTTACCATTGCAACAAAAAGAATAAAATACCTAGGAATAAACCTATCTAGGGAGACAAAAGACCTGTATGCAGAAAACTGTAAGACACCGATGAAAGAAATTAAAGACAATACCAACAGATGGAGAGATATACCATGTTCTTGGATTGGAAAAATCAATATTGTGAAAATGACTCTACTACCCAAAACAATCTGCAGATTCAATGCAATCCCTATCAGATTACCAATGGCATTTTTTATGGAACTAGAACAAAAAATCTTAAAATTTGTATGAAGACACAAAAGACCCCAAATAGCCAAAACAGTCTTGAGGGAAATAAATGGAGCTGGAGGAATCAGACTCCCTGACTTCAGACTATACTACAAAACTACAGTAATCAAGAGAATATGGTACTGGTACAAAAACAGAAATATAGATCAATGGAACAAGATAGAAAGCCCAGAGATAAACCCACACACCTATGGTCAACTAATCTATGACAAAGGAGGCAAGTATATACAATGGAGAAAAGACTGTCTCTTCAATAAGTGGTGCTGGGAAAACTGGACAGCTATATGTAAAAGAATGAAATTAGAACACTCCCTAACACCACACACAAAAACAAACTCAAAATGCATTAGAGACTTAAATGTAAGACCAGACACTATAAAACCCTTAGAGGAAAACATAGGAAGAACACTCTTTGACATAAATCACAGCAAGATCTTTTTTGATCCACCTCCTAGAGTAATGGAAATAAAAACAAAAATAAACAAATGGGACCTAATGAAACTTAAAAGCTTTTGCACAGAAAGGAAACCATAAACAAGACAAAAAGACAACCCTCAGAATGGGAGAAAATATTTGCAAATGAATCAACAGACAAAGGATTAATCTCCAAAGTATATAAACAGCTCATGCAGCTCAATATTAAAGAAACAAACAACCCAATCCAAAAATGGGCAGAAGACCTAAATAGACATTTCTCCAAAGAAGACATACAGATGGCCAAGAAGCACATGAAAAGCTGCTCAACATCACTCATTATTAGAGAAATGCAAATCAAAACTACAATGAGGTATCACCTCACACCAGTTAGAATAGGCATCATCAGGAAATCTACAAACAACAAATGCTGGAGAGGGTGTGGAGAAAAGGGAACCCTCTTGCACTGTTGGTGGGAATGTAAATTGATACAGCCACTATGGAGAACAGTATGGAGGTTCCTTAAAAAACCAAACATAGAACTACCATACAACCCAGCAATCCCACTACTGGGCATATATCCAGTCAAAACTATAATTCAACAAGATACATGCACCCCAATATGCATTGAAGCACTATTTACAATACCCAGGTCACAGAAGCAACCTAAATGCCCATCAACAGATGAATGGATAAAGAAGATGTGGTACATATATACAATGGAATATTACAGAACAAAACTGGGTAATTTGTAGAGACGTGGATGAATCTAGAGACTGTCATTCAGAGTGAAGTAACTCAGAAAGAGAAGAACAAATATCGTATATTAACGCATATATGTGGAACCTAGAAAAATGGTACAGATGAACCGGTTTGCAGGGCAGAAATTGAGACACAGAAGTAGAGAACAAACGTACGGACACCAAGTGGGGAGCGCCATGGGGGGGGGGATGAATTGGAGATTGGGAATGACATGTATACACTAATATGTATAAAATGGATAACTAATAAGAACCTGCTGTATAAAAAAATAAATAAAATTTTTTAAAAAGCCAGAAGACAATGAAATGATAGCTTTGAAGGGCTGGAAAAAAATCCCATAACCAGTTAAAATGTCCTCAAAAATAAACATTAAATAAGGACATTTTCAGACAAATAAAGCTGAGAGAGGCAGTCACCAAAAGACCCATTCTAAATGCAGAAGAAAAATGATACCATATGGAGGCTTGGGGATGTAGGAGAGAATGAAGAGTGAACAATAAAATATATGGGTAAATTAAATAAATTATAAATAAAATTGACTGCATACACATAACTTCTTTTGAATAGAAAAGTGTGTGTATACATACATTATCTCCGTACATATATGTCTGTATATGTATACATGCATGCATGCTTATCTATATATGCATGTACATGCATACATATAAACACACATATATGCATGTATACTATGTTGAGTGTCTTTTAGTGAGACTCTTGCCTGTTCTATTGAGTTGTCCCTCTCTCAGTAACTGATATAAAAAACTAAAGGGAACATCATGAGGAAAATTTCAAAATATTAGAACTGAAAGGCTTTTTAAGAGAAAAAGGGAGGAAGATGTAAACAGCAATATACAGAATAAAAAAAAGTAGACAAAAGAATAACAGATTTTTTTAATTATGAAGGAATACCATAAATGAATTAGTGAATTTGAAAAGTTGCTGAAATGAAAACAAGTATTGGAAAAAGATAAAATTTCAAAATTACCCAAGTAAAAGAAAACTTGAATAGACCAATAGGCTCTAAGAAAATATAATCAATTATTTTTTAAAAACTTTAAAAATTGGCTAAGTCTAGACTGTTTTACAGGTAAGATCCACAAGAAACCCATAATCTCCAATTAGTGGAAAAGCTCTTCAATTAATTTTATAATACTAGTATACTCTTCGTACAAAATCTAAGGATAGAAGAAGAAAAGGAAATTATGGGCCATTTCACATATAAACATTGATGCAATGTTTAAACAAAATATTAAATAATAGAATCCAGTGTGCTATAAATAACAACAACAACAATAGCAACAAAACATCATGATCAAGTAGGCTTCATACCAGGAAGGTAAAGTCTAAAGGAGGGAAGGCATATGTCCAACTCAATAGATGTAGAAAAAAAAACTGATGAAGTCCAAAAGCTATGTATGATAAAAAGCTCTTAACAAAACTAGAAATAGGAAGGAATTCCCTTACTTTGATAAAGTTATCTATCAAAAACCTATAGCAAGAATCACATTAATGGAAAACTTAAAAAGCATTCCCTTTACATTCAGGAACAAGATGAAGATCCTCCTTTATTGATACAGAACACTGTAGGTCCTGGCCAATAAAAGACAAAGAGAAAAATAAATAAATAGAAGAAATAATAGGTAGGGTAGGAAATTAGCATATCAAAATTTGTGGCGTTCCACTTTCCAACAATTAGAAAATAAGATATCACAACAGTAACAAAAACACTAATAAGTGTCTCTACATAAATCAACAATGAATACATAAGGAAAATCTATTGTTTAAAATTCTCTAAAGGTTAAACATAAGGTTACAAGATTTTATTAAAATTTACAAGTAAGGCCTGAATAATTGGAGGGATGTACTATGTTTATGACTGGAATCATGACTCAGGCAGAAGTGAGAAGGAAAAATGTTATTCTAAATATAGGAACGTGAAATCTAAAAACATAATGTTGAGTAAAAAAATAAACAGAAGTGGGGTTTCCCTGGTGGCGCAGTGGTTGAGAGTCCGCCTGCCGATGCAGGGAACACGGGTTCGTGCCCCAGTCCGGGAGGATCCCACATGCCGCGGAGCGGCTGGGCCCGTGAGCCATGGCCGCTGAGCTGTGCTCCGCAACGGGAGAGGCCACAAGAGTGAGAGGCCCGCGTACCGCAAAAAAAAAAAATAAATAAATAAAATAAACAGAAGTGAATTTTGTTCAATTTATGTAAAATTTATAAACAAACAAAAAGACTATACTATGTATTTTAAAGAATATATATGTGCTCATTTACACACACACACACACACACACACACACACACACACACACATTCCTAGTATGAACTCTATTTCTTGATCATGAGGTATTTTTATACATACCCATATATTCTTTCTATTTTAAGGACAAACATTAAAGACCAAGGGAGGCTTATTACTGCCGGCAGAGGTGCCTTAAATGGTGACCTAGTCTGGTCCTGAAACACTTAATCTCTCTAAATACCTAGCTTATTAGTTTACCTAGGATTGAAAGAGATGATGCTGGCACACTCACAAAGTTAGAATGATAATGAAAATCCTCCAAATGCATTTACAGTGTAATATCATACCTCTGCTTGTGTTTATTAATGCACTACCACGTGATGGCTAATGGACAAGGGGCATGCCGAGACTCAGTCTCCTATTTGAGATGATGTCCTACTCAGTAATCCGATTACCAGGAATGGGACACAGCCATGAGAAGGAATCTGATTTCGTTTCTGTGGGGGAAAGAAGCAAAGTAACAGATTCCAACTCAGGTTGTGTTTTGTTTTCAAGGTACGCATTTTGACGGGGTATCTGGGTCACCTGCCAGCTCCCATGCATCCCTCAATCTGTAATCTCCTTTCTGTGTCGACACACAGATCAGACCTTTTCCTGTGCTCTGAGGGCTTCTCTGTTCTACAGATCTAAATCACCTGCCCTTACCACAGAATCAGAATCAATGCTTTCCAGTTCTTGACCAATTATTTTTAGAAAGATTAGGAGTCATAAAGAAATTGTTCTGACCTTGCATCCTGTCTTTGAGCTTCTAAGTGCTCTGCGAGTTAGACCCTGGGACACAGTGGAAGCCCCCTGCTTCGATTGGTGTGCCCCATATTCTTTTTTTTTTTAACATCTTTATTGGAGTATAATTGCTTTACAATGTTGTGTTAGTTTCTGCTGTATAACAAAATGAATCAGCTATATGTATACATATATCCCCATATGCCCTCCCTCTCGCCTCTCCCTCCCACCCTCCCTATCCCACCCCTCTAGGTGGTCACAAAGCACCGAGCTGATCTCCCTGTGCTATGCGGCTGCTTCCCACTAGCTATCTGTTTTACATTTGGTAGTGTATATATGTCAATGCTACTCTCACTTCATCCCAGCTTACCCTTCCCACTCCCCATGTCCTCAAGTCCATTCTCTATGTCTGTGTCTTTATTCCTGTCCTGCTCCTAGGTTCATCAGAACCGTTTTTTTTTTTAAGATTCCATACATATGTGTTAGCATATAGTATTTGTTTTTCTCTTTCTGACTTACTTCACTCTGTATGACAGACTCTAGGTCCATCCACCTCACTACAAATAACTCAACTTCATTTCTTTTTATGGCTGAGTAATATTCCATTGTATATATGTGCCACATCTTCTTTATCCATTCATCTGTCAATGGACACCTAGGTTGCTTCCATGTCCTGGCTATTGTAAATAGTGCTGCAATGAACACTGTGGTACATGAATTCTTTTTGAATTATGGTTTTCTCAGGGTATAAGCCCACTAGTGGTATTGCTGGGTCGTATGGTAGTTCTATGTTTAGTTTTTTAAGGAATCTCCATACTGTTCTCCATAGTGGCTGTATCAATTTACATTCCCACCAACAGTGCAAGAGGGTTCCCTTTTCTCCACACCCTCTCCAGCATTTGTTGTTTGTAGATTTCCTGATGATGCTTATTCTAACTGGTGTGAGGTGATACCTCACTGTAGTTTTGATTTGCATTTCTCTAATGATTAGTGACGTTAAGTATCCTTTCATGTGTTTGTTGGCAATCTGTATATCTTCTTTGGAGAAATGTCTATTTAGTTCTTCTGCCCATTTTTGGATTGGGTTTTTTGTTTTCTTGATATTGAACTACATGAGCTACTTGTATACCTTGGAGATCAATCCTTTTTAATCTTCTCCTCAGGCCAACTTATGTGTGTAACAGAGGCTGAGGTTGGTCCTCAGAGACGGTAAACATAGCAGCACAAAGTGCCAGCATCCATTAACAGCGGTAAGACATGGCCAGAAGCATTTCATTCCCCAGCTTTATCTTCCTAAACATCACACATTACAACTTCTAGATCATTTTTGAGACCAGGTGAATTCATGGCAATAAACAGTGATGCTATTTATGTTACACAGTCATCCTATATAAGGGAAGGAAATAAATTGCAATTTTTCTTATTATTCTACTAAAGTATCCACTACTGTATTTGTTTACCTTATTTGATGTCATTGTTATCAATTTTCTTTATTGTAACTTTGATTTCAACTTACATCTGAGCAGAGTCTGGGCTGAATCCAGGATTTAAAAGAAGCAAAGGGCCTTTAAAGAAAAAATACTTAATTCACTCCTTGATGTCTAAGGGAAAATAAATAGTGGACAGCAGGATGTGAAGACCACTGTTTTGTATGGATCTGGAAAACAATGCTCTCTATTCTCTGGGAGAATTTGAATACAGTGATGCCATGGGGAGGCTTGGCAGTTTTCTAGGTGATTTATTGTCTTACAATGTGATATTTTGTCTGAATATTGTCAGTTTTCAAGATAAAGGTAATTTTCATCTTATTGAAATATGGCTTAACATTTCTTGGCCAAATACAGCCTCATTACGTGATATTTATGGGAGCAGGAGGTATGACCGAGTGGCCCAGGCATTCTGATGTTGGGCCACTGTATTGTTGCTATTTTCTATTGATCTCACCATACACTAGGCCAGTGGTTTTCAAAATGTGGTTCCTGGGTCAACAGCATTAGTATCACATGAGAACTTGTGAAAATGCAAATTCTCGGGCCCTACACCAGACCTACTGGATCAGGAACTCTGGAGTTGGGGGTCCAGCAATCTCTATTTTAAGAGAAACCCCGGGTATTCCTGATGCTTGCTAAAGTTTGAAAGCCACTGCCCTAGGTCAATTATACCCTCAATATGTAGCATCCATGGTAGCACCAGGGAGGGCTAAATGAACCAAATTTTCTGATGCTGGGCTATTGCATTTTGTTATCAAATTTCCTGGGGCTCAGAGGGCAAGTCCACATCTTGAACTTACGGTTTCATTAGAAGAAAATGGACAGTCCTACTTCGAGAACTCTAGAAGAGACAGATCCTGGGATAGGTAATAGGGACTTAGGAGAACACCCTAGTTTGCAGATGAGTGGGATTATTTTCTCCTCTCTAGCCTGGTGATTATGTGGGCCTTGGGGACTGGAGGGAAATGTCTGTTCCTCTTAGGACAGAGTGGCCAGGTGAAGAAGAGTGCCCTGCCCAGTGGATGGGATGTGGTGGAGCCACATCCCAGCAGAGGATTGGCTGGAAATGCAACTGTCCACCCCATGCAGAGGGATATCGTGAGACTACCGCCAGCAGAGGTGGTAGCATGGTGGTCTATTGAGGAAGGAGCCCGTGTGACAGTTTTTCGGATACTGTCAGAAAAAACCCTGAGAAAATAGTATACAGGCTAAAGGCAGGTTGGCTGCCGCAGGCAATGTAACAATGTAATGTTGACAAAGCAAATGAAGGTTATACCCACAGGCTGGGGAAACCTGGACACACATTCACACCTGCTGCATGGCCTCAGATACCACAAACTCCTTCACCTCTTGTTTGCTGACCTCTGATTGTAACATTGACTGTCTGCTTTTCCTATATCTCACAATACACCTACCTTTTTCCCTTAGCCCTGGCATTATAATATACACAAATCAATGAGATTTGAAAGACAGGAAATACAATTTCACAGTTAATTCAAAGGTATTATAAAAATACATCTTATTAATACAGATTATTCCTCCATATCTCCTACAGTATTATAAACCAGCACCTATGAAGTAATCAGAAACTAAAGAAAGCAGAAATCCCACATAAGAATTTTGAGAGAGCTAGCTAGGCTTTGCCCTTTTCCAGTAAGGATTTGAGAAAGTGAGGCAAATTTCAGAGTCCCAGCCAACCTGTTAGGCCTCTTTGACTTTTGTTTGAGAGTCTGAATTTTATGTTTAAAATTTTTTAGAAGAGACTATTTTCTTCTCCTTTATCTTGAAATGAGGCCTTCGGGGAATTGTACTGAGAATCCTAAGGAGTTGAGAAGAAAAACAAACAAACATGGATGGGCAACATAGTATCTACTACCTGCTCCATCACTTGCTTTCTATTCTCTCTAAACATCTTAATCCTCCATTCTCTTCTGATCCCAACAGACCACTCCTACACATGTCTTATGGGTTTTATATCTAGGCTGCCAAGGGAAACATCTTATCTGAGATCTTCCCTGACTTGTGCCCCCTGAAATCCAGTAATTTCAATGACCTCAGCATTCCTTCAGGGGATGTACACATTCTACAGGGATGGGTTGCCATATATGCACCAAGAATAATTCCCAGCTAAATCACAGGGAATTGCATGTGGTCTTTCCAAATCTCTCTATAGGAATTTTTTTTTTTTTTTTTTTTTTTGCGGTATGCAGGCCTCTCACTGTTGTGGCCTCTCCTTGAGGAGCACAGGCTCCGGACGCGCAGGCTCAGCGGCCATGGCTCACGGGCCCTGCCGCTCCGCGGCATGTGGGATCTTCCCGGACCGGGGCACGAACCCGTGTCCCCTGCATTGGCAGGCGGACTCTCAACTACTGCGCCACCAGGGAAGCCCAGGAATTTTTTTTATAATAACAAATTTATCTTTCTTTATGTAACTGGAATTAATTACGTTGGTTAATATATCTTTTTGAGTAGTAAAATTTGGACAACTTCTCTATTTCGACATGGAGCCGAAACTGTATCACCAGAAGAGTTTAGTGGCAAATGTACTACAGTATCAGTAAAGAGTTAACTTGGGCAAGTTACTTAACTTCTCCAGGCCCTCATTTCTTCATCCATAAAGTGAAGGAATTGGACTCTGATCTTTAACAATTTTAATATTCATTAAGGTCAAGTCCAGACATAAATATTTTTGATGCTGTAAAATTCAATTTGATCTGTTCTTCTATATCACCTCACATTGTCTAGTTGAGTTTCTTTGCACAGAATACTAATGAGTGTTACTGGATGACTTCTTAGACCATGTTTCCAAAACTGTGTCTTGGCATTGCTTTTTTGAGACACCCATGCCTGACTTTGTATCACTCTACTCTTTCAGCAATGCGCTTCTGGAACAAGCAGTACTCAGGCTGGTGAAGGATGGGGCTGGACATCATCCTGAAATCAAATAGACTCATCTAAATAGCCTACTCCTACTGGCAAACCAGCCCAATTCCGTATTTCTCAAACTGAAATAAAAACCCACTTCACTTCCTTCTCCAGCTTGAAGTCCTGAGACCAAGTACATGTGGATAAATAATAAGACAAAAAACAATAACAGAACAAGTTTAATGAAAACTTGTTTTAAATAATTGCCTGTTTCATGCCAGATGTTCAGTCAGATACTTTAACTATCTTTTTCATTTACTATATTAACAACCCGGCGAAGTAAATATTATTCTTCCCATTTTACAGATGAAGACATGGTCTCAGAGGAATTTGGTGACTTGTCAAAGGTCCCACATTAGTAAAGGCGGAATCAATTAGAACCCAAGTCAGTCTGAATGCTCTTCCCACTACATCACTCTGCCTCTCGTGTTTTAGATATTGACTAATAAACATGTAATAGCATAGACATTTGAGTAAAAAGAACTTTATTCCACATAAATATGGCCCTTCTCTTCAGCTGTGGCCCACACAGTTGCCAAAGATTACTTAGCAGTCTCTAATTTCAACTCTTCTCTCTCCAGCTTATGTTTCTTGTTGGCAGAATAGTAGGATCTAGGAATAGAATCTCCTCTGTTGGGTGAATTTAAGCTGTTTCTCAGTGATGGTCACCACTTAACATTACCACAACAAAAAACATACCTCCTGAGTTGCTAGACAATTGTTTACCCTGAATCCTAACGAGATAACATGTTTTGGTGAACTATTTGAGACAGAGATAAAGAATATAGTCACCTAAAACCATTTTGTTGAACCGACTGCATTTCCTGGATATTTAGGATGATGTTGATTGCTATAAGGTACTTTATTTAGACTGTGATTAGGATTTGCTCAGATAAGAATTAATCCGGATCCAAGAGATAAAGACCTTATGGCTGCCAAGTTCAGAATCATCCATGAGTGTAGAAAATAGGTGATAAGGAGAGAGGCTAGAAAAATTTAAAACTATCAATGTTCAAGAGCTAGACAACAATTAGGAACAGAGAAGTCAACAGAAGTAGGATAGGACAAACAGATATTGGACAATCAGAATAAGGATTAGGATAAGTACTTCCAGATAATGGCACAGATGGCTGGAAATGTAAGAAGGAGCTTTTCCTACGGTAGGAATGACAGCAATTCAGTAAAACTGAATACATTTTATAAGAGTGAGAGTATATTTGGAATATATAAACTGGCAACCTCCAGTGATAAAAATTTCAGCTATCCTTGGATCTCAGTGCCTTTTGGCTCCTCAGGCCAGATACTATAGAGGCATATAAGGCCAGTTAGATGTCAGCATAAAAATACAAGTAAATCCTAGTATGATGTTTCTATAGTTTTAATTTTTATGATATTTCCTATTACATACCTTATAAATAAGAAACAAAATATACTCTTAAAAAATTTTATTAAAATATAGTTGATTTACAATGTTCTGTTAGTTTCAGGTATACAGCAAAGTCATTCAGATATATATATATATATATTTAGATTTAGATTCTTTTCCATTATAGGTTATTATAAGATATTGGTATAGCTCCCTGTGTTATACAGTAGGTCCTTATTGTTTACCTATTTTATACATAGTAGTGTATATATATTAATCCCAAACTCCTAATTTTCCCCCCTTTTCCCTTTGGTAACCATAAGGTTTTCTATGTCTGTGGATCTATTTCTGTTTTGTAAATAAGTTCATTTGTATCATTTTTTTAGATTCCACATATAAGCAATATCATATGATATTTGTCTTTCTCTGTCTGACTTACTTCACATAGTATGAGAAACTCTAGGTCCGTCCATGTTGCTGCAAATGAAGAAACATAATATACTCTTGCCTCTTTTGCTATAGCTTAAAAAGTTTATAAGTTAGGTGCTAATCCTGTCATACCTTATGAATACTGCAATTAAGTTCCATTGTTCAGGGCTTCCTTGGTGGCGCAGTGGTTGAGAGTCTGCCTGCCAATGCAGGGGACACGGGTTCGTGCCCCAATCTGGGAAGATCCCACATGCCGCGGAGCGGCTGGGCCCGTGAGCCACGGCTGCTGAGCCTGCGCGTCCGGAGCCTGTGCTCCGCAACGGGAGAGGCCACAACAGTGAGAGGCCCACATACCACAAAAAAAAAAAAAAAAAAAAAAAAAAAAGTTCCATTGTTCCTACTTATGCTCTTGCATTAGTTCTTTGTCATTCATTCCAGTCCTCATTCATTCATGGTTCAAGCACTTATTTCTGGCACTTTCTCTGTGCCAGGAAATCTGCTAGATGCTAGAGGAAGAGATGAGTAAGAGTAAGAGAGTAAGAGATGCTAGAGTAAGAGATGAGTAACTCCCCATCACCAAGGAGTTCTATTCACTGGGATAACCAGATTCACAAACACATAACCCCAATACAGTGTGACAATGCTAGGGCAGAGATACACCTGCAGTTTGCCAGGATTTTAGAGACAGGAGTAGCATGGCAACATTACTAGGAAGCCTTGAGGGTCCACTGAGAATGGAGACTGAATTTGCAGTGGCACCAACTCACTCTGCTACTAGAGAAAAATCACAAAGTACATCAGTCAAAAAAGCAGAAACCAAGTGGATTTACAAGAGACCTAGAGATTTGCAAGGGATGTAGGGCAGGAAAAAAAAGCGATCAAGAAATATGGGGTACTTTTCATGAAAGAGCTCAGTCTAAAGCAGCTAGGCAAGAAAGAAAGCTAAAAGAGGTCAGGGGAGTTTGCATATCAGAAGAAAGAGATCAAAGAAACCAGGGGTCTCAATAAGATGTTAAGGGCCAGAACAGAGGGAGACCGTGAATTAGGCATTTTGGTTCAATAAATCAATCAGCCCATAATCAGGGTATTCATAAAACTTATTACTCTAACAGTAAAAGGAAGTGAAAGAAATTATTAATCATTACTCCAGGCAGAAGGTGTAAACTGGAATGACCCTAGGACGCCCAGTTGCCCTGTCAATAATCCATACGCTAGACATTGTGCCAGGTACTGGGAGTAAGGTGGAAAACAAGGCAGAAATTGTACTTATCATCATGGAGTTTATAGTCATATAGGAATGAGAAACATTGAACAGGACATTATTACTGGGATGAATGTTGCTGAAAAGAGAGGTGAAGGAGCCATGAGAGTTTATTACAGAGGAAACCAATGTCTTCTCAGAGGTCAGCAAAGGGTTGCTGAGATTGAAAAGATGAGCAGGAGTTTGAAGGTGGAGAAGCGAGGTATGTGCTGCACAGGCCGAAGGAAGAACGTTTACTAAGGCCTTGGGATGGGAAAGAACATTACGTTTGATTTCTAAATTCTAAGATTTGTAAAAATCCTTATCATCTTTTTTCTTGTTGTTCTCTTATGTTTTATTCTCCTTCCTTCATTGCTTTGAACATTTTAAACATACTTTGTAAACATTTCTTTCAGGTTGTTTTACTCTTTCAAGCTTTGGCTCCTATTTCTTTCATCTGCTGTCTCTCACGGATAGTTGTTTGTCTTATGGTATGATTTATGATTTGTGACTATGATGTCATTAGAAGAGAGTTCTCTATGGGGAAGTAGTCTACAGGGTGCTATTATTCTGTCTCAACTTGAGCAAAAGAATCAGATTTCTTTTCAGGTTGATTTCCCAGATTCAGGTCCCTTCACACAGGGAATGTGATTTAGACTCTCTATCTGTGTGTGGCACAGACCTGGGGTTTTGATTTCTTGCAGGTGAGGTTTTCTCATTTATGATCCTGGGATATTCTAAACGTTCTTGTTGTTTATATGGGCTAATGGGAAGAGTTCCCTTAGTCTTCATTTCAAAGTCAGCACAACCCTTTGTGGCTCCCAGATTTATCTAAATAGCTCAGTTCAAGCTTTCCTCCTAGGGCCTGGAGCACGGACCCTCCCTCCACGGCAGTTAGTTGTTGGAACCAGTTCCAGCATGTAAGGCCTGTATCTGGTTCCAACAATTCTATAAGCTGTTTGGGCATAGGAGTCTGCTTAACACCCTGACTTGAAGTTTACCCTTTAATTCAGACATTTGGGGGACTCTCTTGGTTTCAAGCTGAGCCACATACTTAAAGAAGTTTTAGTCATATTTTATTCTGTGTTTAGAGCAGAAGAGTAAAGAATTATTTTGCATCAGCTCATGTTATAATATGGTAAATCTGAGAAACTGTTTTACAAAAGTATTCATTCATCCAAAAAATATTTATGGAGTACCTACGATGTTCTAAGGATTACAGGACTGAAAGGTAGAAAGTGAGGGAAGAGGGGCATGAGACAAAGAATGAGAGTTGTGAAGAATATGTTAAGAATCTGGATTTTTCTTGAGAGCAAAAGGGCAGCTATTGAAAGATTTTAAAATAAGTTTGCATTTTTAAAATACAGAGTGGAGAATGGATTGGAGCCCAAAAAGAATAGATGTGGAAGGAAGTGTTCAGTAGTCCAGTGAGTGATGACAGTGGCTTGAACTGGACAGTGAGGACAGATAAAAGTGAATGGACTTAAGAGATATTCAGGTAATTGATTTACTAATACTTGCTTATGGACTTAATTAGGGAAGGGAGAGAGATGAGTCAAATATCAATCCCAGGTGCTTGGCTTGAGTGTCTGAGTGGTTGTTAATGGCATTTAATGAGATAGAGAGTACAAGGATAAGGAACAAATTTGATGGAAAATATCTCAAGTTCAGTTTGGGGGATGTTGAGTTTAAGGCACCAGACAGCCCAGTGGTGATATCAAGTAAGAAGTAGGCTATTTGGGTTGGGGACTCAGAGCATAAGTCTGAGCTGGAAATAAAAAGAAAACTGAATTTTGTGGAGTAGATGAGGTTCCCTGAAGAGAGAGGGTAGAGCTATCCTAAAATTCACATGGAACCACAAAAGACACCGAATTCCCAAAGCAATTTTGAGAAAAAAGAACAAAGCTAGTGGTCACTCTCCCAGATTTCAGACAATACTAACTGTCATCAAAACAGTATGGTACTGGCACAAAAACAGACATATAGATCAATGGAATAGGAGAGAAAGCCCAGAAATAAACCCACACGCCTATGATCAATTAATCTACGACAAGGAGGCAAGAATATACAGTGGAGAAATGACATCCTCTTCAACAAGTGGTGCTGGGAAAACTGGACAGCTACATGTAAAACAACGATAGAACATTTCCTCACACCAAATACAAAAGTAAACTCAAAATGGATTAAAAATCTAAGTGTAGGACCAGAAACCATACAACTCCCAGAAGAGAACATAGGTAGAACACTCTTTGACATAAATCGAAGCAATATTTTTTTGGATCTTGCTCCTAAGGCAAAAGAAATAAAAGCAAAAATAAATAAACAAATGGGACCGAATTAAAAGCTTTTTCATAGCAAAGGAAACCACTGACAAAAGGAAAAGACAAGCTATGGAATTGGAGAAAATATTTGTACATGATATGACCAACAAAGGGTTAATATCCTAACTATATAAACAATTCCTATAACTCAGTATCAAAAAACAAAGCAACCCAATCAAAAAAAAATAGGCAGAAGATCTGAATAGTCATTTTTCCAAAGAAGACTTACAGATGGTTAACAGGCACATAAAAAGAAGCTCAACGTCGTTAATTATTAGAGAAATGCAAATCAAAACCACAATGAGATAGCACTTCACACCTGTCATAACGGTTGTCATCAAAAAGTGTCCAAATAACAAATGTTGGCGAGGATGTAGAGAAAAGGGAACTCTTTTTTTTTTTGGCCGCACCATGCGGTATGTGGGATCTTCCCTGACCAGAGATTGAACACGTGCCCCTGCACTGAAAGCACAGAGTCTTAACCACTGGACCAGCAGGGAAGTAATCCATCCAGCTGATCTTCATAAACATGGAATGTTGTTTGGGTAGCAGGAAATTATTTCCGAATATTAATTGATATTTTCCCTTGTATTTCTTTCTCCCCTTATGTGTTTGCCCCTATAAAGAGCTAGTCTGTCCTCATTGCCTCAAGGTAAGGATTGTGGCAAGGTGGAAAGCAAAGGACCTGAAACACTACTCTTAAGTTCTAGTCTACAGATAGTCTAGGCCATGACAAGAATGGAAAGGTGTGGTAGGGAGAACAATGGCTCCCCCAAAGATGTCCATGTCCCTAATCCCCGGAACCCATGAATGTGGTAGGCTACACTGCAAGGCGGAAAAGAGATTGCAGGTGAATGAAGATTACTAATCAGCTGACCTTAAATTAAGGAGATTTAAATGTAATCACAAGCATCTGTGAACATGGAAGAGGGAGGCAAAAGAGTCAGTGTCAGACTTATGCAGCATGAAAAGACTTGACTGGCCATCACTGGCTTTGGAGATGGAAGGAGGCCATGAACCAAGAAATGTGGGCCATCATTAGAAGCTGGAAAAGGAAAAGAAGTGCCTTCTCCCCTACTGCCCTCAGAGGGCACACAGCTCTGCCCAAACCCTGATTTTAGCCCAGTGAGACCCATTTCAGACTTCTGAACCCTAGAACTCTAGGATAAATTTGTGCAGTAATATGTTACAGCTGTAGTAGGAAACTAATACAAAGGGCGCAGAAAAAGTTTTGAGAGTTGGAAGTTTGAGGAGGAAATTATCTGGGAAGAGGAAAGATCAAGCAATATCGGAGCACAAGCGTAAATCGAACATGGAGATTAGTTAACAGCAGAGAGAAAAGCCAACATACAGGCAGGCAGCAAACTCCCTGAAATAGGGTTATGTGATCTGTGCTTCATACCCGGCAACGTGCAGGGAGACAGCAAGACCCCCATGGAGAACGGCTGTGTGCTGTTAGTCAGAGGCACCTGAATTAGCTTCAGGAAGAGTTCATTTTATTTTGGCCAATAGTACTTTGTCCTTTTTTCCAGTGCTATACCCATAATATTCTTTTTGTTTTGTGTGGTGATTTTGTGATGTGCTAACCTGGCTAGCTGAACTAAATTTCTTGGGTTTCCTTTCCTGTAGGTTAGTGTGGGCCCCAAGAGAAAAGTCTTTTTTTTTTTTTGGCCACTGCGGCCTGTGGAATCTTAGTTCTCTGACCAGGGAGGAACCCGTGCCCCCTGAAGTGGAAGCGCGGAGTCTTGTCCACTGGGCCACCAGGGAAGTCCCCCCAAGAGAGATTCTTGTGGGCGATGTTGGGGGCAGAGGGGAGGAGCAGCTCAACTGCGGGGTCACTTACCTTCTGGCTCTCCTCAATGGCGTGAGGCCCAGGGCGCTGCTTGCAACGGCCTCACCTTCCTCTGGCTTTTCCGCTTCTCCGAATCCTGCTCCAGGTGTGGGTATTTAGCTCCGTGAAGAAAGACCCGGCTTCTGCAGGCCAACACAGCCATAAATAAATAAATAAATAAATAAAGATGGGCTTCCCTGGTGGCGCAGTGGTTGAGAATCCGCCTGCCGATGCAGGGGACATGGGTTCGTGACCCGGTCCGGGAAGATCCCACGTGCCGCGGAGCGGCTGGGCCCGTGAGCTATGGCCGCTGAGCCTGCGCGTCCGGAGCCTGTGCTCCGCAACGGGAGAGGCCACAACAGTGAGGCCCGCATACCACAAAAAAAAAAAAAAAAAAAGAGAAACAGTCTCACAGACATAGAAAACAAACTTATGGTTACCAAAGAGGGAAGGGATGGGGGATAAATTCGGAATATGTGATTAACAGATTCACACTACTATATATAAAATGAACAACAAGGATTTACTGTATAGCACAGGGAACTGTATTCAATATCTTATAATAACCTATAATGGAAAACAACTGAAAAAATATATATAACTGAATCATTTTGCTGTACACCTGAAACTAACACAATATTGTAAATCAACTACACTTTAATAAATAAACAAGATAATGTATATGTGTACAGATGCCCCGCTCCTCTGAACCCTTGAGTTTCCATCATATTTGTTTCTGATGTTAACCAAAAATTCTTTTCAACTTCTGCGATTTGTAGGAATTACATTTAGCGCCTCTCATAGATTATTACCCTGGTCATTTACTCTTTTATCCCTCACTTTCTCCGAATACTATTTTTCTTGGACCAGCAGAATGTGAATGACTCATTCAGATAAAGTAATCATTTGTTTCCTACTTAAAGCTATCTTTAAAATGCCTCTCCTCACCTCTCCTCTAACACCCTCCCAAAAGCCTTGAAAGGCTCATTCAAAATACATAACGGATATAATGCTAATAAGGAACCAGTGATCCATGAATAAATTATGAATAGTGACAGAAGGCAGTGTTTATGATTCAGCTCAATAGACTTTGCTGGCAAGAAAACATCCTGTAATTAATCCTTTAATTGCTGGAAAACATGATTCACAATAAAAAATGAAGTAATCCTGCACATACAGCCAGAAACATAAGAACAAACACTTGTAAACTTAGAACTCCACTTTCTGGGCCCCCTTTTAAACAAAATTTAAAACTGCATGGAAAGAGTGGGAGATTTGATACTCAGATAGGCCGGGGTTGAAATCATGGTTCTGGCATTCTGTAGCTCTGTGATTTTAAGCTGATGATTTAACTTTCAGAAGCTCAGTTTTCTTATCTACAGAATGGCAGTAATAGTATCAACCTCATAGGATTGTGGAAAAGATTAGAGATAATATGTAAAACTTCTGGCACATAAAAGGCACTAGGGGTCACTACCTTTTATTATTAAACACTCCAAATAGCACATGCATCCCCTTTGTTAATACCTTTGAAAAATATATATCTCTGAAAATTATGTCCTAGAAAATCCCTATAGGTTAGTGCATATATACTTTCCAATTGCTTAAGCTCGCTCATCTTACTTTCCAGCCACAAGATCCACATTCACCCACATTTTGTCTACAGAATCTGAGGTCAAACTAAAGCAATGTAGGAGCTCGCCCTCTTCATGGCTGGGGGAAGATGGAAGCTCTTGGCAGGAATTAGAGCTTTAGAGAAAGCAAGGCCCTCATCCTTAGTCAGAGAGCTGCTACTTAAATAGCTGCACTGAGTGCCCGGTCACCAGACAGGGGAAGACAGAAAGAGGGCAGGCCCTTCCTGGCCCAATTTGGAGGTGAGTGGTTGAGTAGATGGCTTTCCTCTCTGACTGCCTCCAGATGTTTTCCCACCTTCCTCTGTAAGTTCCCATGGTCCGGTTGCCAAGCCAGGGAAATCCCAGAGTGAAAATACACTGACAGCTGTGTTTAGAATCTACTAACAACACAATGAAACACAGGGCCAAATATGACCTGGAGATTACAGGAAACTTATCCCCAAAAGACTGAATGAAAATGAAGAGATCACATAAATTTAAATGACCCCCAAATAGAGTGAAATTCTGGATGAAGAAAGGAAGACATGAAAACAAAACATTATCCTGTTACAGACAAGTCTGGGGCCAAGGGTACAAACCTTTACTTCTATAACCTTAAACAAAACTCTATTTCCCCCTAACTATGCTACAAGGCATCCAAGAATATTTATTTTCTAATTGTTGCCACATTTATTATTACTTTAGGTTAGGATTTAATGACTTTTTTAAAGCTGTAAACATGCCCTGATATGCATATCTGTACATATATGTCTACTTATGGTTTGAGGTTTCTGTAGACATGTGGTCCAGAAAGCATCATCTTTATGAATAGAGACATTATTATAGTCTTAAAAATGAAAAGTCGACAACAAAGCCTTTCTAGTACTTTCCTTTTCTTCTGCTTCTAGCAATGAGACCAATATAAGTGAAATTCTACTCACAGAAGATAGAATTAGACAATAGAACTCTGCTTTTAACAGCCAATCCTCTCCTCTGATCAGGTACAGAGCTATCTCCGGAACAAGGAGACAACATTTTTAGAGATCAGACAGACAATGAGTTCTTAAAAGCCTATTACTCTGGGTTGGCAAGGATTTGGGGGACACAGCCGCTTCTGAAAATTCCTGCTAGAAATCTAAATCAACATACCTTTCTAGAGGATGATTTGGAAAAATGATTCCAATTCTTAAAAATGTATTTATTAAAAATATGTGTGTGTATTTACAAAATGATTTACCATCAAGGATATGTTCTGAAATGCTATTATGACAGAAATTTGAAAGAACCTAAATGTCTTACAGTAGATTATTGATTAAATAGTCAAATAGTAATATGACATAATACACATAGTCATTAAACAATCATGTATAAAAATATTTAGTGACTTGGGAAAATATTCACATTGTAGTCAGTTAGTTTTAGTAATTTACTGAGTAGATAAACCAAAATGTTAACAGTAATTATTCCTAAATGAAGGAATTATGATTTTTATTTTATTGTTGTACTTTCTATATTTTATAATTTTCCATGATGAATATGTTATTACTTCAAAATCATATTCTGTCAGGTATTAAAAACCATTTTAGAGACCCAGAATTTTATGCTTATTTATATTTGTTTATGAAACTTATTAAAAAACACATAAAATAAATTATGACAATAAATTTATGGAATATATTTATATTTGCATTTATTATTAGAATCATGAAATCGCATAGTTGAAAGAGATCATAGGGATAGTCTGGTACAAAAAACATTTGGCCTCTAGAATTCTTTTTTTTTTTTTTTTTTAGCGATACGCGGGCCTCTCACTGTTGTGGCCTCACAGGCTCCGGACGCGCAGGCTCTGCAGCCATGGCTCACGGGCCCAGCCGCTCCGCGTCATGTGGGATTTTCCCGGACTGGGGCACGAACCCACGTCCCCTGCATCGGCAGGCAGACTCTCAACCACTGCGCCACCAGGGAAGCCCTGGCCTCTAGAACTTTAAGAGACATAGTTTACACCATCGATTAGGCTTTTGTAATCACCAATATACATTAAGACCTCTTTAGTCCTTAAAATGGTTTCACTTGGGCCATTTGTGGTTTTTTTTTTTTTTTTTTTTTTTTTGCGGTACGGGGCCCTCTCACTGTTGTGGCCTCTCCTGTTGCGGAGCACAGGCTCCGGACGCGCAGGCTCAGCGGCCATGGCTCACGGGCCCAGCCGCTCCGCGGCACGTGGGATCTTCCCCGATAAGGGCACGAACCCGTGTCCCCTGCATCGGCAGGCGGACTCTCAACCACTGCGCCACCAGGGAAGCCCCATTCGTGATTTTTTTTTTTAATAAAAGAGGATAAACTCTACTAGTTTGATAAAAATAAATTATCTTTTACTTTAAGAGACAGAAACAGTTTCTTACCTTGATAAATAAGTCACTCGTCACATATTTCGGTACAGCTTGAATAAATTCCTTTGAATTGTTATAAAAATATCATAGTGTTAGGATTCCGGTGAGATAACAGACTTTCTGAAATAAATTCATATATAAGATGTCAAACTGGAAATTCTGCTAATAATGTTTTTTTAGTCTTTTAGAACTAAACTTAAAATGAATTTCTATTTCCATCCCTGAATGCAAACGTATACCACGGAGAGGTTGTCTGATCTACACATTAAAAGATTTCTTTTTAAACGCAATACATGGTTGAATTTTCATAGGCATTTTCTATACTTGGAAATACTAGGCAAAAACTCAGTTCTCAATTATGTGGGTGGTTCTTCTACCAATGTGGTAGCAATTGTACAGTAAAAATACCCAAGTCTTTTCACAGAGGATATACCTTTATGACACAATTTTATTTTTACCTACTATGTGCCAGGTACTGTGCTAGATGCTGGGGATACCTCTGCAATAGGACAAGAGTATATTCCTATGGGCTAGAGTGTATTCCTAAAATCAAGCAGGCAATGAGATTACAGTGTGCTGAGTACAATACTATGCTAAGGGAAGTGCTAGTGCTAGGAGAGAAGTTGGATGGGACACTGGTAGAAACCCTTTGCAGGACCTGTTCAGCTCTCATATCTTTCCCTGGGAACTGCCTTCTACCTTTGCATTCCAGCCTTATCTATACTATGTACCTCCAACCCAGGCCACAGATGACTGGACAAGAGGTACACACTTGACCCAGGCTGGAACTCCTCTGGAGTGAATTTTATCAGTTAGCTGTGGCAGCTAAATAAGTATGATCACGTAAAACCAGAACCGAGGTGGTAGTTTGAGGTTATATGCAAGTGGAGAGAAGAAGGCTGCCCTGCAGAAGTCTGGAGAGGAGAGTGGACTCAATCCACTTGGGAAGAATTGCTTTCAAGATGGCTCACTAATGTGGTCAGCAAGCTGGTACTGGCTGTTGTCAGGAGACCTCAGTTCCTCCCCACAGCACTGCTTCAGGAATGGCAGCTGGCTTACCCACAGCGAGCAATCCAGGAGACCCAGGTAGAAGCTGTAATGCCTTCCATGACCTTGTAGCAGAAGTCACATACCATGACTTCCACTGTATTTGTCACCAGGTCATCCCTGATTCACTGTGGAAGGAGACTACGGAAGGCTTTCCTTACTTATTAACAGTTGGAAAGAAACACAAGGATCTGCCTAGACTAGGACTTTAAAATAATAATATTGGAAATGGCAGCAGCACTAGTGCTGCCCCTGAGAGGGACAATGTCAATCTTTCTGAAAGAGGCAGGCAGGTATGTATGAGAAGGGAAATGGGAGATGAGGTTAAATGTGCCTACCATACATTTGTAAGAACTATTTTGGGCTAAGCAGTGTCGTGGTAAGGGTGCCACATACATCATGCCAAAGGACCAGAGACATTGCGTTTCATGGTATAAGAAGTTAACTTTTGCGTTTCCCTGGTGGCGCAGTGGTTAAGAATCCGCCTGCCAATGCAGGGGACATGGGTTTGAGCCCTGGCCCGGGAAGATCCCACATGCCGCGGAGCAACTAAGCCCGTGTGCCACAACTGCTGAGCCTGCGCTCGAGAGCCCATGAGCCACAACTACTGAGCCCATGTGCCACAACTACTGAAGCCCGTGCGCCTAGAGCCGTGCTCCACAACAGGGGAAGCCACCGCAATGAGAAGCCCTTGTACCACAATGAAGAGTGGCTCCCTCTTGCCGCAACTAGAGAAAGCCCGCGCGCAGCAACGAAGACCCAACGCAGCCAAAAAGAAATAAATAAATTTATTTAAAAAAAAAAAAAGAAGTTAACTTTCTTTGGTTCCTGGCACAATGGAGCCATTGTCAGGTTTTGCATAGGCACATAGAGTTTGGGGAGAGGCCTTAGGGCAGACTCAACCCCTCTGGAGTAGTCCTAAATTGAATCATAGCTCTAAAGAGTCCTAAGATTTAGGATTTAAGACTAAGGACTTAATCCCAAAATTTTCTGGAAGTAACACTGACATTGTTGGATGCCTGCCTTTCAGCATCACAGACATAGTGATTGATCTCCAACTCTCTATGTTATATGTACAGTCACTATGTTTTCAGAGCAAAAACATATGGTATAATCTGACAATGGACAGGGTACTTGAAATTAGAGCTGTCATTGAAATTCTTACCCTACTCTTGGATACATGAACTCGTCCTTTTATGTATATAGGAAAATAACTATGGGGGAGTATAACCAATTAATAGACTTCTAGAATTCTCAGGGGTGGATGGGTTCTAGAGAAGGTGACTACATTTTCTTAGGTGTTCATAGATTTAAAAAAATAGGATTGAATTTTGTGCTTTGTTTTAATATAATCTCATATATTTAAAGAAATATATACTATTTTAAATTCACCACAATTTTAAGAGGTGAAAAATCTGACATAGCTAATTAAAATAAAATAAATTCTGAAGGACCTCCACGTCAATGGAGGTAAATGATCTCCTGTGACTGGAAAATTAAATAAATACAATGAAGGAAAAGAAACAGAAGAAGAAAACACTTGCAGTGGGTTTTCTGAATACATCTGAAGATCATTTGAGATAATACCTGGGTGCAGAGAGGGTCTGTGTGGCCTCAAACAGAAAATCAAGACAAAAGGCAGATCTGATGTCCAGAGTAAACTGCATGAAAGACATTCAGACTTAGGGCTCAATGGGACTATAGTGACCCCTGCTGGAACCTATCTTTTTATTTTTAAACTCAAGAACCCAAGTCAGGGCCTGTGTAAGGATAATTACAATTTTCACAGAATAATTGAGTTTGAAAGCTGGGAGAAGGCTTAGAGAGCATCTAGCATTCTTTCTTTATTTCATAACTGATGAAACAGGCCTTTAGCCCACAGAGTTTAAATGACTTGTTTTAGGTCACAGAGCTGGGATTACCAGGAAATAAAGACATCTGCCCAGTTCTTGGGCCTGTTTATACAAGTGGAGTTTTCTGTCACCACAAAGAAAAGTATCGATAACACACAAAATGAGGAGGCCAAGCAAAATCTCAGGAACTTAAACTGATTTTAAAATAAACTATTCACTTGATTTGGTTAGCTAAGACTCAGTTTTGCTGAAAAGAGAAATTTCTAATCCATACTAACATGACATTCATTTTTTTTTCTTTCCTCTTTGGGCTGTATGAGCTTATACAACATCATATCAGAATTAAACGTATTTTTGGAATGTTAAGTTGTTCTGTTCTTCACTAGATTACCTATGTTCCCCACCTCGGCTGTTTTGATACATTTGAAATATTTCTTTGGGCTTGAGTATGCTTTTTATGTCCTTGCCTGTTGTTCATCTGTAAAAATCTCCTGATATTATACTAAGAAAAAGGACAAAAATGAAATCACACATATGGGAATTGTTCTTATACCAGGATTCTCTGGAAAGCCTGACTCTGACTCTTACCTTCTACTCAGTGCACTGGGGTCACCGGTTCCTGAGTGCTCTGCTTCTTCATCTTTCTCCCTTCAATCAACATCTCTCTTCCTCCACTTCATAAATCAGAGCTCCCAAGACATATCATGACCATGGGGTTTGTGCATTCATTTTCCTATCATTGTACTGGGAGGCAAGTTCCTGGTCCCTGCTTATATTCTTAGGTAGTATGGAAACTTAGGCAAAGCCACTTTTCTCCTTCTACATTTTCAGTTCTGTGATCTTTAAATGAGTACAACATTGGCTATATTTACTTCACAGTGTTTCAGTGAGGTTCAAATAAGATAAAGTATTTGAAAGAGCTTCGAAAAACAAAGAATTATGTATAGGATAGTTTCTGAGATATTATTTTCTTTGTAAATTTTTTCTTCTCCAACTATTCAAGCAGATAGCCAGATTCTTTTTTTTTTTTTTAACTTGGGGAATTTTTTGCATGGGGAGAACTTAAGCTCTCTGAGGTTTAAAAATTTCCTCTTATGTTTTATAGAAAAGATTATGCTAGGAACCCTGGAGAAGGAAGGCAGAGGAGGGATTTAAGCAACGAGAACAAGATAGAAGTTTGTTCCATTCAGACTACAAAGGGAATAGAGGCTTATTGCTTTCACACCGTACAGCCTCCTCTGAGGCTGCCCCTGAGAATGTGGCAAGACCTCAGGGTAGAAGACTTCATGATGTAGATATTAAAACCTGACTGTCCACTCTGCTTGGCAGAGAGATGGACAGAAGTAGAGATCTACATCGATTTATGGGCAAGTGTTATTTGGCTAAGGAGGGGCTTGAAGAAACAGGGTTAGGAGATTGGATTGGTTAAAAGGAAGTCTGAAGAAGAGTTATACGGATGGACCTCTCAGAGTGAGCAGTGTGAGGATATTTGTGTCCTATAAAGAAGCTTTACTAAAAGGTATCCATTGAAAAAGATCCTCAATAATCGAGTAAACAGTATCACCAATCTTATGGATATCAGTTACTATCTTCCCCAGTCACCCTGGTGCTTCATAATGGGCCTGGCAAAGTGTGGGCTCAAGAATATAGGCTTCCCTTCACCCAGGCTGATCTGGCTACTTGCACTAATTAGTGCCTATCTCATCAACATCAGAAATCCACATTGAGCTCCTAAAATGGCATCAATTCTAGGACTTGTCAGCCACCTAATGGCAGATGGATTACACTGAACCTCTATTGTCATGGAGGAAAGACACCACCTGGATTTGGATTTGTCTTCTTTGCCTATAGTGTTTCTGCTAGAGTAAACTGCTTTGTTTATTTTCCTAGAGCCCCATAAAATAGTTCTTTTGACTAAGGAACTCCATTAAAAGAATAAGAATTGGGGGCTTCCTTGGTGGCACAGTGGTTGGAAATCCACCTGCCAATGCAGGGGACACGGGTTCGAGCCCTGGTCCTGGAGGATCCCACATGCGCCGGAGGAACTGAGCCCGTGCGCCACAGCTGCTGAACCTGCACTCTAGAGCCCACGAGCCACGACTGCTGAGCCCATGTGCCACAACGACTGGGGCCCAGGCGCCTAGAGCCCGTGCTCCGCAACGGGAGAGGCCACAGCAATGAGAGGCCCGTGCACCACGACAGAGAGTGGCCCCCGCTAGCCGCAACTAGAGAGGGCCCGCGCCCAGTGGCGAAGACCCAACACAGCCAAAAATAAATTAATTAAAAAAAAAAAAAAGAATAAGAATTGAAGACATGGTTTCATGTCCATAGGGAGAAGCTGCCTTGATAGAATGGTGGAATGATCTATTGACAACCCACTTACGTTACCACTTGTGGGACTGGGGAGCTGTCCCACAAGTTATACTGAATTCTCTGAGCCAGCAACCAATATATAATGCTATTTCTCCCATAGCCAGGCTACTTACAATATAGAATTATAATGAGTTGCGGCCCCTTCATTATAATTGCTAATGACCTAAGCACATAACTTTTATCTCCAGCCCCACGATGTTATGCTCTTAGTTTCCAAGGGAGGGATACTTTTTCTAGGAAACACCAGAAGAGTTCCACTGAATGGGAGCTGAGATTGCCACATCAGCCACTTGAGTTCTTCATGCCACCGAACCAGCAAGCAAAAAAGGGGATTACTGTATTGGCTGGGGCAATTAATTCTAATTATAAAGTAGGAGAAGGGTTAGTACTACACGGCAAAGGGAGGGAGGACTATGTCTGGAAGCCCAGGGATTTTCTGGGCGACTCTTAGTACTACCATGTCCATGGTAAAATCTACTAGAAGATTAGAGCAACCCAAGCCAAGCAAGAACCATTAATGGTTCAGCTTTTTCAGGGATGGAAGTTTAGGTCACCCTAACTGACAAATAAT
Organism: Kogia breviceps; assembly: GCF_026419965.1. Lineage (NCBI taxonomy): Eukaryota > Metazoa > Chordata > Mammalia > Artiodactyla > Physeteridae > Kogia > Kogia breviceps. The sequence continues at coordinate 157,814,292 of NC_081311.1, read as the reverse complement.
CACAACTGGCTAAAGTATCATCTGAAGACAAAGGTAACAGGGGAAAGGTAGTGGACGAAGGGACTTGTAAATACCAACCATGGCCCATAAACTGTGTAGAAACAAGGACTATAATCATCATGCATATTTTTTTTTCTTTTCCTTTTCTTCCCCGAAGTCTTCAGTATCTAATCTAATTATGGACTAGGCCTGGGTCTGGAAGCAATGAGAAGTAGTGGGTTTGACCTTGAGGAGATTCCTTAAACTCTGACAAATCAACTACCTCAGGTAATATTAAAACAGGTTATAAGGCAGAGAGAGACTAAGATTATCAGACAGAGGAGGAAGGACTGCTTCTATTGACAACTAAGACTCAGTGGGATTTGGTGATTCAAGGCAGCTGGATTTGTTAGAACTTATCCAAGTACTCCCATTCTCAGGATCCCACTCTCCTAATCAACGCCTAGAAAGCCTGCATCGTAATGCATAAAGTTGCAGAATCAAACGTAGGTTTGTCTTTTGCGTACCTCAGCCCCACTGGTACAAGAAATAAAGACTTTCTTTAGGTAGTCAAGGAAGCTTTCTGATTCTCTGACAGTGCCTGGAATTAAAAATGTAAATTTCTGATTCTGTCATTTCCTTTAGGTAAGCTTTCCAGTGCAATCAGAACCACTCCACAGCTCTTATAATTTCCACTGTAACAGCCACGAAGTCTCCTAAATTCTTGTCATTAAAAGGCACCCAATTCCAGGAAACAGTGTGATCATTTTGTCACTGCAGGGTAATGGACCACCAGTGTCCTGTTTGCCACTGACAGTGAGATCACTACTGATTTCAAATCTAACCTAGGTATATGTTAATGTACACTATATGCTCATATTACATGCTAGGCTGCTTGGGAGGAAACGGGATACAAATGAAGGAAAGAAATGGGCCCTGACCTCAAGTATGTTGTGATCTTATAATCAGTAGCTAAAAGAGTTCTGCTAAACACTGGAAGGCAAACAGCATTCTTTGAGCTGCTTCATTCCCTCTTGCTAGATGACCAGTGGGCACAATATTTGATAAGCTGAGTTAGGAAAGAAGCAGTTTCTTGGAGTCCCAAATAGTGACCCACATTTCTCATAGAAACAATGTTGTAAATGATGGCTATGTTTACACACGAATTCTTCAAAGCCTATTGGCCCCCAAAGGTTATTGAAATCCAGTGCTATTTGTATATAAAATACAGTCTATTTCTGGCAAAATTATGAATAAGCTTTAAGTGAATAACCGGGAAGCCTAATTACCATCCAGGCATTGTTTCTATTGTAAAATATATTTCAGATCTAATATAAAACATTAAAAATATTCTTCTCCTTTCCCTCCCACCTAAGCATACATACGTACCCTGGCATCTGAGGCTAAAAGGGAATCCTCCCTTCCTGGTCACCTCTCAACAATGCCATGTGGCCTGACAGTTAAGGAATCATCCGTGCTGGCTTGGGGAGCAATCTGCAGAGGGCACGGGAGGCAGAGAGGGCGTTCTCAATGCACTGTGTGCAGACTGCCCCCCAGTACTAGGCCACCAGAGGCAGCATTCACTCCATTTGTTCCAAGATAGAATCCTCTTCTCAAAGACACCTTTTACTTCTTTCAGAATCAGTACTTGACAAAATGTTAAATAACTTGCCAAGGGCCACTCAGCAAGAAAGTATCAAAGCTAAGGGTCAAAGTTGGTCTCTCTAACTCCAAAGCCCACATTCCTTCCTCTGTGTTATTAGTACTTTCTAGAAAATACACTCACTTTAAAAATAGTCCACCAGACCCATCTTCCACCAATTTACCCTGATAAATGAAAGCATGCCTTGCCTCAAGCTTCCTATTAACTTTTGAGAGCTATGGTCTCAAAGCAGACAGCACATTAAAATCACCTGGGCTCTACTCCAGACCAATTAAATCAGACTGGGAGGGGGGGCGGGTAGGGCTTTTTTTTTTTTAAGTTCCCCATTTTATTCCAATGCACTCCCAGGTTTGAGAACCAGTGGTGTTTGACTATCAGACCCAGGCTTGAAGTGGAGAGCTATAATATGTTGGCTATTTTAGCAAGGTACTTAGTGTTATATTTTTTAAAAATTCATGCATGTTAGAGAAAATGTATTTGAGCATCTCACATTGTGTCTGGCAAGTAGTAGAAACACAATAAATGGTAGCATTAAAACTGGACACTGCTATAGGGAAAAGAAAGTGGGGTTGGAGTTGGATAGAACTGATTTCAAATCCAAGTGTTACTATTTTTAGTCTTTCATAAGTTAAATATTCTGTGGCTTAGTTTCTTAGTTTGCATAAGTTATAATAATTCCTATCTCATAGAATTGTGATAATTAAATAAAATGTTTGTGAAACACCTGGCACATTCCTTCCACTGCCTGTAATCTATGCTACTAAAACAGCCATTGAAAACAGTTACAGAATGTTCCTTAAATTTAGAAATATTCTGTTTTAGATGTGGAAATGTATACATTCTGTGTTTAGTATAACAAATTCAAATAACAGTGTAGACTCTATTTATTCTATACTATTCCATACTCTGCTATGAAGAATAAAGCATCAAGATTTGATGATCGGGTATGATAAAGGGGCTTATTGAAGAGAGGGCAGGTGGAGCCCACGGGGCCAATGAGCTGGGACAGAAATGCAGGCATCTGGACTCTTCCATCCACGCTATGAGGAAGAGCTGTTACCTGATCCACGTACAGATCAAAGTGGCCCAGAAGACAAGTGGGGAGCCAGACTAGGCTGTCATGACTGCCTTCATGAAATTGGGCCTGGAACAGCCCAATTTCATTAGCCACTTATGTCTCAGCACTGTCAGTGCTGCCGTAGGGGGCTGCAATCAAGATGGAATGTGTCAGTGGTGTTAAAACAAACATCCCTGCTCCAACTTGAGAGCAAAGTCTATAAATAGTAGATCTGGACATGGCTCACACCAGACTCTTGTGTAATTATTTGTCTTCACAGGATGTGCCTGGCACAAAAGGCTAAGAAATCTGGAACGGTGCCTGACATATACAAAGTACTCAATAACGCTTCTTGAATTGAACTGACCTGTGTCCTCTGCCTGGGACACTTTTCTGACTGGAACTAGATGTTACCATGTATTGGGTCCTACCAACTGCCTGACCCTGTACTAGGCACTTTATATAGAGATCATCTCATTCATCTGGCAAATTCTTGCCCATCCTTCAAGATCTAGCTCAAATGTCACCTATTCTGTTAAACCTTCTTGACTCCCTGAGGCAGAGTCCTCTGTGCTTTTGCACTGACAGCTCTTTGCTCAATCTTCAGAAGAGCACTTACCACCTCTACTTTAACATATCTGTTTACAAGTCTATCTTCCCCACCGGAATGTGAGGTCATCAGGGGCATCATGTCTTTATTACTTTTTTTTGTTACTGGTACTTAGCACAGCATCTGATGAAATTAATTTTCAAAACTCACCTGCAACTCTGCTGACTAAATAATGTCATGCTGAATACATTTATTTTAAAAAATGACATCCTTCTACACATAGAGCCAGCTAATATTTTTATATAACTGAGGAAGAAGGACAACTTTTTATATAACTGAGGAAGAATGAATTCTGAATCACAGAATTTGAAATGGTTAAGAGTGAGATCTGGGGGCTTCCCTGGTGGCGCAGTGGTTGAGAATCCGCCTGCCGATGCAGGGGACACGGGTTCGTGCCCCGGTCCGGGAAGATCCCACATGCCGCGGAGCGGCTGGGCCCGTGAGCCATGGCCGCTGAGCCTGCGCGTCCAGAGCCTGTGCTCCGCAAGGGGAGAGGCCACAACAGTGAGAGATCCGCGTACCGCAAAAAAAAAAAAAAAAAAAAAGAGTGAGATATGAGGCCTATCTGCACACACCAGCTGTGAGAATCAGTACCTTCCTGTGAGAATCAGCACCTCACAGGAAGTGCCTGATATGCTTCCACTAGCACCTTCCTTGGGACAATAGTGGTGTTCTCAGGATATCTATAGTACCTGGTAACTCTCTTCTGGCCTAGGAGCTGCAACAAAGAAAGAGAAACATAAGAGGATTTATACATAAACACACTAACACATACACACCCCTCATTTTTCATTAAAGCATTATCACTTGAAATCTTAAACTCTAGTTATAAAATGGAGAAATAACACTTGCCTTATAGATGTAGTGAGGATTAATGAAATAATGTATATGAAGTATCTGATTCAGTGACTAATTTATTGCTAGCTAAAAAAAAAGTGGTAGCTATTTTATTATCCCTCAACCAAGAAATAGTCTATTAACCTTCCAGCTTTCTGACTCCTTTATTGCCATTGAACAGTGTGGAGCTGGGAACTTATCAAGAAAAATTTCTCGAGTCCCAGATGTTTGACATGAGCAAGTGGTTGAATGATGGTGCCATGTAGTGAAATGGAGAGGACTAGGTGGGGAGGAGAGTATTGGTAACTGGGCATGTTAAATTGGAAATTCATATTAACTATCCAAAAGGGATGTAACAGACTGTTGAATATGAGTCTGGAGCAAACATCAGCAAATATTTAATATTAAAGTCATAGGATTAGATGAAATATCTATGGAGAAAGCATACATATATTCAATGTAACTTTTCTTTTTTTCATAGTTATAAAATCTGTTCTAAATTTTGCTTTTTCTACTTAGTATATTATATTCATCTTTCTATGTCAGTACATAAACATAGATTTGCCTGGATATACTATAATTTATTTAATTTATTTCTAATTATTGGACATGTAGGGTATTTTCAACTTTTCAATATTATACACTCTACAAATATTTTTGAGAGTTTGTGCAGGTTGATCTGAGGGGAAAATCCTAGAAAACAGAATTGCTGGGTCAAAGGGCATGGCACATTTAAAATTTTGGAAGAGAATGCCAAAATGCCCTACAAAGTGGATAAAAATTAAAATTTACACACCCACCAAGAGGAAAAGAGGGGGCTATTTTCCAATGCTTATTCTAGCACTTGAATGAGAAATGGTATTTCACTGATATTTTAATGTTATTCTTACTTATGAGTGAGGCTGAACATCTTTTCATGGGTTTATTGGAAATTTGTGTTTCTTTTTTTGTCATTGCACAGTCTCTGGACGCACAGGCTCAGCGGCCATGGCTCACAGGCCCAGCCGCTCCGCGGCATGTGGGATCTTCCCGGACCGGGGCACGAACCCATGTCCCCTACATCAGCAGGCGGACTCTCAACCACTGCGCCACCAGGGAAGCCCTTTCTTATTCTTAAGGGTAACTGAAAGTAAGAGAAATTTAGCCTTCTTCCCCTCATAAATGTTTCATTTCCCCCTCTTTGTAATGTTTGTCTTCCAAGGGGACTTCTACATCAGGCCACATTTGTTATCTGGTACTATACTTGCCTTCCTGCTGTAAACAATTAGAAAACAGGATGAAATATACAAACAACTCTTTCAGAAACTGGACACAGACAATAAGACTGTGATCCCTAAGAGAAGGGAAACAAATGAATGATCCATAAAATTGCCCTGGAGGCACATTTTGGATCACAATGTGGAGAAGTGAAGCCAAGCTGAGTACAATAATCTTGCTAAGTTGGGGAAACAGAGATCAGAAATAGGGGAGGCAGAGGACGCTGGATGTTGTGGGGTAGGGTGCCGGAGAGGGAGCTATTCAAAGGAAGACTCCAGAAATCTGCACAGGGTTCCCTTGAATCTGAAACAGGCTGCAAATAAGTAGAGTTAAACTTTGTGGGCCAGGCAAAGAACAACCAGGGAACTGTAAGTTGAACACTTCTTCAAGGTCACAAAGGGCTCCAAGTTCTGACCAGCCAGAGTAGAAGACTTGCCGAGTATCCAGGGCATTAAATGACCTCAAATAGGTCATATGTTCCTAATTAGATTAAACTAGGCCTGGACTAAAGGCTACTGTAGACCCACCCTAGCAAACTTGAAAGTCAGCCTCAAAAACATCAAGCTGATCTACAAGTAACTTACTTGCTTGTCTAAACCAACTTCAACACTCATTAAAGAAAGACAATGATATTTAGACACTCCGTTAACATAGCATTTACAATTCCCTACATCCAATAAAAAATTAGCAGACATACAAATGTGCATGAAAATGTGACTCAAAATGAGGAGAAAAAAACAGTCAATATAATAAACACAAAAAACAACACGGATGATGGAATTTGGAGATAAAGATTTTAAAAGTCATTATAAATATGCTCAAAGTTTTAAAACATGAACATAATAAGGAAAGAAATGGAAGATATAAAAAAGAACCAAATGTGTTTTCTAGGGATGAAATACAATATCTGAAATGAAAATATCATTTGAGGAGATTAATAGATGATTAGACACTGCAGAAAAAAAATCAATGAACCAGAAAGATAGCAAATAGCTGTCAAAACTGAGGCACACAGAGAAAAAGAGGGTGAAAAATATATTAACAGAGCCTCTGTGACCTGTGGGACAACATCAAATTGTCTAATTAATATATGTGCAATTACAGTCCTAGAAAGGAATAGGGAAGAAAAAATATATGAGTAATAATGGTTAGACTTTTTCCAAAATTGATGAAAGCTCTAAACCCCCAAATCCAGAAAAGCCAATGAACCATAAGCAGAATCAACAGAAAGAAAACCACATCAAGGCACACCATATTAAAACTGCTGAGAACCAATGATAAAGAAAAAGTCTTAAAAGTAGTCAAAGAAAAAGACATACTACATACAAGAACAATGATAAATATTACCACTGATGTCTCATCAGAAACAATGCAATGTAGAGGACAATAAAAGGACATCTTTAAAATACGTGAAGGAAAATAATGGTAATAGAGAATTTTACACCCAGTGAAAATATCCCTCAAAAATAAAAGTGAAAAATGCCTTCTTTTCATACCAAAAAAACCTGAAAGACTGTTTCACCAGCAGTACTGAAGTAAAACAAATGTTCAAAAAATGTTTTCAAGCTGAAGGAAAATGATTTCATATAGAAATTTCAATCTACACCAGTGGTTCTCAACTGTTGACAGTTTTGTCCCCTGGGGAACATCTGCCAATGTCTGGAGACATTTTTGGTTAGCACAACTTGGGGGAGTGTTATTATTGGCATCTAATAAGTAGAACCAGGGATGCTGCTAAAAATCCCACAATGCATAGGACAGCCACCCACAGCAAAGAATTATCCAGCCCAAAGTGTTAATAGTGCTGACTGTGAGAAATCCTGGTCTACACAAGGGAATGAAGAGTGCTGGAATTAATAAATAAATGCATAGACATAAAGACTTTTTAAATAAAATTAACTGTTAAAGGCAAAAATAGTAACAATGTATTAGGAAATATATAACACAAGTAGAGGTAAAATGTATGACAGCAACTACACAACTGGATGGGACAGGAGAAATGGAAGTACATTGTTATGAGGTTCTTACATTATACATTAAGCAGTAAAATATAATTAATTTGAAGGTAGACTGTGATAAGTTAAAGATGCACATTATAACTCTAGAGCAACCACTACATAAATGAAACAATCAGGCAGAGTGAATAAATCACTAAAAAATACTCAATATGAAAGAAGATGGAAAAAGAAGAAAAATGGAACAAAGAACAGGTATGACAAATAGAAAACAAATAGCAACGTGCTAGACTTAAACCAAGTCATATTGATAGCTGCATTAAATATAAATAATCTAAATATTCCCAATAGAAGGCTAAGGTTGCAAGATTAGATTTAAAAAGCAAGAACAAATTATATCTGGTCTACAAGAAACTCACTTTATTTTATTTTTGTAATGTTTTTCTTTTCTTTTTTTTTTTTTTTGTGGTATGCGGGCCTCTCACTGTTGTGGCCTCTCCCGTTGCGGAGCACAGGCTCCGGACGCGCAGGCCTAGCGGCCATGGCTCACGGGCTTAGGTGCTCCGCGGCATGTGGGATCTTCCCGGACCAGGGCACGAACCCGTGTCTCCTGCATCGGCAGGCAGATTCTCAACCACTGCGCCACCAGGGAAGCCCTTTTTCTTTTCTTTTTGGCTGCACCACATGGCTTACAGGATTTCAGCTCCCTGACCAGGGATTGAACCCAGGCCATGGCAGTGATAGCACTGAATCCTAACCACTAGACCACCAGGGAACTCCCAAGAAACCCACTTTAAAAATAAAGACACAGATAGGTTGAAAGTAAATGGATGGGAAAAGATACACCATGCAAACACTGATCCTAAGAAACCTGGAGTGGCTATATTAATACCAGGCAAAGCAGATTTCAGGACAGGGAATATTACTAGATATAAAGAGGGACATTTCATAACCACAAAAAAAGTCAATTTAATTAATCACAAAAGCATAACAATTGTATATATGTATTTCATCCAATTACAGAGCTTCAAAATACATGAAGCAAAAATTGACAGAACTTCAACACTCCTCTCCTAGTAACTGATAGTAGATAGAAAACAAGTAAGGATATACATAACTTAAACAACTCTACTTGACCTAATAGACACCTTGAACCCTATACTCAACAACAACAGGATACACATTCTTTTCCAGTGCTCCTGAAACATTCATCCAGATAGACCATCTGCTGGGCCATAAAACCAGCTTCAAAGAATGAAAAAGGATTGCAATCACAGAGATTATGTTCTCTGATTAGAATAGAATTAAACTAGAAATCAGTAACAAAAATATATTTAGAAAATCTCCAAATATTTGGAAACTGAACAACATACTTGTAAATAATCATGAGGTCAAAGAAATAATCACAAGAAAAATTGGAAAATATTTTGTATTGTGCATGACTTTGTTTGATGTTTTCTTTGCCATGCTGAAATTTAAACTTTTTTCTGGGCACATTTACCAAGCTACAATAGAAAAGATTGATAAATAGGCCTAGTTAATTTTAAATTTCATCATGGCAAACAAAACCTCAAACTAATTCATGGACCTATACATCCTTGGACTATATGATATCCAGTCTACAATTTACATTATGGTATTTAAAAAACACTCACATTTTACTCTCATACTGTTTCATTTTTGAGATTTAAATTTTTGATGAATATGTAATTGTTCCTATCTTCATAGAGATTACAATCTAGTGGCCAGGGATCCATGTGGCTATATCTGTCCCAATGCCAATACATAATCCATCTATTCAATGGCCTAACTTAAAATGACACTTTTATCACTTAAGTAGTTTTCTTACATTCTTGTGTCTATTTTTCATTCTTTTTTTCTGTTTCACTTCTCTTTTTATTCTTCTATAAATACCACGTTATTTTAAATTACTGGTCCTTAAAATGTTTTCATATCCATTAGTGCTAATTCCCTCTCATTCCTCTTTCTTATCAACATTTACCTAGCTATTATGAAATATCTGTTACATTTAAAAATTAACTGATGTTTTAATTGGAAATTACCTTGCATTTATAGACTAAAGAGAAGGACATTTATACATCATTGAGTCTTCCTATTCAAGAATAGGGTATGACTTTCCATTTATTATTTGAGTTTTAATATTTTCTTCATATGGAGCAGTGGTTTTTTACCCTGGTTGTACATTATAATCACTTAGTTTAAAAAAATACAGATGGGGCTTCCCTGGTGGCGCAGTGGTTGAGAGTCCGCCTGCCGATGCAGCGGACACGGGTTCATGTCCCGGTCCGGGAAGATTACACATGCCGCGGAGCGGCTGGGCCCGTGAGCCATGGCCGCTGAGCCTGCGCATCCGGAGCCTGTGCTCCGCAGCAGGAGAGGCCACAACAGTGAGAGGCCCGCGTACCACAAAAAAAAAAAAAAAAAAAAAAAAAAAAAAATACAGATGTTTGGGCCCCATCAGCAAAGGCTTAACTGGTTTGATGTAGAGCACAGGAGTTGTGTATTTATTGAGAGCTTAACCCCAGTCAGGGTTAAGAACTAGCAAGGCAGGGCCTGCATACTTCTAGCTGAGTTCTCTCCTTGGGTGTTTTCACTTGCTTTGGCTTAGTTTTGGCTGTTATTTTGAATGGCATCTTTTTTGTTCATTATATTTTCTAATTGATTACTTTTTGTATAAAGAAAATCTATGATTTCAGAGTGCATTAGTTTTGTAATATACCACCTTACTGAATTTAATATACATAATTTTGTCAATTATTTATAGGCATTAAATTATACCACCTGCAAAAATAATGACAACTTTGCCTTTTCTTGTCCTATATGTATGCCTTATTCCATTATCTTGTATATTTGTGTTGGCTAATAATTCCAGAAAAGTAACAAGTAATAGTTATGGCTGAGGGTATCTTTAACATACTTCTGATTTTAATGAAAATATGCACAGTGTTCCATCGTTAGCATTAATGCTGGTTTATCACTTCAAGAAAATATCCATCTACTAGTATTTTACTGAAAGTTTTTTAATAAGGAATGGTCCTAATTAAAGAACTCCTATTTAAATTCTGTCAAGGGCTTTACAGGAATAAATTAAGATGATCTTGTCTTTTCCCCCTCTTTCTAAATACCTAATAATATGTTGAAAGAGATTTCAGATATTGAACCTTGTTTGCACTGCTGGAATGACTGGGCTTCATTACAGTATATTGTTCTTTCAGTGTACTGCAGAATTCTACTTGCTAATATTTAATTTAAAAATTGGGGTCAGTTTTCTTTTCTTGCTTTCACTGCCAGGTGTTAGCATCCGTATTATGGGAGCTTAAATTTTTTGGTAAGCTTTCTGAATTTATTTTTACTCTTTAATTTACTAAAATTCTAGAACAGTGGCTTTCAGGGTATTTTTATTGTGACCCAGAGTAAGAAATGCATCTTTAAAAGGAGATCTGGCATAAACACATGCACTGTAACAAAAGTTTCAAACAGTAATACTTGCTCTATGAGTATGCACTCTATACTATTCTATTTCATTAAAAAAATGCCTATCTCAAAACACTATTTTGAAAAATACTGTATGTTATTTGAAGAATCATCTGTAAACTGGTGCTTTTCAGAGAGTAGCTCTCTGGTAATTGTTCCATTTTCTTCCTTGTTTGTGTTTTTTTCTAGACAATCTATATATTAATTTCACACAGGTCTTCAAATTTTTTTTGCATAATAATTTTGCAGTATACTCTTTTAATTCTTTAATTCTCTCACGGAGTCTGTATATCATTTCTCTTTCTCCTTTCTGATTTAGAATATTTGTGCCTTCTTTGGAATTTCTAATATTGACTGGCTTAGCTAGTGTATTGGGTTTTCTTTTCTGCTTAAGGAAACAGGCCATAGGTTCATATTATCAGTTCTACTGCTTTGATGTTTCTGGTTTTACCTTTTTATTTCTCTTGGGCTTTTTAAGGTTTAATCTGCAGTCTGTTTCGTAGTTCATTTTCTACTTTTTTGAGTTAAATGCTATGTTATTTTTCTTCTTTCTTGTGTTCACGTTTGAAACCATGACTATCTGAACACAGCGGTCATATTCTACAGGTTTTGGTGTGTAATTATTATTTTGTACACATTCTGTAATACCAGTTTTATTTCCTCTTTATACCAAAGGTTGTTTTAAATAGTTTTCATATTTCCAACTAGTGGAGATGTTCATTTTTATTTTGGTCATTCATTTTTTGTTAAATTGCATGGTTTTCAGAAAATGTGGTCTGGATTATTTCTAATTTTTGGAATTAACTGAGGGGTGTGTGTGTGAGTGTGTGTGTGTGTGTGTGTTTGTATCCAGGCCAAGGTATAGTCAATTTGGTAAATGTTTCATGAGCTATTAAAAATAAGATTGATTTTCATTTAACAGACTATCTATTTCATCTATTTCATCAACCTCACTGACTTCACTGTTCAAATACATCCTTACCAACTTTTGATGGCTTGATTCATGAAGTGAATTAAATTAGGCCACTACTATTTTGTTTCTGATCATCTTTCTTGTAGTTCTGAAGTTCTTCAAGTATTTTTAGTATAATACTATTCAGTGCTTTAAGATTTATGAAAGGTATATCCTTTCTGTAGACCCTTTACCATCATAACATTTCCTCCTTCATCTTGTATTATACTTTCTGCCTTAAATGTCATCCCGTCTGACTAATATCATGACCCCAGCTTTCTTTTTGTTAGCATTTGCTTGGCAGACCTTTTCACAATTTTTTCTCTCTAGTTTTCTAGTCAGTTTGCTTTAGATCTTCCTCTGTGTACATCATATATACCCATCCCTCCCTTTACAAAAGTTAAATTTATAAATTTTCAATTTAAAAAATGTATCTAATACAAATCAGTATTAGTGATATGAATATTGTTAGGCACTACTGGTATTATTATTAGATGTTGATAATGACTTTAATATTTAGTATTTATTAAGCACTTACTTGGCACGGTTCTTGGTACTTCACACTATTATCTTATGTAGTCCTCACAACTTGACTAACATTTCCATTTGGCAGATGAGGAAATGAAGGTTTCCTAATTTGTCCAAAGTCAGAGAGCTCATAGCTACTGGCTGGCAAATGTGTTTATTTATTCATAGGTTTTGGAGAGGGGAGGTTTTATAATCTTGTTTCCAGTCTCCTATTTATTCTCCACTTTGTACTAGTAAGTATCCCATGTACCTACCATTCCAGCTACACCCAAGAAATGGTTGGTTTGGCCCTTAGTCCATACTCTATTCCATAACTTTGCACTTGCTCAAGTGCTGTTTATAACTATTACCCACTCCTCTCTAGGGGTAGGGCAATGTTATACATAAATATACTCAGCGCCTACCCACAACCAAACAGTGGGTATTAAATAAATATTTGATGAAATGAAATTCTAAGCAGAGTCTTTACCACATTTTATCAAGTATTTAAATTTCACCTGTTCTCCAAACCTATCGATACCAAGGGGGGGAAAGCAGCGCGGAGGGGGGCGGGGTGGGGGCGGGATGAATCGGGAGATTGGGATTGACATATATACACTAATATGTATAAAACTGATAACTAACAAGAACCTGCTGTAGAGCACAGGGAACTCCACTTCGCTGTACAGTACAAACTAACACAACACTGTAAAACAACTATACCCCAATATAAATAAATAAATAAATAAATAAATAAATTTCACCTGTTCTCTCATTGGATTTCTCCTCTGAGTCTGAGTGAAGATGGAAAATATTAGATTTATTCATATTTAAAATTAAGGTAGAATATTTGATTGTATTACAGTGGATTTAAATTCATTGTGTCATGTAAAAATGTCCAATATTTAACACAGATTTTGAGTCTTAATAACAGTAATGCCTTACTTGTGGATTTTATCAGTAAATTCTGGGATGTTATAAAAAAAAAAGAGGGAAGATATATAAAACTGAATTCAAGGTTTAACCTGAAGTCCCTTAGAAAAATTGATAGTACAGGTGATGCAGTTCTTAGAGTTCCCAGCAGGGGCCAGAATGTTCATGTTTATGGACATTCACATTAAATGACAATGTTTTTACTGTAATTCAAGATTGTATCTATTTTTAAACCAATAAGAAAGTCAGATAGAACTTTTTATAGTTAAAATTACTAAAAACTTCTGACTTATTAATTTCAAATTTCAAGAATGTAAATATATAATTCAAAATAGTGAAAAATGAGTTTGGCAGAAGTAGTAATGTTCTGTAACAAAAGGCTAACCCCTAATATCTGAGCAAATGGGTATACAAAGTACTTTTAGTCAGTAGACACTAAAACCCTTACACTAATTGCCAAACTCAGGTCACTGGGTCTTTCAGTTGCCAAGCCAGACTATGGACTGGGTCCAAGAACAAAGGGCACCACTGTGGCGTTGACCCAGGAAATTGGGCACTGACCCTATTTGTTAATTTTAGAATATTAAAAAAATTCCTAACTCAATATAAAAGAAGTACTGGTGCTTCCAAAGTATTTCAATGCAAATTGCCTTTGTGAATCAAATAAATTGTTTTTAATTTAATTCTAATTTAAGTCATGTAACCTTTCTCTGGACCTCAGTTTCTCCATCTGTTCAGGAGTACATTAGATATGATAATCTACTGAAATTCAATTTTTTTTCCTTAGACAAAAAGCATCCTTTTTTTCCTATTTCTAGTTCTTGGCATACTCTCTATCACAAACCAGGTGCTCAGTAAATGTTTAATGAACAAATAAATGAATAAATAAACAAATGAATAAATTGTCAGAGAGGTCTTTCTAGGAATTTACAAAAGAATTTGGAAACAGAATGCCTCTGAAAGCCAATCTTCTGCGAATTATGAAAAACAATGCTTTAGGCAATTCCAAGGAAATAAGAAAACATTTTCTGAATACTCTTGAAAAGAATTGAATTCTTTCATGGATATCACTACTTCCAAGTCACTAACTGAGTAAAGAGGGAGTTAATTTTTTTTAAGTGTTTTAAGACTTTAAATTTAAAATCTAAATCTAAAAAAAAAATGAAAAAAAATTTTTATGTGCAGAAACATACTGTGTATTGAGTCAATGGTTTCCAAAGTTCCCCCAGAAGAAAACCCTGAAAATTGCAATATTTTCTCTTGGGGAGTGGTTGTTTGCTGGAAGGCTTATCTTAATAATAAGGGAGGGTAAAGATTTCAAAACTAATTTGTGCCAATTCAATCTATATTGTCATCTGCTCCAGAAACCATGTGCTTGTTCTAAGATAAACAAAACCATCATGAAGGAAATCAGTCATCAAAAATAATGAAAATGAACTTCTTATACTCAGTTTCTCATTTGTAAATTTTTAAAATTTTACTTCATTAAACTTGGGGACAAATGTATAACTGCAGGCAGAAGTTTCTGTGCCTTCTTAATCCAGAGAGGTGGGCAATGGTGTGGAAGTTTAGACCAAAAGTGAGCATGTAGGTGTAGCAAATTTGAGAGCCCAACTAGAGACTGCTATATATTATATCAGGGAATCTGAGACATCCCTGCATACTATCTCACTGCGTGTACATTCAACAAAAACAAAAATAAAATTCAAGTCCAGCAAAAGGGGCTAAAATTAGTGAATCACGGACTTTTTCCAGACACCAGCCATTGCCTTTGGGCAAAGGACTTAAGTAGCTATGCTTACTTGCTATTAATAGAATAAAGAAATTATTTGAGCCAGGTCCTCAAAGCTTGAATAATGTAAAGATTCATTCTCAAGGAAAAACAATTTTTTGGAGAACTCTCATAGATAAAAGTCAACCCCTATCACTTTAGATGACACTTGAAGCCAACTTGATTATAGTAAAAAACTCAATTGTAAACACTTTTTAAAATAACACTGTAGACATTGTATTTATAGATGCTGTATAAAATGAAGACATAGAAGATGTAAGGTGGTTATCTGGATGATCCAGAATATACATCAAAAACTAAGTTTTTTAAATGATACAAATGAACCTATTTATAAAACAGAAATAGCGTCACAGATGTAGAAAGCAAACTTATGGTTATCAAGGGGAAAAGGGTGGGGAGGGATAAATTGGGAGATTTGGATTGACATATACACACTACTATATATAAAATAGATAACTAGTAAGAACAGTATACAGTATACAGTAGTATAGCACATGGAACTCTACTCAATACTCTGTAATGACCTATACAGGAACAGAATCTAAAAAAGAGTGGATATATGTATATGTATAACTGATTCACTTTGCTGTACAGCAGAAATGAACACAACATTGTAAGTCAACTATACTCCAATAAAAATTAATTTTAAAAACTAAGTATAGGGCTTCCCTGGTGGCGCAGTGGTTGAGAGTCCTCCTGCCGATGCAGGGGACACAGGTTCGTGCCTCGGTCCGGGAAGATCCCACATGCCACAGAGCGGCTGGGCGCGTGAGCCATGGCCGCTGAGCCTGTGCTTCCGGAGCCTATGCTCTGCAATGGGAGAGGCCACAATGGTGAGAGGCCCACATACCGCAAAAAAAAAAAAAAAAAAAAAAAAAAAAACAAAACTAAGTATATATTTTGAAATTACTTATGGAACTCATAGACACCCCTGGGAAGCTAAGGAACTTAGTTGGAAAGAGCATTCTCGGAAATAGGTTGATTTCTGGCCCACCTGGGCTGGCTATTCAAGGAGCTATGCCTTGGGGTAAACTGAGGCAATAAACTCTATCCCAGTTTCAGGGGAAAATGCCTTCCTGCTGGTATAAGAAGAAAGCAGGGAGAGAAGGAGTACTTTACAACAAAGAATATGGATAAGGAGGAGACTGTAACACATATAATCAGTTCACAGTCCCCCTACTGGGTCAAGGCAAAGAAGATTGTTCGGCCTTTGCCTTGCCTACACACACACACACACACACACACACACACACACACACACACACACACTGCCCTTTTGAGATTTCTTTTCTGCTCTCTGGCTGCTTTTGACTCAATTTGAACTAAATAGAACCTGTGTTGGGTAAGGGCTCTGGTAGTCTTAAATAGTGGTGTCACAGCGAGCATGGTCACTCTCTAGCAAGGTCTTGTTAATTGCTACACAGTGTCTCTGCATAGTCACAGATCATTGAATGCAAAAGTTCCAGTGGAATGTTCAAGTGTTCGGTGCGCTAGCACAGAACTGCTAGAGGTGGCAAGGACACACAGGGACCTCCCAGTACTGGTACTCTCTACGAGGGCGAGTAAGAGGGAACCCAATAGAAATGTTATGAACCACAGAGCAAACCAAAAACACAAGAGCCATTTAGAAAGTCTATAAATATAAACATAACAATATATTATGAATATAAAGCTATACCTACTGAAAAATTAGAAAGTTGAACTTTCTTGTATTTAAGGAGACATTCATTCATTTATTGGTTCAGTTATCAGTGAACACATTTGAGAACTGTAATAATCTATATAATTATCACTAAGTCTTTTCAGTCTAGTCTCTTTTTTCAATGGAAAACAGAGGAAGCAAAATTAAACTTAATTTTTATTCTTTGTGTTTCAAATGTATAATGAATAAACTAGAGTTCCCACTTTGGAAAGGAAGGAGGAGAGAAAGCACATTTTGAAGCTTTCCTGAATTAATGCTAAAGGACAATGGAATGCAAACATTTTGTTAACTGGGACATTATTATGACACACTGCCATAATATGAATGTTATCACCTCAAGACTGACCTGAAAACCAACTAAAGAAATCCCTCAAGACCAGATTGCAGCCTACACCCTAGAACTGACAAATGTTGTGCAAATGTCCTCTAGAGAACCTGCAAGTTAGTAGTTGGTGATCATAAAACAATACAATTTATATTTCTGCTCTTGGCAATAATTATGTATCAGTAAATAAATACACAGTGTCTAAAAATAACCACGTTTCATTAAGATGAGGGGACTTCAAGTTAGAGGGGAAAAAATTCAATTGAAGCAGTATAAAATGTATTACACTTTGGGGGAAAGTGTAGTCTGGGGATCCCTGGAGTGAAGACCCTTTCAGAGAGTCTGTGGAGTAAAAACTATTTTTATAACAATGCTAATATTTTCTTGCTACTCTCATTTTTTTCTTATATGTATAGTGGGGTTTTTCCAGAGGCTCCAGGATATGTGACGACATCATCACTTTGTCAGCAGATAGAATATATGCTTGCATATGTCTATATTCTAACATTTCTCATTTTTAATTCATAATACGTTAAATATTGATAGATATGACCCACACAAACGAAAGCTTTTGAGGATCCTAAATAACTTTTCAGAGTAAAGGAATCTTGAGACCAAGAAGTCTGAGAACTACTGTTTTAGGTGATACACCTCAAGTTAAATGGCACAGCTCATCAAATTTCTTCCTGTTTTATATTGAAGAGACTAGATTGTAGGCTTCATGAAGACAGTGACTGTTTCTGTCTGGCTCACTGTATTCTCCTCAGAATCTAGCATGGTACCAGGCACATAATAGGCATTAGAATATTTCATAAAATAATAAATGAATGAATACAGTTAACACTCAAACAGCGCAGGGGTTAGGAGTGCCAACTGGTCTTCCAGTTGAAAATCTGCATATAACTTTACAGTCAGCCCTCCGTTTCCAAAGTTCTTGCATCTGAGGATTCAACCAACTACAGATGGTGTAGTACCGTAGTACACATTTAGTGAAAAATGTGCATATAAGTGGACCCTCTTAGGTGAAACTCGTGTTGTCCAAGGGTCCACAGTACATACATACATGCATTCATAATTGAAGGCTTTGCCAAATGACTTATTCAAGGTCACATAAAATGTCAGCAACAAACCCAGAACTATATTCCAGATCTCCTGTCTGCTACCCCTATACTGTTACTCCCTGGCTCAAGGATACTTTTGTTTTTGTTCATTTTTGCTTTGTAATCTATTGAAAGCATGGATAATCAGGTATTGCCACTGTGAGATGACTACCTTTCTCATGCTGTTATGTGAGTTGAGCACTATACAATTTTTTTCTGTCCTTAAGCATAATCAGAATAGTGTGTTACCAAAGGCCTATCATCACAAGGAAGGGGCAAGAGTGATCAGATAAAATACAACTATCTGCTTTTTTCCCACAGCAGAGTTGAATTTTTCATGATTCATTCTTATTCTAATTCCTAGTCTCCTCCTTTCTTTGGCCACATCATTAAACTTCTGGCAAGCTTTTACATTAAGGTACTCAGTAGTTCCCAGACTGCAAAGAGTAAAACCATAAATGTTTTTTGGGAAGTATGCCTTATACTCTCAAAGTTGTTTTGAAACATCCCTCCTGGTATTTGTAAGAGAGAAGAGAGAAGTTTGCTTCCTACCTTACTTATGGTTACAGAAATGTAAGGCCCACCCAGTACAAAGAAGCACAGTGGCAAAGAAAAATACAAGTCTTGTGAAGAGGTGAACTGGCCACCTAAATTGACGCCTGTGAGAAACTGCTTTCAAAGATGGCAAACCTAAGACAAAGCCAATAAGCTGGTCGACCATGCCCTCCCATCAACTAAAAGGAATTCTCTACTCACTCATCCTAATGACACAGTCCTGTCTTCATGAAAGCAGCGAAAGCCAGGCCTCCAGCAGTCAGACCACAGTGAAGGTTTCTACTGCTGGTGAACCTTCCTGCTCTGGGGCCTTGGGAAGGTTGCTGTCACTGACACTGGAGAAGGAATATATGTTCTTGAAACTTCTTGAGGACCTCTTAACTCATTCATTACTGATGTCTAGAGGCACTGCTTGAATGTAGTTGATTCTCAATATTCATAGTAGTTATGTTCTATCAAATCACTCCCAACACTGAATGAGTGATTACTGAGCCAGTGCTCCTAGGGGAAACACAAGGTTACATCCTGTCAGCATCTGGTCACATTTTCGTCAACCAATCAATACATAACCTTGCTTTATGTGCATTTCTGTTTTAAAATATCTTATTTAATATACATTGCTGATTCATTAACATTGGATTCACAGCCAAAAGCCCTATAACTGAAGCCTGAATAAAGCTTACATAACACACATATTTTTCCATAAGGAAATTTTTTCCCTAAGTTCTGTTACAACCTTCTTTTTCAAAAATTGTGGTAAAACATACATAACAAAGTTGACTATTTAACCATTTTTAACTGTACAGTTCAGTGGCATTAAGTACATTTACACTGTTGTGCTACCATGAGCAACATCCATCTCTAGAACTTTTTGATCTTCCCAACTGAAAACTCTGTATCTACCGAACAGTGGCTTTCCCCCATCGCACTCCACCCCTCCTCCAGTCCCTGGCAACCACCGTTCTATTTACTTTTCATCACAGCCTGCCTGTGCCTGGGAGCACAGCACTTCTGCACTATGCTTGGGGGCCACTTTGAACAGCAGAATCACCCCAAAAAAACCACGCAAAAATGTGAAAAAAAATGATGCTATAGAGATTGCAAAAAGGGCACTTATTAAGCATGAGGGCTGAAACAAGGCAGAGAATTGCCTTGGTTGACCTGAACTGGGTGGGATCCTGTGCTGGAAGCCTCAAATTTTTCGCTGCTCTGTGCATGTGTGTGAATGACTATAAAAGCGCTATGGGTATTGATTACAGAGTAAAAAATAAGTTTCGGCAATGAGACAAATTTACAAACATGGAATCCGTGAGTAATGAGCATTGCCCATGTGGAAATGACAACAACCTTTGTTTCCTCTATTCCAGGTAGTAAGAATAAACAGCTGAAATGTGTCTTGTGATAGGGCTGCCTTAGAACATTTTACTAGAGAGCTAGCCTACGTGAATTGATGATTGGCAGCTACAAACTGAAGCAGTTCTAGTTCATGTGGAGGATAAATTTAAGCATAATCTCAAACCCCTCTGCATGAAACAAAGACCAAGTACTCAAGTACTAGTTATCAATCACTTATTGTGTGACAGGCAGAATTCTCAGCAATTTACATGTATTATTGAATTACATCCCCCGCAAAACTCTATGAGGAAACTGAAGGTTAGAGAAGTTAAGTATCTCATCCATTATTACATAGTTAGAAGTGGCAAAATTGAGATTTGAACTCAGGTCTATCTGACTGCAGAACCTGAGGTCCCAACTGCTATGCAATTCTAATAGAGTTAAAAAGAAAAAGATTTGATTTACTCAGAAGTATATAGAAGCATATGTTACAATCATTATAACATTACAAAGATTTATATGCTGAAAAATAAATTTACCAAACAAATAAAACTTTATAAGCCTGATCTAATACTGCTCCACAACAAAGAATATCTGAAATTTTTCAGGGCATCTGGTTTGTGTCTGGTTTTCCTTAATCTTTAATGATGGGCAAATCTAATGCATTATGTAAGGCCATTTTTTTTCTCAAGAGATGTAGATACCTCTTAAGAATTTGATGAAAATGCATTAACTTTTCAGGCTACTGAGTTGCATTTTAGTGCACTGAGGCAGTAAATTAGTGTACAATGTGCAAAAGTAGTGACCTAAAAAAATGAATATTTGATATGAACCACTGCATTCTCTTGGAAAAAAAAGGAATGGATTAACTCTCTCAGGAGTCCTTAGCTTCCCCAAAAGAAGTAGGAAGAAAAAATCTCCTGTGGCCTGGAAACAGCTTCTGTTTCTCGCTGGCTATGTTTGTTTAGCTCTTTAATAGTTCATTTGATTAGATCTTGTGGCTCCCAAAGCTAAGGTTGAGAGTTTGATCCCTACAGAGGCCACTTAAATTTAGAGAACAAAAAGCTCTATTCTCTGCTCCCAGACCTTACCCCAAATCCCTGCCAGGTGTCTGCCCTCTGGTCAAATGAGAAACTGGCAAAGGGGTGCAAACCTAGCACAGTATTGGGAAATAGAAGAATGGGCACCCTTTATTATGGTGCTCCTTTCCTTTTATGTGTCCACAATATTTGGATATAATTTATAGAGAGTAGATACTACGTTTTTTCTTTTACCACTGGAAATCTGAGGAAAACTTCATTACCAGTCATAAAATTCATTATCTTAAGCTTATTCTAAGTTACTCTAAGCTTATTCTAAGTTCAGAGAGCTGACATTATCCTCTTGGTAATAAACAACGACAAAAACACATCCTCTGAGCAATATTAATCTGCAACTTTGGGATAGGAAATAATAGTAATCGGTCAATTTTCATATGAATAAAAGATATTAAATTATTTAAAAATAATTCCATGAGCTGTTTAATATTAAAGTAAGTATGATTTTCGTTATGTGTTAAGAATTTATTCAGGTAAACAAGTTTCTCAAATTATAGCCGAAAATCTTTTACTAGTATCACCATCTTAACTTTAAATTTAAAATTTAAATCTGTATTTCCCTAATCACACAGTACTAAAAATAATTTACTACAACAAATAAAAAATCCTTTTACTTCAAATCCTTGCCTAAATAATATAAAATCATTTTATTTTTTGAGGAAAAGACATTTCAACTTTTTAAGCATGAAGTGTAAATTAAGATCTACTTATTTAAATTATAATTTTAAAGTTTCACATATAAAGATGAACAAGATCTAAGTGTATAGTTTATATTACTGTTAACATAGATTTTAATTTTTCAAATGTCACATATATCTTTCATTATTTGTAGATTTATTTCTTTTATGAAGTAGTCAAATGAATCAGCTCACCCTTGACTGTAACAAAATACTGTTTGGTGACTTGTGACAGACAGGGTTTTAACCTCTGACAGCAAGATTCATTGTGGAGCAAGAGCCAATCATAGATCCTGACGACACTTGTCTCATCAAAGTTGGAATATAAAAAGCCACTTGGAATACAGTATAAAAGATTCACTGGTGTGGCAAGTTGTCTCTCAGACTGTGCAGGCATTAACATTTTGCTTGGCATTACTCAAAAGCAAAAGAAAAGCAAAAGGAAGAAATAAGAACAAGGGAAAAGATTGTATTGATTTTTAAATCATGCAAAAACTGCAAATCTATGTTTATATTTACCTATTTATGCTGATGGTTGCTGGTCCAGTGGATCTGAATGAGAACAGCGAGCAAAAGGAAAATGTGGAAAAAGAGGGGCTGTGTAATGCATGTATGTGGAGACAAAACACTAAATCCTCAAGACTAGAAGCCATAAAAATCCAAATCCTCAGTAAACTTCGCCTGGAAACAGCTCCTAACATCAGCAAAGATGCTATAAGACAACTTTTGCCCAAAGCTCCTCCACTCCGGGAACTGATTGATCAGTACGATGTCCAGAGAGATGACAGCAGTGACGGCTCCTTGGAAGATGATGATTACCACGCTACGACGGAAACGGTCATTACCATGCCCACAGAGTGTGAGTAGTCCTATTAGTGTAGAGCAACAGTTCTGCTGACTGTTGTTCTAGTGTTTATGAGAAACCGATCTATTTTCAGGCTCTTTTAACAAGCTGTTGGCTTGTATGTAAGTAGGAGGGAAAAGAGTTTCTTTTTTTTTCAAGATTTCATGCGAAATATACTAATGAGACTGAAAGCTGCTGCATAATTTGTCTCCTTAGAGAGCTAAGAAGCTAAAAATAAAAAATAAAATGCTTGCATAGCATTAATGTTATATAGTTTAATGTGACAACTATAACATGCTTATGCTTTCATAGCTTAATACCACCAAGGTAAGGATTGGGAGATACTACAAGCAATGTGAAAAACCTGAAATTTTTTAACTACATGAAATTTCATAACTGCATTTGGTTGTCTGAAATATGCATTTATAATAACAGGTTTTTTTCATAATAAAGAGAACTGAAAGAAATTTGTAGGTGTTGAAGCCTATTTGGACATTTGCTGAACACCTAGAATGACTTCCGTTATTCAAAACTATTTCTCACAGTGTTTTTATGTTCTTCACAAATTAAAGTTACCTAATTTTTAAAGCTATTACAACACTGGAAAATATGAAAAAATATTTTTTAATAAATTTAATGTATTACTAAGAGCAATGATGAAGTAAACATAGCATAATAATAATCATGAGCTAATTATCAGAAAATGCTAGGAAATAAACATTTTAATTGAGTAGGCTATGGCTCACGAAGTCCCACTTATACCTTGACCATGGTACTATTGTTGAGAGTACCCGATCTGCATATTTCCAGGCAGGCACATGCTTAATAACCTCCTAAAGTATTATTTTACTCTTCATAGGACGGAGGACTATTACCTGTAGTATCTACATTGCTTCTGGAAGATAATATACGTCATACCATTCCTGTTGCAGGCAGTTCAAAACTATACTCAAGGAAAGGGGGACAGGCACCTTAACAGAGAAGGCATGACAAGAAAGAGTTTTGTGCCATATGTCTGTGATCTTGCTTTATAGAGTGGTTTACCCACTTTAAACTGGACTCAAAACAGTTTCAAAATCTTGTTTTTCTTATTAAGTAATTAGGTTATAATGCAATGAATAATTTTCCTTTAAGACTATGCTATCAGATAATCCTGGAGTAGATTTGCCTTATTTATAAACAATCTTGGAAAACCAAAAGGAAAGAAATTTCTAAGTGCTTCTGCTTACAATGACAGCCTGGCCCCAAAGACAGTGTTTTCTAAGTTTTGAGATAGCCTGAATGCAACATTTAGATTTTGGTGCTACTTACCTGCTAGTTTTGTTCCTTTAAAAGGCTATCCCAGCACCCAAACATAACAGATGTACTATATTTTCTACTAATTCCTGAGGCTCAGTTGCTCAGTGTCTTGTCCCCAGGTAATTCAGGCCTGGGGGAAGGGTTCCTTCTTCCAGACTGATTGGTACAGCTGCTCAGTAAGTGTAACTACTCAGATTCCCAAAGAATTCTAAGTGGATGTTCCTCCACAGTTTCTCTTGTTCTCTCTAATCATCATCATCTTAAAATTTCATCCAGTTTTCATTCCTTAATAGAATTTTCCTTAGTCCACAGTTCTCTGGAGAGGAAGTAGGTTCCTCCTAAACAGCTGAAAAAACATACATCTAAGAAAATCTGAAAAGCTATAGTAATTATTTTATTTGATAGTTTTCTGAGTTATGAATGAAATTCCACATTTTTTTTTCATTTTAAAAGACTAAATGTTACACATTATTCCAATAAACATGCTCATTGATTAATATGGAGGAGTTTATTCATCTGTCATGAAAAATGATTTCAGTAACTCTTTTTTTCTTATTCATTTATAGCTGATCTTCTAATGCAAGTGGAAGGAAAACCCAAATGTTGCTTCTTTAAATTTAGCTCTAAAATACAATACAATAAAGTAGTAAAGGCCCAACTGTGGATATATCTGAGGCCAGTCAAGACTCCTACAACAGTGTTTGTGCAAATCCTGAGACTCATCAAACCCATGAAAGACGGTACAAGGTATACTGGAATCCGATCTCTGAAACTTGACATGAACCCAGGCACTGGTATTTGGCAGAGCATTGATGTGAAGACAGTGTTGCAAAATTGGCTCAAACAACCTGAATCCAACTTAGGCATTGAAATCAAAGCTTTAGATGAGAATGGTCATGATCTTGCTGTAACCTTCCCAGGACCAGGAGAAGATGGGCTGGTAAGTAATTACTGAAAATAACATTCTAAAAAGTTTATGTTTTTATTCATAATGTGAATGAATAGTAGTGGAAAACAACTACCAGTTTCCTATGCTCATAAGCCAGACAAAGGTATCTTACCCCGATGGTAGCCCTGTACCCAATAAAAGTAGGTGTCCAATTTCATATCCTATGAAACACTCTCTTGATACTTTTAGTTTGCATGAGGACTTAAAGAAAAAAGTTACACCATAATCCTTAACTTCTTAAGGAATTCTTTTGAATTGGGAATGAAATATAAAGTGCTTTTCATTGATGTGCTATATGATGATATAAATAAAAACATGAAGTCTTCATAGTGGATTCTAGGACAGACCCAACAAAACATTTTTTTCCCTAGAAGAGTACCAAACATGTTAACATTTTTTTGGCTTAATAAAGTGGAAAAAAATAAACTCTAAAATTATAATTGAAATAAAATGCTTTTAATTATATCAACTAAATACAATATGTTTAGACTTATATGCTATTACACATACTATATTTAAGATCCCTCAAGATAAATGTTCCTTATTTTCTAGGCTGTTGATGCACTGATGTATATGTGGATTACTCTGTGAATTACCCTTAATAAAATTTAAAATTTTGGGGTAGTTAACCTGTACCAACAAGCTTATTTCTGAACTGTCTTACTATTCTTTTGCAAGAGTTTACTTGGATAATGCCAACTAATTTAATATCAGGTCAAACAGAAGACAATGCCTTATATATTATAAAAATTAATAAAACCATTTAAAACCTAGTATAAATTTAGAGTTACTCACTCTTCTGGCTTATCTATGCTTGTGTTTACTTCTGTTTTCAAAAACTTATTTAATGTGACCATATCTTATACTTCCATTTATTGATATAATTTACAACAAAAGATTATACTTGCAAGCAATGTGTTAACTTTTCAGTTTTAAAATGGTCTTGTTTGTAAAGAATATATAATTAGTAAGTCATATCTACTTTAAATGAAAACATATTCTTTGAGATTATACAATTTTCCAAGTGATCTATTTTTCTTTAAATATGCTACATAAAATGTTACTGACTCCCCAAATGATGTTATTATTTTTTTATAATCTTAATACCAATAATTACCAGGTCTATTTTGATTTTGATACAGGATAAAAACTACTATTAATTATTTAGGAATGTGTTCTTTTTTATAGACAGAATTTTAATGATCAAAGTTGGTGCTGTGACAGAGGTTTTATTTATTATTAAACAGACGGTTAATATGATGTATTCCTCAGACTTTTCCATATAAAAGGAAAGAATGTCTCAAATGCATGAAGAGATTGGGGTGGGGGAAGGATTAGCAAATTATTGTTTAAATATCTGAACAGAAACATTTTTCAGTGAAAGAATGAAGGAAATATTATCATATCCTCTTCTGAATCTGTCCCTCCCTCTCTTGGAGTTGGTCATTCCAACCCAATATATCTACCACTACCTTCATCACCCTACCTTCCTTTTTCACATTACAATCTGTACAGTGCTGGGTGGTAACTATTTTGGTTTGGCGTTAATATCCAAGGATCCCTGAATAAGATCTAGTGAATGGAGGATGGAAGAGTATACCTATCCCTCCAGGAGTCATCAGACATATTTTGCCACCATATTTAACCAACAAGCAGGAAGAGAAAAGCTAGCTTTTCCCCTTCCTCCTTTCTTCCCTCCTCCCTTTCTCTTCTTCTCCCTCTCTCCCTTTCTTGCCATCAATATTTTCAGAGCATCTATTATGTGCCAGGCATTCAGATACTCAAACTGGGGAAAACGAGAATAAGCAAGACAAAGATCTGACCACAGGGGAATTTGTATTGCTGCTATAGTCTTTTGAGCCATAAGGGAAGTATCAACCCTAGTGTAAATTAAAATTCCTTAATGCTGTGGCAACATTAAAACATAAAAACAAATGTGGCAGAAGCAAAATGATTAGTTTCTTTCTTCAACAACAAGTGCTTGAGGTAGGAAGGTGTTTCAGGATCTATTACTAACTTTTCTTTCCTTTTCACACAGAATCCCTTTTTAGAAGTCAAGGTAACAGACACACCAAAAAGATCCAGGAGAGATTTTGGACTCGACTGTGATGAGCACTCCACAGAATCTCGATGCTGTCGTTACCCTCTCACTGTGGATTTTGAAGCTTTTGGGTGGGATTGGATTATTGCACCTAAAAGATATAAGGCCAATTACTGCTCTGGAGAGTGTGAATTTGTATTTTTACAAAAATATCCTCATACCCATCTTGTGCACCAAGCAAACCCCAGAGGTTCAGCAGGCCCCTGTTGTACTCCCACAAAGATGTCTCCAATTAATATGCTATATTTTAATGGCAAAGAACAAATAATATATGGGAAAATTCCAGCCATGGTAGTAGATCGCTGTGGGTGCTCATGAGATTTATATTTGTTTCATAACTTCCTAAAAAGTGGAAGGCCTTCCCCTCAACAATTTTGAAACTGTGAAATTATGTACCACAGGCTGTAAGCCTAGAGTATGCTACAGTCACTTACGCACAAGCTACAGTATATGAACTAAAAGAGAGAATATATGCAACGGTTGGCATTTAACCATCAAAACAAATCATACAATAAAAAGTTTTATGATTTCCGGGTTTTTTAAACTTGGAGATCAAATTCCATTTATGTTCATATATATCACAACATATGCAGGTAAATGAAAGCAATTCTCCTTGTGTTCTGGTGAATTAAAGGAGTATGCTTTAAAGTCTATTTCTTTACAGTTTCATTTAATATTGACAGAAAAATCTATATGTAGTATTGGTAAAATGCAGGATTGTTATATACCATTATTTGAATCATCCTTAAACACTTGAATTTATATTGTATGATAGCATACTTGGTAAGATAAGATTCCACAAAAATAGGGATGGTACACCATGTGCAAGTTCCCATTCCTATTCTGATTGATACAGTACATTAACAATTCATGTCAATGGTGCTAATACAATAGGCTGAATGGCTGATGTTATCAGGTTTATCAAATAAAATACATTGAGTAAAGTAATGTTTCTCCTTTCTTCAGGTGCATTTTCATACTCCTCCAAATGGGGAATGGATTTTCTTTAATGAAAGAAAAATCATTTTTCTAGAGGTCTGGATTCAATTCTGTAGCATACTTGGAGAAACTGCATTTACAAGGCAGCCAAAAAGTATTCATTTTTATCAAAATTTCAAAATTATAGCCTGCCTTTGCAACACTGCAGTTTTTATGATGAAATAATGGAAATGACTGATTCTATCAATATTGTATAAAAAGACTTTGAAACAATTGCATTTATATGATATGTATACAATATTGTTTTGTAAATAAATGTCTCCTTTTTTATTTACTTTGGTATATTTTTACAGTAAGGACATTTCAAATTAAGTATTAAGGCACAAAGACATTTCATGTACGACAGAAAAGCAAATGCTTATATTTCGGAGAAAATTAGCTGATTAATGTGGTCTTAAAACTCCATATGCTAATGGTTAGATGGTTATATTACAATCATTTTATATTTTTTTACATTATTAACATTCACTTACGGATTCATGATGGCTGTATAATGTGAATGTGAAATTTCAGTGGTTTACTGTCATTGTATTCAAATCTCAACGTTCCATTATTTTAATACTTATAAATATTATTAAGCATACCAAAATGATTTAACTCTATTATCTGAAATCAGAAAAATAAACTGATGATATCTTAAGAATTGTTAATTTTATTTTATAATTTGATAATGAATATATTTCTACATATATTTACTTCTATTTTGTAAATTAGGATTTTGTTAATCAAATACATTATACTTATGACTAAGTGAAATTATTTCCTACATCTAATGTGTAGAAACAATATAAATTATATTAAAGTGTTTTCATGTTTTTTGAAAGACACAACAGTTTTATGTTATAATGATTAATTCTGGATTTTTGGTTTTCACTTTATTGTAAAAGTTTAATGATTTAGCACAAAAGTTTGGTTTAGAAATTTTAGGTCTGCTATTCTAGTTTCTCATGAGTGAAATTCCTGTTAAATTGGTTCTGGTCAAGTTGCTTTAAACATACAAAAGCAAGGGCTAGTTACATCTGTTTCATTTCTCTTTATCTTGACCTGAAAACTATTTATATGTTTTCATAGTTTCAATTTCCAAATGCATTGCAGTTGGCAAGGGTATATGGTCCTAGAGTTACAAGTTCTACTGAAGCCACAGGGACACAGGGAAACTGCATCTTTTTCCTAGCACTTAACGATACTGGCACATTTATCTGAGTTTTGGGGGCACAAATTTTCAAACTAAATTGAAAAATAATTATAAAGTGCCTAGAATACACCCCTGGCCAATTTAATAGCTTAGCTCTAAAGCAGTAACTACGTCTAATGAAGGAGGTGATTAAAATTTTGTCTAGTGTTATGGTTCTTAAATAAATAATTTATAATTATTATAACCATGAAAGATATTACAGCAATTTACACTCATACAAAGTGCAGTACTTTTTCTAATTCTGATACTGACATATTTAACACTGACAAGGCTGGAGCTGTAAGGGAGTTGTCCCTGTGGGGGGAGGAGCCAGCTGCGGTGACGGGGTAAGGCCACTTTTCAGTTGCACATATCAGAACATACTTCTTCCAGGGCCATGAATATACATGACCTCAAAGTCTGGGTCAGCAGGCCATTAACACACCTTAGGCTCTGGAGCACAAATAACTGGGGACCTTGATCCCTACAGTGGGAACTGTGAGGAAGGAACACCCTCCGTTTCCAAGGACCCAGTTTCAGGACTCCCCAACCTTTATATTCATCCTTACCATGGAACCCCAGGATCACATCACTAACCTCTCCATTTGGTAGCCCACTTCAAAACACATATGACCATGAAAGAAAGCATCAGGACCAATTTGTTTTATGACAAGACCTGGGCATTTCTTTTTCTATTTTGCCTAGGCCCTAGGAATGGCAAAGGCGCTCTGCTATTCTGCCTATGGGCATGTCACTTTCATTTTCAGCACCCCAAGAATATTCACTTGTGATATGTGACACTAATCCCTGAAATTTTCAGAAAACATTATGTAAAGTTCAATGTAGTGTATCAGTTTTAATATTCTGAATGTTTTGTAATACTTCTCATACTTCCCACAAACCTATGTTAGTTTAAGAAAACAGTAAAAATAAAAACAAACAAAAAACCCTTTCAAACTCTATGGTTCCTTTTGTATTCAAGTTGGTTTTTGCACTTCTGTAGAGAACTTTATTTTCTTAAAATCAAAAGGCAACCTTTTGACATTGACAGTAGCTAGATTAGAACTCAATTATTCTATACCCCCAATGAAAACAAATCTATTTCACTGTAAAGCACCATATACTCATTTAAGAATGTCAATGACCCTTTTGGGTCTGGTGGGACACTCTCACCATGAAAAAGAAAACTCACAATTTGGTATATAATTTCAGGGAGCTCAGGGTCTTCTTAGAGCTCATTCATAGAATCTAGTTTATTTTCCTTCTTAAGATAAAAATTATTTATGAAGTAATAAAGTATACTTATAAGGGCCTGCTTCCCAATTAATTAGTTTTGATTCTTAACCAACTGAATGTTTGAAAAGGAAAATAAGTATCAAATCAGCCTGGAAGTCTTAACATGGCTAAAATACTTGCTAATTACCAAAACATTCTATGTTTCTTAAAGATCATCCAATCGTCAACTGGCAAGTCTGAGATAGATTAAACTAGACAGCTGAATAAAAAGCACTTCAAATTATGAACTCACATTCTTTTTATGTGTCAAAACCAAAATCAATAAATCATCAGGGCTTCTGATGTCTGGGTGTCAGAATTAGGAGGGGATGAGATGATAATATTTACTGAGCACCAGATTTGTGCTAGGAACTTTCCTGACATGCGCAATGTAGGAGACATTATTGTCCCCAGTTTATAGAAGAGAACTCTGAGGAACTGAGACAATAGGAGGTACCTCAGTGGCTGGTCTGAATTTGAATTCAGAGCAGTTCGATACGATGATTCATTGCTCTGGTTACACCAATTCTTCAACAAGTCCTAATGAAAGAGTGAAACTATATTTTTTAATGTTTATAATTTGTAATATACCCTTATATATGTTCAGCATTGGTTTCTGCAAATGTTGTGAGGCTGCATTTTAATGAGGGAGGTTAGAGTTGGTATTATGAGAAGGTGGAAGAAGAGCAGGTGATTAGCAAAGCAGAGAAATGTACAAACAGATAGAAGTGGGTCAATGTCATAGGATGTGAGAGTTGGAATAGGCCTTAGAGATCATCTAATTTACACGTGACAGAACTGAGGTCTAAAGAGAGGGTTGCCCAAAGTCATAAAGTGAATTGGTTCAAAAACTGCAACAAGAGTTCTGAAATGCTAGAGTAGAGTGGATGGTGGGTCAGAGTGAGAAGAATGATTCCAAAAGACAGAATGCAGGAGAGCTAAAAACAAAAAAAAAGCTCTGAGTCATGGTTTGTCAGCTGGGGAATGTCAATACTGGGCACTAACTAAAGGTCCATAAGATTATAACAGTTTACATCTATCTTTTTTTTTTTTTTGCAATACGCGGGCCTCTCACTGTTGTGGCCTCTCCCATTGCAGAGCACAGGCTCCGGACGCACAGGCTCAGCAGCCATGGTTCACGGGCCCAGCCGCCCCGCGGCATGTGGGATCTTCGCGCACCGGGGCACGAACCCGTGTCCCCTGCATTGGCAGGCAGACTCTCAACCACTGCGCCACCAGCGAAGCCCTTTACATCTATCTTTTATCAACCTGGAGATTATCTTGGACAAATAGACTCTAATGGGAAATCTATGGTAGTATGTGATTAAAACCACTACTTTACTGTGTACAGTAATACAAATTGAAATAATAATAACTTTCAAAGTCCCCTCACATTAATGATGTAATTTTATCTTCATTATGCTGGAACTTAAGTATTATTATTATGCCTATTTCATAGAGGGAACTGAGGCTAAATTAAATTAATCAAATTGCCCAAAGAAATGCAGCATTTATATTTGTATATTAATTATATAAGAAATAGAAATAGAAATCAAATAAGTTACACTTGTTTGACCATTCATTCCAATACTACTCATTAAAAATGTAGCATGATAAAAAAAATTCCATTTAAAATATCCAACAATCACTTTAAAAAATAAGACACATGGATACTATCCAGTAATATAACTAAGAAATTAAACCATAGGCTAAAATGTGATAAGCAAGTCATGACTTGCCTGGCACATGACGTATGGTGTTGAAATTTCATTTGCATGGTCATTCAGTTCCAGTTTACACACTGCAAAATATATCAAATTAAACTATACTAATTTTGGTCATCCCTGAGTATGATGTCAAGCAATGCGAAGTGGTACTAAATTTAGTTCATTCATGCCTAGGTGGAATTTTGCAGAGGAAGTCTTTGAAAAATTAATACATTTTCATTAGACAGCATTCATTTATAGCAAGATTATCTTTGTTACAATTTAAAACACTAGATAGAGGGATTATTTATATATATTTTACTGGATTACCTACCAAAGACTTCAACGAATACCACATCCTGTCAAGAACACAGGATGTTCTTCAATGTAAGACTTGACATATGAAGCTGCCTAATTTATCTGACAAGCATAAAATGTATGTGTAATAATAATGATAGACAATTCCCTAATCCTCTGTTACAATGGCTGAGTAGTTCACTTCCGCTATGGTTTAACATTACACCAAGTATTCCTGATACAGAAATACATAGTTTGGTAATGAAGCAAAGAAATACATACTAAGTTTTCATTGATTACAATTTTGGATTACTGTAAGATAGAAAAGTTTTTTTAACAGTATGATGCTATTATCTTTATTCTATAATAAAGGTGATTATTTATTAAACACACACATATATTTACTTTCTTGAAAAACTGACTTTAATAACATTTTCTTTTATTAGTTCTGCATATGCACTATAGGCAAAACACTATTCGTTGGAATTAACTTACAGAGATTTAAAACATATTCCCAGATTCAGATCTTAACGAGATCTGTTGGAGAGTTCTCCTGAGAAGGGCCAACAGATAAACTTGATTCAATTAATCTTAAAGGTAAGCTTTAAACCAAACATATGAAGAGATTAACCTACTAATTCACATTTTTAATTTGTCTTCCTAACCATTCAAGATTATTTGATTAAGAAAACTTTCTTCCTATAATGTTATATTCTTTTTTTTTTTTTTTTTTTCTAACATCTTATGAAGGACCCTATTCAGAACAAAATCTGATTATGCGGTTTTGGCCATGGATCCTCCACAAGACTTTCCCAGATCCGCTCCCACGGACACTAACTCTGACTAAGAAGCCAAACGTCTCTTGGCTCTATTCCCATGGAACTCAGAATTTTGGCATTACCTCTCCACTAGCCAAAAACAAAACATGTCAATACAGGAACGTTTGCCTACATCATGACATCAGATCCTCATAATGCTGAGACAGAATTCTGAAAGTGAAAATCAAGCATAAAACACCAATTTACTGAGCACACTGAAGTGACTGTGGGAGAAAACCCAAATTGTTAAATGGAAACAATCAGGCAGTCATTGAGGCAACTGCTTGGCTTGAGCTCCAAGAATATCTTCCTGAAAAGCTGCATACTTCTCAGCAGCTCAAGAAATGGCATGAGTTATGTGGCTGCCTGCACCCTAAGTAAAGGATTCTACGGAGGAAACTTAGCCATCTTGGGCTCTGAACCAGGCCAGGTGCCATGGGATAGAAATTAGAGCAAAAAAGAACAAATGACAGTACTGCTTCCCACTTGTAGATGTTCCCTGGCAGCAAGTAAAATTGTCGCAAAGTCTAAAATCTATCAGGACCTATGTCTTATGCATTAGTGAATTTAAGTTCCTTACAGCTCCAGAGTCAGAAAAAATTCCAAGGAAGTTGCATAGGACTGATGGGAAGCTAGCTAGGTTCCCATCTACTCATAGGCCAGGATGCATCCCTATGACTGAAATACCTTGCAGAAAAAATTCCAAGGAAGTTGCATAGGACTGATGGGAAGCTAGCTAGGTTCCCATCTACTCATAGGCCAGGATGCATGCCTATGACTGAAATACCTTGCACCAACTGGGACTCTCCTGGGCGAATAGCCCTGCACTGCAGGGCCAGCAGAGCTCTCTCCTTTGCTCACAGAGGTGGGTAGACTGTGAATAGTGAGCCCCACCTTGCTTTTTACCAGAGGTTTGAACAAAGAATCCTGGTATTGGCCAAAGAGAGCAGTGTCATTTCAGAATTTGTGCCAAAGGCTGGAATTTAGCTTTATATCTGTTGGTACAACATGTATTGTGTTGACACAATGTATCTGTTAACCAGGTACATTACCTGGTTAGTGTCCTTGGGCTTCATATATTCTGTTCAGACTGGCAAGAAACAAACTGCCTGTTGGACCTTGGACAAGAAGCATGAGCATTTACTTACAAGGGACAAACACATTACATAGATATTAATATCTCCATTTTTAGAATGATGAAGTTGAGGTTCAGAGATGATTGTAATTAAGTGACTAAGACAGGTGCGTATATGATGGGAGAAATACACATACAAATGTAGAACTAACACAACATTGTAAATCAACTTTACTTCAATTAAAAAAGTAAAAATTAAAAAGGGACTTACTCTCCTTGCTAAGCAAATAAGTAAATAAAACTAAAAAGGGACATACTATATAGTATGGGAAACTATACTCAATATTTTGTAAAATATAAGGGAAAAGAATCTGAAAAAGAATATATATATAGGAATATATATATAAGTATATATATATAAAAGAATATATATAGGAATATATATAAAAAAGAATATATATATAAATGAATCACTGTGCTGTACACCTGAAACTAACATATTGTAAATCAACTATACTTCAATTTAAAAAAGATAAAATTGAATAAAATAGCCAAAAAACCCTGAAAATGTACAAGTACAGTTTTTCAGCTATTAGTTCAGGTGTGAAAAAATGTAATTTTCTACTTGTTGTAGAACTGATATCAGCTTTTACCTCAAACCCATTTGTGCTGTATCACCATTTCTACTTTATAGAGGCACTGTCATGTCAATGGCAACTGCTCTTATAATGCTTTTCATGTCCATGGATCTCACCCAGAAAATGATGAACGATATCCCCCTACTCTCAAGTCTCCAAACTCAGAGGAGTGTAATGTGTCTCTTTTCTTTACGTCCAGCTCAGCCTATGAAGTACGGCATCAAGAAAGATCACTGTCTAAAACTTCTCTCTTCCCATCAAATTCACTCCTATCATAAGCTCATGAGATCTTTATGTGAGAAGATATAGGAATAGGTTCTGGCTATCTGGATCTACTTACTAACACTTTATATTTCATACCTGAACCCTAGACCCTTGAACTTAAAATTTTGTTAAATACTACTATCTTTTTTTTTCCTGATTCTGATCTGAAAAGTACCTCCTGGAAAAATGTAACCTTTTAATAAATCACAGCGTTCATTCTAATAATAAAAATGTAAATTAAAATTACATACTATCCTTTCATCTACAAATGTACTAAATTTTTATGTTAATATCTACTGTTATTAGTAAGGTGATCAGCAATGAACACTCTAAATATTGCCTATAGAAAGGCCCTGACCAGTTGCCTTCCAATATTTAACAAGATCCTTAAAAGGTTCTATACAGTAATTTTTTTTGTGTGTGGTACGCAGGCCTCTCACTGTTGTGGCCTCTCCTGTTGCAGAGCACAGGCTCCGGACGCGCAGGCTCAGCGGCCATGGCTCACGGGCCCAGCCGCTCCGCGGCGTGTGGGATCTTGCCGGACCGGGGCACGAACCCGTGTCTCCTGCATCGGCAGGCGGACTCCCAACCAACCGCACCACCAGGGAAGCCCTATACAGTAATTTTACTTCTAAAATTTTATGCAAAGAAAACAAAGATGCAAATGTTTATGTAAAATCACAATGTTATTTACTCTTTTTTAATATTGGAAATAATGTATCCAACAATGAGGAATGGTTACATTGATTATGATAGGTAACAATAGCATATTAAAATTTAAAGACAACCTGAGGGCCCAGTAAACACCACGAGGATGAAAGAGAGAGGGAGATAGAATCTAAGTCTTCACTGATATTACTGAGCTACTGATCTTACTTTACCTAGAGCTGCCTTACATCTGGACTTATATGAGATAATTGAT
The DNA here is from genome assembly GCF_026419965.1 of Kogia breviceps. Classification (NCBI taxonomy): domain Eukaryota; kingdom Metazoa; phylum Chordata; class Mammalia; order Artiodactyla; family Physeteridae; genus Kogia; species Kogia breviceps. The sequence continues at coordinate 157,778,103 of NC_081311.1, read as the reverse complement.
TTTTCTACTGTTTAAGCCATATTTGGATTGGGGTTTCTATTATTTACAGCTGAAAGTATTCCAAATAAACATGTGTATAGCATATGTGTACATACATGTATCAGATATATATGATTATCTTTAATTCTAATAGATATTGCCAGTTTGTACCCTGTAGAGGTTGTACCAATTTATATTTCTATTAACAATGTATGAAGTTACCTATTTCCCCACACCCTCATCATTCTTAGTTCTAGTATGATAGGTAAAAAATGGTATCTGATCATGATTTTCACTGCATTTTTCTTATTTTGAGTGAGGTTATTAATCTTTTTATATTTAAGGATTATCTGTATTTCCTTTTCTGTTAACTATTTGCTTTTATCCTTTGCTTATTTTTTCTAGTAGGTTGTTAATATTAAAACAAAACCTATATATGTACTTAAGAAATTAGCTACTATTGGGGAATTCCCTGGTGGTCCAGTGCTTAGGACTCAGCACTTTCACTGCAGGGGCTGGGTTCAATCCATGGTCAGGTAACTAAGCGTTCACAAGCCCCAGGGCCCAGCAAAAAAAAAAAAAAAAAATTAGCTACAACTATTTCTTCCCAGATTTTCATCTGTCTTTTGACTTTGTGGTTTCTTGTTTTTTAATGCAGAATTTAAAATGTTTGTATGATGTTACATATTTTAGTCTTTTTTTATGGTTTCCAATTTTTTTCTTTTTCTTCTTTTTGGCTGTGCCACGTGGCTTGCAGGTTCTTAGTTTCCAGACCAGGGATTGAACCAAGGCCATGGCAGTGAAAGTGCCGAGTCTTAACCACTGGACAGCCAGGGGAATTCCCTGGCTTCCATTTCTTTTGTCATACTTAGAGCTTTTTACTCTATGTGTTTATATTTTTAATGTATCTTATAATTTCTTCTAATACATTTATAGCTTGTTATTTACTTTTGAATTCTTTAATCCATCTCAACTCTTATTTTATCATAGTGTGACATAGGAATCCAATTTATTTTTCTTCAGATGACTATCCATTTGTCACCATTTATAATACTGTCTTTCCCCTAGTGATCTGAAATGTGGAATGGTGCTAACTGGCCACTTACCCTGACCACATGGATCCTTAGAGGCAAAAAGTCATTTTTATAGAATTTATCAATAATAGAGGATGCCTAGGGTCAAATCAGTCATCCTCTTGAAATCTAACTACAATCAGTACAGATGAATATGAAAACAGTAGCATGATTGATGATAACAGGTTTTTTGTCCAGTCAAAAATGACCAGATTTATTCATGAATATTCATAATCATGCATATTCATATTCACACATTTATTCCATCAAAAATTTTAAGAGTCTAGTATTGTAATATTTTAATTCCTGCTTCACTGTAGGTGTGGGACATTTAGCCCACCACAACCAAGTCCATCCAGGACAGTGTCCCTCACCTCTCCTGAAGCTAAGAGCCCTACTCTCCAGGGAAAAATTATACATCCCTCCTCCCCCAGTCGCAAAGACTTCTCAGTCACACCACCCAATATATCATTCAGCCTCCTGAAGGAGCAATATTTTCCCTCCACTGTTATCAGAAGAGGAGGGCAAGAAAATTATTCAGTATGTCTCTGGTACTTTTCCTCTGAAATAACATAGTAATTCTGTTCATAGTTGTGTGATATCCTATCAGATTTTACCCATTCACTGAATCCTAAATACTACTGTAGGAACTGTAGAGAGAGGAGAGGAGAGGAATAAATCATGCTTCTTTTTCAAGGAGCTCACAGTCTAGTGAGAGCAGAAAAGCACACAGTCAACTTTAATAAAATGTGACAAATGGTTTACACAGGGTGCTGTGGGAGAGAAGAGGAAAGTCATCTCAGCCACACTGGGAGTTCACCGAAGACTTAAAGGAGAAGGTGACATTAGCAATGTCTTTAATAATGAATAAAAGTTTGATGGATGAGTAAGGAGAATAAGATAAATGAGAAAGAAAAAGGAAGAAGGGCATTCCAAAGCAAAGCCCCCTCCTCCAACACACATACACATGAATGCAGGCATGAAAGAGCATGATGCCTTCCAGGTCCTGCGAGTATTTCAGAATGGTTGGCGGGATAGGGCCTTGGGCAGTGAGTGACAAGCAATGAGGCTCTAGGGGAAGACTGAATAGACTGAACCAGGGCATGCCTTGTATGTCTTTCTTTGGAGTTTGTATTTGATATTGTCAGTGATGAGAGCTAGTGAAACATTTTACACAGGGAGCAACATGGTTGGAAGTGCCATTTTTTTAAACTCACTTATTTTTTTTTGGAACTTTGCAACAGGTTTTTTTTTTTTTTTTTGCTTTATATCTATTACAGTGTTTGAAACCTAATGAAATACAGTTTTTTCTTCAAATTTGGATGTGTATATAAATATCATTTGTCTGGACTCAGCACACTCAATGCCATGGTTTCTTGGCCTATACCTGCTCTGAAATCATCAAGCTTTGTCTGTCTACCCACAGGTCCTGAGAACATGGAAGACAATAGCCAGAGTAAAAAACCCACTTTAAATAAGGTATTTAAAAATTGTGCCAAGGTCTCTCCCTTTCAATGTCAGATGAAGCCTATATATCCCTTCTCAGAATAATGATTTAAATTATTTTTAATTGTTTAAATAAATGGTTTAAATTATAATATATAATTATGGATATAATTATAAAATATTTTCAATGTGTCATGTAATAAAATCTGATAGCACAGAAACTTACTAAAATGAATAACAACATCTAGTAGTTAGTTGAATAACCATAATAATTGAAAAGTAGTGATGTGACCGAAAGGAGTTAATACCCCCAATACATAAACAACTCATACAACTCAACATCCAAAAAACAAACAACCTAATTAAAACATGGGCAGAAGATCTGAATAGACATTTTGTGAAGAAGATATACAGATAATCAACAGGCACAAGAAAAGATGCTCAACATCACTAATCATCAGAGAAATGCAAATCAAAACCAAAATGAGATATCACCTCATACCTGTCAAAATGACTATCATCAAAAAGACCACAAACAACAAATGTTGGTGAGGATGTAGAGAAAAGGGAACCCTTGCACACTTTTGGTTGGGAGTGTAAATTGGTGCAGTCACTATGGAAAACAGTATGGAGGTTCCTTAAAAACCTAAAAATAGAACTACCATATGATCCAGAAATTCCACTCCTGGGTATATATCTAGAGAAGATAAAAACACTAATTCGAAGATACATGCACTCCAAAGTTTATAGTAACATTATTTACAATAGCCAAGATATGGAAGAAACCTAAGTGTCCAGTGACAGAAAAATGGATACAGAAGATGTGGTACATCTGTACAATGGACCATTACACAGACATTAAAAAATACAATAAAATTTTGCCACTTGCAACAACATGAATGGACCTGGAGAGCACTATGTTTAGTGAAATAAGTTGGACAGAGAAAGACAAGTACTGTATGGTATCATTCGTATGTGGAATATAAAAAATACAACAAACAAATGAATATAACAAAACAGAAAAAAACTCACAGATATAGAGAACAAACTAGTGGTTACCAAGGTGGAGAGGGAAGATAGAGGTAGGGGATTAAGAAGTACAAACTACTATGTATAAAAGAAATAAGTTACAAGGATATATTGTACAGACAGAGAATATAGCCAATATTTTATAATAACTTTAAATAGAGTATAATCTATAAAATACTGAATCACTATGTTGTACACCTAAAACTAATATAATATTGTAAATCAATTATGCTTCAATAAAGATAAATAAATTAATTAAATAAATAAAAGTAGTGATGAGTATATATGAGATACCTGCAACAGCTACAATTTGATATGAAATATTTGTGATTTATGTTGGTGACATGGTGATAGATATTATGAAGAGTTTTGTGTTTTCAAGCCTATATTCAAAATGGAAAGAAATACTAAATTTTAATTAAATGTGAGCAAAAACAAAGATATAATTTTTCCCATCCAACTCTCAGCTCCTCTGAATTCTACACAATAGTATAAATTAAGGAGCCTAGGGGTGGAAATAGGGACAATGAATTCAATGAGAAATCTATCTGACTAGTCTAGAGGAGACGTGATGATGGTATGAGTAGTAATAGCTAATATTAATTGAGCAATTACTATATTCCAGGCACTGTTCAAAGTGCTTTATATGGTATTTCATCTGTAGACTTAGGGCCATTATTAACGTGTATTTTACAGGCAAAGAGACAGAAGAACAGAGAGCTAAGGAAATTTATTCAGTTCACACAGCCAGTTAGTAGCAGAACTAGGTTTTGAACTGGGATAATTTGACTCCAGAACCTCACTCTTGTCCACTACTGGGGCAGTAGAAATAGTGGTAGAAAATGAATTAGAAGCATGTGGGAAATAGGATGAACAGGACCCGGAGGAGGGAGAGAGGGGAATCTAAGGAGAAGTCCAGGTGAAGTGGGGACATTGTACCAATAATTGCCACCCATTTTTTTTCCTTCTTGGTAATTCTTCCCTCCCCTCACCATTTAGTCATTAAAGGTAAATCATGAGGCTGAGGATTATTGCTCCAGGAAAAGTAGAGAAAATACTAACTAGGAAATTGAGATATGATATTATTTTTTTTCTGGACCAAAGGAGAGAGAAAGGGAGTGAAAAAGGGAGAAATCACATCCAAATACCCTTGCTCCTTTTGGGGGTCAAAAATTGGCTGAAAGAGGTAAGTAGAGTAGAAAAATCCAGACAAATCTGAGAATCAAAGAACATTGGGGATGGTGCCCTGATTCCTATGTAGCATGGAAAGTCAGAGAGCTTTAAGAGAATTCCTCCACTTGACATGGTCCTATATCTAACATGATGTCAGAGCAGTTGAGTAGCAATGACTAAGAAGGTACCTAGACTAAGGGCATCCACATTCAATCCTGAACTCTCCAGATAGTTTGTGAGAAAGTATCCAAGAGCCACCAGGTCTCCAAGGAAGGATAGCTTGTTGAATGTGCTGCTGGATTGGTTGCTAGGTATATATGAGGATGACAAAGTACAGGGGCCTCTTAACTGAAGTCAATAGTGCTGTCATCAATAACACGTGTCAGAACAATGCTCCAAAAACCAGGTGAAACCAGCAATATATCAGTGCCCATACATACAGGATGCTCAGTCACCAGGGAGCCCAGCTAAATTAAAGCAGATGCATCAAGAGGAAAAGATGAGGCCCTGAGACCAGGCAATACAAACCATGTCAAGAAGAAGGCTGGGAGGGAGGACCAGAAAACACTCTTTAATGCCAGGAAGCTGGGTGAGCTTCTCTGCTCAGATTCATTTAGAAAAGCAGAATATGAGGAGGGGGAGAGCCTTTCTGAAGTGAGAAATACTGAAAAAGTAATAACCCCCCAAACCCTAAATTTTTTGTGATGTCTAATTTAGTTGTATTTTTTAAATTGTGGTAAAAAAAACCCCACATAACATAAAGTTTACCACCTTGGGCTTTCCTGGTGGCGCAGTGGTTGAGAATCTGCCTGCCAGTGCAGGGGACACGGGTTCGAGCCCTGGTCTGGGAAGATCCTACATGCCGCGGAGCAACTAGGCCCGTGAGCCACAACTATTGAGCCTGCGCGTCTGGAGCCTGTGCTCCGCAACAAGAGAGGCAGCGATAGTGAGAGGCCCGCGCACCGTGATGAAGAGTGGCCCCCCGCTCACCGCAACTAGAGAAAGCCCTCGCACAGAAATGAAGACCCAACACAGCCAAAAATAAATAAATAAATAAACAATTTTTTAAAGAAAATTACCACCTTATACATATATACAATGATTACTCAGCCATAAAAAGGAACGAAACTGAGTCATTTGTAGATTCGTGGATGGATCTAGAGTCTGTCATACAGAGTGAAGTAAATCAGAAAGAGAAAAACAAATATCCTATATTAACGCATGTATGTGGAACCTAGAAAAAACGTACAGATGAACCGGTTTGCAGGGCAGAAATAGAGACACAGATGTAGAGAACAAACCTATGGACACCAAGGGGGGGAAAGCAGCCAAGGGGGTGGTGGTGGTGGTGGGATGAATTGGGAGATTGGGATTGACATGTATGCACTGATGTGCATAAAATGGATGACTAATAAAGACCTGCTGTATAAAAAAATAAATAAAATAAAATTCAAAAGAAATTTACCACCTTAGCATTTTAAATTGTGCGTTCACATGTTATGCAACAGATCTCTAGAATTTTTTTATCTCATAAAAACGGAAACTCTATACACATTGAACAACTCCCTATTTCCATCACCCTCCACACCACCACCACCTACAACCTCTGGTCAACACCATTTTACTTTCTGTTTCTATGAGTTTTGAGTACTTTAGATATCTCGTATAAGTGGAATCATACAGTATTATCTCTTTTTTTAAAATTCTTTATTCAATTTGTTACAATATTGCTTCTGTTTTATGTTTTGTTGTTTTGGCAGCAAGGCATGTGGGATCCTAGCTCCCCGACCAGGGATTGAACCCGCACCCCCTGCATTGGAAGGTGAAGTCTTAACCACTGGACCGCCAGGGAAGTCCCCAGTACTTATCTTTAAAAAGCCTAAAAATTTCCCTAGAAAACAGGTGACTTTGATTGGCAAGCTTAAGCATTTTCCATCATTAGAAGAAGAGGAGGTTTAAAAGCAAGATGAGATCAGACAAAGAAAATAAGGAAAGCTACATCTCTTCAACCCCAGTTTGTGACATTACCACTCCGGCCCACTAGATGTGGGGTCACATCACGGATCCTAAGAAAGAAAGTGATTCATCAAACTCTGGCGCTTGACTCTCAGGCTCAAGAGCAGCATGAATATCACTGAGCCCTGTCTCGTGTGAAGCAAACATAGCTCCACTATTGTTTTTTCAGTCCTTTTAAACTGTTCTTAACTCCCACATTACTAGCTGTAGGTATTCCTTCTACCCTTGCTTTGGAATTCATTCTCTAAATATGTCCCAATTCACTGCATTTAAGACTTTAGTTGTCTCTGCCTTCCCCCTCCAAAAGTCTCAATACTTTGAAAATCCAGAGTCCAAGCAAAGGTCCAAGTTCCCCATAGGATTTTTTTCCCCCAAGTTTCTGGCCCTGGCCTCAAGCTGACTTGGATCTCTAATCTAAGATTTATAATCACTCTATGTTACAGATGTAGGCTGTGTCTAAAATCTTGGGCATCCTAGACAGGTTCTGAATGACTACAGCATTTGGTGTAAATAAATATTACTGTGGGACTGTGTCCATCTCCCAGTCTAGGTAGCTATGGCAAAGAATCAGATCAAGTCTTAGAAAGCCAAAAGAAATCAAGTCTAATCACTCTGTGGGTAGACTTCAAGGATGTCTGATCCCTGGGGGGGTGAGTCATTTCAGGTCTCACTGGAACTTTCTCCCAGTTCAAGGAACCATCAACAACTTCATTATCAAGAAGCTATTTGGCCTTCTCTGAAAATAAAATGAGACTTCATACCTTTTTGGTTGACAGTTTATCTGTTGCATTGTGCTATGGATTTCAAAGATAGATATAATATATAAATGTTTATTTTATAAATTGCCAAAATGTATTTAATAGCAGAGAGTAATTCCTCTGCATTTATATTGCAGATTAAATAATGCTTCACCTTGCAGTTCCAGCAATTTTAATTTTATCTGTTATGTTTAGAAGGTGCACTAGATACAGATCTTGCATAGGGTCTTATGGTCTGTAGTACTCAAGTAATGGTAGTTGAAAATGAAATTTTGCTAATAATAATATATCTGAAACCATTCTATGCCATACCAAAGGAATAACTAAATAAAGCACTTTTAATTTTCTAATAAAATTGAAAATAGGTCATAGTCTTAAATCCAGGACCTTTTCAAAACTTTGATGACAAAAAAGAAATACTGTCAAGAATCTGGAACTCTTGACTTAATCAAATTATTTCAGCACGTCAAAGGATAATGTACTAGGATGCCACTGTTTACACTTTCTTTCCAAAATATTTAATGAAAATGATAGTTTTTAATGTAAAAAGAAACTATTTTAACGCTACAAATAAGGCTTGTTTCTTCAGTGGCAGCTTCATTTAACCAGAAAAATGAATCTTCTGGGTTCTGCAGTCTTGTAGGATATAGCCTGATGCAAGCCCTGACTTTCCTAAATCCAAACACGCTACAAAGATCAAGGCAGCTGCGCTGTGCTGTGGCTCATGGCCACATTGTGATTTTGGGAGCACATAGTTGGCTGGGTTGCACTGTGCTCTGTCCAAGACAACTCTAGCCAGGATCTTGCCAGCAGTAGGCAGCAATATGTCTTGATAGTTGCCTCAGTGAGTCTTATTGCTTGGAGTAATAAAAATAACCAAGCGCTTTAGATCAAAGATTTATTATAACAGAAATGTAAAACTCAAAAAATTAGATAATTTTCTTAAACTTTTGCACCGAATTTTTCACTGCAGTGGTGTGCCCACTTCGGAAAACAGTTTGTCCATTTCTTATAAAAGTAAACTTATTTATCCTATGACCTAGAAATTCCATTTCCCCAAGAGAAATAAATACACATATCTATGGAAAAGCCCAAATGCAAACATTCAAAGTTGTTTCACTCATGATCGCCTAAAACAGGAGACAACCTCAATGTCCATTACCTGCTGAAAGGATAAACTAATTGTGGGACATCCATAAAATAGAGAACAACTGAACAATTATTTTTAAATTTTTATTTATGTGTTTTTTAACTTCTTTATTGGAGTATAACTGCTTTACAGTGGTGTGTTAGTTTCTGCTCTACAACAAAGTGAATCAGCTATACATATCCATATGTTCCCATATCTCTTCCCTCTTGCGTCTCCCTCCCTCCCACCCTCCCTATCCCACCCCTCTAGGTGGTCACAAAGCACCGAGCTGATCTCCCTGTGCTATGCGGCTGCTTCCCAATAGCTATCCACCCTACGTTTGGTAGTGTATATATGTCCATGCCACTCTCTCACTTCGTCACAGCTTACCCTTCCCCCTCCCCGTGTCCTCAAGTCCATGCTCTAGTAGGTCTGTGTTTTATTCCCGTCAATATTATTGATACATGCAGCAATGTGGAGGAATCTCATAACATAATCTCTTACGTTAAACGGAAGAAGCCAGACACAAAAGGCTCCATACTGTTAGAATCCACTTATATTACATTCTAGACAAAGGCAGTATACTAGGAACAGAAACAAATCAGTGGTTTCTAGAAGGTGAGGGTGGGTAAAGAGATTGACTGCAAAGTGGCGGGAGGGAAATTTTTATGGTAATGGAAATATTCTATATCTTAAACACACGCACAACTGTGTATGTGTGTCCCAACTCTTTAAACTCTACACTTTAAAAGGGTACATTTATTTTATACAAATAAGACCTCAATAAATCTGCTTTTTGGAAAATTGGGTAGGGATAATAAGTCGGGGAATAGATGAAACAAGACTGGCCATGGGCCGAAATGATTAAATCTGGGTAATAGGTCACTGGGGATTCACTAAACTATTCTACTTCTGAATATGTTTAAACTTTTCAATAATTAACAGTTAAAAAATTTTTTGCACCATAGACCGCTAGGCTTCTGTCATTTATAGTCCTCCAATCATCTTGCCCCACTTTTCCCTGTGCCAAAGTATAAAACTTGTGGAACCCCATACAACTGATCAAAGAAAAAAGTCCATTAGCTATTTTTTCAACATTTGTATATGTATATATACAAATACATACACACACACACACACACACACACACACACACACACACACACACACACACATATACAAATTAACAATCATGAAAACTACCTTAAAAGCCATAGTCAATTAAATTATGGTCAGGATTTTTAAAATTAAGTTCATTAGAGGCAAAAATATGTAAATGCACCTCTATATTTATTGCTATAGATCTTTAAATTTTTTAGAATTAATTAATTAATTAACTTTTGGCTGCATTGGGTCTTCGTTGCTGCACATGGACTTTCTCTAGTTGCAGCGAGTGGGGGCTGCTCTTCGTTGCGGTGCAGTAGTTATGGCTCACAAGCTCTAGAGCACAGGCTCAGTAGTTGTGGCATATGGGCTTAGTTGCTCTGCAGCATGTGGGATCTTCCTAGACCAGTGCTCAAACCCGCGTCCCTGCATTGGCAGGTGGATTCTTAACTGCTGCACCAGGAGGGAAGCCCTAAAAATTTTTTTAAGTTAGTTGATTTAAAAAGTTTTATTGAAACATATATTTCTTTTTTTAATTTTTATATTTTTAATGAAGTATAGTTGATTTACAATGTTTCAGGTGTACAGCAAAGTAATTCAGTTATACATATATTTATCTATTCTTTTTCAGTTTCTTTTCCATTATCGGTTATTACAAGGTATTGAATATAGTTCCGTGTGCCATACAGCAGGTCCATGTTTTTCTATTTTATATATAGTAGTGTGTATCTGTTAACATGTTTATCTATTTTATATATAGTAGTGTGTATCTGTTAATCCCAAATTCCAAATTTATCCCTCCCCCACTTCTTTGGTAACCATAAGTTTGTTTTCTATGTCTGTGAGTCTACTTCTATTTTGTAAATAAGTTCATTTGTATCATTTTTTTTAGATTCCACATATAAGTGATATCATATGGTATTTGTCTTTCTCTGTCTGACTTACTTCACTTAGTATGATAATCTCTAGGTCCACTCATGTTGCTGCAAAAGGCATTATGTCATTCTTCTTTATGGCTGAGTAATACTCAGTTGTATGTATAAACCACATCTTCTTTATCCATTCATCTGTTGGACATTTAGGTTGTTTCCATGTCTTGGCTGTTGTAAATAGTGCTGCTATGAATACTGGGGTATGTGTATCTTTTCGAGTTAGAGTTTTCTCTGGATATATATACCCAGGAGTGTGATTGCTGGACGATATAGCAACTCTGTTTGTAGTTTTTTAAGGAACCTCCATAGTGTTCTCTATAGTGTCTGCACCAGTTTACATTCCCACCAACAGTGTAGGAGGATTCCCTTTTCTCCACACCCTCTTCAGCATTTATTATTTATAGACTTTTAAAAATATTTACTTATTTGGTTGCATGGGGTCTTAGTTGTGGCAGGCGGGCTCCTTAGTTGCAGCACGAAGTCTCCTTAGTTGTGACATGTGAACTCTTAGTTGTGGCATCCATGTGGGATCTAGTTCCCCGACCAGGGATTGAACCTGGGCCCCCTGCACTGGGAGTGTGGAGTCCAATCCACTGCACCACCAGGGAAGTCCCTATTTATAGACTTTTTGATGACGGCCATTCTGACCAGTGTGAGGTGATAACTCATTGTGGTTTTGATTTGCATTTCTCTAATAATTAGTGATATTGAGCACTTTCATGTACCTGTTGGTTATCTGTATGTCTTCTTTGGAAAAGTTTCTACTTAGGTCTTCTGCCCATTTCTTGATTGGATTTTTTTTTTTTTTAATGTTGAGCTGTATGAGCTGTTTGTATTGAATATATTTTGGAGATTAATCCCTTGTCAGTGACATCATTGCAAATATTTTCTCCTATTCCATAGGCTGTCTGTTTTGTGTATGGTTTCCCTTGCTGTGCAAAAGCTTTTAAGTTTAATTAGGTTCTATTTGTTTATCTTCGTTTTTGTTTCCATTTCTCTAGGAGTCAGATCCAAAAAAACATTGCTGCAATTTACGTCGATGTCCTGCCTATGTTTTCCTCTAGTAGTTTTATAGTATCCAGTCTTATATTTAGGTTTTTAATCCATTTTGAGTTTATTTTTGTATATAGTGTTAGAGGATGTTCTAATTTCATTCTTTTACATGTAGCTGTCCAGTTTTCTCAGCACGACTTATTGAAGAGACTCTCTTTTCTCCATTGTATATTCTTGTCTCCTTTGTTGTAGATTAATTGACCATAAGTGCCTGTGTTTATTTCTAGTCTTTCTATCCTGTACCATTGAGCTATATTTCTGATTTTGTGCCAGTACCACACTGTTTTGATTACTGTAGCTTTATAGTATAGTCTGAAGTCAGGACACCCAATTCCTCCAGCTCCATTCTTCTTTCTCAAGATGACTTTGGCTATTCAGGGTCTTTTGTGTTTCCACACAAATTAAAAAATTGTTTGTTCTAGTTCTGTGAAAAATGCCATTAGTAATTTGATAAGGATTGTACTGAATCTGTAGATTGCCTTGGGTATTATGGTCATTCTAACAATATTGATTCTTTCAATCCAAGAACACAGTATATCTTTCCATTTGTGTGGTCTTCAATTTCTCTCATCAGTGTGTTATAGTTTTTGGAGTATAGGTGTTTTGCCTCCTAGGTAGGTTTAAACCTATCTAAACCTATCTACAGGTCTCTCAGAATTCATCTATGTATGAGACAAAACATTTATTTATTTATTTCTGAATATTTATTTTTATTTTTTTGGCTGTGCTGTGGAGCTTATAGAATCTTAGTTCCCCGACCAGAGATTGAACCCAGGCCACAGTGAAAGAGCTGAGTCCTAACCACTGGATAGCCAGGCAATTCCCACAAAACGTTTATTTATTTATTTATTTATTTTTAAAATTTTTTTAAAATTTTTTTTTTGTGTGTGGTACACGGGCCTCTCACTGTTGTGGCCTCTCCCTTTGCGGAGCGCAGGCTCCGGACGCACAGGCCCAGCGGCCACGGCTCACGGGCCCAGCCACTCCGCAGCATGTGGGATCCTCCCAGACCGGGGCACGAACCCGTGTCCCCTGCATCGGCAGGTGGATTCTCAACCATTGCGCCACCAGGGAAGCCCCAAAACGTTTATTTAAATGCAACAGAAATGAAAAGAATTAAGCTGTAATTATTCATGCAATCATTCATTCAATAAACAGTTCTTAAGTGTCTACTACATGTTAAACACATAGTAATCTCTCCTTCAAGGAACCCATAAATAGAAAATACAACTAGCTACAACACAGTTGCTGAGTGTGTGGAAAGAAAAATTAATACTACCTAGAGTGCAGAGTGGATATGGTTGAGGAGAGATGGTGAGAGGACCAGAAAAGAATCTACAGATACTCTAAACCTAGAAGTTTGAGCTAGAATTTTACTTGGCCAGGAGAGAGGTGTGGATGGGAGGGTAGGGAAGAAGGGAGAAAGAGAGGGAGCAGATTCTAGGGAGATATGAAGTCAGAAGCACAAAGCACATCTGGGAACTGCTTGGAATAATTACACAGAAGCAGCAAAGCAAAACTGAATAATTCATTTATAATCAGCCCAATCTGTTACTGTCAAGTCCATGAACTGTGCAATTTATAAGTGCATATTGCTAATGAATTCATGAATTTATTCCACAGATAAATTGGTTTTGTCCCATGGTCACAAGATATGCCCACACTCTTGTCAGCTAGTCTATGAAGGTATGCTACTAACCTTGAGGCAAGACTCTGGACATACATTTATTGCCTCTGTTGGAAAACCAATGTAAACTTCATGCCATCATTATTTTTGCCTCTGAATGCATGCATTTAAGATTTGTTCTTCTTAGCCTTTCCTTAGCATTCTGGAAGGAGTTGTAGAAGGAGAGAATAATTTGCTAGTTAAATTTAAGAGACTACATGAGCACTAACTAAGGAGCACTACTAAGTCACTTCCTAAGCAGACAATCATGAGAGTAGAAACTTGCAATTGACCAAATTATTAGATTAGTATTAAAATACTAATTGGCTTCTTTGTTCCACCTAGCTAAAATCTTGTTGGCAGCGTTGAGACTAAATTCATGAATATAGCCCTGCATACCATCATGCTCCTTTACTGAGGAAAAAGAATTATATTCACTATATGATACCAGTGAAGATGAACACTTTCTTTCTCCTCTCCTTCACCTGCTACCAGCTAGAGAGGATTAAGTGGGCTGCTTTTATTTCTGACTCTCTATTACCTAAAGCAACAATCTTTGAATGACAAATATTAATTACATTGGAAGACAATTCTTTCAGTAATATTTAATTATGAATGAGGTAAATTCTTAAACATTTAAGAGCATGTTGATGCTTCTAAATTAAATTCCAAGGAGAGAATAAATTAGAGGAATGAGTCTACTAATCCCTGTAGGTGATAAGAAGTAGCAACTTGATGCTTTATATTATTTGATGGTTCAAAAGATAGACAAAACATTTCACTAACAAAAAAACCCTCAGATGTAATAATAAAGGAATCTACTGTGAAAAACCACACATGGTCAATTTTAGGAGTAAAGTAATCTAGTCAAAGGAGCAGGCCCAAAGACACTTTTCTACTACACAAGCACACTTGAGCCTATTTAAAAAGGCACATTAGTAGAGGTGAAGAGAGTTCAGGTCAGTTAGTCCTTGGCACCTCAATCAAGATTGCCAGCATAGTCATCAATTAATGTTGCAGTGGTTTCAGTAATGCATACACGTGTCAAATAGGAACTATACTGAGCCTGCCACTTCATTTTACACACAATCCTGAACACCTGTCAGGTCGTGATGATTTTTTTCAGTCAGTACTGACCCAGGATACATTTTAACAGGTGACAGGCTTTGGATCAAATTACCAATTCCCCGAGGCATCCAGTCCTCCCAATCCTAAGTATTTTTGGCATGATTTATATGTTCTTTAGCTTCCTTTATAATGTAATTTAGAGTTATGTCAATTCTAGTGCTATTCTTGAAATGTGAGAAAATGCCTAGTGTTCAGTTTTTAAAATCTCCTTAACAGAAAACTATAAACAATAGGACATAAAGGGAAAAAAATAGTGGGTTTTTATTATTGTTTTAATACTCTACTAAACAAAAGCAGGCAATTCTTGCTGGTCTCATAAATTAGAAATGAAATGTTAGCAGTCTGAATTTAAATGTCTGAAGACTGCTGACTTATAAAGATAAGGTAAAAACTAATTATCATGGGACTCAAGACCCTTCACAATCAGGATTTTGGTTGCTTTCCCAGAATCTACCTCTCTATACTGACCTTCCCTACTGCACACCTCATACAATTTACTCAAGTATACATAATTTCCAGGAAACACTGATCATTTCCATACCTTCAGGCCTTTGTTAATATTATTCCTTCTGCCTGAAATACCCATTCCCACTCTGCCTGGCAAAATCCTCAAACTTCTTACCTCTCACTTCTTTTGTTTCTTAGCAGATGAAGATAACCTTGTACACCATGAGGAAAAGGGTAGCAAGTGTCCCCCTCTGTGCATGCTAGAGAATTGAGTTATCCTTGATGACATTCTCCTTTACTGCTCCAAATCTAGTCCATCACTAAAACCTGTTAGTGTTCTTAAAATCTCAGAATCCATTCACTTCTTTTCATTTCCACTGCAATCTAGCTAAGCAAAGCCACCATAATATCTCGCCTAGACAACTACAGGTAAGATTAACTGGTTTCTCTGCTTTTACACTTCTCTGTTTCCAAGTACAAATCCAGAAGGCACCAAAGTGCCTCTTCCAAGGCTGATATTGGAAATCCAGGTTCACAATCTAGGTATATTGCAATGAGCCAGATGTTAAATCTAAGTTAGTAAATCTAAATTTAGCACATCTACAGGAGGAGTTTGATGGAAAGCTAAAGTCTATGTGAGGAGCTGAAAGTAGTTATGGGGAACTGGTAATTTTAAGTAGGTGTGAGTTTGAATAAATTCCCAAGACAGAACTGGCTACCTGTCACTTCCACAGACGTCCAGATGAGTCTTCTTGCGGAAGTGGTATCTGAACCCAAAAGAATGCCAAAGGAAACAATGTAGTGAGAGACAAGAACAAGGACATACTTGGGGGACCCTAATATTAAAGGGATAGGAAGAGAAACCAGAAAGCTGGCAGTAAGAGAAAGAGGGGAGGCAAGAAAGTAGTGTGTGTGTGTACTTATTTTTATTATAAAATTCGATTACTTCTGATAGATTCTAGAAGGCCTAGATAATAGAATTCTAGATTAAAAAATATATACTGAGGTAAAGTAAAAAATATTTACTTAGGTAAAGCTGGCATTTGTGTATGGGAAGAAGAAGGGCTATAAAAATCAGGGGCAGGGGTATTATTAAAGAAGCAAGTACAATAATGCTGGCATGAGGTGATTCTGTACCAATAAAATGGTAACTATATTTAAATATTACTGTATTTGTTATATACATATGTAGCATGGAGGATCTTAGAAATAGAACTCTCAGACATGTTATCCTATGAACCTGCTTTTCTGAAGGATAAACAGTCTTTTAATGAAATAAGAGATAATTTTTTAAACTTTTTCTAGTGCCTATAAAAACCAAACAACACAAAAAAATAAAAAATAGAAAGTAAAAATCATCTAGAATCCCCCCTACATGGCCATAATGTTAACATTTGGGTAAACATTCTTCTAAAACATGTATATTCTTCCTCTCCGTCTCTGTCCCACCCCACTCCCCGAGCCCCGCACACACTCTTTTATGTATATCCTAGGAGTCAGCAAGCTGGTTGTCTCTTTTTGTGAATGAAGATTTATTGGAACGCAGCCATGCTCACTTGTCTACACATTGTCCATGGCTACTTCCACACAACAACAGGAGAGTTGAATAGTATGACAAAGACTGCATGACCCACAAAACTTAACATATTTACTGCCTGGCCTTTTACAGCAAAAGTTTGCCAACCTTGATAAGCAGAATCATACCACACATGCTGTATTATAACCTGTTTTTTTCACTCAACAATATATCATTACTATTTGTACAGATCAGTAAATATAGATCATCACTTTAATGGCTGCATGGAATTTCATTATATAAAGGAGCCATAGTTTATTTAATAAATTTCTACTGATGGGTATTTAGAGTTCTAATTCTTCTATATTATAATCGATGCTGCCACAAAATCTGTACATGGACATCAGACCACACTTGATTGTCTTCTTAAGGTAAATTCTTAGAGATAGGATTGCCGGGTCAAAATATCCATATATTTTATTGATACATTTGATACATTTTTTCAACCTGCTTTCCAGAATGAATTGAAATAATTTTCATCCTTATCACTAGAGAATGAAGGTGTACATTGTTTCTATTCCCTTGCCAATCCTGAGGATAAGCAAGTACTTTGAATCTTTGAAAAAAAAGATATATCAGTTGTTTCCATTTGTATTGTTTGATTCTTATGAGGTAAAATATCTTTCATGAATGCTTATTGGTCATTTATGCTTCTCTCTTTGTGAATTATGGATTGCATTACTTTATATTAAAATGTACTTCATTTACCTTGCCAATTCTTCTGTTGGAGCACTTTTAAACTGATTTGTAAGTGTGCCATATGTTAAATAATTCAACAAATATCTACTGAAGATTTAGAGACATAAGGGATATGGCTATATTCCATACAAAGAGGAAAACAGGTATGGTTCCTGCCTTCACAGTCACATCTAGTAAAGAAATGAGTTGTCATTTTGTCTGACATATAAAACGCAAAGCCATTCTTAAAATTCAGTGAATTGTTTTATAAACATTTCCTAGGAAGAGCAACATCCTGAAAAAGGCAAATTAATTCATTTGACAATTAATCTAATCGTGGGAAACTAGGCTTTTATCTAAAGCCTGTACATTAATTAAGAATCCTACTGATCAAGTTCTTAAAGTTCCTAGAAAGTTAATGCTAGATTTTGCAGTCATAATAGTCATTTTTTTTCATTTTTCTACCCCAAACAATATAGAAAAAATACAAGGGAGAAAGTAAAAACCACCTAAAATATGCTTTTATGTTTCTTTTCACTTCTCCTCACTAATTATCGTCACATCTGAAGCATATGGCAGGGAACGAGGATAATCAAAAAGCTAATCAAAGAAAGGGAAATTAAGGAAAACCAGAAAATAAGGCAAATCTGTGCAGAGAGCAGCAGAATATAATAGAACAAGGACCCTCTGCTCCTGAGGTTTCTTCTGGGGTTACAAAAACCAGGCAGTTAAGAATTGAATTTCATACACAAAATCACATTTTGAAATTCTACAATGCTTGGTCTGATCATTTGCTATAATTTCACAAAGTAAAAGAAATAAAAATGCATCTCACATTTAAATGTATGGATTCTAAACAATATTGTTACACATGAAAGAATTTAAAGAAATTCCACTCTTTCATTACCTGTTATAAAACTTAATAGCAGGCTACCATCTGCTTATAGTTCTTGCAAAATGTATAAGGGAAATTGATAATCAAACACCACCCATGACAGATATTTATATCAAATTCACATAACTATTCCTAATTATAAATATAGATATACATTCCAGGATTATCCACAAGTATGTACTCCTATTAATACTTATTGCAGTTACATATGCACATTGAAAGGAGATATGCCCTTTCACCTTTCATGTACTACTTAGAAATATTAGAGTATCACCAGCTGCCATAAAGGTCACACTGAATTTTGGGTGCTAACTGTGGCAGACTTATGTACATCACTTTATTTAAAAATAAGGGTGTTGTTTAAATCCTCATTATAATCTAATTCCTCCTGCTTAAATGGAAACTAAAACAAAGTTTAGTAAGAGGCCATGTTTATATGTACTCCTCCCTCTATGCAAAATGTGATTGGTATATACAGCATGCGAAACCTGATAGAAAAATTAGCTGAAACCTCAAGTCAAGTTTGATCTCTAGTACATAGCACCACATGATTCCCACTGACTCTATCAAGAGTAGAGCACTGTGCATGCATGTCCCAGGCTTGGATTTGGAACATAATGTGGCATGTGGGGTGAGGGCAAGGGTTAGGGGGCAAGAAATATTACTCTTTTAACAAATGGCGTTGAGTATAAAGTTAATGCTAAGGTACATAATCTTTCCAAGGGCCAATTTAAGTACTTATATTTCAGTGCATGCAATAACATTGTTCCCAAATTCTAATTGTGGAATTTTGAACCTGGGTTACACTGAAGTTTATAGTTGAAATATATATAAAGGATGTAAGTACACTAACATGTTTCATTGAAAAATAAAAGTTTTCATATTTTTGGAAACTTAGGTACTTTAACATGAAAAAATTCATTAAGTTACAACTACGCTATACTGACTCCCCCAAAATGCCATTTGCTTTCACATCTTGGTGCCATGGCTCCTGCTTTTTCCTTTCAACGGAATTTGCTCCAATCTTCTCTGTTTCAAAAGCCTTTTCAGTGCCTAAAATATAAACTATTTCCTCTAAGAATGCATCCCCTTTCTGTCCTCCAAGCTGAATTTATTCTTTCCTCTGTCTTCTTTCAGGACTTTACCTATAATCTCTATTCACCACCTAGTACATTATGCCTCAAGGCATAGTTAGTTTGCACTTCAGCCCCTCTTGCTAGCTTGGCTTACAAGTAGTAGATTGTAAATTACTTGAAAGAAATGGTTTTCTTAATTTAGGCATTCTGTGAAGTGCCTAGCACACTAAATGACCAAAATGTTCATTCAATTTAATTCAATAAACCTTTTCTAAGAACCTGCTGTGTGTAAGACAGCATGCCAGTGTGCCAGGAACTTTTCATTGACACTTAGCTCCTACATATTCACACTTCTGTATTCCTCCTTGAATCACTGGGACTAGTAGCTTGAAAATGACATTTTCCAAAGCCTATTGCCAAGTTAGTTCTGGTTAGAGTCTGTCATTTGAAGGCACTCACATAAGATCAGAAGGCAGGAATTAGATAGGAGCCATTGCTTTGTTTCTGGCAGCTGTAAAGCCTCCCAGGTATAATAAGGCCATTAGGAGTGTGGGCTCCCAGTCTGTTAAACACAATTTTTCTTCTATGCTCCTCTCACCCTTTGAACCACTCCCCTATATTAAAACCTTCTATGTTGAAATACCTAACTTGTTTTCCTAACCGAACTCTAACTAATATAGCTGGATACCAGGGATGCAAAGATTTCACAGCTAGCTAGAGTAGGAGATTACAAACCTTTTCTGTAAGAGCAACTTAGTAAATATTATTTT
The DNA here is from genome assembly GCF_026419965.1 of Kogia breviceps. Classification (NCBI taxonomy): domain Eukaryota; kingdom Metazoa; phylum Chordata; class Mammalia; order Artiodactyla; family Physeteridae; genus Kogia; species Kogia breviceps. The sequence goes on along the minus strand of NC_081311.1, from coordinate 157,758,175 downwards.
AGGTTTTGTGGGCTACATATTGTCTCTGTCATATATTCTCCCTCTCTCTTTTTCTTAACAACTCTTTGAAAAGTTAAAACCAATTAAAAAACAATAAATTGGGGCTTCCCTGGTGGCGCAGTGGTTGAGAATCCGCCTGCCGATGTAGGGGACACGGGTTCGTGCCCCGGTCTGGGAAGATCCCACATGCCGCGGAGCGGCTGGGCCCGTGAGCCATGGTCGCTGAGCCTGCGCGTCCAGAGCCTGTGCTCCGCAACGGGAGAGGCCACAACAGTGAGGCCCGCATACCACTAAAAAAAAACAAAAACAAAAACAAAAAAAACACAATAAATTGTTCTAAAAAGAAAAAAAATTAAAGCCATTCTTAGTTCCAGGGTATATAAAAATGGGAAGCAGGGGGCTGTGGGATTTGACCTGTTGAATGTAGCCCGCACTCCTAATGGCCACATCAGAGGACATGATGATCTGAAGGTAACAAGGGACCAGATTCTGAAGCACCTGTGTGCCCTGCTAAAGATTTTGAACTTTATCCTGTACTAGTGTGTGACTGAAAATTCAAATTTGCAAGTAGTCCAAATACTTTTAGAATCACTCTAATATTAACATAGAGTATTAATAAAAAAGAGATAACACTTGAAGCAGTGAGATTAAATTTGATGTTGACATCCTGAATGGATATTTGAGAGATAAAACTGATAGATATTAGTGGCCAGTTGGATGTGAGAGCTAAAATGGAAAGAGGTGTCTAAAAAGAATATACCTCCACCATGGACAATTGGATAGAGAGAGTGACGTCGAAACTAGAGACTAGAAATACAGGAAAAGGAGCAGGTTTCACATCTAAGTTAATAAATTCTACTTCTGAGATGTTAAATAGGCACTGAATACAGAACAACCAAGAGAATATGCCTAATAGAAGGTGAGAAATATGTCTAGTAAGATTGAGCAAAAGATATAAATTTGGCAGGCACTAGTGTGCAGAGGGTAGCTGATACACTGGGGACTTCAACATTCCAAGGAAAGGCAGAAGATGGAAGGTAGAAGGCATAAGAGGTTTTATGAAGACAACCAAGAGAGTAATATAAATGGAGGAGAGAAATTTCAAGAGAGAAGATATGGTGGCTAAGGAAAATGGTAGTGGCAATCTGAATCACAAAACCTTCCTTCCTTAAAAAACATAATTGGGCTTCCCTGGTGGCGCAGTGGTTGAGAATCCGCCTGCCGATGCAGGGGTCACGGGTTCGTGCCCTGGTCCGGGAAGATCCCACATGCCGCGGAGCAACTAAGCCCGTGAGCCATGGCCGCTGGGCCTGCGCGTCCGGAGCCTGTGCTCCGCAACGGGAGAGGCCACAGCAGAGAGAGGCCCGCATACCGCAAAAAAACAAAACAAAACAAAACAAAACAAAAAAACATAATAAAATGAATAATAGCAAAAGCAAAATAAACCAAAATTAAAACAAAAATAACAACCAAATCAGAAAAATATACACCAATAGCACTCAGACTGACACAAAACCTCATACTATAAAAATGAATAATTATTATCCAAATAAGAAGAAAGAAGATTCTAATAACTAACAGTTGGTAACAAATCCCACTGCCATACTTGGCACAGGAGGAATAAGATGAGTGGGTAAACTCTGAAAACTCTCACCAATACTTCCTAACTTGAAGGGAAGCAAATTGAGAGGATTATTATACAACCAAAGGAAATAGCAGAATATTCCTTTTGCGATACATGCCACTCCCCACTATCACAGATAAATAACAGAGAGATAAGGGGAATTTGGGGATTTGCCATTTTGGTGTTTCTTTTCCTGTAATTAAAAAAATATCCCCATATCCCCTCCCTCTTGCGTCTCCCTCCCACCCGCCCTATCCCACCCCTCTAGGTGGTCACAAAACATCGAGCTGATCTCCCTGCTCTATGCGGCTGCTTCACACTAGCTATCCATTTTACATTTGGTAGCATATATATGTCAATGCTATTCTCTTTTTTTGATTGTGTGTGTGAGTGTGCATGTGTGCGTGCATGTATATGCACCTGCATATGCGCACTCCAGAAAGAGAAATATAATGACCAGAGCTAACTACCTCCAGTAATAAACAGTGATTTGCCAGATAAAGAAACAAAAACAAGAAATACTAAGGGAACAGCCCTTGAAAAGAAATCTTCATCTGATAGATGAATAGCTGTGTACTCTAATGTACTAATAACATCTTAACCAGAGCCCTTAGGTTTTTGCTCATCTCCAGAAATGACTATCCTTGTTAGAATGAAAAGTTTGACATTTACCCTGAATAGGAGATTATGAAATCCAAAACATTTCTGTCTAGGTAAAGTAAAATCTAGTACAGAATTATTATTTAATTACCAAAAAAAGAGTAGAAAGTAAATAGTGGAGTAAATCCAACTGTCATGATTGTCTACAGACACAGCTAAGTATTCTCTGACCACCCACACCTCCACTTTGAACAGCACAAATGCAAAAGAAAAACTTTTTTTGTAAATGAGTGATGAACACATGGAAGTTCATTATATTATTTCCCAAACCCCTCACTTCATGTAATTCAAAAAATGTAATCAGATGGGATACAAGCCACAAATAACCTGCCTTCAAACTGAAGTTCTATGGGAAAAATATAAACATGGCCTTTCAAAATGGGAAGGACTTCAGGGATGAAAAGAGCACAACTGCTAGAAATAAAGGAAAACTTAGGGAGGGAGGGAGAGGAGAGAGGAAAGATAGCACGCAATAAACAGATAAAAAATACATTCTGAAAGTAAACATCCCTGCAGGAAACAGAATAAAATTTTCAACAAATCTCTCATATTAAAGAGAGCATGAAATCTGTAAAGTAAGAAAAAAATTAAAAGATCATAACACAGTCGAATTAGGTTAGAATGAAGACTGATGAGCTAAGAAGAGGAATTGAGGATGAAAACAATAATACTATGGTATTAATAAATAGAAATACTAAGATTAAAATAGGTAGTACTGTAAACTTAATTGCTAAAGAGGAGGAAGGGCTTTAAAAATTGCCAAAGAATGAAGGAAAAGGCAGAAAAATCAAATCAACTATAGAGAAAACAAACACACATCTAATAAAAAACAAACACACATTCATTAGTGAATGGGGGAAAAATGGGTTGAGGTTTTATCGTAGAGAACTTCAAACACAGGGCAATAAACCTGTGCTTCATATAATATAGGAAATGAGGATACACTGAGTCTTTTGAATGTGTGTGGAAAGGGTAGAGGTGATAGGGAGGGTAGTTATAACTAACATGATAAGAGATGTATGTTAACAACAGTAAACTGGCAGATGTATCAAAGAAGGCATGAATTGGAGGTTGGAAGATCAGTAAGCAGATGGTTGAATTTAATAAATTTGTGTGGTTTAAAAGAATAACTGTGCTTGACTTTTATTTTGCCTTGCTTGGTAGTTCCTTATTTGCCCAGACATGAAAAAAACTGGGCCAGTTTCATCTTATCTATTATCTACTGATAAATGAGTGGACCTTGTAGAAAAGTATTTTCCAATGGAGTTAGAATAATTATTTGGATCTTCAAATCTTACTTAGAAACTAGAAAAGTCCCCCAACCAATCTCAACCTTGTATTCCATATTAGTAGTAAGTATAGACAGAAGAGATAGCAATGTAAGAAACAGTTGGGAAGAAGTGACTATATTCAACCCAAACTAAGATGTGCAATTCAAACACAGAGATACAAAAAGAAGGATTAATTTTTAAATAATTGCAAATTCTCTGTTTTGCAATCCCGCTGATTCCCTGGTTTGAAGACATAACTATAATTTCTCTAGACATTCATCATTTTAAAGTGATTATAAATATATTTAGAGATTCTCCTTTGCAACGAGGCAAAAGATACATAGGTATAGTATATCAACAGTCTAGGTTAGAAATAATGAAGGATTGGATTATTAGATGTATGTGGGATTAGAACCACAAGTTTATAGTTGACTCTAGAATCAATCTGACTGAATTCAAGTACACATTGGGGGTTCCTCAAGCCTAGAATAGGACCTAAACAAATGATATGTGTGCACTGATCATCAATGACATAACTCTGAATATGCCTCAACATGCTTTTTCTTAGGACATGCAGTCTAGATATACTTAGTACAGTTTAGCATTGCATAGCATTTGTGCCCATTCTACAGTCACACAAGGTATATATAAATATGGCTTTATTTGTGCCCTTGTACATAGTAGAAAGAACTGGGCATCTTGAAAAATTAATATAAATAAGTTTTGCAAATCTTATCTTGGTTTCTCACTCAAAAAGACTTTTAAATTTCCAAGTGCATATCAGCCAAGTAACTGCTTGATCTAGGCTCATTGCTGTCCAGTGACAACAGCTCCAGTAGGAACACCATAGTAGTAAGAATGATTCCTTCCCATCTCTTGCTTACACACATATGTCATTTACATTGGCATGACATCAAATACATTTACTACTGTATCTAGTGCCCCCTGGAGGATATCTTGGATTTTATAAGGCAACAACAGTATAGATTTACAGGTATGGGTAAATTACCATAAGGAAAAATGGGTATTTTTCCCTCTTACTTTGATGGAGTTTTGACAGCCTCTCAGAAAACATCTAAAAATTACACTTACAATTAAATTAGAAAATGTTATAACCTAACTAATACATCTTCACTTAAAGCTTTTAAAATACAAACCAGGAAATATATATACATTACTTACAGGATAGTAAATATGACATTTTGAGGCTCTGCTTATGCTCCAAAAGAAATCTAAGCAGCTTTTCTTTTTCCTTAAATTTCTGATAAAATAATCCTTTTAAAACTAAAGAGCTTGTTCTAGTATGAGAAATTTAAATTTTAAAAATTTGATTTTTTAAAATAAAAAGAGAATATTGGAATAAAAACAGAGAAGGATTTTTCTTCAAAATGATTAATACCTATAGTGTTTCTCAAGCTTTCCCATCAAAGTATCTCTTTTTTCTTCTAGTTTTATTTAGATATAACTGACATACAACATTGTATTAATTTTAGATGTACAACATAATCATTTGATCCACTGGAAAATGGATATCACAATAAATTTTAAGTAAAATGTTAGGAAATACAACACAGCAATGTTTCAAAAGAACATTACTCCATCATCAAGTAAGTTTTAAATCCAAGAATACAAGGATCAAGAAATCTATTAACATAACTTCTTTTATTTTCGCATCTTTATTGGAGTATAAATGCTTTACAATGTTGTGTTAGTTTCTGCTGTACAACAAAGTGAACCAGCTATATGTATACATATATTCCCATATACCCTCCCTCTTAAGCCTCCCTAATCCAACCCTCTAGGTTATCACAAAGCATCAAATTGATCTCCTTGTGCTATGCAGCAGCTTCCCACTAGCCATCAATTTTACATTTGGTAGTGTATATATGTCAATGCTACTCTCTCACTTCATCCCAGCTCCCCCTTTGCACCCTGTGCCCTCAAGTCCATTCTCTACATCTATGTCTTTATTCCTGCCCTGCCACTAGGTTCATCAGTACTGCTTTTTAAAATTCCATATATATACATTAGCATACAGTATTTGTTTTTCTCTTTCTGACTTACTTCACTCTGTATGACAGATTCTAGGTCCATCCACCTCACTACAAATAACTCATTTCATTCCTCCTTATGGCTGAGTAATATTCCATTGTATATACGTGCCACATCTTCTTTATTCATTCATCTGTCGATGGACATTTAGGTTGCCTCTATGTCCTGGCTATTGTAAACACTACTGCAATGAACATTGTGGTACATTTCTCTTTTTGAATTATGGTTTTCTCTGGGTATATGCCCAGCAGTGGGATTGCTGGGTCGTATGGTAGTTCTATTTTTAGTTTTTTAAAGAACTTCCATACTGTTCTCCATAGTGGCTGTATCAATTTACATTCCCACCAACAGTGCAAGAGGGTTCCCTTTTCTCCACACATTCTCCAGCATTTATTGTTTGTAGATTTTTTGATGATGGCCATTCTGATGGTGTGAGGTGATACCTCAATGTGGTTTTGATTTGCATTTCTCTAATTATTAATGATGCTGAGCATCTTTTCATGTATTTGTTGGCCATCTATATGTCTTCTTTGGAGAAATGTCTATTTAGGCCTTCTGCCCATTTTTGGATTGCATTGCTTGTTTTTGTGACATTGAGTTGCATAAGTTGCTTGTATATTTGGGAGATAAATCCTTTGTCAGTTGCTTCGTTTGCAAATATTTTCTCCCATTCTGAGGGTTGTCTTTTTGTCCTATTTATGGTTTCCTTCGCTGTGCAAAAGCTTTTAATTTTCATTAAGTCCTATTTGTTTCTTTTTGTTTTTATTTCCCTTATTCTAGGAGGTGGGTCAAAAAGGATCTTGCTGTGATTTATGTCACAGAGTGTTCTGCTTACGTTTTTCCTCTAAGAGTTTTATAGTGTCTGACCTTACATTTAGGTGTTTAATCCATTTTGAGTTTATTTTTGTGTATGGTATTAGGGTGTGTTGTAATTTCATTCTTTTACATGTATCTATCCATTTTTCCCAGCATCACTTATTGAAGAGGCTGTCTTTTCTCCATTGTATATTCTTGCCTCCTTTGTCAAAGATAAGGTGACCATATGTGTGTGGGTTTATCTCTGGACTTTCTATCCTGTTCCATTGATTCAAATTTCTGTTTTTGTGCCAGTACCATACTGTCTTGATTACTATAGCTTTGTAGTATAGTCTGAAGTCAGGGAGTCTGATTCCTCCAGCTCTGTTTTTCTTTCTTAAGATTGCTTTGGCTATTCGGGGTCTTCTGTGCTTCCATACAAATTGTAAAATTTCTTGTTCTAGTTCTGTGAAAAATGCCACTGATAATTTGATAGGGATTGCATTGAACCTGTAGATTGCTTTGGGTAGTATAGTCATTTTCAAAATATTGATTCTTCCAATCCAGAAGCATGGTATATATACCTCTCCATCTGTTTATGTTATATTTGATTTCTTTCATCAGTGTTTTATAGTTTTCTGAGTACAGGTTTTTTGCCTCCTTAGGTAGGTTTATTCCTCGGTATTTTATTCTTTTTGTTGTGATGGTAAATGGGATTGTTTCCTTAATTTCTCTTTCTGATCTTTCATTTTTAGTGTATAGGAATGCAAGAGATTTCTGTGCATTAATTTTGTTTGCTGCAACCTTACCAAATTCATTGATTAGCTCTAGTAGTTTTCTGATGGCACTTTAGGATTTTCTATGTATAGTATTCATCGGCAAACAGTGACAGTTTTACTCCTTTTCCAGTTTGTATTTTTAATTTCTTTTTCTTCTCTGATTGCTATGGCTAGGACTTCCAAAACTATGTTGAATAATAGTGGTGAGAGTGAACATCCTTGTCTTTTTCCTGTTCTTAGAGGAAATGCTGTCAGTTTTTTACCACTGAGAATGATGTTTGCTATAGGTTTGTCATTTATGGCTTTTATTTTGTCAAAGTATGTTCCCTCTAGGCTCACTTTCTGGAGAATTTTTATCATAAAAGGGTATTGAATTTTGTCAAAAGCTTTTTCTGAACCTATTGAGATGATCATATGATTTTTATTCTTTAATTTGTTAATATGGTGTATCACATTGATTATTTTGTGTATATTGAAGAATCCTTGCATCCCTGGGATAATGCCCACTTGATCATGGTGTATGATCCTTTTAATGCACTGTTGGATTCTGTTTGCTAGTATTTTGTTGCAGATTTTTGTGTCTATGTTCATCAGTGATATTGGTCTATAATTTTCTTTGTTTTGTGATAACTTTGTCTGGTTTTGGTATCAGGGTGATGGTGGCCTCACAGAACGAGTTTGGGAGTGTTCCTCCCTCCACAATTTTTTGGAAATGTTTGAGAAGGATGGGTGTTAGCTCTTCTCTAAATGTTTGATAGGATTCACCTGTGAAGCCATCTGGTCCTGGACTTCTGTTTCTTGGAAGATTTTTAATTACAGTTTCAATTTCATTACCTGTGATTCTTCGGTTTATATTTTCTAATTCTTCCTGGTTCATTCTTGGAAAGTTGTACTTTTCGAAGAATTTGTCCATTTCTTCCAGGTTGTCTATTTTATTGGTATATAGCTGCTTGTTGTAGTCTCTTATGATTGTTTGCATTTCTGAGGTGCCAGTTGTAACCTCTCCTTTTTCATTTATAATTTTATTGATTTGAGTCCTCTCCCTTTTTTTCTTGATGGGTCTGGCTAAACGTTTATCCATTTTGTTTATCTTCTCAAAAAACTAACTTTTAGTTGTATTGTTCTTTGCTATTGTTTTGTTTCTATTTCATTTATTTCTGCTCTGATCTTTATGATTTCTTTCCTTCTACTAACTTTACATATTTTTTGTTCTTCTTTCTCTAGTTGCTTTGGGTGTAAGGTTAGATTGTTATTTGAGATTTTCTTGTTTCTTGAGCTGAGCTTGAATTGCTATGAACTTCCCTCTTAGAACTGATTTTGCTGCATCCCATAGGTTTTGAATTGTCGTGTTTTTGTTGTCATTTGTTTCTGGGTATTTTTAAATTTCTTCTTTCTTTTCTTCAGTGATCTCTTGGTTATTTAGCAGTGTACTGTTTAGCCTCCATGTATTTGTGTTTTTTACAGTTTTTTTCCTGTAATTGATTTCTAATCTCAGAGCATTGTGGTCAGAAAAGATGCTTGATATGATTTCAGTTTTCTTAAATTTTCCAAGGCATGATTTGTGATGGAAGATGTGATCTATTCTGGAGAACGTTCCGTGTGCACTTGAGAAAAAAGTGTATTCTTCTGCTTTCAGGTGGAATGTCCTAGAAATATCAATTAAGTCTATCTGGTCTATTGTGTCATTTAAAGTGTGCGTTTCCTTATTTATTTTCCGTCTGGATGATCTATTGGTGTAAGTGGGGTGTTAAAGTCCCCCACAATTATTGTGTTATTGTTGATTTCTCCTTTTATTGCTGTTAGCATTTGCCTTATGCATTGAGGTGCTCCTATGTTTGGTGCATAAATATTTATAATTGTTATGTTTTCTTCTTGGATTGATCCCTTGATCATTATGTAGTGTCCTTCCTTATCTCTTGTAACAGTCTTTATTTTAATGTCATTTTATCTGATATGAGTATTGCTACTCCAGCTTTCTTGTGATTTCCATTTGTATGGCATATCTTTTTCCATCCCCTCACTTTCAGCCTGTATGTGTCCCTAGCTCTGAAGTGGCTTTCTTGTAGACAGCATATATGCGGGTCTTGTTTTTGTATACATTCAGCCAGTCCATGTCTTTTGTTGGAACATTTAATCCATTTACATTTAAGGTAATTATTGATATGTATGTTCCTATTACCATTTTCTTAATTGTTTTGGATTTGTTATTGCAGATATTTTCCTTCTCTTGTGTTTATTGCCTAGAGAAGTTCCATTAGCATTTGTTTTAAAGCTGGTTTGGTGGTGCTGAATAATCTTAGCTTTTGCTTGTCTGTAAAGGTTTTAATTTCTGCATCAAATCTGCTATAAACTAATTGGTATAGGAACTGTCCTTTAATTTTTTAAAAATAAAGTAGGAAAAAAAATTTTGTTAGATGAAATTAGGTGATGATTGATTATAAATGGAATAAATAATTCATCAGATTTACTTAATAAAATAGGTTTTAAATTCCTTGTCTAATATTACAAAATGTGAAAGAAAGTAGGTGAAAGTCTTATTGGTGAGTTTTATCTAATGTGTTTTGAAAAATTTGATAGCACCCAAAAACATTTTTTTTCAGTTACATTTTAAAAAGTCAGCACCAGTAAACTTAACTGCTTTGGCTTTTCAAAGAGGCTTTTCCTTTCTGCTACTGATATGTCCTAGGAATAAGTAACGAGAATAGCTAGAATTTTTAATGCTTAACTGTATAAAATCACTGTTTTTAGCTTTCAATATTTCTTATTAATGCTTTCCTTGCTTTGCTCCTTTTGTGTGCTTATTAACTGATAACAGCTGGGGGCACAGAAAAGTCACAGTCCTTAAATGGAAATCATCACTAGTCCCACAATGCTATTCTATGACACATATGCATTCAAAACATCCCAACTTGGGCCAAAATACCACACTCCTAACCCACTTTTTACCCATAACATAGTGAAGACAGAGAAATTCCCTGTGGATTGTGGTAACTTGATTAATCATTAAAATTAAGTCCTCCCATGGACTCCCTTGGTGGCGCAGTGGTTAAGAATATGCCTGCCAATCAATGCAGGGTACATGGGTTCAAGCCCTGGTCCAGGAACATCCCACATGCCGTGGAGCAACTAAGCCCGTGCGCCGCAACCACTGAGCCTGCACTCTAGAGCCTGCAAGCCACAACTACTGAGCCCACACATCTAGAGCCCATGCTCTGCAACAAGAGAAGCCACCACAATGAGAAGATCATGCAGTGCAACAAAGAGTAGCCCCCACTCACTGCAACTAGAGAAAGCCCATGTGCAGCAACAAGGACCCAAAACAGCCAAAAATAAATTAATTAATTAAAAAAAAGAAAAACTAAGTCCTCCCCTTTGCTCAAAGCTTAGAGTGTGAACCATTTATGTGTGTGCTTTTGTAAAGTGAGAGAACAGCTGTTAGGAACTCAGGCAAGTTCACACTCAAGTTAATCTTTGCAAATAGCTGGAAGTGGAGAATCTGGAAACTGATTCTTTTTAAATGATCCATGTCTTTGTATCCCTAGAAAGTTTTCACATCTCTAATAGGTACCCTACCCCATCTTGAAGATTCCTGATAAAGTGCATTTCTCTCCTGTGGTAAAATGTACACTGCATTGTGGTTATCTGATATTTTCAACCAAATCATTGAAAATTTCGTAGTGATCTTGCTCAGAAGGTCTGCTTACCTAAATTCTTATATTAGGATCTGTTCCTAATACATTATACAAATCCTGTTCCCCAGAATTCTGCTTCCAACTAGCTTTTAACTAGAGCTGCTCACTGAGTCATCTACTTTGAGAAGGAAGTTGTGGCTTGTTGACTCATATATTTGACTGTGAGTCTAGGGGAGATCTATCTCAGAAAATATCTATTACTCAGAAATTATGCTCCCGAAATTGTGTCAAGGAATGCTAACTCTATAACTGCAATTCTTCCAGTTCTCTGATAGAATCTTTTCACAGATCAATCACTCATTCATCTTATAAGTGATAAGAACATTCTGGTAAATTTATTTTTACTTCTAACTAGACATACTGGAATGTTTAAATGGTCATCCTTAGATAATTTTAGTGCTCATTTGCACCTACAGTGGATGATAATGGAAACTCATATGTACTGAGCACCAGTATAGTACTTCAGATATTATAAAGAAAGAAGGCTAAAGGGACAAAAATTCAGATTAGAAAGAGTGTCTGCCTCTTTTCTTCCCAATCCCAACTAAATTGACTAAGGAAAATGTAAAAGTAGGGAAAATTTGAGTTGGTGTTTAAAGCTAAGGGAAGAATACCAGATGCTACAAATGTTGAAAATATTTAGAGTTCTAACCTAAAGGAGGACACTCAAGAAAGCTTGGCATTCACTTCCACAAAAAAACAGCATTGCCTTTTGAGAATACAGGAAGGTACACACTAAACGCTATGGTCATCTCTTCTAATTTAGGAGTAGAGAAAGGAAAAACCATGAGACTAATAGGGAACATGTCCTACAATGAAAAAATATAAAGACTGTGGCAGGATTCGGTAGGTACCAGCATCTGGGGTAAGTAGAAGTCCTGTCCTAACAGGACATTACTGTGGCAGAGATGGGAGTGGAAGGAGGCTGAGAAAAATGTGGTGAAATTATTCCCAGAGTGGCAGACCTAATACCTTAAGCAACTAAACCTAGAGCAGTGTCCTTTCACTTGAACCCACCAAAACAACCAATAAAAATCAGTGTCTCTCCCTCCCCGAAAGGGATACCCACTCAAAATTTTGCACTAGAATAACCTCTTCCTCTTCCTCCTCTTACTCTTTTTGCATCCGCTGCTTCTGCTGCTGCTTCTTTGCTGGTTCTGATTCTTCTGCCAGGGAGGGAAGTAGAGCACAAATGCCCTGAAGCCCATGATAAAATAATTACAATCATATGATATAATCACATAATCATATGCTCTAAATGGAAATCAGGTGACATCTGGGGCAAAGGTATGTAAAACAGGTGCTTTGTTGCTCTCAAAATAAAAGGATGAATAAACATAAACAAGAAAACAATATGGTTTAAAAGAAAATATTTCTTGATACAAAAGAAAGAGAATATTATTACTTAAGAGGAAGGAAGGTACAGTTTTGAAATAGATCTGTTGAAGAATAGCAATAAGTGATAAGCTAAGAGATAAAAAGGAGGAGATCATAAAAGGCCTTAATGGGTCATTGTAAAGCTTTCGAGTTTTATTCTGTATTAGATTAAAACCAGAGAAGGATCTGGAGTAGAATACTGAGATTATCTAACTTACATTTGCACATACTCACACTGGCTGCTAGGTTGAATGTATTGATACACTGAGAATAGACTTCCACAAAAATGGAAACAGAGAGATGGATCATATGTCACTGCAATAAACCATGCCAAAAAAAAAAAAATGATGACATCTTGGACCAGGTTAAGTCAGTGACAACTGTGAGAAGTGATCAGATTCTGGAAAGTGTGAAGTTAGAGTTAAAAAGATTTGGTGGCATAATAGATCTGTGGTGCAAAAGTCAATTAAATTTATTATATAACTACTAATAAAAGCTTGGAAGACAATTTTAAATGGAATGTATTTCTTTGCCCAGTAATTCTATGTTAGGAATTTAATCTATGGAAATACTCATATAAATCCTCAAAGATATACTATTTACAATAGCAGAAATTTGGAAATCATATACATGTCAAAAAAGGAACTGTTTAAATAAATTATGGTAGAATGATATAAGTGAATAATATGTAAATATTCTAAAAAAGCATTAGTTCTATAAGCACGGACATGGAAGAATATTAATAAAGGTTAAATTAGAAAACATGGAAGAAAAATGTTATCTACATAAGTGTCTTCCTAAATATCAAAAATGAACTTTAAAAAACTGTAAACTAAAAAGGGGTCAGTAAGGAACTGTAAACTAAAAAGGGGTCAGTAAGGAACCCAGATGAAAGAGCAAATTACAAAAGCCAATAGAGCTCCTATTAGAAAATGTAATGAGATATCATTTTCCATTTTTAATTGAAATTAAAAACCATCACATATCTCAGGAATAAAACTAACAAGAAACACTGAATACCTTTAAGAAAACAAACTAGAAAACTTAATGAATAACCTAAAAGACCCAGGACTCCAGGAAGATGACAGCAATGGAGCAATGGTGGCATAGTTTTTGAATATTTGTGAATACCCACATAAAAACAGAAACAACTAAATAGAAAAATTAAAATCCTATGGACACTTATCAGAAAATTGGGTGACAAAGTATTCCCAGAAAACCCCAAAATCAAACACTTGAGGACAGACCTTAAGACCTGTAAAAATTTGGCATCTATGAAAGTAAAGACAGAGAGATAAATAAACCATCTGATGGATCTGAGAACCAAAGTACACAACAGGTATTCAATGGAAAGTGGTGAGTCAATTTGAGAAAAGCAGATAATGGGTGAATACAAGGGGTCCATGATAAGGGCTGGAGCTGACTAGTCCTACTGATTCATAAAATGGAGCTACTAGTGTTGCCTTCTGGGACAGTTCTCCACACTGAGGAGAAAATAACAAGACTAAGGATATGAAAAATAAAGATGAAGAAAAGAGAAGGTCCAGATAAAAGCAGAGGGAGGGGTTTCTGGCTATGGTCTACTGATGAACTCAGCAAATACTCTACCCAAAAAGTAGCTATAAATCTGGAGAAATTTACAAAAATAACCATTTCAGTACTTTGGAAATCAAACAAAGGCATATGACAGTCTGAGAAGCATTTTTATGCTTGTAATACTGCTGAACATCAGGTAAGAACAGTGGGAATCTGTGGTGTTCTGGTCTGAGGCTGCTCCTACCACATCTCCTTTCTTGATCTATGAGGACGTTCTGCCAGATGGGGCAAGTTCTGAGGACTAGCAGCTTCTCTGCTACCTTCAATAGGGGATCACTTGATTTGGAATGCTGGATGATGCCCATACTAAGTGGCACTACTGATGGAAATGACTTCCAAAGACTGACCAGTGGGAGAGGGCAATAGCTTGATTCTACTTGCCTAAGGTTGTGGTCCTTGTTGGGGCAAGCATATTATTGACTGAGGATATATATATTTTCAACAAAAACAGAAAAATATGAGACATGCAAAGAAATAGGAAAGTGAGATCCATACTTAGAAAAAAAGTAGTCACTAGAAACTATGTCTAAGTGTCCTCAGGTGCTCCAGATGTTGTACTTAACAAAGATTTTAAAGCAGGTACTATAAATATGTTCAAAGAACTAAAAGAAACCATGTATAAAGAATTAAAGTATGAAAACAAAGAATCAACAGATAGAAATTCTTAACATGTATACAGAAATTATTTTTTAAAAAAGAAACAAATAGAAATTCTGGAGTTGAAGATTACAAGAAATAAAATAAAATTCACTATAGGGGCTCACCAGCATATTTGAGATGGCAGAAGAAAAGATGAGAGAACTTGTTGATAAGCAATGGAAATTATACAATCTGAAGAACAGAAAGAACAAGGATTGAAGAAAAGAAAATAGAGCCTCAGAGACCTGTGGGACAACATCAACGGTATTAACATACATGTAAAGGGAGTCCCTGAAAAAGTACAGAATAAAAGGGCACAGCTCACCAGGAATTCTGGTCTGAAGTGTCAGTATAAGGCCTCTGCCCATGGCAATCTATGTGCAAGTGAAACTAGAGGGAGCACAAAGGAAAACACAAGGTACTACAGACCTGCCTCTCTGCCCTGGAAGCACACTTGCAGCCTATTTCTCCAGGACTTTGGACTTGGGTCTTGGACTGGAACTACACCACCAGCTCTCCTGGAGCCCCAGATTGCAGAGGTACTTCTCAGCCTCCAAAACTGACCGTGTGGCTGACGGGTGTCACAGCTGGGTGTCAGGCTTGAGCCTCTGAGGTGGGAGAGCTAAGTTCAGGACATTGTATCACCAGAGACCTCCCAGCCCAAGTAATATCAATTGGTGAGAGCTCTCCCAGAGATCTCTGTCTCAACGCTAAGACCCAGCTCCACTCAATGACCAGCAAGCTCCAGTGCTGGACACCACATGCCAAACAACTAGCAAGACAGGAACAAAACCCCACCCAGTAGCAGAGAGGCTGCTTAAAATCATAAGTTCACAGACACCCCAAACACACCACTGGATGCAGTCCTGCCTACCAGAAAGACAAGATCCAACCTCATCCACCAGAACACAGGCACCAGTCCCCTCCACCAGGAAGCCTACACAACCCACTAAACCAACCTTACCCACTGGGGGAAGACACCAAAAACAACGGGAACTGCAAACATGCAGCCTGTGAAAAGGAGACCCCAAACACAGTAAGTTAAGCAAAATGAGAAGACAGAGAAACACACAGCAGATGAAGGAGCATGGTAAAAATCCACCAGACCAAACAAATGAAGAGGAAACAGGCAGTCTACCTGAAAAAGAATTCAGAGTAATGATAGTAAAGATGATTCAAAATCTTGGAAACAGAATGGAGAAAATACAAGAAATGTTTAACAAGGACCTAGAAGAACTACAGAGCAAACAAACAATGATGAACAACACAATAAATGAAAATTAAAATTCTCTAGAAGGAATCAATAGCAGAATAACTGAGGCAGAAGAACGGATAAGTGACCTGGGAGATAAAATAGTGGAAATAACTACTGCAGACCAGAATAAAGAAAAAAGAATGAAAATAATTGAGGACAGTCTTAGAGACATCTGGGACAACATTAAATGCACCAACATTCAAATTATAGGGGTCCCAGAAGAAGAAGAGAAAAAGAAAGGGACTGAGAAAATATTTGAAGAGATTATAGTTGAAAACTTCCCTAATATGGGAAAGGAAAGAGTCAATCAAGTCAGGAAGTGCAGAGAGTCCCATACAGGATAAATCCAGGGAGAAACATGCCAAGACACATTAATGAAAGTATCAAAAATTAAATGCAAAGAAAAAATATTAAAAGCAGCAAGGGAAAAACAACAAATAACATACAAGGGAATCCCCATAAGGTTAACAGCTGATCTTTCAGCAGAAACACTGCAAGCCAGAAGGGAGTGGCAGGATGTATTTAAAGTGATAAAAGGGAAGAACCTACAACCAAGATTACTCTACCTAGCAGGGATCTCATTCAGAATCGATGGAGAAATTAAAACCTTTACAGACAAGCAAAAGCTAAGATTATTCAGCACCACCAAACCAGCTTTAAAACAAATGCTAAAGGAACTTCTCTAGGCAGGAAACACAAGAGAAGGAAAAGACCTACAATAACAAATCCAAAACAATTAAGAAAATGGTAATAGGAATGTACATATTGATAATTACCTTAAATGTCAATGAATTAAATGCTCCAACCAAAAGACATAGACTAGCTGAATGGATATAATAACAAGACCCGCATACATGCTGTCTACAAAAGACCCACTTCAGAGCTAGGGACACATATAAACTGAAAATGAGGGGATGGAAAAAGATATTTCATGCAAATGGAAATCGAAAGAAAGCTGGAGTAGCAATACTCATATCAGAAAAAAACAGACTTTAAAATAAAGACTATTACAAGAGACAAAGAAGGGCACTACATAATGATCAAGGGAACAATCCCAGAAGAAGATATAACAATTGTAAATATTTATGCAACCAACATAGGAGCACCTGAATACAGGCAAATACTAACAGCCATAAAAGGGGAAATCGACAGTAACACAATCCTAGTAGGGGACTTTAACGCTCCACTTTCACCAATGGACATGTCATCCACAATGAAAATAAATAAGGAAGTACAAGCTTTAAATGATACATGAAACAAGATGGACTTAATTGATATTTATAGGACATTCCATCTGAAAACAACAGAATACACTTTCTTCTCAAGTGCTCATGGAACATTCCCCAGGATAGATCATATCTTGGGTCACAAATCAAGCCTTGGTAAATTTAAGAAAATTGATATCGTATCATGCATCTTTTCCAACTACAAGGCTATGAGACTAGATATCAATTACAGGAAAAAAACTGTAAAAAATACAAACACATGGAGCTAAACAATACATTACTAAATAACCAAGAGATCACTGAAGACATGAAAGAGGAAATAAAAAAATACCTAGAAACAAATGACAATGAAAGCATGACAACCCAAAACCTATGGGATGCAGCAAAAGCAGTTCTAAGAGGGAAGTTTATAGCAATACAATCCTACCTCAAGAACAAGAAACACTTCAAATAAACAACCTAACCTTATACCTAAAGCAATTAGAGAAAGAACAAAAAACCCCCAATGTTAGCCAAAGGAAAGAAATCATAAAGATGAAATCAGAATAAATAAAAAAGAAATGAAGGAAATGATAACAAAGATCAATAAAATTAAAGCTGGTTCTTTGGGAAGATAAACAAAATTGATAAACCATTAGCCAGACTCATCAAGAAAAAAAAAGGGAAAAGATTCAAATCAACAGAATTAGAAAAGAAAAAGGGGAAATAAAAACTGACACTGCAGAAATACAAAGGATCTTGAGAGATTACTACAGGCAACTATATGCTAATAAAATGGACAACTTGGAAGAAATGCTCAAATTCTTAGAAAAGCACAACCTTCTGAGACTGAACCAGGAAGAAATAGAAAATATAAACAGGCCAAACACAAGCACTGAAATTGAAACTGTGATTAAAAATCTTCCAACAAACAGAAGCCCAGGACCAGATGGCTTCACAGGCGAATTCTATCAAACATTTAGAGAAGAGCTAACACCTATCCTTCTCAAGCTCTTTCAAAAATATAGCAGAGGAAGGAACACTCCCAAACTCATTCTACGAGGCCACCATCACCCTGATACCAAAACCAGACAAAGACATCACAAAAAAAGAAAACTACAGGCCAATATCACTGATGAACATAGATGCAAAAATCCTCAACAAAATATTAGCAAACAGAATCCAACAGCATATTAAAAGGATAATACACCATGATCAAGTGAGATTTATCCTAAGAATGCTAGGATTCTTTAATATACTCGTATCAATCAATGTGATAAACCATATAAACAAATTGAAGGAGAAAAGCCATATGATCATCTCAATAGATGCAGAAAAAGCTTTCAACAAAATTCAACACCCATTTATGATTAAAACCCTCCAGAAAGTAGGCATAGAGGGAACTTAACTCAACATAATAAAGGCCATATATGACAAACCCACAGGCAACATTGTTCTCAGTGGTGAAAAGCTGAAACCATTTCCACTAAGATCAGGAACAAGACAAGGTTGCCCACTCTCACCACTATGATTCAACATAGTTTTGGAAGTTTTAGCCACAGAAGTCAGAGACGAAAAAGAAATAAAAGGAAACCAAATCAGAAAAGAAGAAGTGAAACTGTCACTGTTTGCAGATGACATGACACTGTACATAGAGTATGCTAAAGATGCTACCAGAAAACTACTAGAGCTAATCAATGAATTTGGTAAAGTAGCAGGATACAAAATTAATGCACAGAAATCTCTTGTATCCTATACACTAATGATGAAAAATCTGAAAGAGAAATTAAGGAAACAATTCCATTTACTGTTGGAATAAAATGAATAAAATACCTAGGAATAAACCTACTTAAGGAGGCAAAAGACATGTATGAGAGATATCATGTCCTTGGATTGGAAGAATCAACATTGTGAAAATGACTCTACTACCCAAAGCAATCCACAGATTCAGTGCAATCCCTATGAAACTACCAATGGCATTTTTCACAGAACTAGAACAAAAGATTTCACAATTTGTATGGAAACACAAAAGACAAATAGCCAAAGCAGTCTTGTTTTTTAAAATTCTTTTTTATTTACTTTTTATATAGCAGGTTCTTATTAGTTATCAATTTTATACATATTAGTGTATATATGTCAAACCCAATCCCCCAATTCAACCCCCCGCCACGCCCCCCTGCCACTTTCCCCCTGGTGTCCGTTCGTTTGTTCTCTACATCTGTGTCTCTATTTTTGCCCTGCAAACCAGTTCATCTGTACCATTTTTCTAGGTTCCACATATATGCATTAACATACGATATTTGGGAAAAAGCAATCTTGAGAAAGAAAACCAGAGCTGGAGGAATCAGGTTCCCTCAATTCAGACTACACTATGAAGCTAAAGTAATCAAGACAGTACGGTACTGGCACAAAAACAGAAATATAGATCAATGGAACAGGATAGAAAGCCCAGAGATAAACCCCCACACATATGGTCACCTTATCTTTGATAAGGGAGGCAAGAATATATAATGGAGAAAAGACACTCTCTTCAATAAGTGGTGCTGGGAAAGCTGGACTGCTACATGTAAAAGAATGAAATTAGAACACTCCCTAACACCATACACAAAAATAAACTCAAAATGGATTAAAGACCTAAATATAAGGCCAGACACTATAAAACTCTTAGAGGAAAATGTAGGAAGAACACTCTATGACATAAATTACAGCAAGATCCTTTTTGACCCACTCCCTAGAGTAATGGAAATAAAAACAAAAAGAAACAAATGGGACCTAATGAAACTTCAAAGCTTTTGCAAAGAAAAGGAAACCATAAACAAGACGAAAAGACAACCCTCAGAATGGGAGAAAATATTTGCAAATGAAGCAACGGACAAAGAATTAATCTCCAAAATATACAAGAGCTCATGCAGCTCAATATCATAAAAACAAACAACCCAATCCAAAAATGGGCAGAAAATCTAAATAGACATTTCTCCAGAGAAGACATACAGATGGCCAACAAATACATGAAAAGATGCTCAACATCGCTAATCATTAGAGAAATGCAAATGAAATTCACAATGAGATATAACCTCACACTGGTCAGAATGGCCATCATCAAAAAATCTATGAACAGTGAATGCTGGAGAGAGTGAGGAGCAAAGGGAACCCTCTTTCACTGTTGGTGGGAATGTAAATTGAAACAGCCATTATGGAGAACAGTATGGAGGTTCCTTAAAAAACTAAAAATAGAACTACCATATGACCCAGCAATCCCACTATTGGGCATATACCCTGAGAAAACCATAATTCAAAAAGAGTCATGTACAACAGTGTTCATTGCAGCACTATTTATAACAGCCAGGACATGGAAGCAACCTAAGTGTCCATCAACAGATGAATGGATAAAGAAGATGTGGCACATATATACAATGGAATATTGCTCAGCCATAAAAAGAAATGAAATTGAGTTATTTGTAGTCAGGTGGATGGATCTAGAGTCTGTCACACAGAGTAAAGTAAGTCAGAAAGAGAAAAACAAATATCGTGGTAACACATATATATGGAATCTTAAAAAAAAAAAAAAAAGGTTCTGAAGAACCTAGGGGCAGGACAGGAATAAAGATGCAGATGTAGAGAATGGACTTGAGGATGGGGCAGGGGGAAGGGTAAGCTGGGACGAAGTGAGAGAGTGGCATTGACATATATACACTACCAAATATAAAATAGCTAGCTAGTGTGAAGCAGCCACATAGCACAGGGAGATCAGCTCAGTGCTTTGTGACCACCTAGAGGGGTAGATAGGGATGGAGGGAGGCACAGAGGGAGGGGATATGGAGATATATGTATACATATAGCTGATTCACTTTGTTATACAGCAGAAACTAACACAACATTGTAAAGCAATTATACTCCAATGAATATGTTAATAATAATAAAATAAAAAAGCATCCCCCCCAAAAAAAGGTACTACAAACAAAAATGAGCTTTAAAAAAAAAAGGGCAGAAAAATATTTGAAGTAATAATGGTAAAAAGTTCCTGAATTTGAAGAAAAACATAAATCTATAGATCCAAGAAGCTGAGCAAACTCCAAGTAAGACAAATACAAAAAGATCCACAGACATATCATAGTTAAAATACTGAAAGACAAAAAGAAGTCTTAAAATCAACAAGAAGAAAACAACTCACCATATACAAAGGACCATCAGTATAATTAACAATTGACTTGTCTTTGAAACACTGGAGGTCAGAAGCCAGTGGAATGAAACATTCAAAGTATTGAAAGAAAAAACAGTCAACCAATAATTCTATATCCAACAGAACTATTTTTCATGAATGAAGGTAACTTTCCAGAAGAGAAAGAATATCTTTACCCTAATATTTCCAAAAAATGTCACAGAATTGAAACTTAGTTTGAACTGGCCTGGCTAGTGTCACATATGTATGCCTGGACCTCCACTTATAGGAAATGGACACAAAGAGTGTTCATCAAACAATAATGGAATACTGTTACTCTAAGGGGAAATGAATTTGGGGCGGGCAAAAATAGTAAGTTTTTGTCAGGTCACCTGTGGTGTGAGGATGAGCTGACATTGTGAGTTTTGAGGATAGCTGGCTTCGTTGTCTGTCCAGTGTTCATTCTCTCCCTCTTTTGCTAACAGAGAAATTTTTATTTGTGAAAAGTATTTACCTCATGTAGTTAGTGAAATTGTCAATCACAGGATTCTCACCACAAAACTTGGTCATGTTACCCAAGTTATCCAATCTCTCCTGGGAAATGTAATCATTAGGTCTGAGGTACAAGGACAAAAGGTGGTTGTAACTAAGTCACTCAACGGTATTGCCAGTAATATCCTGAGGATATCAAAAGGGATGGCTCAAGATATCCTATTTCTAGTATATCCAAAGGTATCTTGAATCCTGTACTTCTAGAAGTCTAGCTACTTAACTCTTACTTTTATTCTGTGAGCAAATAAGTATATACCCATAAATCTCCTTCTATGGCCTATATTAGGGCCAATTTCTGTTGCCTGCAGCCCCAAACTCTTACTACAACTGGACTGGTTTCATAGGCTTTCATGAGCTCACATTACCTTAGATGTCAAAGAATAAAGTTAGGCTTTTGTTAAAATCCGTGCCCTGTTCTGAATAGTAATAAACCAAGAATCATTCTGTCATAGAAGGAGAACTGTGAGAGGTCATGGTCCAATAATGGACAGTACACTGACTCAAATCTGGACTTGAGTACCCTTTACCTTCTCAGATACCTATTCCCGTGTGTGTCAAAAACAAAACAAAACAAAACTAGTCAGAGGCAGGACAAAATCAAATCAAATCAAATCAAATCAAATAATTCCCAGATAAACAAGTACTGAGAAAATTCATTGCTAGTATACTTGCTTTACAAAAAATACTATATATAGAAAGTCCTCCAGGCTGACACCAGACTATGACTCAAATCCATAGAAAGAAAGAAAGGGCACTATAAATTGTGAATTTGTATACTAATATAAAAGACTCTAAAAATATTTTTTTTCACACGAAGTTATGTTCTCTGACCACAAAGGAATTCAATTTAAAATTAACAAAGAAAAATATCTTTGAAATCCTGAAATATTTGGAAAGTAAACACACTTCAAAATAATCCAGAAGTCAAAGTATAAATCACAAAGTATATTAGAAAATATCATAAACTGAATGAAAGCAAAAACACAACACACCAAAATTTATGGGATGCAGCTAAAGCAGTGCTTACAGTTACACTGACCAAGAAAATAAAGAGAAGACACAAATTACTGGAATCAGGAATGAAAGAGGTCACATCAATTCTAACTGTCTTACAGAAAGAGAATAAATAAAGGAATATCATAAACAACTTTATTCCAATGAATTAGACAACTTTTATGAAATGGAAAAATGTCTAGAATGATACAAATGACAAAAATAACTTAAAAAGAGGTAGAAAAACCTGAACAGATCTATAGTAAGAAAAGAGATTGAGTTAGTTATAAATTTTCCCAAAAAGAAAAGCTCAGGCCCAGATGGTTTCTCTGGTGAACTCTATCAAATACTAAAGAAGAAATAATACTAATTTTTAAAAACTCTTTCCATAAACAGAAGGGAAGAAACACTTTCCCACTTATTCTATGAGGTCAGTGTTATGCTGATTCCAAAGCTAGACTAAGACATCACATGAAAAGTAGAGATGAATATCCCTCATAAACAAGACACAAACATCCTTAAAAAATACTAGCAAATGGAATCCAACAAGATATAACAAGGATTATACATCAGGACCCACTGGGATTTATCTCAGCAATGCAAGGTTGGCTTAACATTTGAAGATGAATTAGTGCAATACACTATATTAATATTATAGAATAAAAGACAAAAACCACATGATCATCTCAATAGGGGCATCAAAAATATTTGACAAAATCAAATATTTAATTCATGATTAAAAACAAAAAACTCTCAACAACTCAGGAACAAGGAAAAGATTCTCAATCTTATAAAGAACATTTACAAAAAATTCATAGCTGACATCATATGTAATGGTGAAAAACTTATACTTTCACCCTAAAATTTAAAAAAAAAAGGCAAAAACATCTGCCTTCATCATTTATATCAACATTGCAATAGAGGTCCTGAAAGCTAATGCAATGAGAGACAAATATAAGTTAATGGCATCCACATTGTAAAGGAAAAAGTAAAATTGTCTTCTTTTTCAAATTCTTTTGTTTATTCTATGCCCTTTGAAATTCTATATACATTTTAGGATCAGCTTGTCCATTTCTACAAAAAAAATCTGCTAGGATTTTGATAAGGATTGTATTGAATTTGTAGAACAATTTAGACAGAGGATCATCTTGACAATATTGAGTTTTCCAATCAATGAATATAAAATCTCTCACTACTTATTTAGATCTTTAATTTCTCCCAGCAATGTTTTGAAGCTTTTCGTACACAAGTATTGCCATTCATTTCTTAAATTTGTGTTCCTTGCTTGATTTATTTAGAAGTTGTAGTAAGTTTTGGGGGTATTCCTTGAGATTTTCTATATCCAGAATCAAGAAGACTTTCCTAGATAAGCCTGAACCTCTCTTAAAACAATACCCACTTGGGGCTTCCCTGGTGGCGCAGTGGTTGAGAGTCCGCCTGCCGATGCAGGGGACACAGGTTCGTGCCCCGGTCCGGGAGGATCCCACATGCCACGGAGCGGCTGGGCCCATGAGCCATGGCCGCTGAGCCTGTGCGTCCGGAGCCTGTGCTCCACAACGGGAGACGCCACAACAGTGAGAGGCCCGCGTACCGCAAAAACAAAAAAAACAATACCCATATATATCATGGCTCTGTTTTTAGGGGAATATAAGTTTAGAGTTGTTATACTTTCCTGCAGAATTTAATTTGTCTCATACAAATATAAGCACCTCAATGTTATTTTGATTATTTGCCTCGTATTTTTTTCTATTCTTTTTACTTTTAATCTTTCTATATTATAGTGATTTTTAATTGGTGAATTTAGTTCATTACATTTATTGTGATTACTTATATTTATGGACTTGCTACTATAATCTTATTTTGTACTATTTGTTGGTGCTTTTCTCCTTTGCTTCTATTTCCTTCTTGTCATTTTTTTGGTGGGGGGGGGCGAGGAGGGGAATTAAGATTTTTAGGCTAGAAGTTATACACTGAATTTCCATTCTTTTTGTGGTTACCCTTAAGATTTTATCATAGGTGCTTAACAAAGTCTAATGTAAGACACTATCTTAAGCTTTCTGAATTAATTAGGGAAAAGGCTAAGCTACTCAAAGACACAGTGGCTTAACAAAAAAAAAATTTCTCTTTTTGGTCCTGACATGAACATTACAGATTAATATGATGGCTCTGCTCCATAATATCACTCAGGGCTCTAGCCTGCTTCCATGTCCTTGCATCATCATCTGCTAGGATGCTGTCCTCATTTGCGTGGATAATGCTGGATTGCTGCCACATCTACATTCTATAGGAAGGAGAAAGAGAGAAAATCCCATGCAGGCAATTTTCTTTCAAGCCATTGAGGCAGAAGTTGCACACAGCATTCCTAACAGCAAGTAGTCAGTCACATAGCAATATCCTGCTGCAAGTCAGAGAGGGAAATGTAATCTCTTGCTGCTAAGACCAAGTACCTAGGAAGAAGGGAAGAATAGACCTTTTGGGGACAACTAGGAGCCTGGCCATCTAAACACCTATAGCTGCTTTCTTCGCACACATTAAAAAAGACTTACTGCCTCTTTATGAACCATAACCCAAGATCCTACCTAGTCCAACGTCCAAGACATCTAGGTACTGCAAAATTCTCTCCATTCAGTTCATATGAGGCGCCTCTTAGTCCTGTGAACAATATACTAATAGACAACTTATACAAACCTGAACCCTAATATACTATGATCTTCTGGATAAAGGAAGAATTGAAAATCTTTTGGATAAAGGAAGAATTGAACTACAGAGTAGTCACCTGCCCATAGAAAAGAGAAAAATTATGCTGAGCAGGAATTATAAAGAACCCCTTAGCCTAGCAGTAAAGAAGGTTTCTTGGTTACATGCTGGTTCTAATCTATTAGAAAAATTCACCTATCAACTGTGGACTCTGCCTTTGCCTTCTAGACATTCTTCATTGTTCCCAATCTTCTGTGGCCATACCTTATTTTGGAGAGAATGTAGTAGGGTTAGATTGGGAATGGAAGAGTGTAATGTTTTAATAGCCCACTTCATTGCTAGAGTAGGTTTGGGAGCCTGGGGGTTGCATCAAGGATTGAAAAACCACAGCCTTTCACAAGATCTTATTTATAGACTTGTTGGCAGTGTAATTCTCAAAACACCTTTTCTGGCTTTGGTTCTATTTATTTCCTATTTGTCTATATGCCAGTAACCCCATCAAAGTTTGTTTTCTGTTCTTTTTCTAGACAAAGTTTCTAAGCCGGCTTTTTCTTATTCTCTTGTTTCCCTCTCTCCCTCTTTCTCATTTTAATGATGGCTACTTTGAGGCTATCTGAACAACAGGTTTAGGTTGGAAGGCAACATCCTCAATCTGATCTTTGTCAAGATTGCCTTTCTTTCTTTGAGGAAAGTCAAAGTTTTCTTTGACTCAAAGGTTTTGAGTCACAGTTTTATCTCATGCTATTTCTTATAATACCTTACTAAAAGCAATAAGGAATATGTGTTCTCTACCCTTGCTGCTTTATAAGAAAAAGATGAGTTAAGGCAAGAATATGCCAATTTGCAAGCAGAGAAGGAAGGGAATAGAGAATCCAGAAATTTGAGCCTCACAAGCTGGCAAAGCCAACTGCTTCTGTACCCCCAACAACATAAGATCTACTGCCTCACTGCTAAGCCCTAAGTTTTGCTAAGCTAAATGCCCCATATTTTAGGTTCCTATGATTGTTGCATTCCAGCTGCAGGGCTAACTTAGTGAATGTTAAGGTTAAGCTGCTCTAAGAAATAAATGTAAAAATACAAAGAGTTAAATAATGTAGATCTCTACCTCATGTGATGGTCCCAAGCTATAGACAGGTCAGCTGTATGGCTCCACTCTACTTAGTCATTTAGGGAACCAGATGATTCCATTTTGTTGCTCCACCATCCTTTATGGTCTGTATTTGTGTGTTCAAAGCTGGGTCTCTATATTGTCCACGTCCAAACATCAGAAAGGAGGAAAAGAAGTCTAGGGCAAACTGTTTCCTTTTAAGAAAATAAGGTGAAAGGTGCACACATGACTCCAACTCATGTGACTTTGGAGAGAACTCAACATATGGCTATCCAGTTGTATGTGAGTCAGGGAATTATGGTCTCTGATAGAATGGCCATTTGTCCAAGGAGGGGAGATCAGATTTAGGATATGATCCCCTTTTAGGAGGGACACCACACCTACAAATCTCTGCTTCTCAAATATATAGATCTTAGAATATTGTAACTACAGTCAGCCCTCTTTCAGTTTATATGCTTTAGCTCAGAGTTTTGTTTTTGTCATTCTTGAAGACACTCCCGAAGAGATAATACTGTTATTTTTTATACATATATTTAGATTTTATACATATATTTTAGATTTACTTACATGTTTACCAATTTATTTGTACTTCTTTGGTATTGTACTAGTTTCCTATTGTTGAATAATAAAATACCAGAAGCTTAGTAGCTTAAAAACAACATCCATTCATTAGCTCACAGTTCTGTGGGTCAGAAGTCTGACAAGGCAAGGAGGGGTTCTCTGCTATGAGTATCACAAGGCTGATGTCAGGCTGTCAGCTAGACTGAGTTCTCATAAGGAGGTTTTGGGGCTCACTGTTGGAGCTTGAGGCTTCCAAGCTCACTCTTTTGTTGGCAGAATTCAGTTCCTTGGGGTTGTACAGCTGAGATCCCCCTTTTCTTGCTGGCCATCATCCATAGGCCACTCTCAGCTCTTTTCCACATGGCCCCCATAGGCAGTTCACAGAATGGATGTATGTTTTTGAGGCCACACAGATGGTGTCACTCTGATTTCCTCTTTTGCAACAAGCTGAAGATTTACCTGTGTGTTTATTACACTAGATTCTCAGCTGCTCTTTGAAACAGTCATAACATCTTAGTGAGTCAAATAAATACTTTGGTACTTGTCATTTTTATGTATATGAGTTGTATTTTTAACCTTTTTGAAAGTTATACTTTAATAGTGGTAGCCAATGAAAAAGCCAGCTTGCTGCAGATTGTCCTATGGAAAAACTGCTAGTCATCAAGCCCCATAGATAAATAAGAGCCTGTAATCAGATTTTCGGTGCCTCACTATTAAATATGAAAAATGAATTTACATTTAGCCTCCAATATGAAAATATAGCAAAAAGAAGAAATCAAATCAAGAATAAACTAAGAGTATGTTAGGAGCAGAAGAAAACTTTAAAGAAATGATATTTAAATTCTCAGAGAAACTTTCAGCTCTGGACAAGATGGAGTAAGCATATGTAACCCTATTCCTCTTGCTGATTACAGTGAAAAGCTATGGACAAAATACACAAGGCAATTATCAGAAGACTCTGAAAAAGAGAGAAAAGATAGATTGACTCGTACCAAGGAACTTGAGAAATGACCTGTGTTGAGTATGATGATTTTTGTTCCCTGTTTGTTGTTTGTCTCCTATGTATGCAATGGGCACAGACCAAAACAAAACAAAACAAACAAAAGCCCCAAGGAAAACCCATT
This sequence comes from Kogia breviceps, assembly GCF_026419965.1. Classification (NCBI taxonomy): domain Eukaryota; kingdom Metazoa; phylum Chordata; class Mammalia; order Artiodactyla; family Physeteridae; genus Kogia; species Kogia breviceps. The sequence continues at coordinate 157,730,036 of NC_081311.1, read as the reverse complement.
CTCTCTAGTCAAAGGACTAGAAAGAGGATGGCTCTGCAGAATACAACTCGTCTAATTATACCCTCCCAACTCCAGACAAACATCATGAAAGGAGCAGTGCACCTCTCCCTCCATACCAGGCACTGTGGGGATGGAACTCTGTTGACCATTTCCATCATGCACTAAGCAAAAGAGCAAAGAGCAGCAACCCATCCCCTCCCAAACTAGAGAGGGGGAGGAGGATTAGAGAGAAGAGAGGTAGAGAAAGGGATTCTTGAACATCTAGGAAGTCCTGGGCACAACCCCAAATGGCTCTGGCATGAAACCAACAAGAATCAACACAGTAAGAGCTGTGAGAACTGAACTACAGTATAGACTATTACCAGGTTTCAAACCAAACCAACCTCTGGATAGTACTGAGGCATGCCATATTTGCACTACAATTGCTTTGCAAACTAAATTGACATTCAAGCCATGGCCAAGAAAAATGGGTCAGGATGTGTGTTCTGAACCTATATAGGATGACTGCCTGCTAGAAGAGAAGACTTAAATAGAAACTATATTCTCATAACATAATACTCAAAATATCCAAGATACAATCCAAAATTACACATCACATCAAGAAGCAGGAAAACCTGGGCTTAAATGAGAAAAGACAATCAATACATACCATGACTGAGATAATACAGCTGTTGGAATTATCAAACAATGATTTTAAAGAGCTATCATACAAATGCTCCAAGAAGCAATTACAAACATTCTTGAGACAAATGGAAAAACCGAAAATCTCAGAAAAGAAATGGAAGATACAAAGAAGAACCAATGAATTTTAGAACTGAAAAAATACAATAACCAAACTAAAATAATTCACTAGATGGGCTCAGTAAAAGAATGGAGATAACAGAAGAAGGAATCAGTGAACCAGAAGATAAATCAATAGTAATTATCAAATATAAACAAGGGAGAAAATAGATTTTAATAAAAGAACTGCACCTCAGGGACATGTTGAGACAATAACAAAAGCTCTCACGTCCATGTCACTGGAGTTCCAGAAGAAGAGAAAAAAGAATGCTGGGGTAAAAAAAAAATTTGAAGAAGTAATGGTTGAAAACTTCCTGAATTTAATATAAGATGTAAACCTACAGGTTCAAGAAGCTTAGTGAACCCACTAAGAAATCAGTAAATAGGGTAAACCCAAAGAAACTGATGCTTAGATATCATAACCAAATTTCTGAAAAACTAAAAACAAAGAAAAACTCTTGAAAGCAGCCATTGAGAAACAACACAGTACCTGAAGGGGACCAGTAACAGTGGATTTCTCATAATAAATCAAGAGGCCAGAAGGAAGTGGCACATAGGCGAAAGGTTTTGTGGCATTGGTCTTGATGATGACTTCTTGGATATGACACCAAAAGCATAGGCAACAAAAGCAAAAATAAACAAATGAGATGACATGAAACTAAAAACGGTTCTATACAGGAAAGAATCAACAGAGTGAAAAGGCAACCTATGGAATGAGAGAAAATATTTGCAAAGCATATAACTTATAAAGGGTAAATCTCTAAAATATTGATACATAAGGAACTCCTACAACTCAACAGCAGAAAAAACTAATAATCAAATTTAAAAATGGACTTTCAAAGAGTCATACAAAAAAAATAAAAAAGAGTCATACAAATGGCTAACAGGTAAAGGAAAAGATGCTCAATGTTACTAATCACCAAAGAAATGGGAATCAAAATCACTGTGAGATCACTTCACACCTGTAAAGATGGCCATTATAAAAAAAACACAGAAAATAACAATGATTGGTAAGGATGTGGAGAAATTGGAATTCTGCTGTACTGTTGGTGGTAATATAACATGGTGCAGCTGATATGGAGAACAGAATGGAGGTGCTTCAAAACAACAACAACAACAACAAAAAACCCCAGAACTACCATATGATCCAGTAGCTTACTTGCAGGTATTTATCCAAAAAAACTGAAATCAGGATATCAAGGAGATATCTGTACTACCATATTCACCAAAGCATTGTTAACAATAGCCAAGAAGTAGAAACAACCTAAATGTCCATCAATGGATGACTGAACACAATATGGTATATACACACAACAGAATATTATTCAGTCATTAAGAAGAATGAAATCCTGTAATATGCTACAACATGGATGAAACTTGAGGATATTATGTTAAATGGAGTAATCCAGTCACAGAAGGACAAATACTGAACAATTCCACGTAAATGAGTTATCTAAAATAGTCAAATTCATCAAAGCACAAAATAGAATGGGGTACTTGGCAGATGCTGGAAGGAAGAGGAAATGGGAAGTTGCTGTTCATTGTGTATAAAGTTTCAGTTATGTAAGGTGAAAAACTTCTAGAGATCTTCTGTACAACATTGTGCTGATAGCAAATAATACTGTACTGTATACTTAAAGAATTAAGAGGATAAATCTTATGTGTTTTTCACCACAACTGAAAACAAAAATCGACACATTTTTAAAGTGCTGAAAGGAAAAAATTGTCACCCACAATTGTATATATATATATCAAGTGAAAGGTGCAAAAGTGATTCAATGAGGAAAAGATAGTATTGGAACAATTTTACAATTGCCTGTGGGATAATTTCTACAGCAGAGAGAGAAAGAGAGAGAGAGAGGGAGAGGAGAGAGACAGGGAGATATTGCGGAACTCAACCTAAATCTCACACATTATACAAAGAGTAATGCAATATAGATCATGGATATAAATGTATAACAATAAAACTTTTAAAAGAAAACATAAGAGAAAATCTTCATGTCCTAGCATTAAGTAAAGAGTTCTTAAACATGATACCTAAAGCACAATCCATAAAAGAAAAAAAAAGTTAATTAGATTTCATCAAAATTAAAAACTGCTCAGTGAAAAATATTCATCAGAGAATGATAGCACAAGGCAGAGACTGGAAGAAAATACTCACAAATTACATATAGACCATAAGAGAGAAAAAAAATAAGACAGAGAATCCTTTCAGGTGGTCCATCATCTAAAAGAAGTTCCAGAAAAAGAGCAGGACTTAAATTGGAAGAAAAGTATCAAAGAAATAATAAAGAAAATTTCCAAAAACTGGAGAACATAAATCTTAAGCCTAAAAGTACCCAATGAATGCCCACGAAGATGACAGACAGGAGATCTAGAAAAAGGCATATCATCATAAAATTTTAGAAAACTGAGAACACAGAGAAAGGCTTAGAAGCTTCCTGAGAGAAACAAGTAATATACAAAGAACCAAGAATAAAAATGTCATCAGACTTTGCACCAAAAACATTGGTTTCCCATGACTACTAGGATAATTTCAGAACAAAAGCCCATTACGTGGCCTGTAGGCTATGCGTGGTCTAGCTCCTACCCACTTCTCAAGTCTCGTAACTTTTCCCCTTTCATTTCTCTTTAATTCAGCCACACTGGCCTATTTTCTCTTCCTTCTACTTGTAAAGCATTTGAAGCTGTTATTTCCATTAAATGTAAGACTCTTCTCACGTCAACTCTTTTCTTCTCATATTAATAGTTTATCCCATCCACTCTTCACATTTCAGTTCAATTATCCTAATTATCCTAATAGGCATAACACATCTCTCTAGACAAACATCATTTACAATAGCAGCATTCAGTATCTGAAATTATCATATCAGTCTGAGATACCTTTAATTATGAAAGGCCTCTGGATGTCTTCAGCTGAAAGTAGGTGTTTGCATGAAAGGTGATGGTTATCACACTGAGTTAGTCCAAAGGAAAACACTATAAGCTGAAAAAGGTAAAAAAAATCATTTTGTAAGCTCCATTAGGGAAAGGACAGTGGTCTATCTTATTTACTATCACATATTCAGCAGCTAGCACAATGATAGAAGGCACTTGATAAATATTTGATAAATGAACTTGTATTAATACTAGCCTCTCAGTCTATTTTTGAGGACTAAATACTAATGTAGAATGAAAGGCAATTCATGAAGAAAGAAAACCAAATGGCCAATAAATATATGAAAAGTTGATCAACCTCATGTGTAATTAAGAAAACGCAAGTTAAGAGTCATAGAGAGATATAATTTCATTTCTGCTACAATTATAAATTTTAAAATATCTGACAATACTGAGGATGTGTAGAAATAAACTTTTATATGCTAATGAGTATAAATTGGTACAAATACTTTGGTGAGCAAATTGGCAACATCCTATGAAAATGTGTATATTCTATGACCATTTCCACTCATAAGCACATAACTCAGAAACTCTTGCATAAGGGCCTAACTATTGCACAGGGGCATATATAGAAAAATATTCATAGCACTATTGTTTAAAACAGCAACATCTGGATATCCTACAAATGACCACCAACAAAAGAATAGATTAATAAATTGAGGTAGCATATTAATGCAATGGAATATTACTCAGCAGTGAAAATGAATTATTTATTTCTTTCAACACAATTATATCTTATAAACACAATATTGACCAAAAAGGCAAGCTGCAGAAGAATACACAGTGATACCATTTACATTAAGTTAAAAACATGCAAAACGATACCATATTGCTAAGGATACATATAAAAGTATTCAGAGAAATATGGGGACGATAAATACAAGATTCAATACAGTGGTAACTTTTGGAGGAAAGTTTGTTTCTGTTAATAACAGTAGCTCCTTTAAAAGTAGTTTGTCTTTTCTTTTGTTTTTGGTTTTCTGCAGTTACACTCTGACATGTCTAGGTGTATTACCAGTTTAGGGAAGCACTAGATGTGTAACAAGGAAAACTAAAAATACAGTCGTTCAAAATGACAGGTGACAATGTAGGCTGTCTATTCCAGGTTGATGTGTGGGCTCTTGTCCACACTGTTACTCAGGAACTCAGTCTCCTTCCATCCTGTTTTAGTGCCATCCCTATGGTCACAACCAGGTCACAGGCATATTCTTGCTTTGGTTTACAAGAAGAAAGAAAACAGAAGTAACCTGTTTATTCCTTAAGGTGCCCAGCTGAAAACATTATACAGGCAAGAAATTAGGCACTAAGTCACACTTAAACATACGGAAGATTGGAAAATGTAGAATAGTTGAAAATCATGTCTTTGGTACTTTACTACTAAGCAAGAAAGGGACATTGCAAACTGGTGAATTTGCAAGTTGGTAAAAGCTGTCCTTACCACTTTACTTGTAGATTTCCTTTATTTTGCTTGGGCTATCTGAGCTCCTTGAATTGTGGAATTTTTCATAATTTCTGGGAAAGTTTTAGTTATCCTTCATTTTATTTGAAGTTGTCGAGATAATTGTAGATTCACATGAAATTGTAAGAAATAACACAGCCAGATCCCATGTATCTTTACCCAGTTTCCACTAATGGTAACATCTTGCAAAACCATAGTTCAATATTAAAAACAATATATAGACATTGATACAACCACCAATCTTCTTCAGATTTCCCCAGTTTTATTTGGACTTATTTGTGCCTTTATTTCTACACAATTTTATCACTTGTGCAGGTCTGTGTATCCACCACCACAGTCAAACTATAGAACAGTTCCTTTAGCAAAGGAATGTCCACCTTTATCTTTCAACACTAACATCTCTTTTCTCTTCCCAGAAGTGACTACTCTTAATAAGTTAAGGTGCATATTTATCTTGGATCTGATCAGATCTAAAAGTTTTTCAGTTGATAATTCTTCATTTGTGAGCAATCATATTATCTGCTTGTAGTAGCTTTTTCTTTCCTAATATTAATCCTGCTTACATTTCTTCCTTTGTAACAACGCTGAAAGTGAAAAAAATAGGTAGCATCTTTAATTCCTGCCTTTAGTATTTCTAACTTTTACATATTCATACATTCTAATATGGTTTTCATTGTTTGTATTGGATTGATAAAATTCTCTATGAAAAGATCCATGTTCAATCCATTTATCTGAGAATTCATTGTATATCAAAATAGTTTTAAATATAGCCTAGCTGAGTATGATACTTTGTTACAAAGCACCTTATAATGTCAAGACCCTTGGACTGGATGTAATGATCCATCCACTAGGAGGTAGATGAAATCAGGATTTTGATCTATTGAATATGAGATTTACAGACCTTTATATAAAAGCAAATATGATTTTTCCTGGAAAAGAAGTGATGTATCTTTAGTATATATATATAAACAACTGTTCTCTGACTTGTATGCAGTCCTACTTGAAGTAAATTTCGATAAGAGCAATAAGCTAGTCTAAGTGCACTCCTAAGCTGTGAAGCCAGTATACATGGTAATGTCTGGCATGGTAGATTTAGTCCTTTGGGTACAGAACATGCTCCAGCTCCCTCTCCTTCTCCCGGCCCTCCACACTTCTTCTAGGGAATAATTGTTAATCTGATTAGTCATATTCCAAAACAAATTTGGGGCTATGTATGTGTATAAAGATCATGGGTATGGCCCTCCCCCACCCTTCTCTTCTTTCCTATAAGGCTGGAATTGGTGGGAGGGCCTGATCAGGAGTAGAAGGAATCCGTGTTTATTCCCTCACTTGCCTTATGTGTTAGACTCCCTCTGATACCCTCAAGTCAGAATCTGGGCATTTCTAAGCATTGGCCAAAGACAATAATGGTCAAAGACTGGACAAAACCCCAGTGTCAAATTCTAAAATCTGACGTAGGCTGGAGTGCCAAGCTGAGCATTATTTCAAATAGGAAATAGAACAGGCATACATTTTTCATCTAGTCTGGAGTTTGAGTTAATCACTAACATTTTATGGCTGGTTTCAAAAAAGGCATCTCTACAGCCCCAGTACACTTCTATAAAAAGTAGTAATAAATATCAAAGGAGCAGCCACACAGAGGTGGGGTCAGGGATCACACTATCCTGACCTTAATATCCCCTAGCTGGCCACATGATAGGTCTCACTCAAGAAAATTCGAAAGCTGTTTGCATCAGTGTATTTCTTTTTAAAAACAGAGTGAGTCTGCCAGAAGTTAACAAGGCTTAATTACTGTCCATGAATCTGACCAATTATGTTAATTTATTCTCTTCTCCAGAAAAAAGCAAGGAAGAATCTTCCCTTCCAAGGGGGTAGAGTCCCTCTTTTGCTTTACCTTAAGACTGGATACTAGTAATGACTGGGTTAACAGATGAGAAATAAAAGTGTGTGTGATGGCAGGGAGGCAGGGGTAAGGGAGCTCTATCAGCTCTTTTCGCTTTCAGCTCACTCCACTTCTTTGCTCTTCCTGAGTTTATTTCTTTATTTTGGGGTGGAGGGGCCATATATTCCACTCCAGTTTGTCTGAGCACCCTAGCTTCACATTTGGAGTTTCAGATACAAGATACAGTAAAATGGATTTGGATTTTTCCACTTGCAGTTGACTCTCCTGTGTATATTCTCCCTCAGGAAACTTAAGAGAATGGGTAGTTTAGTAAAGAAAGATTTAAGCATCTGGGTCTCTTGAGCTAACACCTAATAGCAAGGTATTCAATAAAGACTAATTATTATCAGATAATGATCAAACATATGACACATACCAAAGATAAAAATTAATATAAGATCAATTTGAACTGGGTTCTGCCAAGGCAAGCTGAACTTTGACTGAATAAAAAGCATATTTTCATTCATTTTTTAAAATTCTTTTTGATACCTATAGGCAGAAGTAGCTCAGTAGCTCTTTTCCTGTGAAAAGAATGTGAAAAAAATCTACACAAATGTTACATTAAAATTCTTTTCATTTTATGAAGAGACCATTGAATATAATAAGTAATGATACCACAAATATTTCTGGGTATGTATTTTTTCATTTCAAATGAATATAACATTATCTACTCCCTCCAATAAAAAATTATAAATGGATTTTTAAGCTAATGAATCGTGAAATATTTTTGTTGAGTTACAAGTGAACCAAATGCTCATATTTATTTTAACACCTGGAAAAAGTCAGGATATGCACAGCTGGCTGTGAGCTTGTCACACATTCCTAAGTTTACAATTACTACTAGTGTTCTCAAACAAAGTCCACTGACAAACAGTTGCAGGTGGCCAAGATGTCCGTATGCAGGAACAGCTCTACTCATCAAAATCTAATAATGTATCAATAACAGTATTTACTTTTGAAACTATCAGTATTTAAGAATGGCAATTTCTATTTTCTCTAAATTATTTAAAGCATGCTTGGGTCTGCTAATGAGAAATTTACAAATATCTCTAAATTCGAAAAAATTTCAGTAAATAAAAGAAGATTTAAGAACACTGTCAAAGAACAAGTTGATCTATTAAATAAAGTCTAATTATTTAGACTATTTCTTAGGGTGGAAATAACAACACCCTTATAGTATAATGAAGGTTACCTATAAAACTCATTCTCTAGAGCATTATTTCTAGATGAAATGCAGCTAGTATTCCAGAGGAGGGAAAAACATATTATTTTACAAAAGAGTTTTCAGATTTTTAGATAATATAAAAAAGCCAAATTTCTACAGTAATTTAAATTGTTTTATATAATTTATTTTAAAAATTAATCAACCCTCTGACAATGTTTTCATTCTGGCAATGCACATGTGGGCTTCATTCATTCAACATCACAAACAATATACAAACAAACAGTGTAGTTCAGTAGTTAAGAGCTAGACTCTGAATCCAGATGCCTTGTATGTATCTTAGTTCTGCCAGTTACTTATTAGTTATTAGACCTTGGAAAAGTCATTTAGCTTCTGGGCATCAATTTCCTCATCTGTAAAAATGAGGATATTAAACCTATCTCATTGGTTGTTGTGCAGAATGAATGAATCAATATATGTAAAAGTCTTATAAAGTGCCTAAAACGTATGAGAATCACAAAATGTCAGTTGCTTTTATCATTAATATTATTGTTGCTGCCAATGAGATATTACCTCACACCTGTCAAAATGGCTATCATCAAGAAGACCAGAAAAAAATGTTGGCAAGGATGTGGAGAAAAGGGAATGCTTGTACATTGTTGGTGGGAATGTAAGTTGGTGCAGCCACTGTGGAAAACAGTATGCAGGTTTCTCAAAAAACTAAAAATAAAACTACCATATGATCCAGCAATTCCATTCCTGGGTATATACCACAAGAAAATGAAAACACGAATTCAAAAAGATACATGCACCCCAATGCTCATAGCAGCATTAGTTATAGTAGCCGAGATATGAAAGCAACTTAAGTGTCCATCAACAGATGAATGGATAAAGAAGATGTGGTATATATTTACAGTGGAATATTACTCAGTCATAAAAAGGAATTACATTTTGCCATTTGCAATAACATGGATGCAGCTGGAGGGTATTATGCTTAGTGAAATGTCAGAGAGAGAAAGACAAATACTGTATGTTATCATTTATGAGTCTAAAAAATAAAACAAATTAGAGTATATAACAAAAAAGAAACAGACTCACAGATATAGAGAATAAACTTGTGGTTATCAGTGGGGAGAAGGGCAATATAGGGGTAGGGGATTCAGAGGTACAAGCTACTATGTATAAAAGAAATATGCTACAAGGATATATTGAACAGCACAGGGAACACAGCCAATATTTTATAACTATAAACAGAGTATAATCCATAAAAATTTTGGATAACTATTATACACCTGAAACCAATAATGTAAATCCACTATACATCAATTAAAAAATATTGTTACTGCTATCTGAGCACCTGTGTGCCAAGCGTTCTACTACACATTTGGATTATATTGGTGAAGTAGATAGACAAAGTCTTTGGGAAAGTCCTTTTATCAATAGATGCAAACTGTCCCCAATTTCCCTATTTCAGACTCTTAAATGGATCCTGGACAAAAAGTCTTTGACTAGGAATGCTACCATACTTAACAACAGGCAAAAATGTTAAACCTTCAAGAAAAGATGCAATCCCCTGGACTGATACAGATAACAAAGTCAACTGACCATCTATTACTTATTTCTGTTGCTATTACCACACCCTTGTCCTCTGTTCTAACATTAATTCTAGCTCATATTTCCCCCCTTTCCATCAATAGAGCCTACAATTTTTAAGTCCTAAACTGGTGTAACTAAAAAGTAACTTATTTATAGTGAAGACTGATGATTATTATAGTTATATAAGAATCAATTAGTTAAACAGCCAAAAATAAAAATGAAACACCCTCTGACTATATATTCAATACATTATAGAAGATGTGACCAAAAAAGGGGGTGGGAAGGCAAAAGTTCTTAAAAAGATACACGCCTGTAATTATCCAACAGTTGCACATCCTAGGTACAGTGGAAGTATCCTGCTTCAAAATGACCATAAACACAACTGTAATGAGAAGTTTTTAGATATTGAAAGGTTGCTCTTTCCACTCCCTATTGTTCTTCTTTTACCCATTTCTCTTGATTTACAAATATCACCCTCAGGGAAGAGAGCAGATAAAGCTTAAAATAAAAGAACTAAATTCTTGGCTTAGAATTCCAAGATAGGATCTCCATAGCATGACTTTTTTTTCTAAGATCTAGGTACACATTCAAGAGAAAATTGGTTTTGTTTCTATTCCTAAAGGGCCTGATTTGGAAGATCAGAACCTCAAGCTCTGAGGATGTATCTATTATTGACCACCTTAGGGCAGAGTAAGAAATAGGGGCTAACCTAAGCCCTTTCTTGCTTTGAGCAAATTTTATACTAAAGACTAAGATAAGATAATTCTCTAACCTTAGGCTTTTAGGTCTTGGAAGGATGTTTGGAGAAATATTTCAGACAATGAAACATAGGTAACAGCTGTCTGGCTTACCTACAAATCTATTTCCCTACTCCTTAGATTTGGCTTTCAAAGTCCGTAAAGCACTTACCAAAGAGGAGAAATAGGTGCATGGAGGTTACTGAAATAGGAAGATTCAGATAATTAAACTAAAATTTCCTCTAAGGAAGTAGAGGGAAAAAAACCTAATACTGAGGAAGCTTGGTGAAATAGTCACAACAGAGTGACAGAAGAGGTCTGAAATAACACCTCCAAACTCACTCTAGGTTTCCCTCATCAACAAAGTGCAGAAATGATCCAGAAAAGTTCCTCAGTGTTCTGCGACTCCTATCCCTGGAGGCAAGAAAGACAGTTGAGATTTAAGTCAGCATACTTGCCAGAAGTAGAGAGCCAAATGGCACAGGTTGATAGTGGGCAGCCTCAAACTGAGTAGGACAGAAGGGGCCTAATTAGTAGGGAATAGATGAGCTCTCCAAACAATCACTAAACTCTGCCCTTAATAAGACGATGATGATGATTATAATAAAGCAGATATTTATTATGTGCTAAATTCTGTTTAAATAATTTACATAGATGAACTCATTTAATCCTCACAATCCTATAAGATAGGTAGTAATATATGCTCCTATTTTAAAGATGAGAAAACTGACACACAGAGAAGTAAGAAACTTTCCCACAGCTAATAAGCAGCAAATTTGGCAGATTTGAATGAGACTATACCAAGAATTATATTGGCCATGAATATTTTATAGTAGGTAATATAGACAAAAGAGGTTTATTATGCCCAGAGACCAGGTGTGATAAGACACCTCAACCAGAGGCAGTAAGGATCAGATACCCCTTCCCCAATGCCAGACAATATATAAACTCTTTGGGGAACTTAGACCATTAGTGGGAAAAATGGGCAAAAAGGAGGGGGAGAACCCTGCATGCTTAAATACATATAAGATACATTTGTGTTTCATATCTACATCTTTGAACATTTGTTTATTTATTTAGTGTGATGTTTCTAGAAAACATATAAGCAAGGGTTGTCCTCTAGGTTTTTAAAAGCAATGCTGGGAAGTAAACTGTCTCTTTGGTGGTCTTCTTTAATCTCTTTCAGACTCAGGCCTTCTAAGCCTGTTTCTTACTTTCAGCAAATGCTGTACTAAAGACTAAGATAGGATGATTCTCTAACCTTTGACTTGTAGGCCTTGGAAGGGTACTTAGGGAAATATTTCAGCACAGTGAAATATAGGTAATAGCCATTTGGTTTACCTACAGTTACACTTCCCTGCTCTGCAGATTTGCCTTTCAAAGTACCTAAAGCATTTACCAAAGGATTAAAGAGTTAAATGTAAAAATACAACCATAAAAGAACTGGCAAAAATATAAACAAATACTTACATAACTTTGGGATGGAAAAAAAAACTTTCTAAGCCTAACACCAAAGTATACCAAAAAGAAAAAAATGATGCATTTTACTGAATAAACATTTAAAATTTGGGCTTCCCTGGTGGCACAGTGGTTGAGAGTCTGCCTGCCGATGCAGGGGACATGGGTTCTTGCCCCGGTCCAGGAAGATCCCACATGCCGCGGAGCGGCTGGGCCCGTGAGACATGGCCGCTGAGCCTGCACGTCCAGAGCCTGTGCTCCGCAACGGGAGAGGCCACTGCAGTGAGAGGCCCGCGTACCGCATAAAAAAATAAATAAAATAAAAAATTAAAATTCATATGACAGGAAAAAATACCATAAATTAAGATTGTTGCAGTACTTTGTTATGTATGTGCTATATACATGTTAACATATTATATATCTTTTATAGAGAAGAGCACTTAAAAATAAACTAAAAAATTGAGAACCTAATAGAAAAAGTCCAAGGGCAATATAAGGTAACTGATAATTAAAGTGACACTTTAAGTTTAATATATTAACATGGAAAGACATGTTCCTAGCATGTTTAGTGGGGTGGATATATATGTGTGTATGTATATAGATATATAAGTATGTATGTAAATACATTAAAAAAATTGAGCCCATAAGAGTACAAATACTGACAGTGAGTATTGCTGGGGAGTGGAACTATGTGTACTTTTAAGTTTTTTCTCTGTATTACCTAAAGTTTTGTTTTTGGGGGCAGTGGGGAGGTAGTATATGTTATTGTAACAATAAGAAAAAACTTATTTAGAGTTAAATGTAAAAAACGAAACTGCAAAAGAAAATAGAGATGTACAGAAATCCCTATGTCCGCTGAGCTGAGGCAGAGACAAGGTAATAATTCTTCTGACATAAATCTCATTTTTAGAATGTGTGACAATTAAGACACGGTAAAAAGGATTTTTAATAATTGTGAATTAATTTCTTCCTCTGTTAGCTTTCAGGGTTTAATTTGCTAGTATATGAAGTTAAAAATGCTATACATTTTAAATTCTCCCACCTTATTAGCAATTAAGTTAATATTAACAAATTAATATTTATATACTGCCTACAATGTGCTTTGCTGCTGTGGTAACTCCCATAGGAGGTAAAGAAATGTACTGATAATATGATAAATATTTCATAATTCAAACTTTCCACCAAGACAGTCAGGCGTGACCCAACAATAATGATAATTTGGTAAATTTTCTAGTCAAGAATCTCAACAAAATAAACATTGTTTCAAATTTAAATGTAACATGCCATCTTTAATAAAGATAGTACTATTGGTCCACCATCAACAAAGTATGCACTTTTGAGTAATGGTAATAAATTCATTATTCACACAAATTTGAATCGCTGGTTAGAATCAGAAATCAACAATGGTCAGCTAACTTAACCCATATAGGATTAAATCTGTAACTGTCATCTAGTAATGATGATGACGGTTTATAACTAACATTTTTTGAGTGCTTAGTATGTTCCAGGAACCAAGCTAAGCACTTAATCATTATCACCATTTAATTTCTTGGGAACTTTAGCCTCAGAGGTTATACAAGTAGCCCAAGTTCACATATTTATTGGTACTATGAGGATTCAAACCTACTACTGTCTGGCTACAAAGTACCACATTGCACCTTCATTAAATATTTTATACATTTAGCCACTAAGTAATGCTAGAGTAAATGGAAATGATTTGAGCACTAGTAAAAGTTTAAAATTGTATGCTTATAAAAATATCTGAATACTTACAAATCCTTGTTTGAAAACTTCAGATCCAGCAAAGTGCAAAAAATACAGAAAGAGTCACACATCAAGCCTATGCAGATGTACAGGATGGAACTTAAGGGATAAAATTAATCTTTTTTTCTGTTACTAGTTCATCATATGTGGCAAAACAAAAATTCAACTGGTGGGTCTAATAGTTGATGCACTGTTAAATTTGCTAACTTTGGGGAATAAAAGAAAATAATTTCTCACTACTAGGTACTTTTGTTATGCTTGCTAACTTAATCCTTAACTAGTCAGCAATTTCATGAGATAGGTATTAGTACTCGACTTAAAAACAAAAGAAACCAGATTCAGAAAGTTTGAATAACTCTTACACAGCTGAAAAGTGACAAAGATGAGATTTGATTTTAGGTCTAAATGACACCAAATTTGCACTAGGCATGGCTAATGTCAATACAGGAAAGCACAATTAGAAAGTTAATGAGCTGTACTTTAAAAAAGCATTTATAAAACAATAAAAATAAAATAACATTTATGTGTTTTGATCACTGACTACTACACTTATGTAACTAACTTACAGGGCAAGCTAGCTTTCTGATATGATATGCAAGACCTAGGAATAAAAACATCTGCAAAAGTTTAAAAACATTTGTTTTAAATTCTCTATTTGAAGATTTAAGAAATAACTCCCTGACCCTGGTACAGGTACCCATTTTCCAAGACTAAAAATCTAGTAATAAAAAAGATAAAATCAGATTATTTCAGAATTTTAAAATTGAAAAGATTTTAATGGCCAAAAAAAGAAACAGGATGTCTAAGATAAATGTCAAAATAGACTTTTTTTTTTTTTGACTATTTTGTACCACAATGCTCCAATGCTCCAATAAAGCCTACACTTTCAGGTTGTTAAATCAAAATTCTCTCTCTTAAATACTTCTCTTAAAAAACCAGGAATTAAAAAAAAACAAAAAAAAACCCAGGAACTTAGGGACTTCCCTAGTGGTCCAGTGGTAAAGAATTCACCTTACAGGGGCTTCCCTGGTGGCGCAGTGGTTGAGAGTCCGCCGGCCAATGCAGGGGACACAGGTTCGTGCGCTGGTCCAGGAAGATCCCACGTGCCGCGGAGCAGCTGGGCCCGTGAGCCATGGCCTCTGAGCCTGCGCGTCCGGAGCCTGTGCTCCGCAACGGGAGAGGCCACAACAGTGAGAGGCCCGCGTACCGCAAAAAAAAAAAAAAAAAAAGAATTCACCTTACAATGTAGGGGACACAGGTTCGATCCCTGGTCAGGGAACTAAGATCTCACACGCCTCGAGGCAACTGAGCCTGCATGCCACAACTACTGAGCTTGCGCACCTCAACTAGAGAGGCTGCCTGCTTCAAACTACAGAGCCCACGTGCCCTGAAACTCACGTTCCACAACTAGAGAGAGAAAACCCACATGCCACAACTAAAGAGAAGCCCATGCGCCGCAGTGAAGAGCCCGCATGCCTCAACGAAGATCCCTCGTGCTGCAACTAAGACCCAATGCAGCCAAAAATAAATAAATAAAATTTTTTTAAAAATCAGGAATTTATTAAAGCACCACCCTGAACTATCTTTGAAGGTCCATTGCACCTAAAATCATCATATAAAATCATAAATACAAGCATCTTTTTAATGCTACATACTAAATTCTCATCATCCTTTAAGTTTCCTAATTCATAGAATTATAGATTTTAAATACGTTAAGACCACCTAGTCCAATAACTTCATTTTCATGAAGGAGGAAATTGGGATCCAGAGAAGTTTGACTAATTTCTCCATGATCGTTTTGTGAATTACTGCCTAGTGGAGCCTGAACCCTATGCTTCCTGATATTGAGTCCAAAACTTATTACATTACACCACTATACTGCCTCCATTTCTCTCTATTTTGGAAAGTATCAAGCAATAACTATAGCATATTTAAATCCTAGGTCCCCAAGCAAAGGGTTCATAAGTCCCCACTCTTCTACTGGGCAAGTTAGTTAGACATATTCTTAGAGTGGTTGTCTACTAATATTTAAGCTAAATGTATACAGATCAGATATAACTTCAGAATAAACAGTATCCTGATGAAAAGGGTGCGGATTACTAGTGACCCTACCTACAGTGTAAAGGACTCTCGGGAAGCACTTAAAACAGCGATAACAACATATTTGGATACTGATTTATAATTTACAATGTCATTTCGCATATTATCTTAGCTGAAGACCCTCAAACAAGTTTTTTTTTAAATTTACTTTATTGAGATATAATTTAAATACAATAAAACAAAGCACACTCATTTAAAGCTAATGGTTTGAGTTTTTTGGTTTTTGGCTTAAGAGAACAAAGATTTATTATCAGTGTCTAGGAATTTGGGAGTGTCTTAGTTGGGTGCTTCTGGTTCCAAGTCTCTTATAAGCTGCAATTCAATTGTCAGCCTGGGTCTAGAGTAATATGAAGGCTTGACTGGGGCCAGGAGATTTGCTTCTAAGATGGCTCACTCACTTGGCTCTTGGCAGAAGGCCTCAGTTACTCACTGGCTGCTGGCAAGAGGCCTTAGTTCCTAACCATGTAGACCTCTCCGTTGGGCTGCTGAGTGTCCTCACAAAATGTAGGCTGGTGTCCTCAATTTTGGTGAGTTTTAAAAAAAAACATGCCACTGAATAACCACTAACACAATGAAGATACAGAACATTCCTATCTATCATCCAAACAATTCCCTCCCCTCAGGTACCTCCTCTCACTTCTGGCCCCCAGTGTGTGTGTGTGTGTGTGTGTGTGTGTGTGTGTGTGTGTGTGTGTGTGTGTGTGTGTGTGTGTGTGTGTGTGTGTGTGTGTGTGTGTGTGTGAGAGAGAGAACCTGTTGCAGTCATATATACAGTTACAGAAACATCAGTGTACCAGGTTACCATTCAAACTTATTTCTTGCTGTGCAGTCCATACTTGAACAACTCTGCATCAGAGGGATGAAAGAACTTTGATATGCATGGAGTAAGAGGGGAGGCAGGATGGAAGATTAATCCCCCCAACAAACTTGCTCTAATGTAAGCTGCTTAGAAATGGTATCATTCCCCAGTTTTCTAAGTTTTCTTCATCAGTTTGTTGACCTGAAATTCTTGCTCCTCTTCAAGATGCTATTCTATTTGAGCTTTCTCATGCTGCGAATGCATCCATTTTTTGGTAAAGCTCATTAGTGGGGAATTATTCTTCCTTCTCATAATTTACACCCAGGGTTTCTTTCTCCTTCTGTAAAGGAGAAACTTGGCTTCCTGTTACTGTTGATTAGTTTGCATTTCCTGGAACTTCATATCAATGGAGTCACACAGTATGTAACTTCTGTGTGGGGCCTCTTTCACTAAGCATAATATTTTTGAGATTCATTCCTGTTGTATATATGAGTAGATCATTCCTTTTAATTGCTCAATAGTGTTCTGTTATATAAATATACCACAAAAAGTACTCAATTATTATTATATTTTAAGTTTCATCAATAAAAAATTTGTGGACATTTTCCACTTTTTATGTAAATACCTATAAATATCCTCATTTTGCTTCTTGTCCTACAAAGTCTAAGATATTTTCTACCTAGCCCTTAAAAGAAAAAGTTTATTAACCTCAGACAGACTAGCAGAAGAGTTATGAGCTGGGAGCTTGCTAGAAATGCAGAATCTCAAACCCTATCCCAGAACTATAGAATCAGAATCTGGATGTTAACAAGCTCCCAGGTAATTCATAGGCATAGCAAAATTTGAGAAGCATTGGTGCTTTCTTCTTCTTCTTTTTTTTAAAAAAATAATTCTAACAAGAAACAACACATACTGTACATGTAGAAGTGTGTGAAGCTGTGCACATGTGTATTGAGAAGCCTAAAAGTCATATCCATGACTTCCAGAAATTATTACTGGTATATAAAATACGCTCATAAAAGAAACAAAATATGGGGACATATACAGGTTGAAAATTCTATTTCTTTTGCTTAAAATATTTTTTCTAGATATAAAATATTAATTATTTTACAATCCTAAGAGTATAAAAGGATTTAAAAAAATTCCTTGTGAAAGCATTTTCCAAAAGAGCAAATGTAGCACAAATAAAAACTGCTCTGTCTTCTGTACAAGGATGTACCAGTGATTAATAGAGATTAACAGATGATCATCTTCATGCATATGATCAACAAGACCAAAAGGTCACCAGGATTTTAATTTACCATATGTTGCAAAATTCATGTAGCAAACCTACTTGGCATGTGCTTCCATTATACACACCTTTTAATTAACAGATTAGAAGGAAGAAAAAAAATCATTCACTTGCATTCCTATTAACATCTGCTCAATAAGTATCTAGAATATGAAGATTTTTCTCTCCTTTATGTAAAATAGTATGATAAAGACATTTTCAAAACCAGAGAAAACTAGTTTATATATATGATTATTTTAAATTTACAGTAAGCAGTAACAAATAGCAATTTATTACTAAACTCAGATAGACATTCTGTTTGTAATCATCTCATATAACTATCAGCTGTAACCTTTTTGGGTTTCTGAGATAATACTTGCAATTAAATTGTATTTATTTAGCTACTATTTTAGATAAAGAGTTTCAAACTTTTACTGATTTAATTCTAACAATTCTAAGTTACTATTTGAGGCTCTTAAAATTCTTCAAAATAAAGAAAACATTTAAATCTCTTTATTTAAATATTTATTTCATCAATGCTAGACAGAAAACAGCAATTTTTCCTTTTCAAACAATCTTTTCCGGAATTTCTTGATTCACTTTGTATCTTTTTGCACACATGTTAGTTCTAAATATATATCTGAACTCTAAATGACTTCTGTTCATATTAATAGTCCATAACAAGCTATTAAATCTTCCTTACAGCAAGCAACAATATGCCAAAACACTTACTCTGTATTTTGGTACTTTAATAAAAAGAACTTATAAACACTGAAAAAATAATTATAAAAGAATCATTCCTTCATTAATAAATATTGTATTCTCTTTTCATACAACAAAATTCAACAATAGTCAGAAACTGTCAAAGGAATTGTTCAAAGATCAGGATTAGGGGTTTTATTCCATTTTATATGAAAATTCACATGTATTATGCTTAGAATGAGATTATTTGGTATCTCTGAGTCCTTCAGATATTCACCTAAATGAGTTCCACTTTGGCAAGTGAAAATTGTTTCCATGTTATTATCAAAATCTTAGAAAAAATGTAATATGAGAGAACATCTTTTTATTACTCTTTGGGGTTCTACTAATATTTATTACTCATTCTTCAGACTGAGTTTAATTTGTAAACTAACAAAATATATATTATATTATATAAGATCTAGTTTAAAAATAAGAAATTTTTAATGGTAGGAAAAATGTAATAAAAAGAAGGGTTACATTTAAAACTGATGTGCTTCTCTGGGAAATACAAAAGGGAAATGAAAAAGATTATATGAAATCTAATACCAACAGAAATGTAAAAAAGGACATAGTAAAATAAAATTGTATGTTTAAATATAGGTGATTGGAGAATCTATAATTCATATGCAATAAGCCCTGATTTTAAAAAGTCAATGAAAGTTTTTCACTCTGAAAGACACCCTTTCAAATTTGTAAGGTAATAATAGAGAACAATAGAAATCACTAATGATGCATGAGTCAGAACATTAGTTTAGAGTAAAAGCCAATTACAATTATGGAATCTGCATCTGTTCATTACAACTTTGTCAGTTTTCCAGAATATGAAGCTAGGCAGTTTTTACAAATGACGTAAATGGAAATGTATTTAGAAACGGCTAAACAATGTGTGCAACATGCAAAAAATGTGATGTTACAGCTAAAAAGGAATTCACTCTTCTTCACATTGCTATTTATATAGACTCCTCTTGGTTCTATTTCTATGGACTTTTTTCTTACTCTGTATAATTCTGCCATTAAGAGTCTGACTCAAGATTTCTTGAATGTTTAAAATTTCTGCTACTTTGTCTATTAGAATAGGAAACATCTCCACCAAGGTGTATAGAATGGCTTACAAAGAATCTAAATGATTTTGAAAAATTGCATTAAATTTGCCTGATGAGTCTGTGACAAGTATTTAGAGATGGGTAATCTTCTTAAGGCCATTTCCAATTCATGGGCTCAGCTTTTTGGGAAATCAATGGCCTTCCTAGGACATGTCATATTTATCTGAAAAGAGGCTGTCTGGATGACTGAGAAAGAAAATTCATTAGGGTCATAACAAGTAGACCCAAAATGACAAAATGATACAAAATAATAAAGGAATCAGCCTAAAGAAAGTTAAGCAGAATTTTAAAGATCAGATAAGCATTTCCCAAAGTATATCATAGTTCCTTACAAACTGAGAAAAAATGGGTTTTATCATTAAATAAGCTTCAAAAATGCTGAGTATTATCCTTCCTCTAAGAGATTCACACCTTACATTAACATATAAAAGGCTCTGTAAGCAACGTGCAGGAAAGAAAACCAACCTGCTTTTTGTACATGAAATTCCCAACCCTTTTTGAAAATTTCAACACACATATTTTTCCATAGCAATTTGGTAATGCTTTAATTGATAATTATATATATTTAGGCAGCAAAATGTTAAATGTAAAAATGGCCCACCCACGAAAAACTATTAAGTTAAAAAAATGACTATTAAGTTAAAAAAAAGACCTAGGGCTTCCCTGGTGGTGCAGTGGTTGAGAGTCCGCCTGCTGATGCAGGGCACACGGGTTCGTGTCCCGGTCCGGGAAGATCCCACATGCCGCGGAGCGACTGGGCCCGTGAGCCATGGCCGCTGAGCCTGCGTGTCCGGAGCCTGTGCTCCGCAACGCGAGAGGCCACAACGGTAAGAGGGCCGTGTACCGCAAAAAAAAAAAAAAAAAAAAAAAAATGACCTAAAGGAATTTATGATTAAGGAAACAGTAGGGAGCTGAGACCTTTCTCCAGATATTATTCATTAATTCAACAAATATATATTGAGTACTAACAGCACCAAACATAGTGCTAGGCACTGGATGAAGCTTTGATTTCTAGGAAGTTGTTCCCACCCCCACCCTCACATTCCCCCCACAAAAGACAAAGAATCTTTTTGAGAGATACTTCTGTTACATAAATAAACCACCAATTTCAACTCTAATGTAGTGATAACCTTGTTTCACAAGCACTGACATTAGTAAAGGTACTTAATAAACAAAAATTCCTAAATGCTAATAACAAAAGCAAAATTTAACAAGTGAGATTACATCAAACTAAACTTCTGCACAGCAAAGGAAACCATCAACTAAATGAAAGGCAACCTACTGAATAGGAAAAATATTTACAAATTATATATCTGATAAGGGGCTAATATCCAAAATATACAACGAACTCATACAATTCAGTATCAAAAAAATCTAGTTAAAAAATGTAAGCAACCTAAATGTCCACTGACAGATGAATAGATAAAGAAGATGTACACACACACACACAAAACACACACACACACACACCAGAAGATTACTTAGCTGTTAAAAAGAATGAAATAATGCCATTTGTAGTAACATGGATGGACCTAAAGATTATCATACTAAGTGAAGTAAGTCAAAGACAAATGTCATATATCACTTATATTTAGAATCTAAAAAAATGATGTAAATTAACTTATTTACAAAACAGAAATAGACTCACAGACATAGAAAACAACTTATGGCTACTAGAGGGGAAAGTAGGAAGGGAAGGGTAAATTAGGAGATTGGGATTAACAGATAGACACTACTATATATAAAATAGATAAACAACAAGGACCTACTGTATAGCACAGGGCACTATATTCAATATCTTGTAATAACCTACAATGTGAAAGAAACTGAAAAAGAATATATATATGTATATATATCTGAACCACTTTCCTGTACACTTGAAACTAACAAAACATTGTAAATCACCTATACTTCAATAAAAATAAATAAATTTTTAAAATAAGAAAAAAACATTAAAATGGGCAGAAGGTCTGAATAGACATTTTCCCAAACAAGACATACTAACAGCCAACAGGTACATGAAAAGATGCTCTATATCATTAATCATCAGGGAAATGCAAATCAAAACCACAATGAGATATTACTTCACACTTGTTAGAATGTCTATTATCAAAACTACTAGAGATAATCAGTGCTGGTAAGGATGTGGAAAAAAGGGAACTCTTGTGTACTGTTGGTAGGAATGTAAATTGGTTTACCCACTATGGAAAACAGTATGTTTTTTTCTCAATAAACTAAAAAGAGAACTACCATATGATCCAGCAATTCCACTCCTAGGTGGAATAAACTGAAAACAGTAGCTCAAAAAGATATATGTATCACCCCCCCCTCCGCCCCTGGCCATGTTCACTGCAGCATTATTTACAATAGCCAAGATATGAAAACAACCTAAGTGCCCATGGATGGATGGATGGATAAAGAAAACTGTGGTGTGTGAACGTGTGTGTGTGTGTGTGTGTGTGTATATACACACACACACACACAGACACAGATATATATATATATATATATACATATATATATAAAGGAATATTATTCAGCAATAAAAAAGAATGAAATCTGGCCATTTGTGACAACATGGATGGAGCTTGAGGGCATTATGCCAAGTGAAATAAGTCAGACAGAAAGACAAACACCACATGATCTCTCTTAAACTTGGAATCTATCTATCTGTATATATATATATTATGATTATTTATATATATATATAAATAACCGCACAGATACAGAGAAAAGATCAGTGGTTGCCAGAAGCAAGGGATAGGAGAAATGGGTGAATTAGTTTTGGTTTTGGTTCTGGTTTTAGTTCAAATAAACTGAATTAGGGGAAAAAAGAAAAAAAAAAGAACCCAGGGAATTTCTTTTAAGCAAGGGAAGCTGAAGTTGCATCACTTTTGCTCACATTTCATTGGTGAAATCTTTGTCATATGACCATGGCCTTGCTGCAAGGAAGACTGGGAAATATGGTCCAGGCTAGGCAGCCACATCATAGCTATGGCTCTATTTGATATTGAAGAAAAGAATGGAATTTAGTGAGTGTGGCTCCTCATGGTCTGTATACCTATAAACAAAAAGACGAGCTATCTGCTTCCTCCATACCCAATGTCCAATGGTGATGTGGGAAAAGAATAACCATAATGAGACTCCTATTGGAAAAAGGAAGAATTAGAAACACTAACAGTCATTGAGCCATAGTGATTGCTAAGCCCACTTAGCAGGTAATGCAGACTCCCACCGCTGACAGTAGATTAAATTCCTTGACTAGCCAGACTACCCTGATTTTATTGATAGGGAGGATTCCCATGGGGGCCTGGCTTTGTTGGCTTTGCTCTCTAGGAGTTTCTTTTTGTCCATTATTCTCCATGACCACATATGAAAAGTTGGGAAAATATTCTTCTTGGGAGCTGTATCACTTTCACAACCTCATTCTTGCTGTTGAAGGTTTTTTCAAACATTACCATCCTCTGTTTCACCTGAAGGGTTGGTAATGTTGCATTATTAACACTCTACTGTTGTGGCTGGGATTTCCCAGGCCATTGCCACCCATTTTGCAAGTTTTGATGTTGGCACTTCTTTTTTTTTTTTTTTTGCGGTACGTGGGCCTCTCACTGCAGTGGCCTCTCCCATTTCAGAGCACAGGCTCCAGACGCGCAGGCTCAGCAGCCATGGCTCACGGGCCCAGCCGCTCCATGGCATGTGGGACCTTCCCGGACCAGGGCACGAACCCGTGTCCCCTGCATTGGCAGGCGGACTCTCAACCACTGTGCCAACAGGGAAGCCCCGATGCTGGCACTTCTTGATCTACCAAAAGAATCTGAACCTTCACTAATATCAAATTTATACCTTGTTTCTCTCTGCCTTTTACCAATACAATTATTTTTCATTTCAAAGGCAAACAGTGGTATAATATTTTTGAAAACTTTTAAAATGGCAACTGACCTTAACATATATAATATCAACAGTGCATACAACTCAAGTGAAGTGATGGCAATATGAATTACTATGGCTAAATTCCTGCATGTTTCAACAATTACAAATACATCAGGATACTTGAAAAACAGGGATTGTAATTCAGTATCAATTGTAAGATACTCCTCTAGAATGTCAAAATGTAAAGAAGGCATGCCTTAGAACTGCTGGAGATAGCTGCACCCCCATACTTACTGCAGCATTATTTACATTAGCCAACACAGGGAAGCAACCTAAGTGTCCATCAACAGATGAATGGATAAAGAAGATGTGGTACATATATACACAATGGAATACTATTTCACATAAAAAAGTAAATCCTGCTATTTTTGACAACATGGATGGCCCTTGAGGGCATTATGCTAAGTGAAACAGGTCAGACAAATACTGCATAATTCATTTATATATGAAATCCAAGAAACAAAACAAAACAATCGCCCCCCCCACCTCCACCCCCAAACCCCAAATTGGAAAAAGAGGTCAGATTTGTGGCTATCGGAGGCAGAGAGCGAGGGGTGGGGGTAGCTGGATTAAGGTAGTCAAAAGACAGTCTTCCAATTATCAGAAAAATAAGTATTGAGGATATAACGTACAATATGATGACTACAGTTAGCACTGCTGTACAGTATATTTGTAAGTTGCTAAGAAAGTAGATCCTTAAAGTTCTCATCACAAGGAAAAAAATATATATATTTTTCTTTTTCTTCTATCTATATGAGATGGTGGATGTTAATTAAACTTATTGTGGTAATCATTTCACAATGTATATTAAAAGTCAAGTCACTATGCTGTACACCTTACAATTATACAGTGCCATATGTCAATTATATCTCAATAAAACTGAAAGAAAAAATTGATAAAAAATAACTGAATGCTGATTATATGAAAGCTCTTTTCAAAACTGGAAAGGGAATAAATCAATGAATGTCCAAGTTAATCAGTAAAAAAGCAACGCTAGTGAAAACATCTTGTTCTAAATAATGGGCATGAGATATGGGATAATCTAGAGATTAGATACAGATAATCATATGATGAAAAATCTTTGATTTTTAGGAGTATAGGAGTATAGTGATGATTCAGGTATTTTAAATAGCTTTAAGATATTCAGCAGATAAAGAATGCCATAATCCCTATAACTTCTAACTAAATGTTACCAATACTGCAAAACAATCTCATTTTTATCAGGTGACATGTTCAGTCTGAATCTAAACCAGCCTGAAGGGCTCTCACTGGTCAAGTCTTAGATAATTCGAACATCAAATAACTAATAATAGAAATGGATTTTAACCACAGAATGAAAGAATCCATAAGTTGACACCAACAGAAGTAAATAAATAAAGAAGGGAAAGTTCTTTCTTAAAATAGAATTCCAACTAATAAATGTGGTATAAAAGACAGAATTAGAAAAAATATCACTTGTCCTAAAATGAAAAGAAAGACTGAGGGATTATCCCAGAGTGGAGGAGACTAACAGAGACATGACAACTAAATGCAAAAGGAGATCCTGGACCAAAGTAAGAACAGTAGGATGTTGAACAAAACTTAAAACAACGTTTTCTTCTGCTACATAGGCTGTTAGTGAAACACCTGACACAATTTGAATGTCTAGAGCATTACTATCTAATAGAACTTTATGCAATGATGAAAATGGTCCAGACCTATGTTCTCCAATACAATAGCCACTAGACTGCTGAGTGCTTGAAACATGACTAGTGTGACTAAGGAACTAAATTTCTAATTAATTTAAGTTTAAATAGCTATATTTGCTAGTGGCTATCATACTGTAAAGCACAGGTTTATAGTGTAGATAATACTACTAGGTCAATGTTAATTTCCTGATGTTGATAATCGTATTGAGATTGTGCGACTTTCCTCATTTTTAGGGAAAGAACAGTGAAATTTTTAGAGGTTAAAGGACATTATGTGTGCAGCTTCAAGACTTTTAAAAGCTTCAGAGAAAAGAGAGAGAGAATGCTAAAGCAAAATGCTAATATTTGGAGTATCTGGGTGAAGGGCATACAAAATTCTTTGTAGTATTTTTGCAATTTTTGTTAAGCTTAACGTTACTTCAAAAAAGTTAAAAGAGAAAATGATAAAATAGCTGCACAGTCAATGTCATTTTCACTAGAACTTGTAAATATAAAATTAGTGATCAAGTTTTTATTCATGTCTGTATTTTTTCACTTAGTTTTTGAAATGTAAGTGTTCAACTACTAATTCAATTTTCTTTAAAAAAACAACTCTTCCATCACTCTATAAACAAACTATTCACTCCTTGAACAAAACTGTATAATGTTATTTCAAATTTTTGTAGTTAGCAGAGAAGAAAAGAGGATAGAGCTCAGATTTCAGCCTGAGTATTGAATATGAAAAACAGCAAAGTTATTTAAAAGTTAAGGTCACTCAGGAGAACACAAACAACATTTTTGGCATCTTTCTGAGGATGTGGGATATATACAGTCATCCCTTCAGAGTAAAATGGAGAGCACTGTGAAGAGTGAGATTTAGTGGGTTCATCCTTGGGAAGATAATCAAGAACAAAAAGACTAAAATTCTTCCCATATGTGATCAATCATATGTCAGTGATAAAAATGCAAAAGCTGCTGAACAGAAAACCTGGAAGATAAGGAAGAAAAGGTATCTATATTAACTTCAAATCAGATTTCTCTTTTTCTACATACTCCTTCATCCAGTATAATAAGGTTTCTATCATCACCTCACTGAAACTATTTTCAGGAGGATCATATATGTACTTTTCACTCAATCTAACAAATAATTTTCAGTTCTTAATGTTTGGGTAATGTTTGATTATACATACTATACTTTCTTTCTTGAAACATTCTTTTCTCCTGGCTTGAATGATGTACATTTTCCTGACTTTCCTATCTCTCTACACTCTGCTTCCAGTATTGTTTGCATCCTCCTCTTCCTTTCTTCATTTCTTAACTACTGTTATTTCTCGACATTCTTTCCTATACCATCATCTCTTTTCATTATACATGTCCCTGGATGATTTCATCCCACATTCCTGGCTTCAAAAACCATGTATTGCACATAAGGGAATGAATCCAAAGAACATCCTATCCTAAGCCAGTACTGAGGTCCATATCCACAAATGGACTCATGGGCATATCTAGCTGGATGTCTTTCAGGAACCTCTAACTCCACCTATCAAAAACTAAACTTATTATTTCTGATCCCTATGGCTACAGCCTCTCCATAAACTGCTGTTCCTCTATTTCCTCTCTTAAAAAATGGCACCACCTTCTGCTCAAGATAGAATCGGGGAGTTACCTTCAATTTTTCCATCTCCATTATCTCTATTTAAAGGCTCATCAAGTTTTGTACATTCTACCATTTAGAGTAGATTCTTAGTTATATACCACTAAAAATATAAAGTAAATGTTATCAATCTGGGATTTTTCTCCCTTTTTAATGTGGGCATTTACAGCTCCCAGTAGCTTCTTATTTTTTTTTTTTTTTTTTTTTTTTTTTTTTGCGGTGCGCAGGCCTCTCACTGTTGTGGCCTCTCCGTTGCGGAGCACAGGTTCCGGACACGCAGGCTCAGCAGCCGTGGCTCACGGGCCCTGCTGCTCTGCGGCATGTGGGATCTTCCCGGACCGGGGCACGAACCCGTGTCCCCTACATCGGCAGGCGGACTCTCAACCACTGCGCCACCAGGGAAGCCCCCCAGTAGCTTCTTATACTTAAGAGAATGAAAGTCAAGAAAAAGAGCAAACATACTGCCTCAGATGGCCTGTTAGCTGAGGCAGGGAATGGGCAAAGAAGAGAGGCCTGAAATAAAAAGACCAGAGTTTTTAACTATAAAACCTATTTAGGCTGTCTCATCAAGAAAAAAGGGAGAGGATTCAAATCAGTAACGTTAGAAATGAAAAAGGAAAAATTACAACTGACACCACAGAAATACAAACGATCATAATAGACTACTACAAGCAGCTATATGCCAATTAAATGGGCAACCTGGAAGAAATGGACAAATTCTTGGAAAAGTACAACTTTCCAAGACTGAACCAGGAAGAATTAGAAAATATAAACAGACCAATCACAAGATATGAAATGGAAACTGTAATAAAAAATCTTCCAGCAAATAAAAGTATGGCTTCACAGGCAAATTCTATCAAATATTTAGAGAAGGGTTAACACCTATCCTTCTGAAACTCTTCCAAAAAACTGCAGAGGAAAGAACACTACAAAGCTCATTCTATGTGGCCACCATCACTCTGATACCAAAACAAGACAAAGATGTGACAAAAATAGAAAATTACAGACCACTATCACTGATGAACATATATGCAAAACTCCTCAACAAAATTCTAGCAAACCTAATCCAACAACACATTAAAAGGATCATACACCATGATCAAGTGAGATTTATCACAGGGATGCAAGGATTCTTCAATATATGCAAATCAATAAATGTGATACACCATATTAACAAACTGAATAAAAACCATATGATCATCTCAATAGATGAAGAAAAAGCTTTTGACAAAATTCAACATCGATTTATGATAAAAACTCTCCAGAAAGTGGGCATAGAGGGAACTTATCTCAACATAATAAAGGCCATATATGACAAACCCACAGCAAACATCATTCCCAATGGTGAAAAGCTGAAAGCATTTCTTCTAAGATCAGGAACAAGACAAGGGTATCCACTCTCACCACTATTACTCAACATAGTTTTGGAAGTCCAGGCATGGCAGAGAAGAAAAAGAAGCAGAAGAAATACAAATCGGAAAAGAAGAAGTAAAACTGTCACTGTTTGCAGATGACATGATACTATACATAGAGAATCCTAAAGATGCCACCAGAAAACTACTAGAGCTAATCAATGAATTTGGTAAAGTAGCAAGATACAAAATTAATGCACAGAAATCCCTTGCATTCCTATACACTAACAATGAAAGATCAGAAAGAGAAATTAAGGAAAAAATCCCATTTGCCATCGCAACAAACAAAATAAAATACCTAGGAATAAATCTACCTAAGGAGGCAAAAGACCTGTATTCAGAAAACTATAAAACACTGCTAAAAGAAATCAAAGATAACAAAAACAGATGGAGAGATGTACCATATTCCTGGACTGGAAGAATCAATATTGTGAAAATGACTATACTACCCAAAGCAATCTACAGATTCAATGCAATCCCTATCAAATTACCAAGGGCATTTTTCACAGAACTAGAACAAAAAATTTTATTCCTTGTATGGAAACACAAAAGACCCTGAATAGCAAAAGCAATCTTGAGAAAGAAGAACGGTGCTGGAGGAATCAGGCTCCCTGACTTCAGACTACACTACAAAGCTACAGTAATCAAAACAGTATGGTACTGGCACAAAAACAGAAATATGAATCAGTGGAACAGGATAGAAAGTACAGAGATAAACCCACGACCCATGGCCACCTAATCTATGATAAAGGAGGCAAGAATATAAAATGGAGAAAAGACAGTCTCTTCAATAAGTGGTGCTGGGAAAATTGTACAGCTACATGTAAAAGAATGAAACTAGAACACTCCCTAACACCATACACAAAAATAAACTCAAAATGGATTAAAGACCTAAATGTAAAGCTGGATACTATGAAACTCTTAGAGGAAAATATAGGCAGAACACTCTGATATAAATCACAGCAAAATCTTTTTTGACCCATCGCCTAGAATAATGAAAATAAAAACAAAAATAAACAAATGGGACTTAATTAAACAAAGGCTTTTGCACAGCAAAGGAAACCATAAACAAAATGAAAAGACAACACTTGGAATGGGAGAAATTACTTGCAAACGAAGCAACTGACAAGGAATTAATCTCCCCAAAATTCAAACAGCTCATGGAGCTCAGTATCAAAAAACAAACAACCCAATTAAAAAATGGCCAGGGGCTTCCCTGGTGGCGCAGTGGTTGAGAATCTGCCTGCCGATGCAGGAGACACGGGTTCGTGCCCTGGTCCGGGAAGATCCCACATGCCGTGGAGCAACTAAGCCCGTGAGCCATGGCCGCTGAGCCTGCGCGTCCGGAGCCTGTGCTCCGCAACAGGAGAGGCCACAACAGTGAGAGGCCCGCATACCGCAAAAAAAAAAAAAAAAAAAATGGGCAGAAGACCTAAGTAGACATTTCTCCTAAGAAGATACACAGATGGCCAACAAACACATGAAAAGATGCTCAACATCATTAATTATTAGAGAAATGCAAATCAAAATTACAATGAGGTATCATCTAACACCAGTCAGAATGGCCATCATCAAAAAATCTACTAATAACAAATGCTGGAGAGGGTGTGGAGAAAAGGCAACTGTCTTGCACTGTTGGTGGGAATGTAAATTGATACAGCCACTATGGAGAACAGTATGGACATTCATTAAAAAACTAAAAAGAGAACTACCATATGACCCAGTGATCCCACTAGTGGGCATATACCCTGAGCAAACCATAGTTCAAAAAACACATGCACCACAATATTCACTGCAGCACTATTTACAATAGGCAGGGCAAGGAAACAACCTAATCGTCCACTGACAGATGAATGGATAAAGAAGATGTGGTACATATATACAATGGAATATCACTCAGCCATGAAAAGGAACGAAATTGGGTCATTTGTAGAGATGTGGATGGACCTAGGGACTGTCATACAGAGTGAAGTAAGTCAGAAAAACAAATATTGTATATTAACGCATATATGTGGAATCTAAAAAAATGGTACAGATGAACCTATCCGCAGGGCAGGAATAGAGACACAGACATGGAGAATGGACATGTGGACGTGGGGCGGGGGGAAGGGGACGGTGGGATTGAGAGATTAGCATTGACATATATGCAATACTGTGTGTAAAACAGATAGCTAGTGGGAACCTGCTGAATAGCATAGGGAGCTCAGCTTGGTGCTCTGTGATGACCTAGATGGGTGTGATGGGGGGGTGGGAGCGAGGTCCAAGAGGGAGGGGATATATGTATACACATAGCTAATTCCCTTTGTTGTACAGCAGAAACTAACACAACATTGTAAAGCAACTAAAAATAAAGAAGAAATCTTGGAATATCAGGAAAAAAGACTACAGTCAGCAAAAGATATGGTTAAATTCAACACATTTTACTTCTCTTGAGTTTTCTAAACTGTATTTGATGGCTGAAGTAAAAATTATAACATTGTATACTATATCTCTAAATATATGTAAGGAAATACTTAAGACAATTACATTATAAATGGGAGAAGGTAAAAGAACATCAAGGGAAGTAAGGTTTCTACACTTTACTTGAACTGGTAAAATGACAGTACCAACAGACAACAACAGGGTTGTGTGTATTATGTGTGTATACATATACAGCAACCTCTAAAAAGTTTATACAAAGAGATACTCGAAAACAATAAAGATAAATCAAAATGGAATTCTAAAAATGTTCAAGTGATCCAGAGGAAATCAGAAAAAACAGAGAAATGAAAAACAGATTTAAGTCTAATATATACATAATTATATTTAAGTGGTCTTACTATATCAATTAAAAGAGATGGGCAGAGAGGATTAAAAAACATGTCCCAAGTATATGCTGTCTCAAGGAATTAAACCTCAAATATAATAATATAGTTAGGGTGAAAATAAAAGGACAGAAAAAGATACACTGTGCAAACACAAATCAACAGAAAGCAGGTGTGGCTATATTAATATCAGATAAAGTAGTCTTTAGAAAATTACAGAGTGACATTCATTCCATTAAGACAACAAAACAATTTGAAATGTGCATGCACTGAACAACAGAGCTGCAATATATGTGAGGTAAAAGCTGATAGAACTGAAAGAAGAAATAGACAACCCACAACAATAGTTGGAGACTTCATCATCTCTTTCTCAACAGTGATAGAATTAGACAGAAGATCAGGACAAATATAAGATCCGAACAACACAATCAACCAACAGGATCTAATAAACATTTATGGAATTCTGCAACCCTAACAGCAGAATACACATTCTATTCAAATGCCCACAGAACATATGCCAAGGTAGACCATATCCTGGGCTGTAAACCAAACCTCAACAAATTTAAAAGACTGAAATATTTTAAAGAACTGAATCTAACTAGAAATCAATATCAGAAAGATAACACGAAAATCCTCAAACACAATGGAAACTACAAAACACACTTCTAAATAATAGATCAAAGACAAAAGTCTCAAAAGAAATTTTAAAAAATACATTGAACTGAGTGAAAATAATAAAATATATCAAAATATGCATGACACAGCTAAAGCAGTGCTGAGAAGGTAATTTATACCATTAAATGTATTCATGTGAAAAGAAGAAAAATCTCTTATCAATAATCTATGTTCTCACCTCAAGATCCTAGAAAAAGATCAAAATAAACCCAAAGTAAGTAGAAGAATGGATATAATAAAGAGCAGAAATCAATGATATTGAAGCAGAAAAAAAATAGAGGAAAATCAAATAATTAGTTGACTGTTCAAAAAGAGTAATAAAATTGACAAACCTCTCACAAAACTGACAAATAAAAAATAGAGAAGACACCAATTACCAATATCAGGAATGAAACAGTGATATCATTATAGACTCTGTAGACATCAAAAGGATAAAAAGGGAATATTACAAAGAACCCTGTACACGTAAATTTGACAACTTTGGTAAATAATATAATATCTCAAAAAACACAAACTACCATAACTCACCAAATATGAAACAGATAATTTTCATAGTCCAACATATCCATAATCACATTGGGTTGAATAACCCAATGATTGTTAAAGAAATTCAATTAATCATCTTAAAAAATCCCATTGAAAGAAATCTCCAGGTCAGCATTCTACCAAATTTTTAAAAAAGAACTGACACAAATTGTGCACACAATCTCTTCCAGAAAACAGATGAGGATGGAACACTTTGCAATTCATCTTATGAAGTTAGTAATACCTTGATTCCAAAACAAATACAGTACAAAAAATAACTATAGGGCTTTCCTGGTGGCGCAGTGGTTAAGAGTCCGCCTGCCGATGCGGGAGACGCGGGTTCGTGCCCTGGTCTGGGAAGATCCCACATGCCACGGAGCGGCTGGGCCCGTGAGCCATGGCCGCTGAGCCTGCGCGTCCGGAGCCTGTGCTCCACAACGGGAGAGGCCACAACAGTGAGAGGCCCACGTACCGCAAAAACAAACAAACAAAACTATAGACCATTATCCCTTGTAAATACAGATGCAAAAATCCTTAACAAAATATGTATCAGCAATTAAAATTCAGCAATATATTAAACGATTTTTTCACTATGATCAAGTAGGGTTTATTCCAAGGACACAGGCTGGTTCAATATTTGAAAATCAATGCATTACTCCATATTAACAAGATAAAGAAAAATCACATGATAATATGAATCATGCATAAAATGCACCTGACAAAATTGAACACCCATTTCATCATTTAAAAAAAAGAGGGGGGACTTCCCTGGTGGCGCAGTGGTTGAGAGTCCGCCTGCCGATGCAGGGGATACGGGCTCGTGCCCGGTCCAGGAAGATCCCACATGCCGCGGAGCAGCTGGGCCCGTGAGCCATGGCCGCTGAGCCTGCGCGTCCGTCCGGAGCCTGTGCTCCGCAACGGGAGAGGCCGCAACAGTGAGAGGCCCGCGTACCACAAAAATAATAATAATAATAAAATAAAATAAAATAAAATAAAATAAAATAGTGCTAGAGGGGCTTCCTTGGTGGTGCAGTGGTTAAGAATCCACTTGCCAATGCAGGGCACATGGGTTTGAGCTCTGATCCAGGAAGATCCCACAGGCTGTGGAGCAGCTAATCCCACGCACCACAGCAACTGAGCCTGCACTCTAGAGCCCGCGAGCCACAACTACTGAGCCCACATGCCTCAACTACTGAAGCCCACGTGCCTAGCTGCAACAAGAGAAGCCACTGTGATGAGAAGCCCGTGGCACTGCAACGAAGAGTAGCCCCTGTTCGCCAGAACTAGAGAAAGCCCGCACGCAGCAACGAAGACCCAATGCCGCCAAAACTAAATTAATTAAAATAGTGCTAGAAGTTACAGTCAAGGCAAAAAGGCAGGAAAAAGAAACACACAGAGGCTGAAAAGAAAGAAAATTGACTCTATTTGCAGACGACATGATTGTCTACATAGAAAATCACAAAGAATCTATAAAAAAATTCCTAGAACTATAAATGATTTCAGCAAGGCTACAGCATACAAGATAAACATATACAAACCAATTGTATTTCTAGCTACTGATAATGATCACATAGACACCAAAATGTAAA
This sequence comes from Kogia breviceps, assembly GCF_026419965.1. Taxonomy (NCBI): domain Eukaryota; kingdom Metazoa; phylum Chordata; class Mammalia; order Artiodactyla; family Physeteridae; genus Kogia; species Kogia breviceps. The sequence continues at coordinate 157,695,929 of NC_081311.1, read as the reverse complement.
AATACAATACCCTTACAAATCATTCAAGAAAAGTGAATGTTAAAAATCTAACAAGACACAGAATACTTGGGTGCTAAAACTACAAACTGCTGATAAAAGAAATAAAAATTCTAAATAAATGGAGAAACATACTGTGTTAATGAACTGGAAGACTCAATACAGTAAACATTTTAATACTCTTCATATTGATATACAAGCTTAATTCAATTCCTATCAAAATCACAGCAAGAATTTTGGTAGATATAGGTGAGATTTCTAAAATTTATGTGGAGGGTAAAGGAGCTAGAAAATTAAAATAATTTTGAAAAAAATAAAGAGAGAGGAATCAAGTATTCAATTTTAAGACATTATATAGCACAGTAATCAAGATTTTATGATATGGGTGGAAGGATATACATACAGATCAATGGAACACAAAAAGAATCAAGAAACAGCTACACAAATGTGCTCAACTGATTTTTATTTTTACTGAGGTGCAAAAGCAATTCAGTGGAGCAAAGAAAGTTTCAACAAATGGTGCTGGACTAATTTAGTATCCATTAGCCCTTGCCCCCACAAAGACAAAATGAAACAAAGCCTGGACCTAAGTTTCATATCTTATACAAATATTAATTTAAAATTAGTCATGGACTTAAGCATAAAAATGTAAAAGTACCAAACTTTAGTACTGTGGAACTAACCAAATTTACGTTGTTTTGGAAACAATCCAGATGTCCTTTAATGGGTGAATGGTTACACAAACAGTGGTACATCCATATTATGAAATACTAGTCAGCAATAAAAAAGAACAAGCTACTGATATGTGCAACAACCTGAATGAAATTCCACAGAATCATGATGAGTGAAAAAAAAGTCAATCCCAAAAGGTTACACACTGTATGATTCCATTTACATAACATTCTGGAAATGATAATATTATCAAAATAGAGAACAGATTAGTTGTTGTCAGGGTTAAAGGAAAGATGTGGAAAGGAAGTAGATGTGACTGTGTAAGCTTTACACGAGGAATCCTTGTGGTGATGGAAATGTTCTGTATCTCCATTATTTTAGCATCAATGTCCTAGCTGGGATATTGTACTACATAGTTCTGCAATATGTTACCATTGAGGGGAACTGGGTAAAGGGTACATGGGATCTCTCTGTATTATTTCTTAAAACTGCATGTAAATCTATAATTATCTCAAAATAATTTTTCATTTAAAAATATCTTCAAAATCATAAAGAGAAAACCAAACTACCACATAATTCTATTGATCTCTGTACTATATAAAATAATAATTTTATTGTTTATCTCTTGCATTCTCCGTGTTAGGTAGTTCGTTTTGCTGGAGACACTAATAAAAATAATTTGAATAAAATATTAATGTTGAGTAACTATAAGATAGCTGATTAAATTTATCAAAATTGTAAAATCTTTATTCATTTAAGACTCTGGTAACATGAAAAATGATGTTTCATATTATTTCATGCAAAAGATGTGTCTATTCTTCTTTTGATACTTCAGACAGCTTGCATGCAACAACATTTTACCTCTTAAGAACAACCTTATAATGCATTTCTACTATATTAAATTTTTTCCAGCAATACCTCATGACATTGCTGATCCTAGTTAATCTTATAAGCATTCTCATCAGTGTCAAGGGAAACTACAAGTAGCCATCTGTTAGAGATGGAAATCGTAAGGCTCTCTACAAAAATAATTAGCTGGACACTTTTAGATTTCCATGTATTTTTTTAAAGAAAAAAATAAAATGCTTACAAACATCATTTGCTAGCTGTGATCTTGACCAATTTATTTACTACCTCTGAGTCTTAGTTTCTTCATATATAAAATGGGATACTTCCTATGAAAAATGACAAAATAAACTGAGTATGTTAAGTGGTTAATAATAATATCTGACAGATATCAGTCATTTAATGAGTTTCAACAATAACTGATAGTTCAGTTCTAGGTTAAGGTATAAATAAAATAACATAGGTAGAAACTACATCATGCTGCTCTTTAAAATCTTTTGAACCAAAGACAGGTTCTTTCTGGGAAGGGAAATGGATTGTTAGAGTTGTCTCCACAAAGTGGCACAATTAGAGTAAAATTATAAAGCGGTATTTGAAAACCTTTCTAGTGTAAACTATGTCACGATACCTGTGTTACGGGACACTCCTGATGATGCTGGCAGAGCAATGACACAGTCATCATGTGGTGAGGTACCAAGAATTGGAGCGCTCCATCTTTCCATACATGTTTTGATTGTGTTTTCTTTTTAGGCAAGAGGACTAAATGATATAATTATCACTTGGGGGTGCACATAGGGCTTCAAAAAATTACCCCTCTGTATAATGTTGACATTAGATGCTAAAGGCTGGAAAAATGCAAAGTCGTTAAGAACAAGAGGCTTGAGAGTGAAAATGCCTGGGTTTAAAAGCAATCTCTACCACTTCCCATCTGGAAGACCTTAGTCATTTTACTTCATGTCTCTAAGATTGAATTTCCTCACCTACTAAAAGGGGCAAGAACGTTATAATACATATGAAGTTCTTTGCACAATACCTTTCAGATATTAAGAGCACAATAAATGTTAGCCATTAGTAATAATAATAATCTTAGCTAATACAGTTGTTCCTCAAGCTTAAATATAAAAGTGATAAATACTGAAGTGGTATCTAAAATATATTTTCTGACAAAGTGAGATGTGAGGAATAAAATATAATTAAACTGCAAAAGGGCTACTAGAATTGAAATAACTTGCAGGGTGTTTTGCCTGAATATACTCATTATTCTAAGAAAGTATTATGTACTCTGCTTCATAAATATTTGATAAAAGAACCATTATTTCTTCTTTAGCTCATTGGTGGCAGTTTTCAAGCATAAAATTAAACAAAATTTGTCATATTTAATAATTACCTTCATACTCATAAACAATTTAGTTTTAAAAATACTTAAAAATTGTTTATCCTGCCTAGAATATTAGTAAATTACCAAAAAAAAGAACTTTATGAGCACATTAATTTGTCTCCATAACAGTCAAATAACTTATCTTTAGAAATCAAATGGTAATAAACAAACTACGTTAGAAATTAGATCTCTAAATATTAAAACATTTGGGCATGGGAAGGAGAAATTAACTAAGAAATTCTATAATTGTAAGTAACAGCTGCACAGTCAATATTTAATCACTATATTGTGAGACAGTTCAGTAGTGGAAGACAGGATTAACATATTGCTTTAAAACATTCCATTACTTTCTCCATCTGTTTACTGATAATAAAAGACACAGCTGTTCTAAACGAAACGCACTAACAGGTGTAAAGTGCCAATTTGGCATTTTACATAAAACTTATTCATTATTTCCTTTTGGAATACTCTAAAATTATACTCTAAGCATAGCTACCAATAACTTAAAGAATTTTTTTATACTAACTTGGATTATTCTAGTCATTGAGGAAAAGATACGCTTCTTTCTCCATGAATTCAAGATTATTTTTAAACAGTACACATCCTGAACTAATTATAATTACCCCAGATGTTTTCCATAAAAATGGTCACACATCTGAACTGGGTTTCGTTAGCAACTGTTCTATATCAAATTTACTGCAAAGAGCATCAAAATTATGAAGGAACGCTGTATCAGATTCACTATGTTTAAGCTACAAATGATAATGAAGCTTGAGCTTATAATTTATTTTGACAAGTACTCTAGCTAATCTGTAGCCATATGTAATCCAAGGCCTCCATGAGGAAATTCAGTATTATTTATAATAAATTCTCTATAATCACTAACTTAAAACATGTGAAAGTTACCAAAATTTGTGAATACTATAAATGTAACTAAGTTTTGGGATTTTATTTTTTAAAACATAATATACATCACAAACCACTAAAAATGTCCTGAGTAAAAGAGCTGACCCCGTTCTAGTAATTTAAATATCTTTGATAATTTTTAAACTTTATAACAGTGAAATTTTAAGACAATTACAAAATCAATATTAATGATTAATGTATTGGTGATAAGAAAGAACACTGTGAAATATTTTCATTTGGCCATTATATTTACTTTAATATATAAAACTTGAAAAGTTAAGGGAGAATGTCAAAGGAGTCCAAAGCATTCCAGTTGCTTTTATTTCTCTTCCTAAAATAAAAACATTTGTCAAATTAGCTTTAGAAAAAGAGGTTCACTAACATGTACATTTAAGAGTCCTTGAGACTATGTCTGTATTTTGAGATATACACCTAAGGAAAAACATACAAAATATATACATTTTGCTTAAGATTTTACAATTCATTAAGTTCTTCTTCCAATAGTTCCTTTTCTTTGTTGGCTCAGGTTTACATGATTTTAAATTCAAATAAAATACCCTACAGCTTTGCAGTAAGGTATCCTCAGCCAGGTCACTTGGTGACAACAGTTTTTCTGGTCCTGCTGGAAACAAATTATGATCAATACAAATTCTATCCGTTTGCTGCTTAACTTTTGAAAAGAAACATAGGAAGAATTTTTTCAACATCAAAAGAATGAAGAAAAACATTAATTTTATTGTGCAATCTAATATAGCTTAACTCTGCCTATTATATGGTAAAATGATGACATGTTACCTTAGAAACACACCATCAGATTTTCTGATTTGTAAAATAAATCAGAGTATATAATCCAAATAATCAATAATCCAAATCAGATGATTCGGATATTCGTGAGTTGTTTGTATAGACTTCATAAGGCTCTTAGTCTTTATAATGAAAAGACAACCCACAGAATGGGAGAAGATATGTGCAAACGAAGCAACCAACAAGGGATTAATCTCCAAATGTTCAAACAGCTCATGCAGCTCAATACCAAAAAAAAAGCAGCCCAATCAAAAAATGGGCAGAAGATCTAAATAGACGTTTCTCCAAAGAAGACATACAGATGGCTAAAAAGCACATGAAAAGATGTTCAGCACCACTAATTATTAGAGAAATTCAAATCAAAACTATAATGAGGTATCACCTCACACTGGTCAGAATGGCCATCATCAAAAAATCTACAAACAATAAATGCTGGAGAGGGTATGGAGAAAAGCAAACCCTCATACACTGTTGGTGGGAATATGAATTGGTACAGACACCAGGGAGAACAGAATGGAGGTTCCTTAAAAAACTAAAAATAGAGCTAACATATGATCCAGCAATCCCACTACTGGGCATATACCTGGAGAAAACCATAATTCGAAAAGATACATGCACCCCAATGTTCATTGCAGCTCTATTTACAATAGCCAGTACAGAGAAGCAACCTAAATGTCCATCAACAGAGGAATGGATAAAGATGTATTATATATATACAATGCAATATTACTCAGCCATAAAAGCAAAAGAAATAATGCCATTTGCAGCAACATGGATGGACCTAGAGATTGTCATACTGAGTGAAGTAAGTCAGACAAATATCATTTGATATCACTTATACGTGGAATCTTTAAAAACGGTACAAATGGACTTATTTACAAAACAGAAATAGTCACAGATGTAGAAAACAATCTTATGGTTACTAGGGGGTAAGGGGGAGAGGTATAAACTGGGAGACTGGGATTGACATATACATACTACTATATATAAAATAGATAACTAATAAGGACCTACTGTATAGCACAGTGAACTCAATACTGTGTAATGACCTATATAGGAAAATAATCTAAAAAAGAGTGGATATATGTATATGTATAACTGATTCACTTTGCTGCACAGCAGAAACTAACACAATATTGTAAATCAACTATACACCAATAAAAATTTTAAAAAATAAAGCAAACGGGGCTTCCCTGGTGGCGCAGTGGTTGAGAGTCCGCCTGCCAATGCAGGGGACGCGGGTTCGCGCCCCAGTCCGGGAAGATCCCACATGCCGCGGAGCGGCTGGGCCCGTGAGCCGTGGCCGCTGAGCCTGCGCGTCCGGAGCCTGTGCTCCGCAACGGGAGAGGCCACATAGGTGAGAAGCCCGCGTACCGCCAAAAATAAATAAATAAATAAATAAATAAATAAATAAATAAATAAATAAATAAAGCAAACGGAACATGAGTGAGCTGTGGAATAACTTCAAGTGGCAGAAAATACATGTAATTGGATTCTTTGAAAGAGGTGGAGAAATGGACAAAAAAAATTTGAAAAAATAATGACTAAAATTTTTACAAATTCGATAAAAACTTAAATCAACAGATACAAGTTCAATAAACCCCAAGTGCAAACAATATGAAGAAAACATAACAAAAAACAAACCAACCAACAAAAAACCTCCAATGCTCTAAAGCAATTAATTTAATTCAGGGAAAAATAAGACAAAATGGCAACTAAGAGGGACAAAATGACTTGTCAGTTGATTAAACATAGCAGGAATGACAGTTTAATGCCTTTAATGAACCAGTCTTTAAAGAAATTAGAGAATGGGTATTTCTAGTAACTAAAAAACTGAACTTTAAAAAACCACATTTTATAAATAGTCAAATTTCTAGATTAAACTAAATTTAGTCAAACTTCTGTATATTTCTACTCTTCACTCTTTTTCTAGTGCATATGAGTATGGTCAGAATCATGAGACATTTGCACAGGGTTTTACTTAAGTAACCACTGCAGTCCATCTAACAATTAAGAAACACATTACAGCTGTGGCTTGATGTTAAGAGATCAATAAATTCTCTATATCTCTTTCATAATTTAATAATCTTATTGCAGGTGTCTCCTACTTCAATCTCAAAATGGATCTATTTCCTCCAAAATTAGTAACAATACATAATTATAACCATATGTTCAAATGGGTTTTAATAAAATGGTATATTAAGACGAATAAAGCTCAGTTGTCCTGTAGAACTTCAAAAATCACAAAGTATTGATTGTAATTTCTACAAGCACAATGTGGTTGTCCATCTGGTAAATTCTGAGGACATTAATTTAAAAGTCTAAGTGGTGTGCTTTCCTTCCACCTTATGCAATATTTCTTCAGATTTCTTCTTCCCGTTATTTTCTAGTTTTCAAAGCTCCAAATAAAAGGTTTCATCAATATGTAAATCCATACAGAGTAATACACAGGGAATTTTATTTAGAAAAGGTATATTAGAAGCTTAACTTAAATCCATTGAATGAATTCTGTCTCTCCTTTACTTGAGATGTTAACAGTGCTTAAAAAGGAAATAGATATGGAGGTATGACATATCAGATAACATCCAATTTATAGTGAAAGGAATAAATTACAAAATAGTGCTTATAAATATTTTTTTAAGTTACATATGCTATGTATCACCTTGTCTTACATCCAAAAATAAAAGTTGTGTCCTTGTTTTCACTGAGAAATAAAGAGCTTTTATTGCCACCATATTCGCAACTTAATTTCTGATTCCAATTTTAAATAATGATTAAAAGTAAAGAAAATCTGGTTATGCTTCAATTTTTACAATTAAATAAAACAAGACAATCATTAATACAATAATAGATTACTAATGCATATTAATCCAAAGAAACCTCTATTTTATGTAGTAAATAAGTGAATTTTAAAGAATTAGAATTTTATTGTTAGGTACCTAGTCTCAGAATAGGTCAAAATATTACCTATTAAAAATCAAAAGGAGTTTTCAAATTGTTCAATGACTGTGTGGTTTGAATTTACCCAGGTTTAAAAAAAAAAGGAAAAATTTAAAACTCAAATGTCATATATGACACAGAGTAGAAGATCATCAATGCATTATTTGGTGTGTTAAAGAGGTGGGTAGAGAGAGAAAGATGAGAGTGGAGATCAAGAGACTGAAAGAGAACAGATACAGATCTTGGAATATGTTTTCTTTTTTTGTTTGATCATCTCTGCAAACATTCCCAATTCTTATGACAGTACAGTTGAATAGAAAAGTATAGTTTGGCATGAAGTTGTTGGTTTATATTCAGATTGGTCTGCCCAGGTCCACTTTCAGGAGAATATTCAAGTGAGTGTAACAATACTGTGAATCAAGACTTTTGTCATACTATAATGTCAAAATTTTAAAAACTATAAGAAATACACTGCATCCCATGCTGATTAAGGCTGCAAGTGTTACCTGCACCTTGCTAAATTAGTTCCTAAAAACATTCTCTTATTTTCAGAGATTTCCTATATAAAAAGTAGATGTTATTAATTAACATGGCTTTTATGCAAAGAGTGGTTTTCATGTTTTTTCTAAAGTAATTGAAATATCTTTCATTTGCATATTAATTTATTTAACAAAGTTTCATAATTCAAATGTAAGTGTCTGACCTATCCATTTCAAATAAATTCTTAAATGAATAAAATTTGGACCATAAGGCTAAATTCAGAATATGTCCAATTTCAGAATAATATATACATAGGAAGCCAATCCAAGCATAGAACTAAAGCAAAACATATACTCTAGATATTTGACCTGTGTTACAGAAACCATTTTTATAATTGAAAAATACCTTAACAAATTCTAAATGTAAAATTATTATAATTATCACTATTGAAATCAGTACTTCCTCATAAAGGGTTTGAGGTACATGGAAAACATAGTAATTAACCATTAATAAAATACTGATTCAAATTTTTTGTACATAAATATTATAGCTTACCATGTCGGTGATGACTTCTTTGCCTAAGAATAAAAGAATTTCAGAAATCAAATGATATTAAAATACTGTCAAAAAATGGGTTCAGTTTTAAAAAGACCTGGGAGAAAAAAAACAATATTTACACATGCAACCTAAGCTGTTCCTTGATACCTACCATTATTGAGCATGTACTATGTGTGAAATACCATATATAACTCTTTACGTGGATTATTTGTAACCCTTAAATCACCCCTACAAGACTGGAATTTTCCAAATTTTATAAATAAGGTGACCATGTGATTTACTAACAAAATTGGTACATTTATGAGAATAAAGGCAGTGGGCATAATTAACAATTATGCTAGGAGGACAGGTGTAAATCATGACCATTATAGAAAAAGTACGATACATGATCACTATACAAATGAAGAAACTGCCTCAGAGAGGCCTATTTTGAAACTCACTCTGAAGCACAGTATGAGATACGGTTCTAAGTCTTTTTGTACAAATTGATAATGTAATGCATGAATATGGTTCTGAATAATCCATTACACTTCTCCAATGAATTATAGCACTTGTTTTTTACATTTTCACAGGTTAAATTTGAGTCACCTATTTAATTACATTGATACCTGCTTAATCTCATGTTATTAATACAATGTCTCATTTACTGAAACTATATAATTATTACCTGGCCCTACCACTCCTTCTATACTTGCTATTGTTGCTTATTTGTTTTTCCAGATTAAAGTTTGAATCTAGATAATCAAATTCCAAGAAAAAAAAACAAGATTGAGAAAATAAAAATTCAGAGAAAACAAGAAAGTTGTTAGAAACAATGGTAAACAGAAACTGATAAAATGTTGGTTAATTTAACAACTGACATGACATTAAGTTTTGGGTTAAAATATTGAAGTAAATTCTAGGTAATTATAATAGGAAATTACCTTGGAGGTTCTGTGGGTTAAGTTAAATTTGTCTTATTCCAGGGAAAGAGAGATGATAAATAACTTCGCTAAAAAAAATTTATGGTCAAGAATTTATTTTAAATATTTAAGGGTAACCATTAAAACAAACAAACAACCACCACCACCACCAAACAAAAATCAGAAATATAAACCACTACTTCCAAACCAGGGGATATTGAAACAGGAAGTTAATTTTATTATTTCTAACAGAAAGCATTAATAGGAGAAAAGAAAGACACAGACATGGACACGCACAGACACACACACAGACACACACAGACACACACATACTCAGGCATGATAAACAAAAACCACAAAATAAGATGACGGCGATATGTCCTAATAGATCAGCACCACAATAAATGTAAGTATTTAAATTCATCCACTAGCCAATAATATGACACTGTCAAGGAGATGCATAAAGCTATATAACTAATACTGCTAAAGGGCTGGAAGTAGAGAAAAGCCATGCTGCCATCTGGTTTCAATCTTCTACATAAAAAAGGATGATGATCTAGTATAAGGTGGTATGGACTCACTTTTATAGAATAATATTATATAATATAGAATAGAATAATATTCCCACTTCCCCCCACCAAAATACTATCATCCATACTGAACAATAAGATCTCCCAGCCTTACTGGGTTTCCAAAATGCTAGTAACCAGGCTTACCCATTAGGAAGAAGATTAAAATATTCTTCCCTTGGGAACATGACCAGACCAAAGAAAACACCTTAAGATACTTGTATCCTGGACTCCCCAAAGAAACAGACAGATAACCTTCTAATGAAGCCTTCAATAAACAAGTCCCACCCAGTCAGCTATTTAATACCTCTTATTCTTAGAATAAGCAGGCAGCCAAGGATCAGAAGACATCCGAGAAAAGCCACTAACAAAAGACTGAAGGGAAAAACTGAAAGAACAACTTGTAGGGAACAAAGGGATATGAAACCTTCAAAAGAACCAACACTGCCTATGGAGAAAAAGGCAGGCTCAATGGTACAATCCCTATGGATGAGAATTTGGATATATCTAACAAAATTATAAATGTATATACCCTTTGACATAGAGGTCTTATGTCCAAAATCCGTCCTGAATATACATCTCCACCAGTTAAAAAAACAAAAATAAAAACATATACACAAGGTTATTCATTGGGTCATTACTGTAATACAGACCAGAACAGAAATGACCATTATCAGGGTACTAGTTGAAAAAATTGTAAAATATCCATATAATATGACACAGCTACACAAAAAGAGTGAGGAAGCTCTCTATGTACTGATTTGGAGCAATCTCCAAGATACATTGTTAAACGAAAAAAAGCAAGGTACAGAATAGTGAATAAAATGCTGAACCGTTTGACTAAGAAAGTAGGGAGAAATTATATATGTATGTATGTATTCAAGTATGTCTCTGTATAATTCTGCAAAAGGAAGCAATGGAAAAACACAAACTAATGAAAATAAGAAATAGGAACAGAATGGGATGGTGGAGGAGATAGATGAAAGCAAGACTCCTCTAAATATCTTTTTATTTAGGTTTTGACTTTGAACATTATACAAATGTTTTACATAGCTTAAAATGAAATTCAATGCAAGTAAACTCTGAAACTGAGAACTGAAGCAAAAACAAACAAACAAAAACCCCAAACTGTATAATAAACCATTAGTAAAACCAGATGAAAACCTTATTAAATATTCTCAGAATGCTGACTTTCATACATATTTAAAGAAAATAAAACAAGCAAAGAAATCTTAAATTTCATTCGGTACTTTTATAGTTAGTAATAACCTTGGTATTAACTTTTAAAAACTATTGTACGTATATTGTAAAATAAACAAAGTAACGTGTTAATGTTCGAAGAGCCAAGATTTTTAGGATAAGAGAAAATTTTAAAAATATAAAAACAAAGCAGTAAAGGAAAACCCTGAAATATATAACTTGAGTTGGGAGTATATGTTTGAACTCATGGTTTTCTTTAAAAATTACATATATATATGTGTAGAAGGGTGTGAAAGTGTATATATATATATATATATATATACATCCACTCTAGGTATAGTCATTGAAAAAGCTCAGAATTATTAATATTATCCCAGTAGACAATGAGTACACTTAAAACACACCTGGCATTAGTATCTATATGCCATCTTGACAAAAAGGAACCAGGAGAAATGGCTAATTGCCAGGGTCAGAAAAAATACAAGATGAGCCTGGGACATCATGTATGTGAAAAAACTAATGTGCTCAAAGACTATAAAAGGGTATGTCAAAAGGACACCAAACCATCTTGAAGGGACTCTTAATGGTCAGATCTGAGACTATTTTAGGGTTAAAAAGTGTAATTGAATGTAAGATACTGAATTAATAAGTACTCAAGAATCCACAGTGCCAGTCGAAGGGAAAGGAAAAAAAACCTCACTTGCCGCCAAAGGAGATGACTGTCACATCACTTTTAGAGTGAAAAATGGTAAACATTCAAGAATTAGGCATTTATCCTACCTTTTTCACCCTAGTTGATGAGGGGGAGCTCTACTTCACAGGAAAAAAAAGTCAGCTAATAAATATCAAAGGAACAATAGAATTAGAAAATTAGCATTTTGTAACCTCCAATGTAATAACTGATTTAGGAACACTTCCATGATGTCAAAGTATCTTCCCACAGATTACTTGCTAATTGAAAAGGGAAAGCATATCTTTATAATGCAGAGATCAAGTAGTCACCACCTCCATCAAATAATCAAACTTGGCATCATCAATATTGGAACAACCTGATACTACATCCTTCAATTACATATGATGAAATACCCAGTATCACCTACAACGTATTCTTAACAAAAAGGTTTTAACTGAGCCTAATCGAAATGCTAGAATTTACAAATACAGAGTATAGAACAAGTACAAGAAAACCAAGAGAAAACAATGAGACCAATCCAGAATATGATTCCTTCCTCAAGACAACTTTCTTGGTCTCTTTAAAAGGGCAATGCCATTTAAAAAACAAAAACAAAAACGGTGAGAGGTTAGTGGTCAAGATGAGGGAGTAGGAAGACTCTGAGCTCACCTCCTCCCACAGGCACACCAAAATTACAACTATTTTTAGAGCAACTACTAATGAGAAAACATGAAGATTAGCAAAAAAGGTTTTCTACAATGAAAGATAAAAAGAAGGAACCACGACAAGATGGGTAGTAGAGGCAGAGACACAGTATAGTCAAGACCCATACCTTGGGTGGGTGACCCACAATCAGGGGGATAATTACAATCACAGAGCTTCTCCTCAAGGAGTGAGGGGTCTGAGGCCCACACTGGGCTCCCCAGCCTGGGGGCCCTGCACCAGGAAGATGAGACCCCAAGACATTTGGCTTTGAAGGAAAGTAGGGCTTATTTTGGGAGAGTCAGAGGGGTGAAGGAAATAGACACTCTACTCTTAAAGGGCACACACAAAATCTCACACAATCTGAGACCCAGGACAGAAGCAGTAATCTGAAAGAAGCTTGGGTCACACCCACTGCTGATCTTGGAGAGCCTCCCAGAGAGGCAAGAGGCAACTGGAACTCACCTTGCAGACAAAGACGCTGGCAGCAGCCATTTGGGGGAGCTCATTCTACCATGTGGACACCAATGCTGGTAAGCATCATTTTGGAATCCTCCCTCTAGCTTATTAGGCTTAGGACCCAGTCCTGCTCCCAGCTACCAGCCTGTCAGCACTTGTACTGGAATGCCTCAGGCCAAGCAGCTAGCCCGTGAGGGACACAGCACCACATATCAGCAGGCCAGCGTTCATAGAAGCCCCTGAGCCCACAGCCACCCCAGGATGCTGCCCCACCCACCAGAGAACCCAGGACCCATCCTGCCCACCAGTGTACCAGCACTAGCCCTGGGACCCTGCAGCCAGCCATCGGGATGGGTCCCTGTACCAGCAGGCTAACAGCAGCTCCAAGACCCCAGGACCTGCAGACAGAGACCTCAGGACCTGGTTCTGCCCACCAGGGGCAGACAGCAGACCCAGGACACCCTAGACCCAGCCCCGTCCACCAGCAGGCTGACACTAGCTCCAGAAACCTTGGGCCCTCTAGCCAGAGACCCCAAGATGTGGCTCTGTCCACAAGTGTGCCAGCACTAGCAGGAGGACCCAGCATCCACCACCGGCAAGCCAACCTCAACTCTGAAACACTTTGAGACCCTCAGCCAGCTACCCTAGGATCCAGCCCGACAGTGGGTCAACACACCAGCCTGGGGGTACCCCAATCATGCAAACAGCTGTGTCAGGAACTGGCCCTGGCAACCAGCAAGCAGACATTAGATCTGGAACCCCCAGCCCACAGTCAGCCATGCCGAGACCCAGCCAGTGGGCCAGGACTAGCCTTGGGACCACCACCCCCCATGCCCCCCCCCCAAACATACGTGGGACTCTGTAGCCAGCCTCCTTGTGACCTGGTCCCACCCACCAGTAGCTAGCACTCTCTGCACAAGGCAGGGCATGGCAACCAACCAGTATGAGGGCCAGCCACACCTACCAGCACACCCACAGTAGTCGGCCCACCACAACAGAAGGACCTATACAACCCACATAGAGGGTACTGCTAAGGCATATAGCACGGGTGACCAGAGGGGTTGTGCTACTGGGCCCATAGGACATCTCTTACAAAAGGCCACTTCTCCAAGATGGGGAAATGGAATAAACCTACCAAATACATAGAAATAAAAACAGTAAATTAGGCAAAATGAGGCAACAGAGAAGTATGTTCCAAATGAAGGAACAAGATAAAACCCCAGAAGAACTAAGTAAGGTGGAAACAAGCAATCTACCCAATAAAGAGTTCAAGGTAATGATCATAAAGATGCTCAAAGATCTCAGGAGAAGAATGAATGAAAACAGTTGAGAAGTTTAACAAGGAGTTAGAAAATATAAAGAAGAACCAGAGATGAAGAATATCTGAAATGAAAAATATACGAGAAGGAATCAATAGTAGATTAGGTGATACAGAGGAACAGGTCAGAGAGCAAGAAGACAGAGTAGTAGAAATCACTGAAGCTGGACAGAAAAAATAAAAAAGAATAAAAAGAAACAAGGACAGTTTAAGAGGCTTCTGGGACAACGCAGAGCATACTAACATTCTCATTACAGGGGTCTCAGAAGGAAAAGAGAGAGAGAAAGGGGCAGAGAACATATCTGAAGTCATACTAGCTGAAAACTTCCCTAACCTAGGAAACATATATCCAGGTCCAGGAAGCACAGAGTCCCAAACATGATCAACCCAAAGAGGACCACACCAAGACACACTGTAATTAAAATGGCAAAAATTACAGAGAAAATATTAAAATCAGCAAGGGAAAAGCAACAAGTTACATACAAGGGAACTCCCATAAGGCTATCAGCTGACTTTTCAGCAGAAACTCTGAAGATCAGAAAGGAGTGGCTTGATATATTTCAAGTGATGAAAGGCAAAACCCTACAACCAAAACTACTCTACTCGGTAAGTCTTTTGTTCAGATTTGAAGGAAAGATCAAAAGTTTTACAGACAAACAAAAGCTAAAAGAGTTCATTAACCAAAACCAGTTTAATAAGAAATGTTAAAGACAACAAATAACAAGTGTTGGTGTGGACTGGAAAAAAGGGAACACTTGTGCACTGCTGGTGAGAATGTAAATTGGTGTAGCCACTATGAAAAACAGTATGGAGATTCCTCAAAAAATTAAAACTAAACCCAACATATAATCTAGCAATTCCACTTCTGGGTATTTATCTGAAGAAAACAGAAACACTAATTTGAAAAGATACATGAACTCCTACTTCATGGCAGCACTATTTATAATAGCCAAGATACGAAAGCAACCTAAGTGCTCATCAATTGATGAATGGCTAAAGAAGATGTGGTGTACATATAGAGTGGAATATTACTCAGCTGTAAAAAAGAATGAAATCTTGCCATTTGTGATAACACGGATGGACCTAGAGGGTATTATGCTAAGTGTAGTAAGTCAGAGAAAGACAAATAGTGTATGATTTCACTTATACGTGGAATCTAAAAAACAAATGAACAAATATACAGAGAACAAACGTGTGATTGCCGGTGGGGAGATGGGTGGGGAAGGAGAGAAACAGGTAAGGGAGATAAAGAAGTAGAAACTTTCAGTCACAAAATAAATGAGTTACAGGTATGAAATGTACAGGTGGAGAATACAGTAAGTATGTAATATCTCTGTATGGTGATCAGTGACAACTACACTTATCATGGCGATCATTTGAAATGTATAGAAATATCAAAACATTATGTTGTGTACCAGGAACTAACATAGTATTACAGGTCAATTATACTTCAAAAACAAATAAACAAACTCATAGAAGAAGAGATAAGATTTATGGTACAGGGGAGTTGAGTGGGGTGGGGGCAAGGGGATGTAATATGCAACATGATAAAGATAATTAACACTGCTGTATGTTATAGATGAAAATTGTTATGAGAGGAAATCCTGAGAGTTCTCATTGCAGGGAAAAATGTTTTTTCTATTTCATTCTTTTTTTTTGGCCACACCATGCGACCTGTGGGGTCTTAGTTCCCCAACCAGGATTGAACCTGGGCCCTCTGCAGTGGAAGCGTGGAGTCCTAACCACTGGACCACCAGGGAACTCCTGTCTATTTCTTTAATGTTGTATCTATATGAGATGGCTGTTCACTAAACCTATTGTAGCAATCATTTCATGATGTATGTAAGTCACGTCATCATGTTGTATACCTTAAATTCATATTGTGCTTATGTCAATTATATTTCAGTAAAACTGGAAAAACTACCATTTTTTTCAAAGAAAGAAATAAGAGAACTCAATATGAAATGAGACTATTGAGCCAAAAGTAATGCATCAATCTGAGTGGATTTTGATTTTTCAAAAACAGCTCTAGAAGGCATTTCTGGACTGGGAATATCTGAATATGGATGAATACTAGATGATTTAAGGAATTAATACTAATTTCCTTAATGTGATGGTAGTTTTATTTTTGAAGAAAAATATTATTTTTTAGGAAACATATTCTTTTGGGAAATATATCCTGAAGTATTGACAGATCAAGTGTCATGATGATTACATCTGTCAAATGTTACAGAAAAAAAATACAAACACATGGATTACTCTGGCAAATGTTAACATATTTATATCTAGAGGGTGAGTATATGGGTAATTATAGTACTGTTCTTTCAGTTCTTCAATATGTTTTTAAATGTTCATAATAAATTATTTGAAAAAATACATTAACATCCCCACAAAGAAAAGAAAATATACTACATCCACGAATACAATGTGAGCACTTGGTATTAATACCAGATTAGCAAAAAGTTTTTTTACAGTTGGAAAATAAATTTGAGGAAATCTAGAAAGTAAAGCATACAGGAAAAGAGATAGATAATTATCATTCATATATATATGTATATGTATATTTGTATATATGTGTGCTTCTGTATATGTGTATATATGTTCATACATATACACACACACACGTATATCTCCAACAGGAGTTTCATAAAACAAATCAGAGAAAACACCCAGAAAGCAACCAGCTAAAAAATAACTCAAGAAAATATCTCAGAACAAAAGAACATGAATTTAAAATTGAAAAGGCTGACGGAGTGCTCAGCACAATGATAAAATCAAATTCTCACCAAGACACATTACCATGAAATTCCAGAATATTAAGGATAAAGAAAAGATCCTACAAGTTTCCAAAGAGAATAAACAAGTCAGATAGTAAAAGACCAAGATTTAAATGGTTTCAGATAACACTACTTCTGGAAGCCAAGACAAAAAAAAAAGTCTTTAAAGTTCTGTGAGAATTTTTTTTCCATACTAGAGTTCTCTATCCTGCTGAGTATAAGCAGTCAAATATAAGTGACTTCAGATATGCCAAGTCTCAAAAAATTTAATTCTCATGCACTATTTTCCAAAAAACTACTGGAGGATGTACCTCCCTAAAATAAGGTAGTAAAACAAGAAAGAGCAAGACATGGTATCCAAGAAATGGAAATCAACTCAAGACAGATGTAAAATGAATCCCCCAGATGACAGCATTATAGATCCCTGGATATAAGCTGTATATGAGGCACTGATGTCAATCAACTGGTTAGCTGACTTTAAGAAAATAAAAACAATAGGCTACAAGATGTATGTAAACATATTGAGAAGCAATTTAGACAACTGGGCAGATTTGGGGGATGAATGAATGACAGATGTAAAAATCTCAAACAAAAAATGCATAGCAAATATATTTTTATTTACTCTTAGAATTTTAAAAAGGGCTCTTTAAAAAACTGCTCTTTAGGGCTTCCCTGGTGGCACAGTGGTTGAGAGTCCGCCTGCCGATGCAGGGGACGCAGGTTCGTGCCCCGGTCCGGGAAGATCCCACATGCCGCGGAGCGGCTGGGCCTGTGAGCCATGGCCGCTAGGCCTGCGTGTCTGGAGCCTGTGCTTCGCAACGGGACAAAAAAACAAAAACAAAAAAACCCCCCTGCTATTTATTAAAGCTGTTACACTGTACAAGTAATAGTATTTGCCCAACACAGCAAAAAATGTTAGAAAGTATAGAAAAGTATTTGGGAGAAAATAAAAACCACTTAAAGTTCTACTACTCAGAGAAAACATTCATTCATTCAATAAATAATTATTGAATGCCCTTTACATGCCCTACTCTGTTTTAGAGTTTATGATTCAGCAATGACTAAAATCTGTTTTCATGAAGTTTAGATTCTAGTGAGTAGTGACAAATGATTAAATATAGACTAGGTCACTGGTAAAAAGAAAAAGTAGGATAAGTAGCACAGAGTGATGGAAAGAGAGCAATGCTATTTTCTATAGAGTGACTAGGGAAGTCCTTTCTGATAAAATGACATTCAAGCAGAAACTTCAAGGAAGTTGGTCAACTAACAGTGCAGGTATCTAGAGGTTTTGGAATGAAAAGCAACTGGAAAGAACCTGAGAAAAGAACATGCTTGACACTTTGAAGGAACATCCAAGGGGCCAGTGTGGCTAGGGGAATGAAACAGGGAATCAGAGGTAGAATATTAGAATCAGAGAAAATGGAAGTTGCAGATGGGAGGCATAAATAATGTAAGACTTTGCAGGCCACAGTTAGGACTCTAGATTTTACTCTGACAAAGTCACTGGAAGTTCTGTGCAGAGAAATTATTTTAAATGATTTCTGCTGTTAAAGCAGCTCTGGCTGCAATGTGGAGAACAGATGATAAGGAAGAAGAGGGAAATTAAAAGGTCAGTTAGGAAGTTGTTTTAATAATCCAGGTGAGAGATGATAGCAGCTTGTTAAGACCTTAGTGTAATTCCCTCTAGTCTTTTCCTGTGTATGTATAATTAACATAACTGGGATTAAAAGATATGCATAGTTAAGCGCCATACTTACAAGAGAAATTAAAATTTTCATATAATTGAAAATTCTCATACAAAGTAGCTATTATGTATCCAACAAATATTTTTCTTGGTCTCTTGTTTGTTTGCAAATTTAAGCATTAAATGATGTCCAGAAAGTTTAAATTAAAAAGTTGGGGAGGGCTTCCCTGGTGGCGCAGTGGTTGAGAGTCTGCCTGCCGATGCAGGGGATACGGGTTCGTGCCCCGGTCCGGGAAGATCCCACGTGCCACGGAGCAGCTAGGCCCGTGAGCCATGGCCGCTGAGCCTGTGCGTCCGGAGCCTGTGCTTCGCAACGGGAGACGCCACAACAGTGAGAGGCCCGCGTACCGCAAAAAAAAAAAAAAAAAGTTGGGGAAATTATAACCTAAATATTAAGAAATAAAGGAATGTTTTTAAAAATGATAGTATATCTGTATGCTAGAATACTACACAGCCATTAAAAATAACACTTAAAATTATTTTTAAAACATAGAATAATGCTTGTATAATAGAAAGTACAAAAAGCAGAATAAGACTATATACCAAATGTTCTTAACTATGTAAAATATATATATCAAAAATACTGGAAGTAAACATATATTTTTTTATGTGGTAAGATTATGGATATTTTATTTCCTTCTGTATCTGTAGTCTTCAATTTTGCTACACTGAACTGGAATTAATTTTATAATTAAAAAATACTTCCATATTTTCAAAAATTAAGTAAAGGGGAGAAGAATCCGTGACCCTCAAAATATGCCACTTTGGCATGAGGATTAATTTGAGCTAAAGGCAATCAAAACTCCAGCAGATTATAAGAAAAGCTCTTTTCCTCCCCCTAAACTGCCTAAATTTACACTGGAAAGGGGGGCCTGTATCAGGAAGGGAGCTATTACCAAGACACTTTTTACCTAAGAAACTTATCTGCATAACAGCACAGCTTTTGTTTTCTAAACATCTCCTCTGCTTCCTATGAATGGGCCTTCCTCCCCTTTGTATCCCCAGACCCCTACCCCTTTCCTTCTCTCAGGATGTTTGGCTGCCTTTTGAGTCTTTACATTTTTATGAGGATCCAGTACATATGTAACTTTGTTTGTTTTTCTCTTGTTAATGTCTTTTGTCAATCTGATTATTAGACCAGCCAAAGAACCTAGAAAGGTGGAAGGAAAAATTTTCTGGCCCTTCATAGAAACACATAGAATTGAAAGACATAGGTGAGGTTCAAATGCCTGATATGGCACCAATCAGCCACTTCTTGGACTAATTTCTCCCTTAAACATCCATTTCCTCACTTTTAAAATGAAGACAATATCGTACTCAAAGAATAACTCTGACGATTACACATATGAGTGTACTCAACTCAATATAGATAGTTCTTAACATATTAAATGCTTGATAAATGTTTAAACAAAAATGAAAATTTGACAGTTTGAGAATTCATATTTCAAGGGAAATGCAAAATCTCACTGTTAGGGAACCAGTGACTGAAACTGCCCATCCTTGCCAGGCAGGATAATAACTGCTTGCATGAATTATCTCACAACAGGAGGTCCCGATAAGGACCACAGAATTGATAAGCTACCTACCCCTATCACCAGCTGGAAGAATTCTGGAGGGGCCAAAAGGAGGGAGGAGATGCCAGCCCATAATATGTCCTGCTAACTTCCCAGAAACCCTCATGCTGGAAACCATCCTGACTAAGAGATGATCACACTGCCAGGAAGGGCCTTGAATCGGACCAAATATGGGCACAAGTGAGGTGATCGGCCAGAGACAACCCAGAAAGCTAACCCCATTACCATAAAACCTGAGACTGTGAGCCACATGGCAGAGCAGTTCTTACCCCACTGCTCGCTGCTCTCCATCTGGGAGCCCCTTCCCAATAAAGTCTTTTGCTTTGTCAGTATGTGTGTGTCCTCGGACAATTCATTTCCGAGTCTTAGACAAGAGCCCACTCTCACACCCTGGAAGGGGTCCTCTTCCAGTAATATCATCATGAAGACCTGATTTAAAATGAGTGAAAAATGTTATTTGCTCTTTTACTCTGCTCACTCTTGTCTGCAAACCAGTTCAAACTGGAGAAAAATATATCACTCTATAATTAATGTAAAAGGTAAATCAAATTGTCACCTTCCTTCCTTGAGACATCTGCTTGCCTAAAGTCCTCTCCAATACTGGAAAGAAATGTTCAACTTTTGCTGTAAAAATCTATATTCCTAAAGCTGAATGTAAATGCCAGAGAGGAATTCTCAAGTCCCCTCCTGTTCAAACACATGCTAAATGAGTGATTAAAGCACAGCTTCCCACTGCTGATGAGAACTTAGAAATCCATATGTTGTTCTGACTCAATTTAATAGATGATTATCAACTGACTATAGATTGGGGATAGGAAGCACTTTTTAACACAATAAATATCCAAAAATCTCAATACTGGCCAAAGATTCAAGGTAATCCTGTAGACTATAAACCTTGAAGACAAAGGATAAAAATTTCCTTTCACTAGAGGAATCTAAAACTACCTTAACAGCTACAGATTTTTTCCCAAATGGATGAGGTTAGACTTTGTTGAGTGTGGCAGGCAGGGGGATTGTGAATATCAGTCTTGATATTAGGTAGGTAGGTACCTACCTAAAAGTAGGTACCTACTTTTAGCGATATCCTTTATTCTGTCAGCCCTGGACTGAGGTAAACTTCCTCATTTTCACATTTTTTAAATAAAATAATAAACAATATTTAAAGTTCAAATTATTTCTCTAAGCATCTTCATATGAATGGAAACATGGTATACTGTGTTTGGCAACTAAAATATCGACTTCTTAGGAAACAAACTGTTGTCCCTACTTTCAAACGACTAAAAATCTAGATTTTTGAGAACAAATAAATTATGAAAGAGTTGTAGTACACAATGTATCTTATTCTTATCAAAGACTATATCAAGTTTTCTTTTAGGTGGAAACTTCAGTCCTGTATTTAAGTATTTATTTGTAAATCTTACTTATTGGTGATACAGTTTTAGAATCAGAGAGGCCTATTTAACCCCGTCCTTCTCTTTTGGATAGAAAAGTGACAGAGATACATAAATATACACTCTTTTAGTAGCAATAAATTAAAATAACTATATAGTGCTTTGATATATATGATGTTGTTCCATCGAATAATCCCGTCAGATGATAACAGTATTCTTTTCCCCATTTTTCAAGTGAGAAACTAAGGATCAAAGGGGATAAATGATTTTTCTATAGTCACTGAACTAGTAAGTACCAGAACTATTGTTTGAACAAAGGCCTTATCACTCTAGATCCAGTGTTCTTTGCAGTACACAAAATCATCCTTCTTTGCCATATTTTCTCTTAATGTAGGTTCTCTTAAGGTAAATGCGAGGATTAAGGACTGAAATTCACTACAGTCAGTTATAGCACAAAGATTTAGAAAACCATTCCTTCTTTTCAAATATCTTATCCTAAAAGTGACTTTAAAGAACAGGTTCTGTCTCCAACATGGCCAAAATGACTCACCAGGAAACTGAGTTTACATTTCACATTAAGGAATCCAGTTAGGTAATCTTTTCCCATGCTAACAACTTTAATACATTCAGAGTTGACTAAAAGAAACAAATAATTTGTCTTTATAACAAAGTATAAATGGGACCATAATTCTGTAAGCAACTCTGTAGAAGAAGAGAAGTGAACCAAGAGTACAGAGATTTGCAGGGACAAACCTTGGGTTAGTCATTTAAACATTTTGTGCTTCATCTGAAAAACAGAGTAATACAATATTCCTGAAAGGATTACATAAAAATGTATGTGACGGCAGTTTGTAAGCCATCAAGCATTATCCATAAATGTGAGGCAACGGAGTTACTGATTTGCTCATTGTATTTCCTAATGTAAATACTAATCACAATTCAATCAACATGAATAGTTTAAACTTATTTTAAGCTATAGAAGTGTTACTGAAAGTTGTACATAAATCAAAGAAAACAAGTTTTGAATAATCTTCTAAATAAACTCTCACTCAATACTTGTAAATTTAAAGTTTTACATAAAGAATGATTATAAAATACAAAGTTTACTTTCCAAAAGTCATATACATATTCAGTCTTGCTGCCTTATCATCTGAAGTATCTTTACAGGCAATGTATCATCCCCCTTTCCAATACAGAATGCTCTAACAATTTAACTTAATGTTTACATATAAAAGACATTCAAATATTTACTGATTCTAACAGTGATGACGTTTGCTATCGATTTTTAAAGAGCTAAAATACAATGAATAAGATATACTTAACACAAACTACAATGAAAAAAATTTAATCTTCCTTAAATGATTAAAAAATCGCTTCAAGATCTTGTCTTGCTCTAAGAATCCTCATTATGAATGTAAATTATTGTGTAGTATTTTAGCAATAATTCAGTTATCTAAGCATAGTGGTAAGGAATTTATTTTAAAATGTGTTTAGCATAAGTTAAATACATGCAATCATATTATTTTCCATATTGTTCATACTATTTTGGATTAATTTTATCAACCTATAATCTCCTACCATAATTAAAATTAAACCTAATAACATTCAGTATTTAAAATTTTTATATCTTTCAAGGAAAACAATTAAGTTAAATATATAGTTATATAAGTTTTAGCTATCTTGCCCAATTTTTACTCCTTGATCGCATTTATAAATGCTTCCTCTATAGTTCATGCTTCTAATTTTTCTTATACTAAGATCCTCAAGAAACCTATTTTAAAATATCTTCTACTATCTATCCTGTTAAATCCATAGTATTTCTTTCCTTCCTCATCTCCCAATGGTTGGTTTCTATCTCTTTAGTTTACCTCATTAGCTCCTTAAGAGATCATTAACAATCATTTTTATTTGATGCATTTGAACAATGAAAGGGAAAGAAAATATATGCTGCCAAGTTGTAAAGTAAAAATTGATAACCTTCCTAATACTAATCTATATTAAACTCAAACAAAAATTTTTGATTCAGGAAAAAAATAAAAAGAAAGCAAAAGTTGAACACTGAAGTATGGATTTTTTATGGCTGACTACAAAAGGATAATTCTGAGACTTATTTACTTATAGTGTTTATGTCCTACACAAGTTTACTTTAACAGCATATTTATAAGCACTCATACAGTCCTTTTAATAGTGACAGTACATACCAGTTGACATATTGAATCCAAAGCTTTAAAGAAAAAATAAAGAAAAGTTCTATGAGAAATTTCTAATTATACAATTAATGTAGAAAATATTTTACATTTTGCATTTTAAAAAAAGACTTTAAATTAGAAAAGCAGAAATTACCAAGAATTTTCTGGTGATTTTCTGAATTCTTCATTTGTAATTGTACCAAATTTCTTAATTCTCATATTAAGTCTCTGAAAATGTATGAATAAAATATTTTATAAATTTAAGAAACTGTAGCATTAGAAATAAAATATAACTAAAGAAGACAACATATCTAGTAATTTTTCTATGAAAAATAAGATATCTAGTAATTTTTCTCAGGAAAAAACAAAAAATAAGATAAAAACAATATTTAGAGCATCTGGTATCTATATAATTTGTATACAATAAACAGTTAATAAAGACAGATGAAATTTTAACATATGAAGATGAATACAATCTCCTAGGTTTCAAAGAATCATAAAGTTGGAAATTTTGCCCTACCAGATATTAAAATTTATTATATGGCAATAATTATAAAAGTATGGTTCTGATAACAAAATAGACAGACTCATCAATATTAATAACAAAAATAAATAACAGCAATAACTCATTTATTGGGCATATACTGTGGGTCAATCATTGTGTTAAATAATACATGTTTTATTCAAATTTGTATTTTATTTTAGGACTCATATTTAGTTCTTACAATAAATTTACAAGTATTATCTGCATTTTACAGATGAGAAAAGTGCAGAGGTTAAGCAACTGTCAAGCACACAGAGCTAATATACTTGAGTGTATATAATTGTATATAATAATTTAGCATATGATAAAGGCAGCATTGCAGTTAAATGATGATTTACATGATTTATTTATTAAGTTAACTGGCTAATATTTTAGAAAAAAAAGGTAGATACCCATGTCACTTCTTATACCAAATTAATTTTCATATGAATTAAAGATTTTTAATAAATATAAAAAGCACCAGAAGAAAATATAAGTATATATTTATATAATTTTGAACTGTGATTATTTTCTCTTGAGAATACTGAGAATAAAAACCTAAGAGAAACTTCTAATATATTTGGTTACAAAGAATCCAAAAACATCTATGTAGCAAAATATGCCATCACCAAGTTAAATGCACATAATGAATCAGCAATACTGTTTTTAATATATAGAACAAAGTCTATTCTCTCCAATATAGGTGTTCTTACAAATAATTAAACTACTGGCTCTTTCAATAGAAAAAACAAAATTGGTAAAGAACTGAACAGGGGATTATAAGAGAAGAAACAGAATGACCAATTAATGTGTGAAAATATTTTTATATTCAGTAGTAATCAATGAAATGAACATTAAAATAATAAGGAGGCATTTTACTTGCCTGATGAGCAAAGATGGCTGGTGTTGGCAAAAGTATGGTAAAATCTCCACTCACAATTATTGCTGATGTGAGAGTTAACTGATACCGTCTTTTAGGGGGATAAAAGTGTGATGCATAAAATATCTTCTTAAAAGTCACATTCTTAGATCCAAAATCTCACATCTTATGAATTTAGCCTAAGCAAATAAACAAATAGGCATACATTTTTGTAAAAATATGTCTGTGGGCTGCATTATTTAAAATAGGGAGAAATAATTGGAAGCAAACGAAACTGCAACAATTCAATACCGTTTAAATAAGTTCTGGCAAATCTGTGTGTATAAGAATGTACTATGCCATGAATAAAATAGTGATTCAAATCTCTATTTACTGACGTAAAAATGGGTTCAAGATCACTGATAAGAAAAGGAAGATACAGACTGACATGTTTAATGCTAACCTAATTTCATGAATACTGTACATGTTCACAGAAAAAAATCTAAAAGGATAGAAATTGAGTCTGGGTGGGAATTTAGATAATTTTTTCCTTTTTTAAACAAAATTTCCTACTTTTTCTAAAATAAATGATAGTACTGACACAATTCATAAAGCAATCTAAAAAAGTCAACAGGAGGTAAAAAGAGAAAGAATATAGACAATTTTTTAGTATAGCAAGTTATAAAGAAGAAGAGAGAAGGAAGGTAATAACTAAAGGTGTAATATACAAAGCAAACAGAGAGAGAGCAGACTCATAGATAACAGGGATGAGAAAGGGCAACAGCCAAAGGAAAAGGCACATAGTTTGGATCATAGAAGTAAGATTTCAAAATTATTATAGAAACAGGTTTGAATGTATGGTCAAAGATCTTGACTATGGATCAAAAAAGAGTGGAGGCTGAAAAACATTTTTATCCCATTTCTGATAATACAGTCACCAATTACCTCAATGAAAATAATAATGTAGTGACTTATGAAACATGACTTAATATTTTTTCTGAGAGTCTATACAAAGAACAGAAAACTAAATGATTAAGCTGACAATACATGAACGTACTTTGTATACAACTGTTCATATTTACAGCAATGACATTACTAACCCATAAAAACTGAGTCCTTGAAGTTAGCCCAGAATGAGAACTGCTTATGAAAAATACTTGAGGCAATATAAGAAACTTTTAAGATATGCTTAGAATAAGGTGAACAAAAAAGGCCTATTTGTTTCTAATGATACATAACTCTCAGGAAGTTGACAGACAAAATACCACAGATCAGCTTCTGCTTTGCTTCTCTTTTCTTGTTATATAAAAAAATTCAAATTGGTAAAGGTAGAAAAAATACGCAAAGCTGACAATGCAGATAGTATGTAGATACATAACGGAATTCTTTAAATTCTTCGAATTATCAGTTGCCAAGTAAAGCCCAATCACCCTGACATGAAATATAAGTGATATTGAAACAATGGCAGCTCAGCCTGATCCTTACACCTCCAGAAGCAGGGTTTTATATATGATAAGCCCAGTTCTCTACAAAGAAAAATGAGTAAATGGTATCATCTAGAACCACTGTAGGTTTCATGTTCATGGGTACTTGGGCACAATGCACGGCCTAATTGAGAAGAATAAATCTCTTGGGACCGTACATGATTAAGGTCTAAAGAGAAATCTCTATTTCTCACAGCTAGGGCTAGTTAAAAGTATTGTAAAGAAGCTGGACAGTCATGAAGAAAAATGAGAAAAAAAAAAAGCTAAAATCTATTCTTCCTCTGCTAGTAGTTAAAATGTTTCCCCAAAGTAAAGGCACTATATGACATATAGCACTCCACAATTAAACATAGCTAGGGCAGGTACCTGACCTTGGATAGAAAGTGGTCCTCAATACTGCATTCCTGTAATCACTTCCTATTTTATCTCCTCCTACCCTGTTGAATTCCATCTCTACCTTAGTCTATTAATGATTCTTCTTTGTAGACAGTATATATACAGGTCTTGTTTTTGTTTCCATTCAGCTCGTCTGTGTCTTTTGGTTGGAGCATTTAATCCATTTACATTTAAGGTAATTATTATTTTTTAAGATTTTATTTTATTTGGTTGCACCAGTCT
This sequence comes from Kogia breviceps, assembly GCF_026419965.1. Lineage (NCBI taxonomy): Eukaryota > Metazoa > Chordata > Mammalia > Artiodactyla > Physeteridae > Kogia > Kogia breviceps. The sequence goes on along the minus strand of NC_081311.1, from coordinate 157,668,366 downwards.
TAGTAGCAGCAGGTGGGCTCCTTAGTGTGGCATGCAAACTCTTAGTTGTGGCATGCATGTGGGATCTAGTTTGACCAGGGATTGAACCCGGCCCCCTGCGTTGGGAGCGTGGAGTTCTAACTGCTGCGCCATCAGCAAAGTCCCTAAGATAATTATTGATATGTATGTTCCTACTGTCATTTTCTTAATTGCTTTGGGTTTGTTTATGTAGGTCTTTTTCTCCTCTTGTGTTTCCCGCCTACAGAAGTCCCTTTAGCATTTGTTGTAAATCTGGTTTGGTGGTGCTGAATTCTCTTAGCTTTTGTTTGTAAAACTTTTGACTTCTCTGTCAAATCTGAATGAGATCCTTGCTGGGTAATCTTGGTTGTAGGTTTTTCCCTTTCATCACTTTAAATATATCCTGCCACTCCCTTGTGGCCTGCAGAGTTTCTACTGAAAAATCAGCTGATAACCTTATGGGGATCCCCTCATATGTTACTTGTTGCTTTTCCCTTGCTGGCATATGGGAGGTGCTACTGAGTGAACAGGAAAGAAGTTACTGACTGGAGGAGGGAGAGGACGTGGGAGATGGTAGAGCTGAAGGATCATAAGCAATAGGAGAGGGAAGGCAAGCTGCAATTTCTCTCACGCCTGACACTGATGGAACACACATCCATATCTTTGAAAGTTTGCAACTTGAATGTCTGTATGAAGGGGACTTACTATACAGGAAAAAAAACAGTAAAAAACAAACACATGGAGGCTAAACAATATGTTACTAAACAATCAATGGATCACTGAAGAAATCAAAGAGGAAATCAAATAATACCTAGAAACAATTGATAACGAAAACACAACAATCCAAAAACCTATGGGAGGCAGCAAAAGCAGTTCTAAGAGGGAAGTTTATAGCAATACAATCCTACCTCAAGAAACAAGAAAAATCTCAAATAAACAACCTATCCTTACACCTAAAGCAACTAGAGAAAGAAGCACAAACAAAACCCAAAGTTAGTAGGAGGGAAGAAATAATAAAGATCAGAGCAGAAGTAAATGAAATAGAAATGAAGAAAACAATAGCAAAGATCAATGAAACTGAAAGCTGTTTCTTTGAGAAGATAAACAAAATTGATAAACCTTTAGCCAGATTCATCAAGAGAAAATGGGAGAGGACTCAAATCAATAAAATCAGAAATGAAAAAGGAGAAGTTACAACAGACATCACAGAACTAGAAAGGATGATAAGAGATCAAGCAACTATATGTCAATAAAATGGACAATCTATGGGCTTCCCTGGTGGTGCAGCGGTTAACAATCTGCCTGCCAATGCAGGGGACACGGTTCAAGCCCTGGTCTGGGAAGATCCCACATGCTGTGGAGCAACAAAGCCCATGTGCCACAACTACTGAGCCTGCGCTCTAGAGCCCATGAGCTGCAAATACTGAGCACACGTGCCACAGCTACTGAAGTCCATGCGCATAGAGCCTGTGCTGTGCAACATGAGAAGCCACTGCAATGAGAAGCCCACATGTTGCAACAAAGAGCAGCCCCCACTCACCGCAACTAGAGAAAGCCCGCATATAGCAATGAAGACCCAACGTGGCCAAAAATGTAAAAATATGTTTAAAAAAAAAAAAATACAGCCTTCCAAGACTGAACCAGGAAGAAACAGAAAGTATGAACAGACAAATCACAAGTATGGAAATTGAAATTGTGATTAAAAATCTTCCAACAGGGCTTCCGTGGTGGTGCAGTGGTTGAGAGTCCGCCTGCTGATGCAGGGGACACGGGTTCATGCCGCGATCCAGGAAGATCCCACATGCCACGGAGCGGCTGGGCCCGTGAGCCATGGCCTCTGAGCCTGCGTGTCCGGAGCCTATGCTCCGCAACGGGAGAGGCCACAACAGTGAGAGGCCTGCGTACCGTAAAAAAAATAAAAATAAAAATAAAAATAAAAAAATCTGCCAACAATGTGCATAAGAGATGTCCTCGCCCCAGGTAATAGGACACATGCTCATAGCAACACTGCCATGAACTGAATGTCCCCCTAAATTAGGTAAAATTAGGTTAGGTTGAATCCTAACCCCCAATCTGATGGTGTTAGGCAGTGAGGCCTCTGGGAGGTGATCAGGTCATAAGGGTGGAGCCCTCATGAATGGGATTAGTGCCCTAATAAAAGGGACCCCAAAGAGCCTCCATGCCTCACACCGTGTGAGGACACAGCAAGAAGACAGCCATCTATGAACCAGGAAGCAGACTCTCCCCAGACACCAAATCTGCTAGTGCCTTGTGTTAAGTAGTAGTGTTCGTGGACTTCCAGCTTCCAGAACTACTAGCAATAAATTTCTCTATGCCACCCAGTCTGTGGTAGTCTGTGATAGGCAGCCCGAGTCGACTAAAAAAAACAGTGTCATTCAGCAGAGCACACCCCTGACAGCAACCCAATGCCAAGCATAGGAACCCGGGTGAATAAACTGTAGAATGTACTCTACAGTTCCATCATACTCCATGGAATATGATGCTGCAACCAAGAGAATGAGCAAATGCAAAATATGGATGGATCTTCACAGTAGAATGTGGAGTTTAAAAAGGTACCAGAAATAATATTAAGTAAAAAAATTAAAAATAAGTCCCCAAACACTGTATTCAGTATGATACCCTTTGAATACAGTTAAATACAAATAAAATAAAGATACATTATGGGAATTTGAATAGATACAATAAAAATATACAACATGGAGAGCAAGGTAATATTGAGTATAAGCTTGAAGATGCTATGGTGGGAAGGACTATAACAACTGGTAATTATTGTTAAGGACTTAGCTGTGTTGTGAGTGGTGATTGACAGGCGCTTATTTTGTTGTTAAAAATAACGAACTGAACCAAGTAAAGCATGCTAAAACTGGAAAAAAAAGGTCTTCCAACAAACAAAAGTCCAGGACCAGATGGCTTCACAGGCTAATTCTATAAAACATTTAGAGAAGAGTTAACACCTACCCTTTTGAAACTCTTCCAAAAACTGCAGAGGAAGGCACACTCCCAAGCTCATTCTACTAAGCCTCTATCACCCTGATACCAAAACCAGACAAAGATATCACAGAAAAAGAAAATTACAGGCCAATATCACTGATGAACATAGATGTGAAAATCCTCAACAAAATTCTAGCAAACTGAATCCAACAACACATTAAAAGGATCACACGCCCTGATAAAGTGGGATTTATCCCAGGGTTGCAAATATTCTTCAACACACACAAATCAATCAATGTGATATACCACATTAACAGACTGAAGAATAAAAACCATATAATCATCTCAGTAGACAGAGAAAAAACTTTTGAAAAAGTTCAACACCCATTTATTATTAAAAAAAAAAAAAACTCTCCAGAAAGTGGGCATTGAGGGAACCTACCTCAACATAATAAAGGCCATATATGACCTACTCACTGCAAACATCATTCTCAATGGTGAAAAACTGAAAGCATTTCCTCTAAGATCAGAAACAAGACAATGGGGTCCACTCTCACCACTATTATTCAACATAGTTTTGAAAGTCCTAGCCACAGCAGTCAGACAAGAAAAAGAAATAAAAGGAATCCAAATTGGAAAAGAAGTAAAACTGTCACTGTTTGCACATGACATAATACTATACATAGAGAATCCTAAAGATGCCACCAGAAAACTACTAGAGCTAATCAATGAATTTGGTAAAGTAGCAGTGTACAAAATTAATGCACAGAAATCTCTTGCATTCCTATACACTAACAATGAAAGGTCAGAAAGAGAAATTAAGGGAAAAAAATCCCATTTACCATCGCAACAAACAGAATAAAATACCTAGGAATAAACCTATCTAAGGAGGCAAAAGATCTATATTCAGAAAACTATAAAACACTGATAAAAGAAATCAAAGATGACAAAAACAGATGGAGAGATGTACCATGTTCCTGGACTAGAAGAATCAATATTGTAAAAATGACTATACTACCCAAAGCAATCTACAGATTCAGTGCAATCCCTATCAAATTACCAAGGGCATTTTTCACAGAACTAGAACAAAAAATTTTATTCTTTGTATGGAAACACAAAAGACCCTGAATAGCAAAAGCAATCTTGAGAAAGAAAAGTAGAGCTGGAGGAATCAGGCACCCTGACTTCAGACTATACTACACAGCTACAGTAATCAAAACAGTATGGCACTGGCACAAAAACAGGAATATAGATCAATGGAACAGGATAGAAAGTCCAGAGGTAAACCCATGCACCTATGGCCACCTAATCTATGATAAAGGAGGCAAGGATATACAATGGAAAAAGGACAGTCTCTTCAATAAGCGGTGCTGGGAAAATTGGACAGCTACATGTAAAAGAATGAAACTAGAACACTCCCTAACACCATACACAAAAATAAAACTCAAAATGGATTAAAGACCTAAATGTAAGGCTGTATACTATAAAACTCTTAGAGGAAAATATAGGCAGAACACTCTTTGACAAAAATCACAGCAAAATCTTTTTCGACCCATAGCCTAGAGTAATGAAAATAAAAACAAAAATAAACAAATGGGACTTAATTAAACTTAAAAGCTTTTGCACAGCAAAGGAAACCATAAACAGAATGAAAATACAACCCTTGGAATGGGAGAAAATATTTGCAAACGAAGCAACTGACAAGGAATTAATCTCCCCAAAATTCAAACAGCTCATGGAGCTCAGTATCAAAAAACAAACAACCCAATTAAAAAATGGGCAGAAGACTTAAGTAGACATTTCTCCTAAAAAGATACACAGATGGCCAACAAACACATGAAAAGATGCTCAACATCATTAATTATTAGAGAAATGCAAATCAAAACTACAATGACGTATCACCTAGCACCAGTCAGAATGGCCATCATTAAAATATCTACAAACAGTAAATGCTGGAGAGGGTGTGGAGAAAAGGGAACTCTTCTCCATTGTTGGTGGGAATGTAAATTGGTACAGCCACCATGGAGAACAGTATGGAGGTTCCTTAAAAAACTAAAAATAAAGCTACCATATGACCCAGCAATCCCATTCCTAGGCATATATCTGAAGAAAACCATAATTTGAAAGGATGCATGCACCCTGATGTTCACTGCAGCACTATTTACAAAAGCCTGGACATGGAAGAAACCTAAATGTCCACTGACAAAGGAATGGATAAAGAAGATGTGGTACATACATACAATGGACTATTACTCAGCCATTAAAAAGGAACGAAATAGTGCCATTTGCAGAGACGTGGATGGACCTAGAGACTGTCATACAGAGTGAAGTAAGTCAGAAAGAGAAAAACAAATATTGTACAATATCACTTATATGTGGAATATAGAAAAATGGTAGAGAAGAACTTATTTGCCAAGCAGAAATAGAATCACAAATATAGAGTACAAACTTATAGTTACCAAGGTGGGGAAGGGCAGGGTGGGATGAACTGGGAGACTGGGACTGACATAGATACACTACTATGTATAAAATAGATAACTAATGGGAACCTACTGTATAGCACAGGTAACTCTGCTCAGTGCTGTGTGGTGAACTAAATGGGAAGGAAATCTAGAAAAGAGTAGATATATGTATATGTATGACTGATTCACTCTACTGTACAGCAAGAATCTAACATAAGATTGTAAAGCAACTATACTCCAATAAAAATTAATTAAAAAAAAACAAAAACAAAGAAAAAAATGATTCTCTTCTGCACCTTTACCCATTCTTCTCTATGACTCTTTCCTGATATATAAATATGTTTAAAGTTTTTTTTCACATGTTAAAAACAAAAATTCTCACTTGGCTTCATATCCCACTTTAGCTAACATACTTTATCATCATCATGCAATACTTCATGTGTACACTCTTCTTTCTTTTCTCATAAACTTGCCAGCTCACTATAATAGATATCTGTGTTTTCTACTCTACTGAAAGTGCTCCTGCTAAGATCACCAACAATCTAAACTGCTGAAACTAAAGGATATTTTGCAATCCTTATGGTACTCGACCTCTCTTAAGCATTTAATACTGACTTCTCCCTCCTTCCTGAAATTATCATTTCCCTTGGCTTCTGAGACCACTGTAGTCTCCCCTGACTCTGCAACATCTCTTTGGCTGCCTCTTCTCAATAATCTTTATGGTTTCATTCTATTCCTTAAAATATTAGTGTTGGCCAGAACATCTGGCACCTGATGGCTGAACAACTAGAAACCCATTAGTCAGGCATTTCTTTCTCCACACAGCCTCTTCACCTGGCTAGCTTGTACTTTTTTACATAATGGCAGACTCAGGGTAGGCTGACTTCTTATGAGGTGACTGACCTTCCCAGAGAAAGTTTCAAGAGAGCCAGGAGGAAAGTTGCAAGGAGTCTATGACTTCGCCTTGGAAGGCATATAGCCTCACTTCTGTTATAATCTAATTAATGATCAAAGTAATCAAAAACTAGCCCAGATTCAAGGGAATGGAGGAGTGGACTCCACCTCTTAATGAGGGGATGGCTTGTGTGTATAAGAAGGGATCAGTTGATGGTGGTCACTTTGAAACCAATATTTTGAGAATATAGTTGACCCTTGAACAACATAGGTTTGAATTGTACAGGCCCACTTTTTTGGGACTTTTTTTTCAATAAACATACAGTCAGACCTTAGTATTAACAGGTTCCACATATATGGAAAAAGAGGGCCCACTATGGGACTTGAGCATCCATGGATTTTGGTATTCCCCCCGGCACCACCCCCTGCCCCATGGATACCAAGGGAAAACTGTATATAAATCCAACTTCTTTATATAAAATGATGTCCCCAAAGACATCCTAAATCTGTCTTTCTAACAATGGAGAGCCATTACCACACTCAATTCTGATTAGTTGACTTTCAGCATGTTTGGATTAAAAACATACCTGTATTCTATTGCAAGAATCTAGCATCTGGCCAAAAATTATGTGCACTCTTGTTAACCCAAGTATGGTTCCTGAACCAGCAGCACCTGGGAACTTGTCAGAAATGCAGACTATTAGACCCTACCCCAGACCTACTCAATCAGACATGTATTTTAATAAGATGCCTAGGAGATTCAAATGCACATTAAAATTAGAGAAGTGCTGACTTAGGCCATACTCATATATAGTCATCCCTCGGTATCCGTAGGGGATTATTTCCAGGACTCCCCGCAGATCCCCAAATCCAAGAAGATGCTCAAGTCCCTTATATAAAACGGCACAGTATTTGCATATAAACTATACAGATCTTCCTGTATATTTTAGATCAACTCTAGATTACTTATAATACTTAATACCATGTAAATACTTTGTAATAGTTGGAACTACAATGTAAATGCTATGTAAATAGTTGCTGGTGTATGGCAAATTCAAGTTTTGCTTTTTGGAACTTTCTGGAAGTTTTTTTCCCGAATTTTTTTTTTTTTTTTTTTTTTGCGGTATGCGGGCCTCTCACTGTTGTGGCCTCTCCCGTTGCGGAGCACAGGCTCCGGACGCACAGGCTCAGCGGCCATGGCTCACGGGCCCAGTTGCTCCGCGGCATGTGGGATCCTCCCGGACCAGGGCACGAACCCGTGTCTCCTGCATCGGCAGGCGGACTCTCAACCACTGCGCCACCAGGGAAGCCCTCCCGAATATTTTTGATCCATGCTTGGTTGAGTCTGCAGATGTGGAACCTGTGGATACTGAGGGCTGACTGTACTAGTATACACAGAGTAGCCTCAAACCTGTCATCTGAAGAAACCTAGGAAACATGAAGTACTCTTCTTCACCTTTGGGGACAGAGAAGGATTGTATATTTCATTTGGGTTTTAAATGGAAAAAATAGCTAAGACTTGATTGCTCCTATAAAATCTGGGACATCAAGGATCATAACTATGTATGGGGGAAAATTTTTGATTTATGAGTATTTTTATATGACTAGGGAAGCTAAGAAGAAAAGACCAAAAAAAGTGCAAAGGACTTTGAAATAGATAATAAGTACATTATATACATGTAGTTATTTACATGTAAAGACACATGGAAACAATTTTCACTATTATTATTAGCGAAATATTTAAAATATTTTTTTACTCAGGATAGCATCATAGTTTTGTCATAGATAAAACGAAAGCAAATTTAGAAACAAAAACGTTCTTTTTAAAGAAATAAAATTAACTTTTGAAAACATACCATTTTCTTCCAAAGATATGTTCAATCCATTCACTTTCTTGCTTGTTCTTCTTAATTCATCATTCATTTCTATGATCTAAATTATAAAACATAATTAAAATGTCTATGAGAAAGTTCTTAAAAATCAAATAAGTTCAACATTAAAGATAATTTTAAATTTTCCAGCCCTTACTTTATCTTGTTAAGTATCTGTCATGTTATCTAGAAAATTACATATGAATATTTAAGTCCTTTATAGATAAAACGATTTCATTTAAGGTATAACTAGAAACTTTAGGTTGGTTTCCAAAGGGCACTTATACAAGCCTAGATTAAAATTTAAGCACCGGATTTAACAATTTTTTAAAAAGATACTGAATTTCAGTAAGGAACACAAAAGGATTAGCTGAAATTTATACTGACTTCTTATGTAGACAAGAAAAGCAAATGACTCTCCATTCTTCCAGTAATCTATTATCACCACAAATTAGCCAAATGGAGAAAGATCTCATTTTCTACTTTAATTCTTTTAAGGCATTATCCTAGAGAATCTAAACTGAAGACCACCACAAGGCTATGAGGGCCTCAATAACTATCAAATAGACTTTCTTTATTTGTTACCACAGAGTCAATTATCTCTTTTTGTTTGGATCACTCACATTGTCTGAATTCTCAAGTAGCCTGCTTTCTTTATCTGCTTTTAACTTGGCTAAAGTATTCTCTAAACCTTAATGTGTACTTCCCTGATGAAAAACTTTATTGCCTTCCCACAGTCCTTGGGATAAAATCTACCAAATACGTAGAGGCCTATGAGACCCTTTATGATCAAGGTACTGCCCATCATTCTACTCCAATCTCCATTTACTTCTCAAGATCCAGCAATGCAGAATTCCTTGCACTCACCAAGGCACTGGCACATGCTATTCCTCCTGCCTGAAATACCTTTCTTTTCTTTCTCCTCCTGGATAATCCTTAACCTTAAGATTCAGCTTGCCAGTTTCTTCCATAGGTTTCTCCAAGGCAGTGGGTGGCCCTCTACATTTCTGTACTACATACTATTGATACATATTATCATAACACTTATATTACATTGCAATAATTTTTCTCAACTGGAGGGCAAGGAATGTCTTTTCTCTGTATTGTGTTCAGCCCTAAGTGTGGCACTCAATAAATGTCACTGAATAAACAAAGAAATGAATATACAACTAAAATAGAGATGAGGGAGTTATAGTGATTCTGAGTCCAATTTGAGTAGGGTGGAAGAAATTTACTCCCTACCCCCCACTGATTAGTTTAAAAGATTTTATGGGGAAAAATGGGCCTCTTCAGAAGTAGTTAAATACAGTCAATAGTAATACAGTGATAATTAACTGAAAATAGGTCATTCCAGGTCCTGCTAATGAATATTCATGACACAATAGGAAAAAACAAAATTACAGAATGTTAGAAATAACTGTGCACTTCAGGGTCAAGTTCAGCATCTTCATTGTAGAGACGAAAAAATATGAGCTAAAAGAAATGGACCTGAGATTGTTAGGGGAACTTTGATATAGGATAGGGCAGTGGTTCTCCTAGTGTGGCTCAAAGTTGAAAACCACTGAAACAGGATTTTAAAAACTAGAAAAAGTTTTACATTTATTTGCAGTGGCTTAAGGAGGAATTAAAAAGTGTGATTAAAAAAATAAGCAAGTAGGGCTTCCCTAGTGGTGCAGTGGTTAAGAATCTGCCTGCCAATGAAGGGGACACAGGTTCGAGCCCTGGTCCGGGAAGATCCCACATGCCGCAGAGCAACTAAGCCCGTGTGCCACAACTACTGAGCCTGTGCTCTAGAGCCTGCGAGCCACAACTATTTAGCCCATGTGCCACAATTGCTGAAGCCTGCGCACCTAGAGCCCGTGCTCCACAAGAAGAGAAGCCACTACAATGAGGAGCCTGCACACCACAATAAAGAGTAGCTGAAACTAGAGAAAGTCCATGTGAAGCAATGAAGACCCAACACAGCCAAAAATAAATAAATAAATAATAAATAAATAAAAATAAAAATGAGCAAAATACCTGAACAGACATTAAAAAAAAAAAAATAGCAAGCAGAGAAAACAATCTCAAGGTAGAAGTGGGGAGTGCTCAGTACTGTGTTGTTAGCATTACTGAAAACAATGAAGGTTTTGAAGATTAAAAATGTTTAAAGCTTAGGTGAGATCAACCAAAAGATCTAGAATAAATTAATAGGTCACTTAATTATTCATGTTTATGAAGAGAAGTAATTGACAATCTTGAGTCACTTTTTATTTGGTTCTACAGTAAAATGTATTCTTTCAGTACTTACCCTTCTTTGTTTTGTTTATGGTAATATCAACATTTGAAGTGGAACTGGTAAAGTACTAGATCAGCTGTGGGTACTCAGGCAACTCACAGTTAAGTAATCTGGGTTCTATTTTCTCATCTATAAAATTGTTTGGATTATATCACCTCAAAGATTATTTTTAGCAACTATGAATCCAAGAACACTGGTTTGCCAAAATTAATATAGAATTAATTTCAAGAACAAGTCTAGTTCACTTAAATACCTTAATATCATTATTGGTATTTTTAATTTGCTTGGCAACGTCGGTTTTTAAGTTAGTGAGTCACCTTGGGTCTCCAATAAATAGATCATATTTACATTCTTAGTTAAGAAACATAGGCTGCAGTGGAATGGCCTATAATTCCTGCAGTCTGAAGACACAAAATGTGGATAAGATCATCAAGAATCAAACAGCCAATGAAAATAACAACAAAAATCTATACACCTGAATTCAGGTCTAACACTTCAGTACGTTAAATATTTGAAACCTCGTAAGCACTGAGGGACCACACATGGCGGGACCACACAAGGCGAAAGGTCCATCCAAAGGGGCCTTCAGGCCTCACCACCGCATGGGTTCGGTGTCACCCCTGTCCTATAGCTGAGGGTGGAATGCTAAGCAAGGCCCCTGGGTCTCAAGAGCACTTTGGGAGGAGGATCACACCTTAAGAATCCTCCCTCTTCCCGGCCAAGCCGTAACTTAGCGAGAAAAATGGGCAATTCGGGAGGCTTTCCTTTCCCTCCAGATCTCCTCACATCGCCCTTAATCCCCACCGTCAGCTTCCCAAACTGCAGCGGCCGTTACCTCCATCCTAGGAGCCAGGGCTTCGCAGACGTTGCCGTCTCCTCCAGCCATTTTGTCCCGTGGTCGGCGACGGCAGCACCTACTGCTTCTTCTGCTGAAGCTGCTGCTGCCGCCGCCGCAGCCGCCGCCGCCGCCGTCAGGGCTTATGGGAGATAGGGAGGGCAGTGCGTGGAGGCGGGACTTCTGCGCCCTCTTCGGGAGCCAGGAGGCGGGGCCTCATCAGAACCGGCCATGATTCTGCCCACCAGACTCAGTAAATTGCTGCTCAAAGTTGATCTAGCATTGCTTAGACTGGCATCAAGGGCTGCTTCATAATTTTCTCCTTTTCCCAAATACTTCCGTAGACTCTAACGAATAGGGCCTGCTTCTCATGCCAAGCAATGAACGTGGTAAGGAACACGAGCTCTGGGATTGGAGACTCAATAGTACCTACAATCCTAAATCTGATGTGAACATTAATGAGATCATACAAGGTAAGTGCATAGTGGATCTAGCGAACAGGTGATAAATAATTGCTGTCATAACTACTACCTTGACCTGATAGAATCCAGGACTGGAAAGAAAACGCAAAATGAGTTTATTCATCTAAGAAGCCATTGTAGGACCTCTTACAATAGATTATGTCAGCTGGAAAATGACTCCAAAATTTTACTTAGGACTGGTATAAAGGATGATGCAAATTTTGTCTTTCTCAGTATCTCTCTGAACTTCTCTTTCCTCAATTTACCCAGTAAATTAAAAAGGATTACTCCCAGAAAGGTCTTCCAGAGAGGGGCCCCAAGTTATTAAAGGGAATAATGGGGGAAAAAACCCTCTAGGTATTTGGGTTGTTGGAAATAGGACAATGTTAGGAAAAAGTCCTGGCTACAGGTATAAATTATCACAATTTGTACCTCTTAAAACAAGTGTCTTAAAAATTTTAAAATTCTCCTTGAAAACTACAGGTGGTGTGAATGTGGGGAGACTGTATCCCGTATATTATTTTATATAACAAATATATTCACTAAAAATCATGTTTCAACTTTTTGTAAATTAAGTACTTTGATGCACTTGTGGGATCTGGTCTTATTTAATTTTTTTATAATTATTTATTTTTTAACATCTTGGGATCTGGTTTTTGAAAGGACATATGCACAATGAACACTCAATCTAAATTTTGTTAAAAATCTGGATCTTCCTATGTTCTGACAAATTTTAATCCCAGAGCCCAATAATTTCCATATTAGAGACAGAAACTTCTCAACTGTTACTCCCAAATAGAGGTAAATAGCAGGATTTTTGAAGCTATGTTTTATCTTCCTTCTCTGAATTTCATTTTCTTACTTTTTCCCCACTCCCTCTCAATCCTACTTTACACAAGATTGATAACTTCTGCCATATATGCCAGCTGAATCTGTGATTCTCCCTGCACAGGACTGACCCATTGTATTAGATCAGGCTGCCATAACAAAATACTATAGACTGGTGGCTTAAAAGCACAACAGACATTTTTTCATAGTTCCAGAGGCTAGAAATCCAAGGTCAAGGGGCTGACATGGTTTCTGGTGAGAGCTCTATTCCTGGATTACAGAGGGCCACTTTTTCTCTCTGTCCTCACATTAAAGCTGGGGCAGAGTGGTGGTGGGGGGGGGGGGATGGGGGGGTGGGAGAAGAGAGAATGAGCAAACTCTCTGCTATTTCTTCTTATAAGGGCACTAATCCCACCATGAGGGCCCCACCTCATGACTTCATCTAAACCAAATTACCTCTCCAAAAGGCCCATCTCCAAATACCATCACACTGTGGGTTAGGGCTTCAACGTACAAGTTTGGAGGATACAATTAGATCCATAGAATCTAGCAAATCAACCACCCAGGAATAGTAAGTATTTTTCAATTTGGAGTTAACAACCAATAATTATTATGAAGGCTGGTTCTTGAGAATAAAATGAATTAATAGTCTATATTAGTTTATTTAAGAATTTTACAGTTTTGGAAAATATTTTCAATATACAAACAGGCCAGTGAATCCTTACTTATAAAACAACCATTTGACACATGATAGTACAAAGACAGTTTAAACCCCAACTCATTATTTTATGACCATATCAATTTCAATAGTAACAGATTTTCTTAAACATATTTAATCATGTAGCTTCTGGGAGATGGGTTAAATGATGAAAAAATGGGCGACCATGAACACAGCCTTTAATTTCATTTCCAAATTGGTGCTTCATTCTGTAGATAATATCCTGGATGTCCTCTTTTGATAAGTACATGGGTAACTGTCTAGACAGACGCACTGCTTCTCCCTGTGGAGAGAAAGCCATACACTTTACTGCGATATACCCTGAAGCAGAAAACAGGTTTTTACTGGCAAGGAGGAAGACAGAAAATTGATTATATTCTTTCATTATTTACTCACTCAACAAATATTTATTAAACACCAATTATGTGCTAGTCACTGCTGTAGGTTCTAGGAATACAGCAGAGAACAAGACAAACAAGATCTTTGCTCTTCTGAAACTGACATTCTAGTGCAGAGAAGCAGAAAGATAAAAATACAAAGAAAATTTCAGTGACTAATAGTGCACAAAATTAAACTGGGCAACATGACAGAGTGATTGTGTGATTAGGAAAAGCTTCCTCCAGGTGACAATTAAGCTTCAATTTAAGGAACTATGATGCAAAGATGATGGGGAAAGAAAAGCATTTCAGACAGAGGGAACAGAAAGAACTGAATGGTCAGTGTGGGTGTAGCAGAGTTACTAAAGTGAAGAGATGAACAAGAAAAGGAGTTAGGCAGGGGCCAGATCGCCCTTTGGGACAGGGTGAGCAATTTGGGTATTAATTTGAATGCACAGGGAAGTAACCAGAGGGTTTTTAAGCAAAAGCCTGACATTCACATTTTAAAACAATCTGTCTGGCTACTTTGTGAAGTATGGCTTGAGGCAGGTCAAGAAGAGAAGCAGGAGTCTTGCAGGCAATCACTGCAGTCCTGGTGAGAGCTGTTTTTTAAAATTAATTATATATATATATTATTGAGTGTAACTGACATACAATATTATATAAGTTACAGGTGTATAATATAGTATTCATAATTTTTAAAGGTTATGCTTCATTTATAGTTACTATAAAACCTGGCTATATTCCCTGTGTTGTACAATATATCCTTGTAGCTTACTTTATAAGCTAATCATTAATCCCCTACCCTATACTGCCTCTATATTACCTCTCCCCACTGGTAACCACTAAATTGTTCTTTATATCTGTGAGACTGTTTCTTTTTTGTTATATTCACTGGTTTGTTGTATTTTTTAGATTCCACATATAAGTAATATCATACAGTATTTGTCTTTCTCTGTCTGACTTATTTCACTGAACATAATACCCTCCAAGCCTACCCATGTTGTTGCAAATTTTCATTCTTTTTTTTAATGGCTGAGTAGTATTCCATTGAATATATACCATATGATAACCTCAACAGATGCAGAAAAAACTCTTGACAAAATTCAACATCCATTTATTATAAAAACTCTCTAGAAAGTAGGCACAGAGGGAACGTATATCAACATAATAAAGCCCATTTATGACAAACCCACAGTCAACGTCATACTCAATGGTAAAAAGCTGAAAGCATTTCCTCTACCATCAGGAACAAGACAAGGTTGACCACTCTCACCACTTTTATTCAACACAGTATTGGAAGTCATAGCCACAGCAATCAGATAAGAAAAATAAATAAAAGGAATCCAAATTGGAAAGGAAGAAGTAAAACTGTCACTGTTTGCAGATGACATGATGCTATACATAGAAAATTCTAAAGATGCCACCAGAAAACTACTAGAGCTCATCATGAATTCAGCAAATTTGCAGAATACAAAATTAATATACAGAAATCTGTTGCATTTCTATACACTATCAGAAAGAGAAATTAAGAACATAACCCCATTTACCATTGCATCAAAAAGAGTAAAATACCTAGGAGTACACCTACCTAAGGAGGTAAAAGACCTGTACTTGGAAAACTACAACACTAATCTAAGAAACTGAAGATGACACAAACAGATAGAAAGATATACCATGTTCTTGGATTGAAAGAATATTGTTAAAATGAACATACTACTCAAGGCAATCTATGGATTCAATGCAATCCCTGGTGAGTTTTTGACTAGGGAGATAGTAGTGGAGATGGAGGGAGTTATAAAAGACTCCTGACATGAGTTGGAGATAAAGTCAAGACTTGCTGATGGACTGGTTATAAGGGGTGCAGAATCAAGGATACTTTTTGGTATGGTAGTGCTGTTTTCTGAGATAGGGAAAACTGACAGTTTGGGGGTAAAACAGCATTAGTGATGTTGGCTTGTTTTAAGATTTATTTTTTTCAAAAATTGTTGTACTTCAAAGATCCTGAATACTAACATTATTCTAACCACATACTCTCTCCCATTATCTTTCAAACCATCCTACTTCCTTTATTCCAACTAAATCTATTCTTCTTCACTTTGACCTTTAATCTCCTCAATCCTTCCTAATTCTCCTGGCCCACCAGCACCCTTCTGTCATCTTTCCATACTTCAGGTATGAATAGTTAGTGAAGCATTAAAGATACTATCTCTAGCTTTGCTTCCTGCATTCCCTCTAGATTCCAACTAGAATCTAAGGGCAGGTTCTTACTAGAATCTAATTCATCTTTATATCCTTCTAGGATTAAACAGTTTCTAATATATATTATGTGTTCAAATTTCGTTACTCACTGTTTTGTTCTTACACCATATTCCTCTTGCTAATCCTTACCCTTGGATAAATTCTACCGAGCATTGTTGGAGAATCACAAAACTTGCTGGCTGGATCCAATACCAATATTAGCTCTTATGAGCCTTTAATGTCATTTGAATATCCTGTTCTTCTCTAATCAACCTTCTCTTGAAGTACCTGCAGCTCTTATTTTCACATCGTTTCCAATATACTCAAATCCTCAAGTGCCTCCCCAGCCTCTTCACTCTCAGCAGATAACCTCTCCTATTTCATTACCACATATATCATACATGACTTCTCTCGTTTACCTCAAAATATTTTTACTTTCACTTTAAAGCTCTCCCCTCTTCTGCTCTTGATTCAGAGAATGGTTTCACCTTTCTAAAGCTTATATTGTTAACTCATCTCCCTTCCTGCCTCTTCTGGAACATCTGCTCTTCAATCTTTTACTGTAAGACTTTTTCAATGAATTCAATACAAACATGTTCTCTTTTTTTCCCTTCACCACCATGTAACTTCCTGCCTACACTTTTCACCACTGCTCCCACTCTTTCACTATCACTACTACTTTTCCGTTATGGCTCTCTTCAAGGATATAACTGCCATCTAGTAGCCACACCTGCTGGTCTTCTAGCAACTATACTCTATAGAGAATGTGATACTACTTATTCTTAAGTTTCTTTCCTCCCTTGATTTGTATATCCACTCCTCCCTTGATTCTTCTTTTACTCTTCTATCTGTATCTTCGATTCATCTTATTCAGCTTGACCGTCAATGGAAGCGTAACTATGGTTCTGACAGTTCTCTTTTTACCTTAGACTGTCTTCCCTAAGAATCACATCCACTATTGCCTTAACATAATGAGAGGTACAGTATTAGTAAAAGTATTTGTAACTAATCCCTACCATTTTTTCCTCTTATTTCTGAAATCTTACTTCTTCCCATGTGGTTCTTCGATACACAAAACACTACCCACAACTCCCTCAACCTTTATTTAGTTTATACCAACTCCTTCACAAGAAAAGTTTCAGGTCCCTAGAAACTATCAATGTTGAATTACCTCCAAAATAGGTTGGCAAGTTCCATAGGACAAACCTCTTGAAGTATTCACAGAATGCTACTGACTATAACCTACAGGAAGGGTAAAAAATGGACTTTCCTGTTGAGGAAATCTGACCCTCAGCATTCACGGCCCACCATGATTACAGTCTAAACAAAAATGACTCATTTTTTAAAAGGAAGAAAATAAACTTTATTAAAGTTCAAAATAACACCAGTTAACCTTGAGGGACAGAACCTCAATATAGAGACAATCACTATTGTTTTACCACCAAATGCCCAGCACTTGGACATTTAAAACTTTATAACCTGCCTCCATCCTCTATTACTTTTGAATTTATGTTTTAATCCACTTTTACTTCTCATTTGTGGTAGATACTGCTAGAAAATGAAAATTTCCATTTTTTTCAATAATCTACATTTTTTCATTCCCCCTGCCCTCTTTTGCTCTTGAAGAGATCAGGGCTTAAAATCACATTACAGTTCTTTTTGTGTGTGTGTGTGGCACGCAGGCCTCTCACTGTTGTGGCCTCTCCCGTTGCGGGGCACAGGCTCCGGACGCACAGGCTCAGTTGCCATGGCTTATGAGTCCAGCCACTCCACGGCATGTGGGATCTTCCCAGACCGAGGCATGAACCCGTGTCCCCTGCATCGGCAGGCGGATTCTCAACCACTGCGCCACCAGGGAAGCCCTACAGTTCTTTTTAGACAAGTGTTTGGTATCAAGGTGGAGCAATTTTGAATCCCTTCTAAACAAAACAAAACAAAACACTTCACAAAGTGTCTAATGCATAAGGCTCTTCCTCAATATGTATTCAAGAAATAACGTTATAGTAAGGATCCATGATAGAGTTTACCACAACCAGTCCATGATGTGAAACTTTTAATGGAGTTTTTTTAAAAATAGTATTTCCTCCTGCAAACAGATAATAAGCCTTATAAAAACTTTACTATTTTGAAACCATTTACTATTAAGGAAAAGTTAAGTATCTTAAAACCTAGCCAATCTACATAAGCTAATAATGCATACCTCTAAATAACTTATCACTTTGCGAGGTCTACATTCATAAACTTCCTTTGCATTTTTGTTTAATATAGCATTAAGAATTTCTTTTAAATCCATCACTCCATAGAATGGAAGACAATTAGCCATTCCTTCTATTTCCAAGTAGTTTTCAGCAATGGAAACTCCTAAAAGAAAAAAAATAAATAAAACCACATATAGATATAGTTAGTTTTGTTTAAACTATATTCCAGAAAATGTCTATTAAAAACAAAATCACTGTTAAAATATTTAGTTAACCTTCATTAGAATTTAACAGAGTCAGGAAAAAGTTCTGTTCCTTAGTTGAAGAACAAATAATAATTTCACATAGGATTTCACATTCACATTAAGTCGTAAGTGCTCAAAGAAACCACATGTGCTTTACATCATTTAATTTAATCTCAGTTACTGTTGTTCTGTGCCCTACATTTATTTAGAACATTTCTCTGGAGAGAAAATGGAGCCCCATTATTATGTATTAAAATAAAACTGGTTTAAATGTTTTAACAACTGCTGCTGTTCAAATTCTATCCTACTGGTTTAATATCTAAAAATCTGAATTATTTCTATGATTAGTTTAACTTAACAGGTTATTATAAAAATACTCACATAGTAACTTATTTTCTTCCAGCTTTATTGAGATATATTTGACATATAACACTGTGTAAGTTTAAGGTGTACAAAGTGTTGATAAACACACATATAAACTACAAAATGATACCACTATAGTAACTTATTAATATATTAGCAATTTGAGGAAATGAAATACTGTTTATTTTACTAGAATAATGTTTATATCTGACATATTAGCTATTATTTAAACTACTTTAAATAATTTAGTGATTAAAATAAAACTAAAAGGTAGGAACATGAGTGGATATGTAATGGGGTAAAACATCCATAACAGCATACATTCCCAAGCATCAAATTTGGCTTTAGAACGCATTTTTGATTTTAGGAGAAATTTGTTTTTTTCGGTTATATCTGTGTAACAGTGTTCTTAATATTGGAGACCACAAAATGTTACCTATAAGTACCTATAAGTAAAAAAAAAAAAGGTAGTCCCATGTTGGATAAGTGGTAGCTATCAGTGGAAAAATTTTAAGAGTGATGTAGCTTGAAGAGTTTCAGGTCCTGAGATGTCAACGACCCTATTCCTACCAGTTCAGACTAGTTCCTTGAGCTGAATGGCAGATGCACTGGTGGTCTAAACAGAGAAGGCATCCTAATGTTCTTCCCTGGAAACAACTGGAGAATAATATAAGAAGATACATAATCAAGTGTTAAGGAGTACAATACAGAGTTCAGTGAAGGAAAATAAAATGAGAGTTTGAGCAACCAGGGGAACTTAAATGGGACTTGAAACAGGGTTTAGATAGGCAAAGAGGAAGTAGCAGAATATTCCAGTTCACATCTTTTTATACAGATAGTAAAATTTATCAGTCAAGAGACTTTTCACTATTGCTGCTTCTATACCATTTACAGTATGATTTGACTGAAAAGTCTAATACTGTCTACATGAATGCTGGAAATTATACACATTTCACAGAATTATTTGTGGATATGGGTAAAAAGTATATGGCAACAAAAAAGGAAACTGAGCAATATTTTAATATCTGTGCTTGCAAAATTTAGATATGGAAAACTTAGA
The DNA here is from genome assembly GCF_026419965.1 of Kogia breviceps. Classification (NCBI taxonomy): domain Eukaryota; kingdom Metazoa; phylum Chordata; class Mammalia; order Artiodactyla; family Physeteridae; genus Kogia; species Kogia breviceps. The sequence goes on along the minus strand of NC_081311.1, from coordinate 157,648,586 downwards.
GACATTTGGAATCACGTTCAAGAAGTTTCCATAAAATTCTGTGAAATGCTTCCAAATTTCCCCAAAATACTTCAACAAGTGGTTTGACAAGTTTTCAGTTCCTAAAATGTGTAATTCTTATTGATACAGAACAAAAGCTATTCTCATTAACAAGCAAAGTTCTTAGGGTCACATTCAGAATCTTTTTCCTTAAAGCCAGAGGTATTCTTCCTCCTTCAAGTGCTTTTATCTATAGATGTTTTATGACAACTGGCAAACTGGTGATCAAAAGTTAGTCCAATACAACAAAACTCTCACTAAAAGACGGAGAAATGGTCCTTAAGAAAACATGATATAAAAATTAATGAATGAAAAAATGGTTTTAAAAAAATGAAGAAAAAACCGAATGCCTTTAACTTGATCTGTTACTGAGAAGAGAAATAGTGATGATAATCGAAGTAAAGTTAATTCCAATCAAATCAAGTCAGTTAGCAGATGACTGGCTTATTCATTTTTATATCTTTGGTGCCATGCAAAGTACAGCTGGGCCCGTGAGCCATGGCCTCTGAACCTGCGCATCCGGAGCCTGTGCCCCGCAACGGGAGAGGCCACAACAGTGAGAGGCCCGCGTACCGCAAAAAAAACAAAAACAAAAAAACAAACAAAAAACAAACAAATAAACAAAAAAAAACATTCTCTACAAGCTGAGAGCTGAAAACATCTGTGACACAGAAACTTACTGGGTAACTCAAAAACAAACATGCTCTTGGAACAGACAGGGTAGTTATCCTAACTTAAAAAAAATTGTTGTGATAACATCTTTCATGAAAAAAAAAAAGTACCTGCCACCAATGCCACATAGTTAATTAGGAAAATAGATTAAGAAAAAAATATCTTGCTACACACACACATACACATACATAAACTCCTTGATTCACACTTCAAATGAATTTTTAAAAATATCAGAAGTCCTGAGGATGAAAGATTTCTAGGAGGACCAAAAAAATGACAAGTCAGTTCAGGTCAGAAAGGGGGTGCTGGAAGAAAAGAGAATATTTGAACACATACCATTGCCGAGTACTACACTGATTTACCTAAGTACCTAGTTTAGTGCTAACAACTTCATGAAGTAAATATATCAATTTAAATACGAAATCAATATAAATTAGTTAAGAGTTGGTTTTAAAGGCAGATTGCTTGGGTTCATATCCTGGTTCTACCACTAATTCTGTATCCTTAGGCAAACTTAGTTTCTCCATGCCTCAATTTTTCTATTTATAAAAAAGGGGCACAGTAACAGAACCACAGGGCTATTAGAAAGATCAAATGAATTAATACATTTAATACTTAGACTACTGCCATGCACATAATTATTAGTTGCTATTGATGAGGTAACACTGAGGCCAACTGACTTTCCCTAGAACACGTGTTTTTAAATGGCAGAGGTGGGATTTGGACTAACTCTTCACTCCAAATTGAAATATCCAGGATTGAGGTTAGGAGGAAAGAAGTTCTGGGTAGGTTTTCTTAAAACTGCTAGTCAATAAAGTTAAAGTTTGGAACACCAAAGCATTTTCTGTATATATTCCATTCATGGTTTTGTACATTGTTTTTACTTATTCTCTTTTCATGTCTCAATAAAACATTCCTTAAAAAATTTTCTACATTGTTTTGTTTTTGTACACTTTGGTCATGGCAAGTTTAGGGGAGGGTGGGGGAAGGGACAGTGGAATCACTCTTCCTGGTACCTCTGTGCTGCTTGATACCAGATGAAAGCAAAGTAATAGGACAAGACTGGCCTAGGTCGCTAGGGCAGAAGCAGTTAAGTATGGAAACTATGAAAGAACAGAGAAGGGGCCAGCCAGGAAAACTGAAGTCTCCTAGCCAGAAGAATTTTCTTTTTTCTCCCCACCTAGAGAATTTCCACAGTAAGCAAACAGTATTATGACAGGTTTTTTAGCAAAGCCATGGAATCAAATCATCCACTCTCCAAATAGTAAGACTGTTGATGCTACACATCTAATTGGCAAAACAAGTAAATGCTTTTAAAAAAGGAAAAGAGATGTTTAATTTTGTTAGTCAATTCTAGTACCCTACATGTCTATTTCTGCTTCATCATCGAAGGAGTATTTAATAATTTAGACAGCAGGCAGTCTGCATATTGTGACAAAGGATGGCAAAAATTACAATTACTTGATTAGTTATGGAAATGCTAAAATACAAGGCAATGAACTGAAAGAGTTGCTAAACTTGCTTGTTTCACGCAGAGGTGATCTTTCTGAAATATGACTGTTTTTACAAAGCTGACACTGTACTTTTGGTGAGACAAAAATATACCGTGATATCTGTAAATTACGAAACCCAAAAGTAACTTTTGGAACAAGACTTATTTTTCCAAGTCAGAAAGTATTAAACCACATTATCATACCTGGTATCAATTTTATCTTGAAACCATTTGCTGTGAGACGAGGATCAGACAGGTAAGTTGATCCACTGTATCTTTGGTCATCTGCAGTCATTTTATGTAAAATCTCTAAATAATGAGATCCGTTAAAAAGACTGAAAAAGAAATTATGGCCCTTTAACTTATTAAATACGTAAAATGAAATAAGAGAATTTACGGAGAAAAGTTAATCTGACAGCCCTTTAAAAAGTGTTATTATCACTAACCAAAATACAAAGGTATAAGAAGCCCTGTGAGAAACTTTACTTTTTTACATCTGTTAATACTTCATAGACCTACCATATATACAGTGTAGAGAAAGGAGGAAGAATAGACACAAAAGACAGTTTCTATCTTCTAGAATGTTATACAACCTAAATGTGAAATTTAAAAAGTACTCTCTGTAATACAAATGAAAACTTTATTTATAAATAACGCCATTTTATACCTTTATTTACAAAGACACATTGTCAAGTTATTGATGTAGTCCATCCTGCGTAATAGTCTATTGCTAGTCAAGGTTTCTTCAATAAGAAGATAAGCATGTATCTTTTTCTCCCAAGAACTTATAAAAGTAATTCAGGGCTTGGGAGAGATACTTCCAGTATACTATAGGCATGGTATGTTTGCCAAAGGTGGCATACGCTGAGTGGTACTAGCCCTAAACAAAATTTTGAGGTGGCCAAAGATTATCTAGGGTACAAATTAACCTTTCATGTTGGTTTTAGGCTTGGTCAGGTGCTTCATAACATGTTACTTACAGTAATGTGTCGGTTACAGTTGACACCTATGTAAATAAGGCACCGTTCTATATTCTATCCAGTGCAGGATGATGAGCTGCTACTTCTTCATTAAAATCTTGTACCCCTTGAAAATTAAATGAATAGATGATGTCTTTGCTTATCACCTCTGAAAGGCTGAGGACCCCACTGGCTATAAGAGCAGACATCATGGAGAGGAGAACTTTGGCTATATAGCAGATGTGCACTGTCTGGTCTAACCCAACTTCAGAAGATCAATCTGAGAACTGGTGGCGGTGGTAGTGGTGGTGATAATGATATAGTATAGAAATTAGTGGTGCAGGGTTTACAGTTACTGTCAAGATTGGAATGCTGGATCCACTGCTTATAAACTGACTGTATGAACCTTGGTAAGTTACTTAACATTCTGTGTTTGTTTCCTTGTTAAAATGTGGATAACTCTCATAAGGTTATTGTGAAGATAAGATCATGAAAGCAAGGGGCTTAGTAAAGTTCCTATCATATAGTAAGAGCTCAATAAATATGAGCCATTATTGTTATTATTATTGAGCTCTTTGTATTTTATAATCTCTAAATTATATACTCCGTTGAGAGAGAAACTACACAACCTGCATTAGAACTCTGAAATGAAAATTGAGCCCAACCCATAATTACCTTCTTTATGACTCAGTTTTAAAAAACTTATATTATTAACTGTGATGGGGATGTCATATTTCAGAAGAAAGGTGAAAACAATTTTGAATTAAGCTTTGTTGCTGTCCATGTTCAAATAAGAAAGATTTATTCTCAGGCTATTATGGACCCCAAATAATAACTTTTAATGTATTTGTTCTAAAATAACAGAATGTCACAAAGAAGAATATTTTTTAAAACCTATAATTCATAAAGCACAAAAATATTTTTGAGATCTAAATGAAAATTTACGAATACCATTTAGAAAAGCAGTGGAGTATACAATTTCAAATACACCCTAGCTCTTTTTAAGGGAAGAAAAGGAAAAGTACTATCAGATTTTTGAACTGTTTTAATTAAGCCTAAGGCTGTATTAATTCTTTTTAATTCTTTCTTTCACAGTTTCCTAGCCAGTCTTAAAAGAATACTGTGAAAGACACTGGGCTTTAGTTACTGTAATTACTATTGCCTTAATTAAAAAGATAGCTTTATCAAATGTGTTTTTGGTTCTGGCCCTGTTTTTCTTTCTGGAGGCAGGGTCTTTAACACAAGGGTTTAAATACATTTTTTAAATGATTTTTGATTTATTCTTGGAAGTCTGAAACAGAACGTTGGCCTTCAAAACAAATTGTCATCTTTTTTTTTTTTTTTTTTTTTTTTTTTTTTGCGGTACGCGGGCCTCTCACTGTTGTGGCCTCTCCCTTTGAGGAGCACAAGCTCCGGACGCGCAGGCTCAGCGGCCATGGCTCACGGGCCCAGCCGCTCCGCGGCATGTGGGATCTTCCCAGACCGGGGCACGAACCCGTGTCCCCTGCATCGGCAGGCGGATTCTCAACCACTGCGCCACCAGGGAAGCCCACAAATTGTCATCTTTTTAATTTCAGGTTTTTATCTCCTTTGTCATAAATATAATTTCTTCTACCTATGTCAGACTAAAAAAGAAATATTAAGTACAAAAAAGTGAAATGTTAGTAGATTATTTAACAGTTATTTGTTTTTACAGAAAACAATTTGCTCACATAGGATATGAAAAGGAAATACCCCCATTTTACAATCTATCATAAAGTTATTTCAGGCAACAATCATCAATGGATAAAACCATTAGATGGAAAGGTTATCAGGGAACTTTAAGATGGAAGATCAGGTTGTCAGCAGCTGAACCCAGTGATAAGTGCCTTTTGATGTAATGAAATATGAAGTACATAGCACCACTTATTAAGCAGTCTTACCAGAAAGTAGAATCTAAATCTATTCAATTCTCCTGAGCTAACTTCCATTTAAAAATGGGAGAGAGAAAAACAAGTTAAACACCATCACAAGCAAGCAAGAGAGACAAATAGACAATGGGATATTCCAATGAACAAGCGACTAAGAATCCACAATACATTAACGATGTGCTATTAGAAGAGATTTAAAATACAAAGCAAAATGTAATGGTTGGACCTTGTTTAGATATAAATTAAACTTAATTTAAAAACTATAAAAAGACATTCTGAGACAATGAGGAACAATTCCAAGGAATTTGTATTGTGTAACACATGAAAAAAGGCATTGTGGCTAAGAAAATGGCCATTTTAGAGACAGACATACTGAAAATTCTAAGGATGGGAATCATTCTAAATCCTTTAGCAAAAGGAAAAACATACATGTGTGTATATATATATATATATATATATATATATATATATATATATATATCAAGGACAGATACAGTAAATGTGGCAAAATCTTGATAATTGTTGATAAAGGCGTTCATTGTATAATTCTGTTTTGGTATATGTTTGAAATGTTAAAACAAGGAGTGTACAATGAAGAAGAGTCATAGCAATCCAATGTCAGGATTACCCTGGGGAAATCACTAATGTACAGGGGGGAACTGAGCTTGATATTTATTAACTGCAGAAGTAAACTATCTAGAATATTCTAAAATTATTTATTTAAAAGCAATTCCATTAAATATTTGAAATCAAATTACAAAAATTTCTTTAAATAAATACCACTTTTCCCTGCTAGGAAACACTTTCAACTTTTTACCTTCAATTTCAATAAATGTTTTTAGAGTAAAAAAAAATTATATTACTTCATCATACCTCTCTGTTAATATAATTGGCTTTTCGAGTGTCTCTGAAGGAAGTTTGTGATTCTCAAGAAGTCTTTTAAATAGCAGAGCTTCTTCCACTCTATATGGATTTAATAACATTATCTCTGTTTTGGATGTAATTAGCCATGCATCAGGAAACTTGAGATTGTGGATCAAGTAAGATTCGTCCTTTTCTTCTAAGTCAAATTTCCTATGTTTATCAGAATTCTTTTTTAAGTTTTCCATAGAAAATGGGATCTGAACTTTTTTAATATTTTGTGTTTTTTTTTCAATTTGGGACTGAAAGAGCTCATCAAGTTTTGGCTGATTAGATAATGAAGTTTTCAACTTGTGCTTCTGTGCCAAATTCCAAGCGCTGGTGAGTTTTATCCTTTTTTTGCCATCTTTTAACGATACTTGCGACTCCTGTTCAATGGCTCTCTTGATTTGCCTATTGTATCTTTCCAAGTCTTTAGTAGCCTTCTCTTCGTATCTATGAATAGAGATAAAAAAGAACTAATGAAGTCATAATGAGAAATACATTAACCATCCAAAGCAAATTTTATAAAAAATAAAGAGCTGGCATTCCAGGTTCAGTAATGACAAAGGAGCTTGTATTGGATTAACCCGCCTTAATATAACCATAAGCTCTGAACAAAATACAGAAATCAACCATTTAAAATAGGCACTGAAGAGCAATGAAAAGCATGCAGAATTTGGAATGGATTCACCCCTTGAAAAAAAAAGAGATCCACATTTATACCACTTTTACCCAGAGGGCAGTCCCCAGAGCATTAAGGGAGAGTAGCAAGAACTCAGTCAGAAAGCTGCACTCTTATTAGACTGATTCATCAGAACACAGAACTCCCTGCTTCCAAATCAACTGGAAATTGAGGGAGAAAATCCCGTGTGTGAGAATCTAGGGGAAAATAACCACTAGAAGGCTAAATAAGCTAAACAGAGATTTCAGTGGCTCCCTGCTGCAGCAGAAACAAGAGTTTGGAGTTTAAATTCCACATAATTAGATGACTTGGAAAACACACTGGGCTTTCAATTAAAACTGGAGGAGGGCTACATCTCACATCTTAGGGGTAAGGAAACAAAACAAAAACAAAGAAACAAACAAAACAAAAAACTATGTTCTAGAACTAAGGAAGCTGCCCTAGGACTAAGAGCAAAATTTAAACAGTCTTTGCATAAGGAAGTGTAAAACAAAGTCTCCCCAAGCTCCAGGTGATCTGTCAGCAATTTATATGCCTGGCAGAACAAAACCCAACACTTTTCGGAAGATAACAGAATCCAGAGTTTCTACAACATATCAACCACAATGTCCGTTATACGAGCAAAAGTTACCACTCAAGCAATAAAAAAGGAAAATGTGAGTTATGGTAAAGAGAAAAAGTGGACATTAAAAACCAACCTCAAGATGATGATGTAGATGTTGGAACTGCAAAAAAATTTTTTTTTAATTGGTTTTTACATATATTTAAGGACTTAAGAAAAAGAGGATCACAATGAGAGACTAGAAGGGGTAATCTCAACAGAGAAGGGAAATTATAAAATGAACCAAATGGAAATGGAAATTCTAACACTAAAAAACAGAATATCTGAAATGAAAAATTCACTGGGTAGACTTAACAGCAGATAAGAAATGGCAAAAGAAAGGATCAGGAAATTTGAAGACAGATCAAAGGAAATTATCCAATCTGAACAGAGAGAAAAATGATTGAAGAATGAAAAACACTTCAGTGACTTATGGCAAAACAAGCAACCTAACATATATGTAATTCGAGTCCCAGATAAAAAATATAAAAGTAATGGGGTAGGGACTTCCCTGGTGGTGCAGTGGCTAAGAATCCACCTGCCAATGCAGGGGACATGGGTTCTAGCCCTGGTCCGGGAAGATCCCATGTGCTGCTGAGCAACTAAGCCTGTGAGCCACAACTACTGAGCTTATGCTCTAGAGCCTGTGAGCCACAACTACTGAGCCCGTGTGCCTAGAGCCTGTGCTCCACAACAAGAGAAGCCACCATAATGAGAAGCCCTTGCACCGCAATGAAGAGTAGCCCCCGCTCGCTGCAACTAGAGAAAGCCTGTGCACAGCAACAAGACCCAATGCAGCCAATAATAATAATAATAATAATAATAATAATCATAATAGGGTAAAAATATTCAAAGAAATTATGGCTGAAAATTACCCAATTTGGATAAATGCAACATTTTACAGATTCAAGAAGGTCAGTGAACCCCAAGCAGGAAAAATGCAAAGAAATCCACAGCTTAAGTACATTAGAATCAAACTGCTAAAAACCAAAGATAAAGATAAAATCTTAGAAGTACAGAGGAGAAAAAAAAAAAAAGATGTTACAAAAAGGAGCACCACAACAAATGATGGATATAACTTCTCATCATAAGCAATGCAGAGCCAGATAACAGTGAATAGCATCTTTTAACTGCTATAAGAATCCAGAATTCAATTATATCCATAAAAATTTACTTCAAAACTGAAGGTGAAATAGACATTTTCAAAAAGAAAGCTGAGATCTGTTGCCAGCATAATTACATTAAGAAATGTCACCACATGGAAACTCAGATGTATGGAAAAAATGATGAGCACCAAAAATGGTAACTATGTAGGTAAACAGGAAAAAAACCAAAGATCTTTTGAAAAATTCTCTTATTTCTTTGAAAGATAACTTTAAATTTTAAAAGTAATATTTAAAGTTGCGGTTTATTTTTACGTAGATGTAAAATATATGACACCAACTATGTAAAGGACAGGGGTGGTAAGTGGAATTATACTTGAAATATTTTTATAGCTTATGTGAAATGGTATTCTATTTTTAAAATAATTAATTAATTAACTTTATTTATCTATTTTTGGCCGCACTGGGTCTTCGTTGCTGCGCGCAAGCTTTCTCTAGTTGTGGCGAACTGGGGCTACTCTTCATTGTAGTGCACGTGCTTTTCATTGTGGTGGTTTCTCTTTTGTGGAGCACAGGCTCTAGGTGTGCAGGCTTCAGTAGTTGTGGCTTGTGGGCTCTAATGCACAGGCTTAGTACTTGTGGCGCACGGGCTTAGTTGCTCCGCGGCATATAGGATCTTCTGGGACCAGAGCTCGAATCTGCGTCCCCTGTATTGGCAGGGATTATTAACCGCTGTGCCACAGAAGTCCCTAAAATGGTACCCTATTAACTCTTAAGTAGATTATGATAAATTAAGGATGTATAATGTACTCCCCAGAGCAAAAAATAAGGCAAAGCCAATAGAGGAATTAAAATTAAATATGAAATTATATTCTTTTAACCCTAAAGAGGCTGCTGCCTCTCTCCCAAAACAAGGAGCAACAGAGGAACAAAACGGAGAAGGAATAGGAAAATGGTAGACCAAAACACAACCATATCAATTAATACATTACACGGACTAACTATTGCATTTGAAAGGCAGAGTCTGCCAGACTGAATTTCAAAAGCAAAATCCAGAGATGTAAAGGTGTGGCCAACAAGGTGGAGTAGGAAGATACTGAGCTTACCTCCTCCCATGGGCACAACAAAATTATAACTATTTACAGAGCAGCTATCAATTAGAATGAAATAAAGACTAGCGGAGATCTTCTACAACTAAAGATATAAAGAAGGAACCACAACGAGGTGGGTAGGAGGGACGGAGTTGTGGTATAGTCAAGACCATACCCCCAGGGTAGAAGACCCACAAAAAGGAGAATGATATCAATCACAGAGCTTCTTTCCAAAGAGCATAGGGTCTGAGCTCCACATTAGGATCCCCAGCTCGGGGGTCCTGCACCAGGAAAGAAGACCCCAGAATGTTTGGCTCTGAAGATTAGTGCGGTTTACTTTCAATAGAGTCAGAGGGCTGAAGGAAATAGAGATTCCACTCTTAAAGGGCACACACACAAAATCTCACACACTCCAACACCCAGGGCAGAAGCAATAATCTGAAAGGAGCTGGGTCAGACCCACCTGCTGATCTTGGAAAGCCTCCCAGAGGCAGGAGGCAAATGGAACTCACCTTGGGGACATAGATACTGGCAGTAGCCATTTTAGGGAGCTCATTCTACCATGCGGGCACCAATGCTGGTAAGCACCATTTTGGACTCCTCCCTCTAGCTTATTAGCTTTGGGATGCAGTCCTGCCCCCAGCCACCAGCCTGTCAGCATCAGTACTGGGACACCTCAGGCCAAGCAGCTAGCTGGGCAGGGACACAGCACCACACACCAGCAGGCCAGCTGCCACAGGGCCCAAGTCAACAGCCCCCTTAGGACCCGGCCCCATCTACCAAAGGGCCCGGGATCTGGCTCCCCATACCAGTGCATGGGCACTAGCCCTGGGACATTCAGCCAGCCATTGGAACTGGTCCTGGCACCAGCAGGCAGAAACCAACTCTAGGACCCCACAAGGCCCTGTAGCTGGAAACCCTAGGACCCAGCTCTGCCCACCAGGGGTTAAGACAACAGACCCAGGACATCTTGGGTCTGGGCCCATACACCAGCCCTGGAAACTCTAAGCCCTGTACTCAGAAACCCCAAGATGCAGCTCTGCCCACCAGTGTGCTGGCACTAGCCCCAGGACCCAGCCTCACTCACCAGTGGGCCAATACCTACCCTGGGACACCCTAGACTCCACAGCTAGCCATGTCAGGAACTGGGCCCACTCACCAGCAGGCCGACAGCAGCTTTGGGACACCACAACTATACAGAAAGCTGTGTCAGGAACCACCTCTGCCTACCAGCAGACGGACACTAGATCAAGGAACCCCAGCCGGCAGCCAGCCACTTGGAGACCCCACTACACCCACCAATGGGCCAGGACTAGCCTCGGGACCCCCCAGGACTCCACAGACAGTCAACTCATGACCTGGCCCCATCTACCTGTGGGCGGTCCACACCAGTAACCAGGACTCCACTGGCCATACCAGGACCTGGCCCTGCCCACCATCAGCCAGCACCCTTTGTATAAGGCAGGGCATGGCGACCAACTGGAATGGGGGACAGCCACAACCACCAGCACACCCACAGTAAGTAGCCAGCCCACCACAACAGAAGAACCCACACAACCCACATACAGGGCACCACTAAAGCATATAGCTCTGGTGACCAGACAGGAGTGTGCTACTGGGTCCCATAGGATGTCTCCTACAAAAGGCCACTTCTCCAAGAGGGGGAAATGGAATGAACCTACCAAATACATAGAAATAAAAACAGCATATTAGGCAAAAAGAGGCAAGAGAGAAACATGTTCCAAATGAAGGAACATGATAAAACCCCAGAAGAACTAAGTAAAGTGGAGATAAGCAGTCTACCCAATAGAGTTCAAGGTAATGATCATAAAGATACTTAAAGAACTCAGGAGGAGAATGGACAGACACAGTGAGAAGTTAGAAGTTTTTAACAAAGAGTTAGAAAATACAAAGATAACCAAACAAAGATGAAGAATACAATAACTGAAATGAAAAATACATTAGAAAGAATCAACAGTAAATTAGATGATACAGAGGAACAGATCAGTGAGCTGGAAGACAGAGTAGTGGAAATCACTGAAGCTGTACAGAAAAAAAGAATAAAAAGAAACGAGGACAGTTTAAGAGACCTCTGGGAGTCTCTATGTCAAGTATATTAATGTTCTCATTATAGGGGTCTCAGAAGGAAAAGAGAGAGAGAAAGGGGAAGAGAACATATTTGAAGACATACTAGCTTAAAACTTCTCTAAACCTGGGAAAGGAAACAGACATCCAGGAAGTCCAGAATGCACAGATAGTCCAAAACAGGATCAACCCAAAGAGGACCACACCAAGACACATTGCTATTAAATTGGCAAAAATTAAAGATAAAGAGAGTATATTAAAATCAGCAAGGGAAAAGCAAGAAGTTATGTATAAGAGAATTCCATAAGGCTATCAGCTGGCTTTTCAGCAGAAACTCTGAAGGCCAGAGGGAATGGCATGATATATTTAGTGATGAAAGGCAAAAACCTACAACCAAGAATACTCTACCGAGCAAGTCTTTTGTTCAGATTTGAAGGAGTGATAAAAAGTTTGACAGACAACCAAAAGCTAAAAGAGTTCAGTACCACAAAACTAGCTTTGTAAGAAATGTTAAACACAACAAATAACTTGGTGTGGATGTGGAAAAAAGGGAACCTTCGTGCACTGTCGGTGGGAATGTAAACTGCTGCAGCCGCTATGGAAAACAGTATGGAGATTCCTCAAAAAATTAAAACTAGACCTAACATATGATCCAGCAATTCAACCTCTGGGTATTTATCCAAAGAAAACATGATAAATATAAGTAACATCAATGTATGTTGTATATTAAAGGCATTAAGAAAGTAAATCCTAAGAGTTCTCGTTCTAAGGGAAAAAAATATTTTTTTCTAATTCTTTAATGTTGTATATATATGAGATGATGGTTGTTCACTAAACTTATTGTGGTAATCATTTTACAATGTATGTAAGTCAAATCATTGTGCGTACACCTTAAACTTATACAGTGCTGTATGTCAATTATATCTCAAGAAAAAAAACAGTAGATGCCTAAAAATTTAAAACATTAATATTTTAAATGAAGTGACTACTAATATTTTAAAAATTATTAACATTTAGAAAATGCACTTTGTCAGAACACCTTCACCTTCAGTATAGTTGAATATTTTTGTTTCACTTTCACATTTACTTTTGCTTTTGCACACTGAAATAAGTACAATGTTCTTTATTCTGCTAATCTGAACTAAGCACAATTTGCCAAGCTGCTTTCAAGTATTTAATCAATGTCCTATGCAATACTCTGGTCTAATTTCTTAGGGAAAAGCACCAAGAAGAGATGGGCAATGGAATCTTTTTCTATCAAAACACCACTAACTCTCAGGGGAAAAGGTACTAAAATACAATGAAGGATTAAAAAAACCCTTTATAGTAATTAAAATTTATTTTAAATCTAGGAACATAAAGCACTATCCAGTACAGCAAAATTAAAATGCAGTCCACTTAAATAAAAAAGCAAATTCCAGCTATATGTGTGTACAAGAGTTACACAGATAGCATGGGGGGAAAAAAGACAGACAGTTTGAAAGTAAAAGAATGGAAAAGATAAACCATGCAAATCATAAGCATAAGAGCAGCTTATAGTAATATACGATGAAATACATTTCAAAACAAGAAATAATACCACAGATAAGAGGAATATTTCATAATGACCAAAGGGAATCATTAGGAAGGTATACCAATCACAAATGTGCATGGATCTAATAACAACAAAGCTTCAAACTATGTGAAGCAAAAAATTACAGATCTAAAAGTAGAAACACATCCAGAATTACAGTTGGGGACTTTAATGCCCCTCCCTTAGGAACTGACAGAATTAGACCAAAACATAAAAATCAGTAAAGGCTTAAGAAGATTTTAGCAATACTATCAACTACGTTGACTTAATTGTCATTTTAGAACACTACATCTAACAGCTACATAATTCAGATTCTTTTTAGGTGCCCATTCTTCAAAATATGCTGCTGGGCATAATTCTCAATAAATTTCTAAAGATTTAAATCTAACAGTATTTTCCCTGACCATGACAAAATTAATTAAAATTCAGTAGCAATAAGATATTTAGAAAAACTCCAAATATTTGGAAACTAAACAACACAGCTTTATTCATAATATCCCATATCTGGAAAGAACACAATGTTCATCAACTGGAGACTGAGAAAACAAATTGTGGTATACTTATACAACTATTATTTACTGATTAAAAAAGAGTAAACTATATGCATACATTCAACAAACATGAATGAAAACTACAAAAATATTTTGTTGAGGGGAAGAAGCTGGATATAAAGGAACACATATCATTATGATTTTATATATAAAAAGTTTAAGTACTGGAAAAACCAAGCTAGTGTGATGGAAATCAAAATAGTGGCTGAGAATGGAGACTGGTTTGTAGGTGGCATTAAAGAACCTTCTGGGCTGATGGAAATATTCTATATTTTGTTTGCAGTGGTGGTTTCATCGGTGTACACATATGAAAATGCACTGAGCTATATATACATTTAAGATCTATGCATTTCACAGCAGCTAAATTTTACCCAATTTAAAAAACCATTTAATGTACAGGCAACTAAAAAAAAGGAAACAAACTATAAAATAAGGAGTCAATTTCAGATCTGAAGAGTTCCTTAAATATGTGCTGTAACATCAACATAGAGGAAGCAATTCCCTGAGCAAAACAAAAGAAAACTTACATACCTTTAATAATTATATATTAGTAAAATTAAGGTCACTATAATAATAACTCAAGATAAAAATTATATGATTAAATTTGTAATGGTTTCATAGCTAAATGTTTTTTGTTAATATTTATTTCTCATTTTAGAGTCAGCAATAAAAAAATAAATTCAAATAAACTGAACACATCCAAACCATGTAATTTAATTCAATTTCAAACAAGGTAATGGACCTTTTAAAATTATACTGGGTAAGGGCTTCCCTGGTGGCACAGTGGTTAAGAATCCGCCTGCCAGTGCAGGGGACACGGGTTCGAGCCCTGGTCCGGGAAGATCCCAGACACCTCGGAGCAACTAAGCCCACACGCCACAACTACTGAGCCTGTGCTCTAGAGCCCACAAGCCACAACTACTGAGCCTACGTGCCACAACTACTAAAGTCTGTGCGCCTAGAGCCCGTGCTCTGCAACGAGAAGCCACTGCAATGAGAGGCCCGCGCACTGCAATGAAGAGTAGCCCCCGCTCACCACAACTAGAGAAAGCCCACATGCAGCAACAAAGATCCAACGCAGCAAAAAATAAATAAATAGATTTATTTTTTAAAAAATTATACTGGGTAAAAAGTTAAGAGGTCTTTTCTTTTTGGTTAACAATAACAGAAGTAAAATGAAACTTCTGGGCCCAAAGACAGCAGTCTGGTATAGTGGTTATATCAACCCTTTTCTGAAAAATTGAGATGCCTGGGTCCTACCCTCAGAGTTTCCAATTCTCCACACCTAGGCTGGAGTTGGGCAGCACTGTGTTTAAAATGAGTTTTAAGTACTTAGAACAGTGCTTGGCACATAGTAAATGATAATAAATGTTCATTATCATTTTCTATCAAGAAACACCTATCTTATAATGAACGGGGCACACAATTGACTAAACATTGGTAATTATTTGAGCAACCTTGCTAAAAAATTCTTTAAATGCAGTTTTAAAATTGAGACTAGAAAATGTTATTTCTAATCTTAAGAAACTCTTAAGAAACTGGATGAGTTCTATTGTAGATAATATATATCCATTTTTAAGGAGAAATTTGAGTAGTTATGTACTAGGAAATAAAAATGATACTACTGGGACAATGGAATTAAATGTTAAAAGTGAGACTAAAACACAAGAAGCAAGCATGTTATGTAATCTGTACTCAGCAAATGTTTGTTGAAACATATGTTTGATAGCTTTTTGTAAAAATGTTAGTTGGATGAGAATGTAAAAAAGAAATGTTAGCTGGATGAGAATGTAAAAAAGCCTTTATTTCGCTGTGAACTAGATGAATGAAAAATGCCTCTTTTGGTTACTGACCAGGCCACATTCATAATTTTTTATGTTATTTTCTCCCATTTCTGCTTAGAATCTGAAGTTCTGGATTATAAAACACAAAATTTTCAATACAGTTTACCTTCAATAAGTACTATAAATAAGTATTTTTAGCTCTTGGACATTCAAACTCAAGATTTTGCTCCTACGGTGGAAAATGAGTTCAAGATGAAGGTTACCATTTGTAATTAATTATGATGTGCAAATTTTCACATATGGTACTAATCTTTTGATTTATTCAAGAAGTCAATTTAATTAGTTCCTTGGGAAATATAAAAAGTTATGTCCAAAGGAGTATTAAGTACATGTTAAGTAAAAACAGCTGTTATCTTCAACTCTATATCATTAAGGGATTTAGTAACTTGAACAAAAAATATTAATTCTGATTTATCGGTAATCAATTCAAATGTTTCTGTGTCTCAAGATTACATGTAATTATAAAGTTTATTTACCATTTTTCAATAATATCCCAATTACAGTACTGTTCTAAGTTATTTTAAGTAGAAATATGTTCATAGCTACTACAAATGAAAGTTCAAGTTCACATCAATTGACTGAGAACCCAGTGGGAGGACACAGTGGTTTCTAATCCACTAGAGGAAAAGGGAAGAAAACAAGGGGGAAAAAAAAAATCCAGAAAGGAAAAATTTTAAAATGTAGGTACTCTCTATTGCAAAGTCTATCCTAAGCTCTTGGTAGAAAACCCGGATCCAATGTCTTATTCAAAACTGTTTGAACCTTCCATGATCTGACCTGCCTACCCCATCTCTCTTTATCACACTCCCCCATAATCCATTCCTGTCATAAAGGGCATCTTTCAGTTCCTCAATAATGCTGTTTTCCTTCCAGCTTCTGGGCATTCTTACGTGCTGTTCCTTCTACACAGAAAATTCCCTACACCATTTTGATTAATTTCTGTTCAGGGAAGCATTTCCTGTCCCACAGATATGATTAAGCCCAACTGCTAACTGTTTTCATAACTCTTCTGTGTTCCTTTTATTTAAAAACTCTTCATATTCTATGATTAACATTTATTTAATAGTGTCTTCCTCACTAGATGGCACTCTTATGAGTAGTAAAAGTACCTTTTATTTATCATTTATCACTGTATCTGAAATGACTAGCTAGAGTACATAGGGCCTTGTACACAGAATGTCCTCAGTAAATAGTTCCTAACTGAAAGAAACAAGGAAGGGAAAGAGAAGGGACGGGAAGGGAAGGAAGCAAGGGAGGAAAGAAAAAAGGGAAAGAAGGGGATGGGAAAAAAACAGGAAACAAGAGAAAAAAAAGGGAAGAAAAGGAAGGATGGATGGAAAGACTGATTATCTGTAGAACAGGAGTCTACTCTCATATCCCTTAACACTCCTTGTAGAATTTAAGACCATGGAAAGAATTCTAAGATAAAGACCAGAAGATAAATGGTAGTTAGTGCAATTCTTGTGTTATAACATTTTTCCTCTACCTTTTCACTAATCATGATTTTGATTCCCAGACCCCTGGCTCTGGAAGATTCTAATAGAGCTTTTTGTGACATACAGTAAGCTCTCTGATCCCAAGATACCTATATTTTCTTCACAGGTTTCTATTTCTGGCCTCCAAATTAAATTTAACCTTGAATAAGCAAATGAAAAATAATATCAATCACAATAGAGAAATATCCTTTTCACAGATTAAAAACCCTAATTAACATCATGAACAATTATTTACTATGTGCTAGTCATTTATCTTGTATCATAACACACAATATATCTCATTTAATCTTCACAACAATCCGGGAGATACTGTCCACACATGTTTACAAAAAGCTATCAAAGAGAGGAAGTGAGGTTAGAACGCAGGTGTAGCTTCAGAGGCCTGCTCTTGACCAACAATGCCTCTTTTGTATACCTTATGGCAATAGAGAAAATTCTGAATTCCAGAATACTGCCTGATGATTAACAAATTTTTAGATGAGACCAATTAACCATAACCCCTGTACCTTAACATCTTGGGGTCTGCAAGGGGAAACAATGCCAACATTCCCTGAAAGGAAACTGGAGTAATACCTGCTATTGTGTGAGGCTGCAAGGGAACAGCTACCTTGAGCTGTTCCAATGTCAATACTTCCATGAGAACTGGGAACATCTATGCTGTTTTTTCTTTTCTCAGACAGCTCTCAATTCATCACCTCCCTGGTCAATGCAATTCAACTTTTGAGGGCTTACTGTATTAAAACTCAAGTGCTCTCATCTTTAAAATGAATGTGTCATTTATGTAAAACAAAAGAGAATTAACAATGTGTGAACCTTATTTGCATCCTAATTCAAATAAACTTTTAAAAAAATTTGACATTTATGAAATAATTAGAAATTTGAACAATGAAGATTAAGGAATTCATGTTTTAGAAAGTGATAACAACTTGTATTATGGCTCTGTTTAAAATAAGAGTATCTGTCTTTTACAGATATATATTAAAGAACAAAACACAACCACCATCCCCACTTAAATAAAAAGACAGAAGTTAACTTGCGGAGGTTTTGCCTATTGGTGTGTTAATAGTGGTCTTTATTACTTTAAATTAACAGTGTCTTTATAAGATTGAAAAGTTAATGGAAAAATGAAAAGAAAATTGGTCAAGTATCCATGTAGTTTATCACCAAATATAAACTCTGGATGACAGGTTACATTTAAATTTTTTCCAGATGTTTGACACAGTATTGCGATGCCTTAGGTCAGGGGTCCCCAAACCCCGGGACACGGACCGGTATCGGTCCACAGCCTGTTAGTAACTGGGCCACACAGCAGGAGGTGAGCAGCAGGCAAGCGAGCGAAGCTTCATCTGCTGCTCCCCATTGCTCACACGATTGCCTGAACCATCCGCACCGGCCCCCACCAGTGGAAAAATTGTCTGCCACGAAACCGGTCCCTGGTGCCAAAAAGATTGGGGACCACTGCCTCAGGTAATAATATGTGACTGGAAGTATAATTGCACTCTTTCATTTTCTTGTGAGCTAAATCACTCAAAACATATTTTGTGTTTAAAGCAAGTGCCCTAAGTCAATTAGAAACACCCCTCATATTTTTTTGGAATATTTATTCAGATCATCTGATCTAAAAATGGCAAATAATATGTAGTTATTTTAATCAAAGAGATCAAACCACCTATTTACCTAGCCCCCAAAACCCACCATAGTTTGTAAGTTGTCAATAAATAAAAGATTTTATAAGAAAGCCTTGAGTTATACTGAATAGGATAACATCACTAAATTAAATCTGCAACAATGTTACAATTTTATGTATTGTGTTACATATTTTAGAGACCAATTTAATAAGGGAATAGTCAAGATCTTAAAAACACGACCATTCTAATGCAAAAGTTTAAAAAAGAAAAAGTCCTGTCATAGGAAGATTAAAGTAAAAATAAAAAAGAAATAGAAGAAAATGATAGTTTTTAGTTAAGAATGGAAAACCTTTAACTACAAACTTAAATCAGAAAGTAGTTAAGGTTTGTACCAAAATAAAAAACAAACAAACAAAAAACCCCCATATAAACCTCTAAATTAACAAAAAAGTGATGCCAAAAAAGGTACTTTAGTCAAGCCAAAAGCCATTTTCCATTCTGCTTTTCCA
Organism: Kogia breviceps; assembly: GCF_026419965.1. Classification (NCBI taxonomy): domain Eukaryota; kingdom Metazoa; phylum Chordata; class Mammalia; order Artiodactyla; family Physeteridae; genus Kogia; species Kogia breviceps. The sequence goes on along the minus strand of NC_081311.1, from coordinate 157,629,448 downwards.
TAAATAAGAAGTTAAAAAAAATTTTTTTTAACCCAGTGAGTCATATAGAATGGAAATATCTGAGCATTCAGATCCCATGAAAGCTCTGGAAACTTACTTCAGTTTTTCCTCTTCACTCAATGTCTTCCACAGTTCTTCAATTTGTATGGTTGCATCTTCCAAACTGGTCTTGGAATTGTCTGTGAGAAACTGAGCACGATGATCTTGAACAAAAAGGGCACTGGCTGACATGGGTTTCTTGATTACTCGATTGCTAATTAAATCATAAGCTGTAAGCTGTCCAGATTTGTTATCTACCACATTTGATTTTTTGTTATAGGAACTTTCATTCAAATTCTTTTGTTCAGGACTTGGGTTATTATTATTATTACTTACTTTACATGCTAAACCTTCCTGAGGCACTAAAATTTTCACAGGTTCAATGTTTTCTCCTCTTGAATCTTTAAGTACATTTCCCTTGCTCCAGTCATCTACACAAATTTCCAAAGACTTCTCAGGAACTGCTTCTTCCTCATTTTCCCCACTCTCATCTATATGGCCTTTACTGCCATTTTCTGATTGGGCTTGCTTAACAGAACCTACAAAACAAATTTCACTATATTCCTTTTGGGTGTCCTCACATGATAAATTATTCATTGGAATCTCCTGTAATGTATTTCCACTGTTCTTATTAATGCTAGAATTTTCACTATTAAGATGATCATCACAATGGTCACCAATATGCATCTGATGATTCAAACAATAATTAGTGTTTTTCCCAGATTTATCATTATGCACATCATTCTGGAAAGGAATGGCTGAAGTATCAACATTTGGATAATTATTTCCAGATGTTTCCATCGTAGTAAAAAGCACATCTGTTTCTGTTGTTTTACTAACAACCATGTCATCTGAGGAAACATCTGTTTTATTACTTTCATAAGAATTTGTACTAGTTAGTGATCCATAATAAGTTGTCATCAGATTTTCAAGAGCAATCAACACAGATTCCTAAAAATACAAATTAACAAATGTTAGAGGAAATTATGAAAATAATATTAAAAAATCTACAGAAACAAGCAAGTCTTTTTCATATGAAAATGGTTAGGACTGCAAAAGTTTGTAAATAGCATAAAAACAAACAAAAATCTGAAAAAGATTACCTTATTCTGTAATAATACTTGACTTTTATCTGGTGTTAAATTCACATCTACATCAGCTGTAGGAACATCAATTTTCAGAAAGAAAATGGGATACAAACGAGTAGATTCCTTTAGGCATTTCAGATTGTAATAATGTCGGATTAGCTAGAAATATATGTAATGAGTGAAAGACAAAAAAAAAAGACATAAAAAAAGATAGTATTGACATCTTTAAAATACCACCCAAAGAAGCATATTTAACTGAGAAACTGAGTGGATGTAACTGCTTATTAGGAAAGGTAGTATCTAAATAGTAATGCTCATTTAGAGGCTTTGAACTTACATAAAGCGCAAGCATTCATTAAGAAGTACAAATATCCAATGCAACTGGCTTCATGGTTAAAAGATCATAGTGTCATGGATGTTTTGAAAGTCCTGGGTTCAAATCCAAATTGAGTTACTTCCTCGTTATGTGGTCTAAGATAGTCACAAACAGTTCAGTCTCTTCACTATAAATAAGGATAATAATTCACCACAGAACTGTTGTGAAGAGTCATATGTAAGGTACTAGCACAATGCTTAATAAATGATATTGTATCGATTTTTCCTTTTCCTTATTTTGGAACAAATTCTTAGAAGTAGTCCTTATAAGAAGCTGCAAGTGACAGAGTTTTTATTTCTGATCCAAGTGATACTTTTTCTTAAAAAGGTTACCTTTAATATATCTTTTTGGTGCACTGGTCGACTGTTTATAAAGATGAAACTCCTTTCTGGGGTTGAAAGACTTGTGAAAGAGTGGTCTGCATCATGCTTTGGAAGAAATCCACTTAGATAAATCTATAATTGTAATGAATAATTACAGAATTGATATGCAATGTCAATGATAAATGTGATTCCATGGGTCTGGCTATATACAATACATTAAGAGGTATGAAAAAATTGACACTTTCCTGGTGGCTCAGTGGTTAAGAATCCACCTGCCAACACAGGGGACACGGGTTCGAGCCCTGGTCCAGGAAGATCCCACATGCTGCAAAGCAACTAAGCCCGTGTGCCACAACTACTGAGCCTGCATGTCACAACTACTGAAGCCCGCACGCCTAGAGCCTGTGCTCCGCAACAAGAGAAACCACTGCAGTGAGAAGCCCACGCACCGCAACGAAGAGTAGCCCTCACTCGCTGCAACTAGAGAAAGCCCACATGCAGCAGTGAAGACCCAATGCAGCCAAAAATAAAAAAAGTTTTAAAAATAATAAAATAAGTAAAATAAATTAAAAAGCCTAAATAACACTGTATATTTTTTTAAAGGTATAAAAAAATTAACAAACAAATGGATTTTCATCGTAAGGTCTAAAGAGCCATTTATTTCCTGATAACCATGTCATGAGCATTAACCTTAAATAAATTACTGAAGCGTGCTAAATTGGTGTTCTTAGCCTCTGACTCTCCCTTTTTGCAATTCTATTTTAAGGAAAAATTGGCATTCATGAGAGTTTCACCAATGGGCATATATCTTATTGTCATAGGACATACAGCATAAATACTGCTCTCTGCTCAACCTGATCTTCTTTCTGTCTTCTAAAAATGTCTTTCCTCATATTGTGACTTTCCTCTGGTTCTTTATCCTTTTCTTTTCAGCCACCGTTTTCTGTAAAGAAGTGGCTGTGGCTGTTTCTATCCTTATTCTGAGTATGCCATGAAGTCAATCTGACTGGGTATTTGTTACTGAGGGAAAAAAAAAATCTTTTACTCTTTGATACATTGCAGCATTGTACTTTATCTTCATTTTTGTTTAGAGAACTATTTTACAAATGTTTGAAGAGGGAGAAAATAAAGAAGAATCCTCGAAAAAATACCAGCGAGAAGATTGACTGATTTAGGGAACAGAAGGCAAGGAAAATGCTCCTACTTTTACTTTTAAAGATAATACAGAGAATTGTTAGGAATACCGGATAGAGCCAGACTGACGTGATTTAAATCCCAGGTCTACTACTAGTGTGATCTTGGTCAAATTATTCAAAATACAGGCCTATAATAATCTCTTATCTGAAACAACTGGCATCAGCTGTTTTATTAACCTGTTAAGAAACAGTAATAATGGGAAAATTTCAGCTTAGGTTTAGAAAAGCAAGACTGTCAGTGGGGGTGCTATTTTTAGTTAAGCAGAAACCATGAGGCTCCTTACCAACGTATCCTGCAGGCTGCCACCTATGTCTGTGGCTATCCCTGCCCTGGGAAATAAGTGCTTAAGGAGATGCAGTACCAATTTTAGAACACTAAGAGCATTACCGTCACAGTGCCAAACTGTGCCAATTAAAAAAGTTGATAAATAAACCTAGATAATCCATTTTAAAATGAAAATAATTAACTGTAAAACTTCACAAGACTTATAAATGGTTGTATAATTTACCAAGTAACATGAGACCCTTCTTAAAGCACCTGCTGAGCATCAGGGAGAGCCTGTTTAGCCTGAAAGACTTATTGGGACTGTTGATGGAAAAAAAATACCCAGAATAGGGAAGAATGAAGATTAAAATGAAGAAAAAATTGGTAATATTGCTAGTGTTTTCCTTCCACACCATCTTGGCTGGCCACTGAATAAATACTATTACTTGTGAATACTGAGCTTTAAAAATGGCTTAAGACAACCTTAAGAACTAACAAACTGTAAGTTATATGGAATAGTAAAATCAAATGGCAAAGTCTTATAAAATGCTATAAAAAGTGAAAATCCATCTAGTTCGAGTGAAGAAAAATGTCTGTAAGAGACCAAATCAGTGCAACAAAATAAAAAATTAGATAGACCTTATAAGATTCTATACCCAACTATTAACTAAATAGCAAAACAAAAATCAAAGGCAAAATGTAAACAAATAATTCTCCCCTATTGTTCTTCAGCTATGGATCCCTCTCTCCTTCCCTTCATCTCCAATATTCTATAATCTGGCTTCTACCTCAGTGACCAACTCCAATGGACACTTAGGTCTACCCTTACCTGACTCTCTACAGACCGATACCAATGACAACTCTCTACTTTGGGAAGCATGACACTGCTTCAGCCTTTTCTTTTGGTCTTTCTGTTTCCTCTCTGACACTTCCTCTTTAGTCTGGTTTGTTGGTTTCTCTCTCTTTGCTTACAGCCTATAATGATGATGGTCCCCCTGAGTTTCATAATCAGACCCTTTTTTCTTGCTCTCTACTCTCCCTGAGTAATTTCATTCCCATCTACACACATACACCAGTGACACTAAGATACAGATGTAGAACCTTTATTTCTTTCATCCCCAAATGCTTACTATCTTTAACTAGCTGTCACACAAATCTTCTCAATCTCACCAAATTCAAAAATTGATAAAATATTTAAGCTCACCTTTACTCTGCTGTCCAACTAGCTCCTCCTGTATTCCTTTACCATGATGAACAGCCCTGCCCCCTACCCAGTTTGTCAAACCCATCGCTTCTTCTCTGCCCCAATTCTGTTGAAGTAACCTTGATGTTCTCTTTTGGTAAACCTCTAGAACCCTATGGGATTTATGTTTCTAAAGTAAATCCTGATCAGAAGATCAGGATAGTGGAATAAATTCACACTTATTAATAATTCCCTTCTCTCCATCCCAACTGCAAATAAATAGCAGTGATAGATAAAACAAAGTTTTACAAAAATTTTTGAAGACCTAACCATTTAAAAATAAGACAAACATAAAGATGTTATTAATGCTAAACATAACAGGGAGTGATGGCTGAAATCAAAAGCCCGTATGTGCTCTAAGATCAGAAAAAAAAAATTGGTACGATGTGTGATTATGGATGTAACTAGACTTACTGTGGTGACCACTTCACAATGTATACATATGACAAATCATAACATCGTACACTAGAAACTAATATGTCAACTGTGTATCAATTTAAAAAAAAAGGAAAAAAAGCAGCTGGTCAATTGGAAATTCAATTCTGGTATGGAAATAAGGACAGAAAACACATATAGTTAGGGGATTTAAATCAGTCTTTCCCTTTGATATGGGCAAATTTCTCCTCCCACCCCCACAAATGTTTAAAAAATACTGTGACCACTGTTTGGAGCTGCTTGCAAGGATCACCAGAAAGAACAGAGACAACTCCAAAACCAAAAATAAGGTTAAGCCAAGTCAGCTAGGAAAAAGGGTCTGCAAAATCTTGGCAGGACGAAAGGCATGAACTACTAATATTAATACCTAGTTTTGAATTGGGGCTGGGAGGGCAGTGGTATCTGCCAAACTATGGGAACGGAAAAACAAAACAATAAATCTGCATTCAAAGTGATTTTGTAAATTAAAATTTCAAAGCATATAAAATGGCAAAGAATGAGAGAATATTCTCTCAAGAATAAAAATGATAGAGCAATACAAAAATGACTGAATTTAGTATGTGTACCATGCTTTTAAAAGAGTAAATAAAAAACCATTATTATTTTTTAAAAACCCAGAAGATAAAGAAATCAAAACTGGTAGCTATAAATCAAGTTTAGAAGAAAGAACAGAAAAGTAGATATTGTTTTGGAAATAAAAATCAGGCAGTACTGTGGAATTCATCCAGAACTTAGCATGGATTAATGCAGAGCTATCAAAGAGAAGATAGATGTCAAAACAAACAAACAAACAAAAAAACCAACTTGACGAGTTCCATCAAACCAACAAAGCCACACTGGGAAACTCCATAAGAAATGCCACCACAGCAGTGGTGCAGCTGGGATCACCATCCATAATTAGGAGATTCTTCCCATATGGAGTTGCTATAGAAAAGAAAGGGACCCTCAACATTAAAGAAACAGATATTATGAAGATTTTCTGCAACCAAGGTTCCCAATGACTTATGCATCTGCCACCCCAGTCCAGTGAAGGGCCTTGGTGGCCAAGTTTCACAACTTGAATGTATGTAATGAGGACAAAAGTGAGGTGAGAGGGGCAACCATTAGCAGTTGGTAAACAACTTAAGATTGATTTAGGCTAGGAATGACAATGGGTCAAGGAAACTCTGAAAGCCCAGAAAGCATGAAATAGTGATGGGTAGCTGGTGGCAACATAACTACAATACCCATTTAGACACACAGTGCATGAACAAAAGAGAGATTTGGTTAGACGATCATTCTCACTAGGGAGACACGCAGAAGTCTGTCCTTCTGACAACCCACTGAAGTGGTACTACTCAGCAACACATGGTTTCCAAGTTCCCTCATTCCCCCATGCAAGAATAACCACATGAAGGTTCAGCAAGGTTTTGGTATCTGTCAAAGATTAGCAGCAGCCCTTGTACAATTTTATCTCAAGGGAAAATTTTAAAATCAATGGACATGGGGCTCCCTGGTGGTGCAGTGGTTAAGAATCCACCTGCCAGTGCAGGGGACATGGGTTCGAGCCCTGGTCCAGGAAGATCCCACATGCCGCAGAGCAACCAAGCCCGTGCGCCACAACTACTGAGCCTGCACTCTAGAGCCCGAGTCACAACTACTAAGCCCACGTGCCACAACTACTGAAGCCCACACGCCGAGGGCCCATGCTCCTCAACGAGAAGCCATGGCAATGAGAAGCCCGTGCATCACAAGGAAGAGTAGCCCCCACTCGCCACAACTAGAGAAAGCCTGTGCGCAGCAACAAAGACCCAACGCAGCTAAATAAAATAATAAAATAAATTTATTAAAAAAAAACAATGGACATGCACAGATCTGGCAATGTATCTCAATACAGATAAAAGAAAAGAAATCCCAACTGCAGGACTGACTCATGTTCCAATCACACATGGAATCATAACTAACCAAGGTCTAAATCAGTGCTTTTCCTACTTGAATATGCACTCGGAGACCATATTAAAATGCAGATTCTCATTCAGTATGTCTGGGATGAGGCTTCACCTAACAAGCTTCTAAGTAATGCCAATGCTGCTGGTCTTCAGAGCAAACTATGACAGGTAGAATCTCTAAAGCACAACACCACAGATATCATGTCTGGATCTCCTGTCACAAGCTTCCTGGGTTACCAGTATAGGCAACAAAGTTCCAGGAAGCCACAGGGAACCCAGGGGAATTTAGACAGTACCCTTATTATCCCAAGTCAACCACCATGACCAGTCCAAGGTGGCACTAGTGTCTAAACTATTAAACTATTAAGAGAGCTCTGAAAAACAGAACCCATGTCAGATCATGGCCACTAAGGGTGGCCTGAATTGTTCCTCAGGAGAGACAACTCTTAACACATTAATTGAGTACAAGCTCCCATCCAAGACTCTAATAAGATGATAATTAAGAACTCAATACTGCAAAAAGGATAGGAAGGGAACTAGTAGCAGAAAAGAGACTGCAACAAATTATAAAAAAGAGAAGGAGAACAGAGAAGTCATAGTAATGTATACTCCATATAAGCTTTCAACTTTTAGAATGAATCTTCAAACAAAAGATGATTACATAATTAAAAATCTTCCAACAAACAAAAGATAGTTACATAAGAAAATAGGTTATTAAGCTAGATAACATGAAAGTGGAGCTGACATGACTGAGAGGGAGAAGAGTAGGTAGAAGTAAGATTGGGAGTGTTAATAACCTCATCCAATATTATTGGGACTGAAGAAGACTGTCTGAAGCTGACAGATCAAGAAAATAAAGCTGGAATACATATCTAGGATGGGAAAGGGAAAACAAAAGTAAGAGAGCTCAACTTCTTTTCTTTCATTGTAGAAAGTAAACAGATGAAGATTCTAAATTGAAAATCACTTTAAAAATTAATGTAGCCACGACACTTAAAATTAAACAATAAACAGAAAAGATAAAAACAGGAAGCAGGGCTGGGAAGAGAGGTTTAATATGAGCTCTGTGCGTTTTTCTTTTTGTACCTTATACACATACTTCGTTAAAATTAAAAAAAAAAACTTCTTGTAACCCCAACCCCACAAAAAGGAAATAATTTAATAGTTTCATTGGTAAATTAGAATTATTAAAGAACATTTTTGTTGTATACCTGAGATTCTTCAGAGTGGTACTGAAAGGGTTCCATGTTGCCCATAACAGCAGTCCCCAAAACAGACATGAGAGCCATTTTATGATCTGATACTCTAGTCTTCTGCCAAATAATTGCCTAGGGACAAAATAACACAGACAACTTTTGACACAATTTGGATTTAGTAAACTCAAGTACTTATACCATTTACTGCTATATTTAGCATTCATCCCTAGCTTATATTTTCTGCATCATTTATAAGATATGCAGGTCTAACAGAACTCCGTTTCCAAATTTTAGTAGCTATATATGCTGCAGTGTAGAATCTATTTTAACTTCCCTTAACCTCAATTTTCTTCTCTCTATAAGATGACTAAGAGTAATTATCTCCCCGAGTTGCTGAAAGATGAAAATATATGATGTAGACAAACACATAGGCCGGTATCTGGCATAAAACAGTTTCATTAAATATTAATTCTCTCCCCTCTTCTAATCCTAAACTTCAGAGTATATACTTCAGAGTATATTTAAATTAAATCGCTACTCCAAGTAAAGTATTACTGTTTTATTGAGGACAGACACCTATGCTATAAGATTTCTGTAAACAGTCAAACTGGTATAAAAATTTAGGATAATGCATGCTTTTAAAAATTACCTTTATAATTACCTTTTATACACAGAAAACTTTAAAAAAGCTAACTGAACCTTACAGACATAAAAGCTGAATAATGAGCTTGGAAGTTTTACACTGCAAGCATCTAGTAGGGTAGTTTATAGTAGAGTAGTTTAAGAGAAGCATAGTCCAGAGAGAATGCACCAAAGTTTGGCTGTGAAGTGTATGATCAGGTACAACATACTGAAATTTTTTTCAGTTAATGAGGTCCAACTGTAGTCAAATCTCTTGAGAAACCACCAATACAGACACATATTCATTCAACAACTATTCACTTAGAACCCCCTAAATCCTAAAGAAAATGTGTAAAGGGCTTAGGAGAAAACATCAACATTCAAGAGGCAGACAGAGGAAGAAGAGGAGACTGAAAAGGATTGGCCAGAGGCAAGAAGAGTCACAGGACAGTATGGTGCATAGAACAAGAAGTTTTTTTAAGAAAGTAGTAGTTATGTGTGACCAGTGTTGAGACCAAGGTAAAAAAAGAGATGTGGCCACAGGATTTAGCAATCAGGAGGATGAGAGCAGTTCTAAGGAAGCAGAGTAAATGAAGCCAAATTTTAGTTACTAGATAGTGACTATAGGGGGAACATATGAAAGAGACAGCTCTTTTAGGAAGTTTGGCTGTAAAGTGAAAGCAGACAGCAATAACTGGAGGCAGGTGGATCAAGGGAAGCTCTTGATGACACACTTGAACAAAAAGCAGTGAGGGAAGAATGGGTATACAAACAAGTAGGTTTGTAGAATCAATGGAAGGGAGATGAGAAAGTTCTGCTTTGTTCTCTCTTTCTCTCTCCCTCTTTTTTTTTGTAATATAGAAAGGTTATTTGTTCCAAGTAAAAAGACACTGATTTAAATATTTGATTGTAGAGAAGGTTTAAAAGAAAGAGAGACACTCTGGCTAGATCAAAGGATCCTAGCCAAACAAATTCCTTAACATGACCAGGAACCCATGTAGGCAGGAAGAAGTACTAACAATATTATGTATAATAAAATGAAAGGGGAAATAAATGAATTCATGTTGTTCTCTAACTGGAATGTCAGGGGACAGCAGCGAAGGGCTGTTCTCTTCTGGACAAGATGACAATAGTCACTGACTCTGCTTCTTGATAGGTATCGTATCATCTGTAAGCCACTTTTGTTTTTAGAATCTCAAAGACCAACCTGCTGGGGAAAACAGACAGTGTAACAACTGCTCAAGAAGACAAATTGCCCAATATTTAGTGTAACAGGAAAACCTTTTACCTATTCCCAGGGTTTTATTAATACTAATCAAGTAGGAGTTACGATTTATGAAGAACTTACTTACTAGGCACTACTATTCTAGAAACCATTAATTTTCACAACCATTTCAGCCAGGTATTATTATCTCATTTTCCAGATGAGGAAACTGAGGCTCAGATTGATTTACCCAAAGAAACAGATACTAGATCATGGAATCATGATTTATACCCTAACCTTTCTGGCTCCAAATTTTTACTTTGCTAAAATCTCTCTCCTCTCTAGTCAAGGATAGTAATAAGTTAGAGCCAACTCCAGACCCTAACTGGGAATTCTCAAATAGTGTCTCTGACAAATGCATTTTCACTTATGAGTATGTGATATGTTATGAAATCTCCAGTTGTTTGAGGGTATTAATACATTCTCAAAACAAAATTATTGGGCTTCCCTGGTGCTGCAGTGGTTGCGAGTCCACCTGTCGATGCAGGGGACACGGGTTTGTGCCCCGGTCTGGGAAGATCTCACATGCCACGGAGTGGCTGGGCCCGTGAGCCATGGCCGCTGGGCCTGCACATCCGGAGCCTGTGCTCCACAATGGGAGAAGCCACAACAGTGAGAGGCCCGCATACCACACACACAAAAAAACCCACAACAACAAAAAATTATTTAAAAAATTCATTTAAAGTTAAATAAATAATTTACCTTTAGAAGAGGACAAGGAGAAAAATCGGCATCTCCAAATCAAAGAAACCACACCAGAATAACAGAAATCCAAAAAAGACTGGGAGCTACTCTTATAGCATCCTGAAGTCAGAATATTTTTGAGAATGCAGCTTGTCAGTACCAACCTTAATCTTATTATGCAGATCCTTATACCTAAGGATTTCTAAATTTCTGATTATTTTTATTTATTAATATTCATATAAATACAATGTGTAGTAATTAGTCCCAGCAAAATGACAGAACTAGAATTCAGGTACTGTTCTGTCCTAGATGCCAACTTTTCACTGTCTATTGCTTTGAAAGTGATCTGAATTAGAAAAAAGGACCTAAAGTACATGAAATCAAATAGAAAAATAAATTGTAAACAATTAAAAAATTAAGGTATAGGTTCAATGCGTATATTCCTAAAAAATATTATGTTTTGGTAACTACATTTCCACTTAAAGGACAATACACTATATAAAATTGGAACTGCTCCAGGAAACATGGGATGTCACATAAGTATTTTTAATCTTTATTTCAGCACATATTATAATACATAAATGCTCTGGCTAAATTAAAATGTTTGGAAAAACTTCTAAATTTATTCAGCAAATATTTTATTGAACATCTACTTTGTACCAGATTCCATGCTAAAAGCTGGGAATACAAAGATAGAAGGACAAGGTCCCAGCTTTCAAGGAGCTAAAAATACAAAAGGAAAGTTAAGGTATTAAAATAATTATAATGCATTATGAAAACTGCTAATACAAAACACAGTGGGAACACTGTAGAAGAAACCTAAGTCTACTCCACAGAACAACTGCATGTGCGGTGAGACTTGAAAGGAGTCTGCCACCCACAAATTATGGGAAGGGCATTCCTGACAGGTAGAAGAGCACATGCAAAGGTATGGAAGCATAGAAAATATGCCTTGCTGGAGATGAAGCTGGACAGATAGATAGACAGGAACAAGATCACGAATGACCTAGTATATCATGCAAAGAAGTTTATAGTTTCTCTTATATGCAATGCAGAATCAATGGACAAATCTAATTAGGAAAATGCCATGATCAGATATGGATGTTAGAAAGAGATCTTTTGACCTTGAGGGCTTTCTGTTAAGTGAGATAAGTGAGACAAAGACAAACACTGTATGATATCACTCATATGTAGAATCTAAGGAAAAACTCACAGAAACAGAGTAAAATTGGTAGTTACCAAGGCTTAAGGGTTGGGGGGATAGGACAGATGTTAATTAAGGGTACAGACTTGCAATGAGTAGTAGATAAATCCTAGAGATGTAATGCACAGTACAGTGAATATACATAATAATATTGTATTACAATCACCAAACTTGCTGAGAGACTAGAACCTAATTATTCCAACCAGTAAAGAGAAAAATTAGTTAATGTTATAGAGGTGCAATTATTGCTACAATGGCCATCATAATATATTCAATAATACAGTATCAAGTCAACATGTTGTATACCTTAAATTTACACAATGTTTTATGTCAAATATCTTTCAATAAAAAAAAAAAGAAAGAGATCTCTGGCAAGAATGATTTAGTGAGAACTGAAACTAAAGCAATATGGATTTTAAAATGACTGTAATAATCCAACTCAGAGATTCTCAACTTTTATTGAGGACACATAAAATGGATAAGGTTCACATTCACAAAATAGTCTCATAGACACTGACGATTGTGTGTTTTTCCTGGCACATTAGCTATAACACTATTTCTTTCTCTTCCACTCACAAAAATACAATGGAATGCAAGTCAGTAAAAGTGACATTTACAGGATTATTTACCTTATTTTTTTAAAGGTAAAACATTTGCAAACTTAGGTATTTTACTAATATTAACACTGTGGCTGAGAATCACTGGACTGGGTAACAGAATCAAGCACACTGCTAAGAGTAAAAGAAAACAGAGATAGACTAAAGGATGTGAAACAGACTTGAGGTGATTTGGTGACTTGCTGAATGGGGAGAGGAAGAAAAGGAGAAGAATCAGGAATGTGATTGAATCCCTAGTGTCAGTAACAGCGTCAAGTACTCAGAAGGGCCCAGTAAACGATTTGTTGAAGGAGAGAGCAAATGAATACATTTTTCTAGAGAAAAGTAACCCTAGTGGAGTTGAAAACTAGCTCTTTATTTTTTAAATTAAGACTGCTGGTTCTCACACCACTACATGGGTTAGAAATTATAGTCTTTGTCTATTCCTTTAGGAAATCCAAAACAACTCTGCTTTTCCTTCTTTTCTTTAAAATAATAGTTTTATCCTGATAGAACTGACACGATACAATTTAAGTATACAAGTATACAATTCAATGGTTTTTAGTATATTTACGGAGCTGTGCAACTAAATCCCCACAGTCTAATTTTTTAAAACAATTTTATTGCAAAAAGAAACCCTGTACCCATTAGCAGTCATTCCCCATGTCCCTGCACCTTCACCTTATGCAATCACTAATCTACTGTCTCTACAAATTTCCCAACTTTGGGTATTTCATATAAATGGAATCATACAATACATAGTTATTTGTGAGTGGCTTCTTCACTTATAGCATAACTTTGTCAAGTTTTATCCACGCTGTATCAGTACTTCATTCTTTTTTTAAAATCCAGTTTTATTTAGCTACATAATGCTAAAGACTTTACAGACTGTCTCAGGTGTATCTTACAGTAAAGATACAATTTAATTTACACGAAAGGGTAAAACATAAAATATATGAATTTAGTTTTGAGTTTATAGTAAGGGAAGAAGCTAGCATAATTAATATTATATGATCTAAAGAAAAAATAGGAGCTAACAAATTCTGTAACTGAGTGTTAATTTGCATGAGATGATAGATTCTCCAGATGAGGGACTTTTATGCTGTTCAACTCAGAAATTTAGTGTCTGTCACATAACGAATATTATTTACATGTTTTAAAATGAGATGGATGTAGAAAGTCACCAGCTATATACTCCACTAATGATGATTCTAACTCAGCTCAGGCCACAGGAATTTCCAATACTCTCTCCCTTAGTTATGCTTCTAGATGGAGGATAGAAATAGGTGACTGAGGTTCTTTCCAATTTCTATAAACAGATACTGATAAAATGATTCCTACCAAAAAGTTACAAATAATACTGACAGCAGCAAGGTTCTTTGAAAGAACATCATTTTGAAAGACATCGGTTCCTAGTTCTGTTTATCTTTTTCTTTTTCAAGTGAATTTTGAGTCACTGCTTTTTTAACACTTCTGAACAATTTCAGCTTAGATATAATCTTTATGCAATGCCTCTGAATTCTGACCACTAAACACAATGTGTTTAGGTAGGAATCATATTAAGTCATTAGTGTGCTTCATTTCATCACCATCTGGGATAGTCACTGATCAGCTGGGTTGACTGGTTTCATGTGTAGAAATGTGCAGAGTTCCTTTTATCTTCTTCATCGTCCATACTAGACATTTTAAAGGCAAAAAAACTATGCTCAAGTGATTTCAGGTTAAAACATGTGATTTCAGAGTTTGGGCACTCAAACTTTAATCAAAGGCTCAATCTCCACATATTTATGTGCAAAATTCCCAAGTGATACTTATCAAATAAAGAAATCTTAATGTCCTATTAACAGTTATATAACCTATACTTCTGTATGTCACATAACATTTAATTCTTTGCACTGGGAGCTGCACTGCAACCATAAATCTATTTATATAAATACAGCTTTCCTGAAAGACTCCAAAAGCACTGGTCCACTCAACGTGCCTATACATATCGAAGTACTGAGGTCCCATAACAGAGAAAAGAGTAATGGGTTACGTAGACATACAAGGAAAAAAAATGGTCAGAATCCTTCCCCTCTAGGAAATTAAAAGCTGGCTGAATTAGAATGCAGTATTGGTATCAACAGGATAATTAAGGACATGGAAATATTTGGTTGATAATGAGTAATAATTTCTTTTTAAAAATTTTTTTTCAGCTTTGAGGTATAATTGACAAAAACTGTATATATTTAAGACGTACAATCTTATTGTTTCATACAACATTGCATATTGTGCAGTGATCACCACAATCAAGCTAATAAGCATTCATTACCTCACATAGTTACTATTTTTTGTTGTTTTACTTTCATCCCACCACCAACTCCCCTCTGGTAAACACCTGCTGGTTCTCCATGAGTCTTTCGGTTTGTTATGTTTGTTCATTTGTTTTGTTTTTTAGACTCTATATATAAATGAAATCATACAGTATTTCTTTTTCTCTGACTTATTTCACTCAGTGTAATACCCTCTAGGTCCATCCATGTTGTTGCAAATGGCAAGATTTCATTCTTTTCTTATGGCTCAGTAGTATTCCATTGTATATATGTACCACATCTTTATCCATTCATCTGTCAATGGACATTTAGGCTGCTTCCATATCCTGACTATTGTAAACAGTGCTGCAATGAACATAGGGGTGCATATATTTTGTCAAATTAGTATTTTTGTTTTCTGTGGAAAAATACCCAGAAGTGGAATAGCTGAATCGTGTGGTAGTTCTATTTTTAATTTTGTGAGGAACCTCCATGATGTTTTCCTTAGTGGCTGCACCAATTTACATTCCCACCAACAGTGCAGGAGGGTTCCCTTTTCTCCACACCCTCTCCAACACCTGTTATTTGTTGCTTTTTGATAATAGCTATTCTCACAGGTGTGAGGTGATATCTCACTGTGGTTTTGGTTTGCATTTCCCTGATGATTAGTGATTTTGAGCATCTTTTCAGGTGTCTGTTGGCCATCTATATGTTTTCTTTGGAAAAATGTCTACTTAGGTCCTCTGCCTTTTTTATTTAACATCTTTATTGGAGTACAGTTGCTTTACAATGTTGTATTAGTTTCTTCTGTATAATGAAGTGAATCAGCTATATGTATACATATATCCCCAAATCCCCTCCCTCTTGTGTCTCCCTCCCACCCTCCCTATCCCACCCCTCTAGGTGGTCACAAAGCACCAAGCAGATCTCCCTGTGCTATCCTCTGCCCAGTTTTAAATCAGGTTATTTGTTTATGATGTTGAGTTCTTTGTACTTTTTGGATATTAACCCCTTATCAGATATATTGCTGACAAACATCTTTGTTCATTCAATAGGCAGCCTTTTCATTTTGTTGACAGTTTCTATCGTTGTGCAAAAGCTTTTTAGTGTAGTCCCATTAGTTTATTTTTGCTTTTGTTTCCTTGCCTGAGGAGAGAGATCGAAAAAAATATTACTAAGACCAATGTGTGTACTGTTTATGTTTTCTTCTAAGAGTTTTACAGTTTCAGGTCTTACATGTAAGTCTTTCATCCACTTTGAATTTATTTCTGTAAATTGTGTGAAAATGTAGTTCAGTTTGGTTCTTTTGCATGGAGCTGTCCAGTTTTTCCCAACATCATTATGTTGAAGAGGCTGTCTTTTTTCCATTGTTTATTCTTGCCTCCTTTATCGTAGATTAATTGACAATATACGTGAGGGTTCACTTCTGGGCTCTCTATTCTCTTCCATTGATCTTTGTGTCTGGTTTTGTGCCAGTATCATACTGGGTTTTTTTTTATAACTTTATTTTTTTTTTTTTTTTTTTTTTTTTTTTTTTTTGTGGTACGCGGGCCTCTCACGGTTGTGGCCTCTCCCATTGCGGAGCACAGGCTCCGGACGCACAGGCTCAGCACCCATGGCTCACGGGCCCAGCCGCTCTGCGGCATGTGGGATCTTCCCGGACCGGGACACGAACCCGTGTCCCCTGCATCGGCAGGCGGATTCTCAACCACTGCGCCACCAGGGAAGCCCTATAACTTTATTTTATTTTTAATTTATTTTTGGCTACATTGGGTCTTTGTTGCTACATGTGGGCTTTCTCTAGTTGCAGTGAGCAGGGGCTACTCTTTGTTGCAGCATGCGGGCTTTTCACTGTGGTGGCTTCTCGTTGCGGAGCACGGGCTCTAGGCACGCAGGCTTCAGTAGTTGTGGCACGTGGGCTCAGGAGCTGTGGCTCGCAGGCTCTAGAGCGCAGGCTCAGTAGTTGTGGTGCACAGGCTTAGCTGCTCCGCAGCATGTGGGATCTTCCTGGACAAGAGCTCAAACCTGTGTCCCCTGCATTGGCAGGTGGATTCTTAGCCAGTGCACCACCAGGGAAGTCCCTATCATATTGTTTTGATTGCTATAGCTTTGTAGTATAGCTTGAAATTGGGGAGCATGATAATTCCAGCTTTGTTCTTCTTTCTTAAGATTGTTTTCGTCATTTTGGGTCTTCTGTGTTTCCATACATATTTTAGAATTATTTCTTCTAGTTCTGTGAAAAAAGCCATTGGTATTTTGATGGGAATGCACTGAATTCGTAAACTGCCTTGGGAAGTATGGTCATCTTAACAATATTAATTCTTCCAATCCATGAGCATGTTTTAGTTTTCCATTTATTTGTGTCATTTTCAATTTCTTTCATCAATATCTTATAGTTTTCTGAGTACAGGTCTTTTACCTCCTTGGTTAGATTTATTTCTGGGCATTTTATTCTTTTTGATGCAATTGTAAATGGGGTTGTTATCTTAATTTCTCTTTCTGGTAGTTCATTGTTAATGTATAGAAATGCAACAGATTTATGTATATTAATTTTGTATCCTGCAATTTTACCAAATTCATTTATTAGTTTTAATAGTTTTCTGGGGGCATCCTTAGGATTTTCTATACATAGTATCATATCATATGCAAAGAGTGAAAGTTTTACTTCTTCCTTTCCAATGTGGATTCCTTTTACTTCTTTTTCTTATCTAACTGCTAGGGCTAGGACTTAAAATACTATGTTGAATAAAAGTGGTTAGAGTGGGCAACCTTGTCCTGCTCTTCATCTCAGAGGGAAAGCTTTCAGCTTTTCACCTTTGAGTATGATGTGAGCTGTGGGATTGTCATATATGGCCTTTATTAAGGTGAGGTACATTCCCTCTATACCTATTTTGTTGACAGTTTCAACATCATAAATGGATGCTGAATTTTGTGAAAGCTTTTCCTGCACCTACTGAGATGATCCTATGATTTTTATTCTTCAATCTGTTAATGTGGTATATCACACTGATTGATGTGTGGATACTGAATCATTCTTGCATCCCTGAAATAAACTGCGTCTGATCATGGTGTATGATCCTTTTAACGTATTACTGAATTTGGCTTGCTAATATTTTGTTGAGGATTTTTGCATCTGTGTTCACCAGTGATATTGACTTGTAATTTTCTTTTTTTCCAGTGCCTTTGTCTGGTTTTGGTATCAGGGTGATGCTGGTCTTGTAGAATGAGTTCACAAGCGTTCCTTCTTCAACAGTCTGAGAAGGATAGGTGTTAATTCTTTAAATGTTTGTTAAAATGCACCTGTGAAGCTGGCTGGTCCTGGACTTTTGTCAGGAACTCATTCCTTTTTAATGGCTAAATAATATTCCACTATATGGATATACATTTGAAGCATCATTGCCTCTTATGATGGATGTGTGGGTTATTTCCACTTTTTGCCTATTACGAACAATGCTACTATAAACATTCATGTACATCTTTTTGTGTGAAATATATTTTTATTTTTCTTGTATATATACCTAGGAGTGAAATAGCTGGGTAACGTGGTATCTCTGTTTATTTTTGCCAGACTGTAATCTTTCCATTTCCTCTGCACTTTTGTGTTTGTATGTGTGTGAGTGTAAAAAGACAAAACGGTGCTGGCTTCTGCTATCATGGTTATTATTTTAAGCCAGCCAGTAGCTGGTGATTTAAGGAAATATATTCAAAATAAGAGAAGCAGGTTAAGGTTCTGAATAATCTGCAACTGTATAGAAATTAAGTGTCATCTGCTTCATACTTTCTACATCACAAGTTGTTTTTAACAAGGAGTAGTTGAGCAATAAAAACTTATTCATAAAAAGTTTATCTCCTTAAAGCTAGCCAGCTAGCTCTCTGATTCATACATATGTATAAAATATATTTAAAATGAATAGTCATGAAAATATTTCAAGAAAACTAATGTTTTAAAATTACTGCACTTAATATAGCTATAAAACCTGTGATTTTTCTAGTGGAAACATCATCTTGCGTATTTTAGTTTGTATTAGAGTGATGCCTCAGATATGAATCTTAACTGCTGATTAATGCAAAGATGCTATTGCACTGCCTGACCTATTGAAAAGCTAGTATACAGAACTGTAGAAAGATCACTTGAGGAAATGGGCTCTAAACAAGCTGTGAAACATGAGAACCACTGAATGTGAATTTTTTTTTCATGTAAATACTACTAGCAGTTCTAGAGCATTATTTCACACTGGGCAATTATTGCATCAGATCAGGGGGCTGATTTAGAAGCATTTTCTAAGTAGTTATAATTGGGCTAACAATAAACAATAAAGAGGTCTGCCAATAAATTAAATCTTCACTATTACTTAGGCAATTAAGATCCATTTTCACAACAGGACCCATTATTAAAGAACTAAACAATTAAATGTAGTAATTAAAAATTAAGGATATAGAAAGTACTGAATTTTTAAGTGCTACAGTTTTTACAGCAAGTAGTTTTTAGTTTGCTTTCCCCACCATTTCATCAATCCTGTATTCTTTTCTAAAACAGAGATCTTTTCACTTCCTGAAGTTTTTCATATATTTTGTCCTTAGGCTGAAAGCTTAATGTGCTAAAAATACACACACATACCCCCATATGTTTTCTATCTAGGTCACACAAAGTTGGAGCATCTGGATATGCCAAGTAAGAATCTGACTCTAGTCAGGATGATGACAGTGAGAAACCACCTCAATAAAAAATATATTATTACATGCACGCCATGTAATTGATTGAAGTTAGCCAAATATATCTTGCCACTCTTCCTACTTCACTGACATATACTATCTGAAGTTAGATGAGAATATTCAGTATTTAATTAGTAAACCTCAACTGTGAAGGCAACTTGTGATAATGGGAAAAAGGAGGTTACACATAGATAATAAACAATTAACTAAAAACTATAATGCTAATAAGACTGCCTGAGCAAAGGCGACTCCTAGAATATGAAATCAAAGTATACATATTAGCATAGAGTGCAACCAAACTTTTCATGCAAATTATTTGCAGACATGTACTAAGAATATGTTTCAATTTCTTAAAAATCAGAAGTTTTAACTACTTCCAAGGTCTTACAATATAACTGGATCTGTATCTATTGCTATCTACTCCTGGACATGTATTTGTACTGAATGGTTCAGAAAAGGTCAGAGGCACAAACACAATAAAAGAAAAGGCAATCTCTTTCTGCACTGGCAGTATGATAACAACATTAGCTACAGAAGCTTATAGAAACTTTAAATTATGGATTATTCCATCACAATACCAAATACTATTTATTGTTAAAAGAATATCAGGGCTTCCCTGGTGGCGCAGTGGTTGAGAATCCACCTGCCGATGCAGGGGACACGGGTTTGCGCCCCGGTCCGGGAGGATCCCACATGCCACGGAGCGGCTGGGCCCGTGAGCCATGGCTGCTGAGCCTGCTTATCCAGAGCCTGTGCCCCGCAACGGGAGAGGCCACAACAGTGAGAGGCCCGCGTACCACAAAAAAAAAAAAAGAATATCACATTCTATTAACATAATAAGCATTAATATGATTTGATTCTTACTAAGCAGCCCTAAAGTTGAAAACCCGTAAAATTTATTTAGAAGAGTTCGATATTTAAAGTCTCTTATGTGGGAATTCCTTGGCGGTCCAGTGGTTAGGACTCAGTGCTTTCACTGAGTGGGGTGGGGGTGGGGGGGGCTGAGTTCAACCCCTGGTTGGGGAACTAAGATCCCGTAAGCCACACAGCACGGCCAAGTAGGAAAAAAAAAAAAAAAAAAAAATTAAAAAAGACCCTTCCCTCCCCACTTAAAGAAATATATATAAAATCTTTTATGCTTACTTTACTCTGCTTAAATGTTCATTTTATTTTATATTCATATTTTGGAATACAGTATGCATAATTATTTTTTCCTAAGGTTATGAAGAAATTAGTAACATTACCTATGGGGGGCGCTTATAGGAGCTAGGCATATGAGAGACAAAGATGAGATTAATTTCGTCACTCTACCTTTTCATACTTTTTGGGTTTTGAATCATGTAAAGAAGGTATGGTTCAGTAAAAAAAAACTAAGCAAAAAATTGAAAACATAAGTTAACCTCTGCATAATTTTCAAAGGGAGATTATAGATACTCTGTGGTCTTTAAAGCAAAAAAGATTATTTCTAATTGCTAATCAAATCTTATCTACATCAGAAATGTTTTCCTTACCATAATTCCAAAAGATACATGTACCACAATATTCACTGCAGCACTATTTACAATAGCCAGGACATGGAAGCAACCTAAATGTCCAACGACAGATGAATGGATAAAGAAGATATGGCACATATATATAATGGAATAATACTCAGCCATAAAAAGGAATGAAATTGAGTTATTTGTAATGAGGTGGAAGAATCTAGAGTCTGTCATACAGAATAAAGTAAGTCAGAAAGAGAAAAACAAATACCGTATGCTAATGCACATATAAGGAATCTAAAAAAACGGTACTGATGAACCTAGTGGCAGGGCAGGAATAAAGATGCAGACATAGAGAATGGACTTGAGAACACGGGGGTGAAGGGGAAGCTGGGACGAAGTTAGAGAGTGGCATTGACATATATACACTACCAAATGTAAAATGGATGGCTAGTGGGAAGCTGCTGCGTAGCACAGGGAGGTCAGCTTGATGCTTTGTGACAACCTAGAGGGGTGGAATAGGGAGGGTGGGAGGGAAGCTCAAGAGGGAGGATATATATGTATACATATAGCTGATTCACTTTGCTGTATAGCAGAAACTAACACAACACTGTAAAGTAATTATATTCCAATAAAGATATATTTAAAAAATGTTTTTCTTGCCTATACCCTTTTCTACATGCTCTGTGCAACTGCTTGGACTACTAAACCAGCTTCTTCTGTTACACAACTACTACACATAATTTGGTTCATTCTCCAACTGCCATGAGAATTATCATATTCTGTTAGTCTCCTACTAAATGTCCTTATTATGTTCCCGTTCACCACTTGGCAAGAAGTCCATATTCCCATGTAAAGTCTATAAGATCCTTTAGAATCTAGACCCAAGCAACCTTTCCAGCCTCATCTATTTTCCTATACTGGCTTTCTCTAACCTCTCATGACTCCTTGACCTTGCATGTGCTTTGAATGCTTTTGCCCACTAAGTCTTTCTCAAGAACCAGTTCTAAAGCCACCTCCTCTGAAAATTCTTTTTGAATTTGACCAGAGTTTAATAACTGCTTCCAGATTACTTATATTCTTAATACTGTTTATAGAAATCTTTCAGATCAGTCTTTCTGATCAGCTCTTTAATCGTGGATCGCTGAGGCAATCACTACATCCTTCCATATTTAACTTTACAGAAAAGGTTATTTGCAAATCAAGCTGCTACTGCTTTATATAATATTTGATTTCAGCTTTTCCTCTTTATTCGAACTGAATAGATCACCTTTCTATTGCATTTTGTTTTTCAAGAGACTTT
Organism: Kogia breviceps; assembly: GCF_026419965.1. Lineage (NCBI taxonomy): Eukaryota > Metazoa > Chordata > Mammalia > Artiodactyla > Physeteridae > Kogia > Kogia breviceps. Next base: position 157,607,202 of record NC_081311.1, on the reverse strand, counting down.
TTTTCTCCGAATTGACTCCTACTTCTCCCTAACACGTTTTAAAGAAAGCTACCCCAACCATCTCTTCTACAATGCAACTCCATCCTCAACATGGTTCTCTAGCTGTTCTTTTTTCAGATCAAGACCATTAATGGATAGGAAATCCAGACAGAAAATCAATAAGGAAACAAAGGGCTTGAACAACAATATAGACCAAATAAACATAATAGACATATATAAAATACACATTCTTCCCAAGCTCACTTGGCTCTTTCTCCAGGATAAATCATATGTTAGGTCACGATACAAGTATTAACAAATTTAAAAAGATTGAAACATACCAAGTATTTTTTCTGACCACAATGCAATGAAACTAAAAATCAATAGCAAAAGGAAAACTGGAAAATTCACAATATGTGGAAATTAAACAACATACTCTTGAACAACCACTAGGTCAAAGAAGAAATAATAAAGGAAATTATAAAATGCCTTGAGATAAAGGAAAAAGAAAATACAACATACCAAAACTTATGGGTGCAGCAAAAGCAATACTAAGAGGGAAGTTCACAGAAAAAACACCTACATTAAAAAAGAAAGATGTCAAATAAACAACCTAACTATATACCTCAAAGACCCAGAAAAAGGATAACAAACTAAGCCCAAAGTTAGCAGAAGGAAAAAAATAAAGATTACAGTAGAAAATAAATAAACAAAATAGAAAAAAAAAACAGAAAAAGAAATCAACAAAAATAAGAGTTGGGTTTTTGAAAAGGGACAAAATTAACAAACCATTATTAGCTAGACTAACAAAAACAAATCCAAATAAATAATATTAGAAGTGAAGAGATATTACAACTAATGCCACAGAAACAAAAATAATGACAGACAACATAAACAATTACATGTCAATAAACTGGATAACCTACAAGAAGGGCTCAATTCCTAGAAACATACAACCTACGAAGATTAAGTTATGAAAGAAGAGAAAAGTCTGAAGAAACTTATAACTAGTATGAAGTTTGAATAAGTAATCCAAATCCTTCCAACAAAGAAAATCCTAAGACCAGATAGCTTCACTGGTGAGTTCTACCAACCACTTAAAGGAGAATTAACACCAATCCTTCTCAAACTCTTCCTAAAAACTGAGAAAGAAGAAACACTTCCAAACTCATTTTATGAAGCCAGCATTTTCCTGATACCAAAGCCAGAGAAGAATACTTTGAGAAAAGAAAACTACAGGCCAATATTCCTGATGAATACAGATGCAAATACTCTCAACAAAACACTAGAAATCAACCAACAGCATATTAAAAAGATTATAGGGCTTCCCTGGTGGCGCAGTGGTTGAGAGTCCGCCTGCTAATGCAGGGGACACGAGTTCGTGCCCCGGTCCGGGAAGATCCCACATGCCATGGAGTGGCTGGGCCCGTGAGCCATGGTCGCTGAGCCTGTGTGTCCGGAGCCTGTGCTCCGCAATGGGAGAGGCCATAACAGTGAGAGGCCCGCGTACCGCAAAAAAAAAAGAAAAAAAAAAACATCATAAACCATGGTCAAATGGGATCTATCTCTAGCATGTAAAGATGGCTCAACATATCCATTTAAATTAATGTGATACACCACGTTAACAAAATAAAGGATTAAAATCACATGATCGTCTCAATAGATGCAGAAAAAATATTTGACAAAACTGAACGTTTCACAATTAAAAACTTCCAGCAAACTAGGAATAGAAGGAAAGTAACTCAACATAATAAAAGCCATCTAGAAAAAGCCAATCATACTCAACAGTGAAAAACTGAAAGCTTTTCCTCTAAGATCAGTAATCATAGTTCTGAAAGTCCTAGCCAAGCAATTATGCAAGAAAAATAAATAAAAGGGATCTAAATGAGAAAGGAAGAAGTGAAATTGTCCCTGTTTGCAGATGATAAGATCCTATTTCTAGAAAACCCTAAAGACTCCATAAAAAACCCATTAGAACTAATAAATTCAATGAAGTTGCAGGATACAAAATTAATACAAAGATCAGTTGTATGTCTATACACTAACAATGAACTACCTGAAAAGGAAATTAGAAAAACAATCTTATTTACAATAGCACCAAAAAGAATAAAATACTTAGAAATAAATCTAAGGAGGTGAAAGACTTGTATGATGACACTGATGAAAAAAATTAAAGATGACTCAAGTGGGAAGGCATCCTGTGTTCATGGATTGGAAGACTTAACAGTGTTAAAATTTCTATATTACTCAAGTGATCTAAAGATTCAATGCACTCCCTATTAAAAAAAACAAAACAAAAACCCAATGGCATTCTTTACGGAAACAGAAAAACACAATTCTAAAACTTGTATGGAACTATAATAGAGCATGAAGAGCCAAATAAATCCTGATAAAGAAGAACAAAGTTAGAGGCATGACAGTTCCTGAGGTTGAAATATATTACAATATATTATAGTATTTGATTACTACAATAATCAAAACAACATGGCACTGGCATACAGCCAGACATAAATACCAACAGAAAAGAATAGAGAGCCTAGAAAAAGATACATGCATATATGGTCAACTGATGTCCGATAAGGGTGTCACAACTACACAATGAGGAAAGGACAGTCTCTTCAATAGTGTTGGGAAAACTGGATATCAACATGCAAAAGAATGAAGTTGGATCCTTATCTTACACCACACACAAAAATCAATTCAAAATAGATTAAAGACTTAAATATTAAACACCTGAAACTGTAAAACTAGAAGACAACATACAAGAAAAGCTTTCTGACACTCGTCTTGGCAATGATTTCTTGGATAATACACCAAAAGCACAAGCAACAAAAACAAAAATAGTCAAGTGGGACTACATCAAACTAAAAAGCTTCTGCACAGCAAAGGAAGCAATCAATGAAGTGAAAAGGCAACCTATGGAATGGGAGAACATATTTACAAACCATATATCTGACCATTAATTTCCAGAACATATAAGATACTCCTACAACTCAAAAACCAAAAAACTAATAACCCAACAAAAAATGGGCTAAAGACTTGAATAGACATTTCTCCAAAGAAGAAACACAAATGGTCAATAGGTATATAAAAAATGCTCAGTATAAAATGCAAATCAAAAAGCACAATGAGATATCACCTCACACCTGTCAGGATGGCTATTGAAAAGACAAGTGTTGGTAAGAATGTGGAGAAACTGGAACCCTTGTATACTGTTTGTGGGGATGCAAAATGGTGCAGCTGCTGTGGAAAACAGCATGGAGATACCCCAAAATATTAAAAATAGAACTATCAAATGATCCAGCAATCCTACATCTGAGTATTTTCCAAAATAATTCAAAGCAAACTCTCAAAGAGATACTAGCACTCCCATGCAGCACTATTTACAATGGCCAAGATATGGAAACAACCTAAATGTCCACTGATGGATGAATGGATAAAGAAAATGTACTATATACATACAATGAAATATTATTCAGGCTTAAAAAAGAAGGAAATTCTACAACATGTGACAACATGGACGATCATGAGGACCATTATGCCAAGTGAAATAAACTAGTCATGGAAAGACAAATACTGCATAATTCCATTTATATGAGGTATCTAAAATAGACAAATTCATAGAATCAAAGAGTCAAATGGTGGTTAACAGGGACTGGGGGGATGGGGAAATAGGAAGTTACTAATAAATAAGCATAAAGTTTCAGTTAGGGTTAGTAAGTTCTAGAGATCTGCTTTACACCATACCTCTAGTTAACAATACTACATGGTACACTTAAACTATTTGTTAAGCATGTAGATCTCAGGTTAAGTGTTCTTAACACAATAATATTTAGAAAAGAAAAAACACGACCAAACCCACAGATTCTGAACTAACTATGCTACAATCAGCTGGCTCTCTGGTACTTAACTGATGGCAATTCTCTTCCCATACACCCTATTCAGGCAAATATGCCAACAATTACCTTATGGTTCTTTTTTTTTTAATTTCTAATTTTGTCCTTTTATTAAAAAAACAAGCAACAACTTTTAAGGCTAACAAATAATATCCAGGCTGGAGTTGATTAGTTTTTCTTTCTTAATTGATTAGTTAACAAAAACTTTCTACTGATGAGGTAACAATAACTTCACTTTAAAAGTTTGGTTTGATCCTATTAGGTTCTTTCTGGAGTGAAATCAAAATTATGCCAGAGTAATTCATGAAGGTACTACATATAAGAGGAGAAAGACAGATGCACCCATCCAGGAATAAAAAAAGGCATGTATATAGTATTATCATTTTCCTAGGCATTAAGTTAAATAAATCAGGTATCCTCAAATCTTTTCTGTTCTTCATTTTCTATGTGCAATCAGTCTCTTTGATTCGTCCTTATAATAGCAATCACACTGTTTTCTATGCCCAATCTGCTTATCCTATTCAGACCCATAGTGCCTGGACTTCTGTTACAGCTTCCTAACTAATGTCACCACTTATAGCCTCCTATAATTTCTCCCAGCACACTACCAAACTAACTGTCTGAGGTAACACCCTGATCAAGTCACTTCCCTACTCCCAATTTTCTATTAAAAAAAAAAATCAGCCTAGCTTGAATTCAAGACCCTTTATAATCTAGCCTCAAATTGTCTTTCAGGATTTATCTTCCTGTATTCCTTTATATAAAATACCTACTCACCTAAATTGACTTATTCACTGCCTCTAAATGTGCTCTGTACTTTCCTACCTACATCTTTTATATTCATACTATTCCTCTACCTAGAATGGTCTTGGTCCATTTATACATATTAGCAAATCATACTGTAATAGAATCAGCCTATGATGCACCCACTTGTGGAGTTCTAGGTGAAATCACTTTTACAGGTAGTTCCTACTTCACTGAATCAGTAACACCCACCTGCCAAGTGGCTAAAGTCAGCCCTCCCTCTTCTGTGACTTTCTAGGAACCCTCCAGAAATAAAGGGAAATGTCTCGAGTATAAAAGCTGATACTTGCTGTTTTCCCACCTCTCTTTACCAGTTGCTATTTCTAATTCTAGTGAAACCATTTACCACTGTATCTTTGGTGCTTTAATACCTATGTTCACAATCCAGTATGGGCTAGTGCCACCAATGCGATAGAGTGCTCCTGTCCTCCATGCTCTCAATCCTTGATCACACTCATTATTTTAACACATTTTTTGAGTACCTACATGAAGTACTAATGTCGACACTGGGGACATTGGTGAAAAAATAGTCAAAAATGTTTCCCCTCATGAAAATTATATTACAGAGGAGGAGAGAGAAACAATAAATTAAGAGAAGTACAACATACAGTGTATTCGATTTTGAGAAGTTTTAAGAAGAAGCAGCAGGAAAACGTGTGGGGCGGGAGAAATAGTTATAACTTTAGGGTGGCTAAAGAAAGCTTCACTGAGAAGTTTTAAGAACTAAAAGATGAGGATTGAGACAGATATACAGAAGAATGTTCTAAGCAAAGGAACTACAAATACAAAGGTTCTGAGTTGGAAGTATGACTAGTAGGTTCAAGGAAAAAACACAGAGGCCAGTTAGCTGAAGCCAAGAAAAGAAAAAAATGAGATCAGACATAATAGTGGATCAGATCATCTATAACAGGGGTCAGCAAACTATAGCCCAAGGACTGAATCCAACCCACTGCCTGCTTTTTTTTTTTTTTGCGGTACGCGGGCCTCTCACTGTTGTGGCCTCTCCCGTTGCGGAGCATAGGCTCCGGATGCGCAGGCCCAGTGGCCATGGCTCACAGGCCTAGCCGCTCCACAGCATGTGGGATCTTCCTGGACCAGGGCACGAACCCGTGTCTCCTGCATCAGCAGGCGGACTCTCAACCACTGTGCCACCAGGGAAGCCCTAAAGAGACTATCCTTTTGTTTGTTTGTTTTTTTTTTAAGGTACACGGGCCTCTCACTGTTGTGGTCTCTCCCGTTGTGGAGCACAGGCTCTGGATGCACAGGCCCAGTGGCCATGGCTCATGGGCCCAGCCGCTCCTTGGCATGTGGGATCTTCCCGGACTGGGGCATGAACCCGTGTCCCCTGCATTGGCAGGTGGACTCTCAACCACTGCGCCACCAGGGAAGCCCCCACTGCCTGCTTTTTAAAGTAAAGTTTTAATACCTACGGCTGCTTTCATGCTAAGCAGCAGAGCTGAACAGTTGTAAGAGAGACTGTATGAGTTAGAAAACCCAAAATATTTACACCACGGCTTTTTACAAAAAAAGGTTTACTAACTTTTATGTAGAACTCACAGGCCATTTATAAAGACTTTGAGATGGAAACTCACTGAAGAGGAGTTGCATGACCTGAGTTACATTTTTACAGGTCACCCTAGCTGTTGGGCTGGGAATAGACTAAAGAGAGAAAGGTAGGAAGTGGGGAAATCCAATTACAGTACTATTACAAAAATCCACGTGAGAGATGATGGTGGCTTGGACGACAATGGTAGTCAGACATGGTAAAAAGTAGTTAGATTTTAGATATATTTTGAAGGTAGACCAACAGAATTTACTCTTTTATCAGATTAAAGTGCGAGAATCAGTAGTCAAGGATAACCCTAAGGTTCGCCAACAGGAGAAACAGAATTCTCATATACTGATACGGAAGGATGTGGAAAGAGCAATTCTGAGAGACAAGGTAGGGAGCTTACTTTTGGTCATGTTAAATGTGAGGAGCTTATTACTAAACATCCAAAAAGAGATTTGGGGTGGTAGTTAGATCTATGAGTTTGGAGTTCAGAAGACAGCTATAGAATGGAGATAAAAATTGAGGAGTCATCAGTGTATAACTGATATCTAAAGGCATACGACTGAATAAGCACATCAAAAAAAGAATATATATGAGAATAAATTATACATACACACACACACGAAGATAAATTCCAGAATTGAGCCACAGGACACTAAATGTTTACAAGTTAGGATATGAGGTGGAACTAGAAGACTGATAACAAATGGTAGAAAGATAGGAAAAAAACCAAGTATGTGTGTTGACCTAGAAGACAGGTGAAAAAGTATTTCAAGGATGCAGAGATCAACTGTGGCAAATGTTAAGTAAGATAAGATCTGAGAAGTGACCACTGGATTTAGAAATTTGAAAGTCAATGATGACCTTGGTAAGAGTTGTGGACTGGCAGAAAGAGAAAGTCTGACTAGAGTGGGTTCAAGAGAGAATAGGGGGAAAGTAATTGGAGACAATGAATGCAGACAAGCATTTTAAGAAGTTTTGCCCAAGTGAAGGAATTGGCCTTGCCTAGAAACATGACACATACATCTATAGTAACAGAAGGGAAGGCTGAATGTATGGGCACAATTGCAGACAGGTGGGTAGTCTGTAAAAGTTCTCTATTGATTGCCTCGATTTTCTCAGTGAAATAGGACGTAAGATCAGGTTATGTCCTAGTTCTCTGTGCTACTCTTGTGAAGACAGGGAAGAAGGACTTGACTGTCTGAGAAAAGAAAACATGAAATAGCCCTTTGGGACTTCCACTCAACGTGTGGATCATGGGCCAGCAGCAACTGCACCACCTGGAGAGACTTGTCTCAAATGTAGAAATCTCAGGCCCTCTCTGGCCTAAATCAGGATCTGCACGTTTAACAACATCCCCAGGTGATATGTATGCACATTAAAGTTTGTTTAAAGCACTGATATAGGAGACCAGGAGAGAAAATGGGCAAGAGAAACACAGTATGACTACCAGGCAGTACAAAGATTAGTGATCATGAATTTAAAGTGGTAGTAGTAATTCTAATTTGCATTTCCCTAATAATTGGCAATGTTGAGCATCTTTTCATGTGCTTTTTTGGCCATCTGTATGTTTTCTTTGGAGAAATATCTATTTAGATCTTCTGCCCACTTTTTGATTGGGTGGCTTGGTTTTTTTCTGATATTGAGCTGTATGAGCTCTCTATATTTTGGAGATTAATCCCTTGTTGGTCATATCATTTGTAAATATTTTCTCCTATTCTGTAGGTTGTCTTTTTGTTTTGTTTATGGTTTCCTTTGTCGTGCAAAAGCTTTAATTATGTCCCATTTGTGGTATACACACACACACACACACACACACACACACACACACACACACACAATGGAATATTACTCGGCCATAGAAAAAATAAAATAATGGCATTTGCAGCAACATGAATAGACCTAGAGATTATTGTACCATTAAGTGAAGTAAGCCAGACAGAGGTAGATAAATATCATGCAATATCACTTATATATGGAATCAAAAAAAAAAAAAAAGATACAAATGACCTTATATACAAAACAGAAATAGACCCCACAGACATAGAAAACAAACTTTTGGTTACCAAAGGAGAAAGGGGGGGAAGAAGAATAAATTAGGAGTTTGGGATTGACATATATACACTACTATATATAAAAGAGATAACCAACAAGGACCTACTGTATACCACAGGGAATTATACTCAATATTCTGTTTTTTTGTTTTAATTTATTTTATTGAAGTATAGTTGATTTACAATGCTGTGTTAATTTCTGCTGTATAACAAAGTGATTCATTTATATATATATATATTTCTTTTCCATTATGGTTTACTACAGGATACAGAACATAGTTCCCTCTGCTATACAGTAAGACCTTGCTGTTTATCCATTCTATACATAAGAATTTGCATCTGCTAATCCCAGACTTCCAAGCTCTCCCTCCCCCACCCCCTTCTCCCTACACAACTATAAGTTTATTCTCTGTATCTGTGAGTTTGTTTCTGTTTCGTAGATAAGTTCATTTGTGTCATATTTTAGATTCTACATATAAATTATATTATACGGTATTTGCCTTACTCTTTCTGACTTACTTCATTTAGTATGATAATCTCTATGGCATTATTTCATTCTTTTCTATGGTTGTATACTCAAAATTTTGTAATGCTAACTGAGCATTAAGAGGAATACAGATATAAGCAAGATGCAGCCCTCCCTTCCACAAGAGGCTGTTGGGACAGGGAGAGAGAATGCAAATCATTTCCAACAAAGCAAAAGTGACATAATAGGAATATGCAGAAAATGTATGGAAAAAGCTACATAATAACTAAGTCTTGCTGGCTGATAGGGGAAGACTTCAAAGACGTTTTTAACAGTGTGAGCAAACATCAAAATTAGAAATCAACTAAACTAAAATTTGACTTATATATGTCCCTCATCTTTTCTATATAATATTTCACAGAAGTTAGGTGAAAAGTAAAAGAAGTTAATATAACAAAGAAGAAAAATGAGAACCATTAAAAAAATTTATCATTAATTTGCAAATAAACAACAAATCATGATTGATAATGAGCCCCAAGCTACCCTTAAAACATATCTGAAGGAACATCCACCTTCACTAACTAAAAAATAAATAAAAACAAACCACCCAAACTTTCAAGGTTAGAACTGGAAGAATATATTCTTCAGAAGGAAGGGGCATTTGAACCATAGTCCTGGACTAGAATTTCTTTGATTATATTGCCTCCACAACACTGGCTGGGATGGGCAGGGGGAGGGGTGAGTTATGGGCAAAGGACTTTTCCTTGAGTCCCTCACAACACAGGTGAAACAACACTGGGACATTCAAAAATACATGAATAAAAGGCTAAAGGATACAAAGAATAAAATGAATAAAGGGAATACCATGAATGTAGGGGATACAGATTATAAACTACAACTTATTTATCTTTAGTTTATAATCTAATAAATGTGTCCCTTCTTTCTCATTCTTGGTCATCATTCTTCCAGACTTCAAAAATAAATAAATTGATCCCAATAAGCCTTAACATTCATGTCACATGGAGGTGGGATAGGCAGAAAGCCATTCCTTAAATTACTTCTCTCTCTCTTTTGTAAGAGGCAGATCAGACGTTCTTATGTCAGTAATATCCAATTCAGCTTTTACAATACCAGCAGGACTCTAATTATCAAGACAGGATTAAATGCAAAACAATTTTTAAAAATACAAATGATATTTTAAGCAAAGGAGTCACGAAAATCAACAAGTATGAAGTATGAAAGTATCCCTTATCTGAAATCACATATTTACCATTATGTTCTAAACTAGTGGTCTATAAAATTACTCATGTACTTGTGAAAGAGCTAATACTATTAAGTGGGTTGCAGATATCACCACATTGAGAAAAACTTCTAATTCTGGGAAATAGCTACTTTATAAATGAAAATATATGTAGCAGGACCTCACAGGGATTCAGTTACAAAACAAAAGTTGAAGACTGTAGTGCTCATCTAAGAAATGGCTCTAGCATTTCTCCAAACAAAATCTACTTTAAATAAAGTCACTGAATCCACTTGTAAATTATTTCTCTTTGGCTGTCTCATTATTCAATATGCTTTCAAGGAACATGGTGATGAAAGAAGAAAAATACCTCTTTCTAACATAACCATACTGGCAAGAACATCAACATTATCAGTATTCAAAGAATGTCTTGGCAGGTTGAACCTTCATAAAAAGAAAGAACACTACATAATCCAAGATGTCAAAATAGCAATAGTACTTCTCATATTATGTGCAATATGATTGTTTGTTTCTAATGTAGAAAGAAATTTCAAAAAAAGAAGAGACAACAATATTGCCATCTTTAAATTTTAAGCTAAGGCAAAAGAATTCTTCAGAAAAGCACATAAAGAATGACAAACATAAGCATGTTTATAAGAGCAGAGCAGGACTCAATGTTCAAAGAGATTTATGATAATGTATCAATGCTATTTTAGGACGTTTAACAATATAACATTTGAGGCACAACAGCACTATTAATAAATGGAAGAGTGAAAAAATAATTTATACTAAAAGAAAAAAGCTTGAAAACATAATTGAGTCCATGATTTCCTTGTGTAATAATAGCTTATACTTATTTTACTATAAGACTTTTGATAATCTTACGTTACTTGCATGGTATAACACTCTCCAGGATTTGAACTGTATCTGAAATTACTGAAGGCCACTGAGAGACCTGTGTTTGCTCAGTACAAGTTCAGATACGGTGTCTTCCAAAAATTATAAAATACAGTGTATTAAAAAATACTACTTTCCATTTTCAAAAGAAAATGCCTACACTGATGATCTTACACAGGCTGGGATAATAATATAAACTTATTAGAAGCTTAGAAGATATATATTTGACTTTAAATATGCATCTTCAGGGCTTCCCTGGTGGCACAGTGGTTGAGAATCTGCCTGCCAATGCAGGGGACACGGGTTTGGGCACTGGTCTGGGAAGATCCCACATGCTGCTGAACTAGGCCCGTGAGCCACAACTACTGAGCCTGCGCGTCTGGAGCCTGTGCTCTGCAACAAGAGAGGCCGCGATAGTAAGAGGCCCGTGCACCGTGATGAACAGTGGCCCCCGCTTGCCACAACTAGAGAAAGCCCTTGCACAGAAACAAAGATCCAACACTGCCAAAAATAAATAAATAATAAAAATAAAGGAATTCCCTTAAAAAAATTAAAAAAAAAATACACATCTCCATTACACAGGGCAATAATAATCTTCTGTTTTCTCTTAAAACTTTTCTCTTTGGTTGTAGTCACTTTTCTTTTATAAAAATGTAGCTCCTGTCTTCATGTTTTACGTTTTTGCATTTGTTTTCCCTTCCTGATCACTGTTTCTTCTGCCCTTGATATTTTCTTAACTTGGGTAATTCAACTTTTAATGACTAAATGTCCTTTGGATCAAGAGATCATAGGGTTATTTATATTAACAGGATGAGTCTCTATCTATCAACATCCTGAGGAATCCTAGCATGATAGAGCTGGAAGGGATATCAAGGTATTAGTTGGTTGAGCTCTATGCCAGCGGGAAAAAGTGGCTGACTATTCTTAATGTTTTTCTTTATTTTTTTAAGATGACCAAAGATTTTGATCATAAATATTCTACCATAACTTGGTTTAATATGGAATCTTCTTAATAACAAGTAAAAAGACATGGAGTAGAAAGAAAACTGGATGAAAAAGAGTTCTGACCTCAGTAGTATTACTTACTACAAAATAGAAAACAATTCCTTAGATCATTCTGAGCTTCAAGTTCCCCATGTAAATAGAGATAAGGCTGTCTAACCCACAAGGTTATTGTAAGTGCTCTGAAAATGGAAAAGAAGTACACAAATGTAATGTAGTATTAAAATGGGAAGACAAAACAGTAGAGTGTGAAGAACCTGTACTCTGTAGGTAGGTAAAGTTTTGAACCCCATCTCAACAATTTACCAGCTGTGCAACACTGAGCAGAGTATCAAACCTCTGAGTTCAGAGGACAACTGCAAACTGATATAATGTCTACCTCACCTGGTTGTTGCTGTGGATATAGGAATTTCACACACCTAACATAGGCCCTGGCATTGTGTACACCCTTAATAAATGTTAACTCTCTACTCCCCATAAGGTTTCCAAACTTCTGCTGTGTGGTTCTACTCTCCTTACATTAAATATTTCGAAGTGCATGTGTGGAATTTTATGAAAAACATAACAATCAGAAGATATGTAAACCTTTCTTTCCCCTAAGATTCATCAAGCAACAAGAGGAATTCCTTATCAGCCCTGCTTTGAAAAATGGAAAAAAATGAGGTAGAGTTTCCTTTAAAAACTTAACAAAAAACTCTTCCAAAGAAGAAACAGTTTAGAATAGAAGGTGGAAAATGTTATTAAATTGTGAACTCTTTAAAGGAAAAGAACAAGTCTTACTCATCCTCATATTTAGGAAGCAAACATTTCTTGGATGGAAAAGTCTCTTGGTAGAATCACCTATCTTAGAAATTAAGAAATAAAAGGTTCAATCAGATTTCATATAGATACGAGGTAACAAAGTAAAGATGCTCTTTAAACAATAAAGAAAAAGCTAAACAAATGTGGACAAATTTTGAAAGAAGACTCTTTACATATCTAACTGATTTAGATAAAATACACTGTCCCTTTATTATATCATATACCAAAAAAATCCTGTAGAAAGTACAATAATGCTTACCTTGTTATGTACAAAAACAATCCTTACATCAGGTTTAAGTATACCATAGTTTATGAGGAGATCTTGGACCTTTTTTATTTCCTCTTTACATTTTTTAGCAGTTGAGTAAAACTGCTTTCTTACAGGTAGATTCTTAAACAATCGTAAAGCAGTTACAGTTGTACCTGTTGGCAGATAAGAGGAAAGCATATTTAGATGTGGAAGGAACTTCACAGATATTCAAAACCACATACAATCAGTAATTAATCCCTTTTATCACTGAAGGCCAGTCCTCTTCAAACTCTGGGAACACAAAGAAGGCTCAACCTTGCAAGCTATTCTGATCCCTTGCTAGGCTCTCTTATTTGTTAACAGGTCTGACGTGCTAAGTATGATCTCGTCTATGTGATCTAAACAAGAATAATCTTATTTCTACCACTGCAGAGAAACATGGGCTTACTAGAATGTACAGTATCTTAAGAAATCTGCTGATATTCAAACTACCTGGTGATGATGATTATTTGACACTTTGAAATACATAGGTGGTATAAGGCTAACAGCATATGTGATAACCTTAATTATTCAATTAAAAATTCTTATCTGATGCTCAACATCACTAATTATCAGAGAAATATAAATCAAAGCTACAATGAGGTATCACCTCACACTGGTCAGAATGGCCATCATTAAAAAGTCTACAAATAATAAATACTGGAGAGGGTATGGAGAAAAAAGAACCCTCTTACACTGTTGGTGGGAATGTAAATTGGTACAGCCACCATGGAAAACAGTATGGAGGTTCCTTAAAAAAAAAAGTTACCATATGATCTGGCAATCCTACTCCTGGACATATATCTGGAGAAAATTCTAATTCAGAAAGAAACATGCACCTCAATGTTCACAGCAGCACTACTGACGATAGCCAAGACATGGAAGCACTCTAAATGTCCATCGACACATGAACGGATAAAGAAGATGTGGTATATGTATACAGCAGACTATTACTCAGCCATAAAATAGAAAGAAATAATGCCATTTGCAGCAACATGGACAGACCTAGAGATTATTACACTAAGTGAAAAAAGTCAGACAGAGAAAGTCAAATACCGTATGATAACACTTATATGTGGAATTTAAAATATGATATAAATGAACTTATTTACAAAACAGAAAGACTCATAGACATAGAAAACAAATTCATGGTTACCAAAGGAGAAAGGGCAGGAGGGAGGGATAAATTAGGAGTTTGGAATTAGCAGTTACAAACTACTATATATAAAACACGTAAACAACAATGTCCTACAAAGGGAACTATACTCAATATCTTATAATAACCTATAATGGAAAAAATATGAAAAATAATATATATATGTAAAACTGAATCACTCTGCTGTACACCAGAAACTAACACAACATTGTAAATCAACTATACTTCAAGTAAAAAACAATTCTTATCTGAAATAATATCTAATTGCCTGATTTAATTTACCTCATCTCCTGAACAACAACAAATACGCAAAACACAGGATAATCTAACAAAAGGTTTTTTTAAACTTTGAAATTATTTAACTAAAAAATTGAGGGGTGGGGGCTTCCCTGGTGGCACAGTGGTTGAGAGTCCGCCTGCCGATGCAGGGGACATGGGTTCGTGCCCTGGTCCGGGAAGATCCCACGTGCCGCACAGCGGCTGGACCCCTGAGCCATGGCCGCTGAGCCTGCGCGTCAGAAGCCTGTGCTCCGCAATGGGAGAGGCCACAACAGTGAGAAGCCCACATACCGCAAAAAAAAAAAAAAAAAAAAAAAAAAAAAAAAAAAAAAAAAAAAAAAGTTGAGGGGTGGGATCCAGATAGCAGAGCAAGAGGATACAGAGCTCACTTCCCCTCTCTAACACATCAAAAATACATCTACTTGTAGAGCAATTCTTACTGAAAACAAACTGGAGACTGGCATTAAGACTCTTATACAACCAAAGGTGTAAGAAAGATGCACATGAAATCAAGCAGGAGGGGAAAAGAAGCAAGTCTGTGTAATCCCTCTCCTCTACTTGGAGGGGGCACAGAAGCGGAGGGAGTACACAGGCTCAGAGATCCTCCCTGAGGAGTGAGCAGTTTGCACCACTTATTGGGTGCCCCATCCCTGAGGTCCAACACCAGGAAGATGAGTCGCTTTAGGTGGTTTGAAAACCAGCAGGATTGACAGTGGGGCTATAGGAAAGCTAGACTTCACTCATGAAGAGCACGCACATGCTTGCTTACTCCTGAAATAAGGCAGAGGAAGCAGATTAAAACTGCCCAGGTCTCTGGCCTGTTTCCCACTACCACCCCAGCACATACCTTGGACAAGCTGAGCATGCACTCTGGCCTGGGCTCATTCTGTGGCACAGCTCCACACTGCAACAAGGGCTGCCACAGCCAAAGGGAGTGCATGGTTGTAGGGGATGGGGCTGGCTTGGACCTGGGGCAGCATCCAAACCGGGTAGGGGCAATCGTTGCTGGCACTTGCAAAGGAAGTGGATTGGGGACAGTGCAGAACTCTGGTGCCAGGACAGCCATGGTGCATGTCCAGTCCACACTGAGCATCAGCCCTGGTCCCGCTTGCTCTGCAGCATAGCTCCACATTAGGGCAAGGGCTGTCCTGGCTGAATGGAATGCACAATTGTAGAGGGTGGAGATAGCTCAGGCCCAATGCAGCATCTGAGCAGGGTTGAAATCAGCCACTGTTGGTGCTCCTGGAGAAAGTAGATCAAGAGCAGTATGGAATTCTAACTGGTGCCAGGACCACCACAGCCTGCACCCTGACCCATGCCAAGCACCCACACCAGCAGCCTCTCTTGCTCCAGCTCCCCTTGAAGGCGAGTGTGCCAATGCTGGGAGGGGAGGGCACACACTTAGAGGGAAGAGAGCCAGCTCAGACCTGACCCTCAGACCTTCTATTCCAGCAACATGGGACCTGATCCCATCCCCAATAGGTTTGTATTGGCCACTGAGCAGAGGAGAAGCCCCAGCTTACACGTGACTCTGGTTCTAGCCCATCTATCTCTAGCCCTACTCCCCAGCCAAGGTGAAAGCTGCCACTACTCCATAGCGGAAGATGTAACTCGTGCTCATATAAAATCCAGCTCTCCCACCAAAGGCACCTGGCACACACAGACAGTATAGGGATGTTCCCACACAAGGATGCCACTACAAGACCAAGATAGGTAACTGTTTCACCAAATTCCATAGAGACAGAAAAAGTTAAGCAAAATAAGAAGACAGAGGAATTTGTTTCAAATGAAAGAACAAGAGAAAACCCACGGAAAAAACAACTAATGACATAGGTAACTAATTTACTAGATAGAGTTCAAAGCATTAGTAATAAGAATGCTAACTGAACTAGGGAAAAGAACAGATGAACAAAGTGAGAACTTTAACAAGGAACTAAAAAAAAAAAGGAACCAGTCAGAACTGAATACAATAACTGAAACAAAAAACATAGTGGAAAGAATTAACAGTAGACTTGGTGATACATGAAGAACACATAAGTGATGTGGAAGATGAATAATGGAAATCACCCAATCAGGACAATGAAAAGAAAAACAAATTTAAAAAAATGAGAAGAGTTTAAGGGACCTCTGGGACAACATTAAGCATACTAACATTTACTTTATAGGGGTCCAAGGAGAAGAGAGAGAGAAAAGGGGTCGAAAATACATTTGATGAAATTATGGCTGAAACCTTCCCAAACCTGAAGAAGGAAAGAGATATCCAAATACAGGAAGCATAGAGGGTCCCAAACAAAATGAACCTAAACAGACCCACATCAAGACATATCATAATTAAAATAGAAAGATTAAAGATAAAGGGAGAATTCTAAAGGCAACAAAAAAACCCCACAAAGAGTCATATACAAGGGAACCCTCATAAGGCTATCATTTGATTCTTCTGCAGAATCTTTGCAAGCCATCAGGGAATGGCATGATATATTTAAAGCGCTGAAAGGAGAAAACCTACAACCTAGTATATACTACCCAGCAAGATTATCACTTAGAATTGAAGGAGAGATAAAGAACTTCTCAGACAAACAAAAACTAAGAGCTCGTCAATAATAAAATGACTTTAAAAGATATGTTAAAAGGTCTCCTCTAAGAAAAAGAAAAGGCTACAACAAGAAGTAATAATCTGTTGGAAAGTAAAATCCCACTATTAAAGACAAATAAAGGGAACTCCCTGGCAGTCCAGTGGTTAGGACTTGAAGCTTTCACTGCCGAGGGCCCTGGTTCAACTCCTGGTCGGGCCTGGGTTCAACCCCTGGTCAGAGAACTCAGATCCTACAAGCTGCATGGCACAGCCAAAAAAAAAGCAAAAACCAATATACAGTAAAGGCTGTCGATCAACCACTTAAATATGCATGCTACTATGAATATTAAAAGACAAAAAATTGTAAAATTAACTATAACTACAACTACAATACCATTAAGGGATAAAAATGAAGATGTAAAATATGACATCAAAAACACAAAATATGGGAGAAGGGAGGAAAATAATGTAGATCTTTTATAATGTGTTTGAACTTAAATGACTACCAGTTTAAAACAAGTAGATACAGTTATAGGTCAACATATACGAACCCCACGGGAACCATAAATCAAAAACTACAATAGAGGGAGTACCCTGGTGGCTCAGTAGTTAGGATTCCAGGCTTTCACTGCCATTACCCAGGTTCAATCCCTGGCCAGGGAACAGATCCTGCAAGCAGCATGTGTGGCCAAAAAATAAATAAATAAAATACAATTCACAAAAATTAGAGAAAGGAAGACAAGCATACTGCTAAAGAAAATCATCAAATCATAAGGAAAGAACCTAAAAGAAGACCAAGAAAATATACAGAAACAACCAGACAATAAATAACAAAATCGCAATAAGTACATACCTATCAATAATTACTTTAAATGTCAATGAACTAAATGCGCCAAGCAAAAGAAACAGGGTAGGGACTTCCTTGGTAGTGCAGTGGTTAAGAATCCACCTGCCAATGCAGGCAACACAGGTTCGAGCCCTGGTCCAGGAAGATCCCACATGCTGTGGAGCAACTAAGCCCGTATGCCACAACTACTGAGCCTGGGTTTTGCAACTACTGAAGCCCACGTGCCTAGAGCCCATGCTCCGCAACAAGAGAGGCCACCACAATGAGAAGCCCACGCACTGCAACAAACAGTAGTCCCCACTTGCCACAACTAAAGAAAGCCCACGCGTAGCAATGAAGACCCAACGCAGCCCAAAAAAAAGAAGACATGGGGTAGCTGGGAATTCCCTGGTAGCCTGGTGGTTAGGATTCGGGGCTTTCACTGCTGAGGGCCCAGGTTTGATCCCTGGTAGGGGAACTAAGATTCTACAAGCTGTGGAGCATAGCCAAAAAAAAAGAAAGAAAAGCAATAAGGTGGCTGATTGGATTAAAAAACAAGACCCGACTATATGCTGCTTACAAGAGACTCACTTTAGAGCTAAAGACACACATAAACTGAAAGTGACGGGATGGAAAAAGATATTTCATGCAAATAATGACAAGAAAGCTGGGGCAAATAATACTCATATCAAACAAAAAACACTTTAAGACAAAGAAGAGAATTATATAATAATAAAGGGATCAATACAAAATGAGAGTTTAACACTCATTAATATATATGCACCTAACAGAGGAACACCTAAATATATAAAGCAAATATTAACACATATAAAGGGAGGAACTGACAATGATATAACAATAGTAGGCGACTTTAACACCCCACTTACACACCAATGGACAGGTCATGCAGAAAAAAAAAAATCAATAAGGAAATAGTAGTTTTAAATAACACGTTAGGGGCTTCCCTGGTGGCGCAGTGGTTGAGAGTCCGCCTGCCGATGCAGGGGACACGGGTTCATGCCCCGGTCTGGGAAGATCCCACATGCCGCGGAGCAACTAGGCCCGTGAGCCATGGCCGCTGAGCCTGCGCATCCGGAGCCTGTGCTCCGCAACGGGAGAGGCCACAACAGTGAGAGGCCCGCGTACCACAAAAAAAAATAAAATAAAATAAATAACACGTTAGACCAGCTGGACTTAATAGATACCTACAGGACATTCCATCCAAAACAGCAGAATACACATTCTTTTCAAGTGCACACAGAATGTTCTCCATGCTAGAGATCACAGGCTAGACCACGAAACAATTCTCAAAAATTTAAGAGAACAGAAATTATATCAAGCATTTTTTATGACCACAACAGTAAGGAACTAGAAATCAATTACAGAAAGAAAAATGGGAAAAACACAAACACATGGAGACTAAACCACATGCTACTAAAAGACTGATGGGTCAATGAAGAAACTAAAAAGGAAATTAGAAAATACCTTGAGACAAATGAAAAAAAACCCACACCTTTCCAAAATCTATCACATGCAGCAAAAGCAGTTCTCAGACAGAAGTTTACAGCAATACAGGCCTACCTCAAGAAATAAAAAAAATCTCAAATAAACAACCTACACTACCATCTAAAGGAATCAGGAAAAAAAGAACAAGCAAAGCCCAACTCAGCATAAGGAATGAAATAATAATGATCAGAGAGGAAATAGAGTTCAAGAAAACAATAAAAAAGATCAATGAAATCAAGAGCTGGTTTTTAAAAAATATAAACAAAATTGATAAGCCTTTTTGAAAGGCTTTTTGAAAAACCAATTTTGAAAACAAAATTGATAAGGTTCATCAAGAAAGAGAATCCAAATAAACAAGAAAATGAAGAAGAGAAATAACAACCAATATCACAGAGATACAAAAAAATCGTAAGAAAATACTATAAACCGTCATAGGCCCACAAATTGGACAACCTACAAGAAATGAATAAATTTCTAGAAACATGTTACAAGACTGAAGCAGGAAAAAGTGGACAATCTGAACAAACTGATCACTAGTAGTGAAACTGATTTTATAATAAAAAACTCCCAGCAAACAAAAGCCCAGGACCAGACAAGCTCACATGGGAATTCTACCAAACATATAAAACAGAAATAACACCTACCCTCTCAAACTATTCCAAAAAATTGAAGAGGAAGGAACACTCCCAAATTCATCCTATAAGGCCTCCATTAACCAGATACCAAAACCAAAGACACTACAAAAATAAAATTACAGGCCAATATCTCTGATGAAAATAGATGTAAAAATCCTCAAGAAAATATAAGCAAACCAAATTCAACAATATATAAAAAAGGATCATACACCATGATGAAGTGGAATTTATTCCAGGGATACAAGGATGGTCCGACATCTGTAAATCAATCAATTTGATACACCACATTAACAAAAAGAAGGATAAAAATCACAAGATCATCTCAATAGACATAGAAAAAGCATCCGATAAAATTGAACATCCATTCATGATAAAAACTCTCATCAAAGTTGGTATAGACGGAATGTATCTTAACATAATAAAGACTACTGATGACAAACCCAGTTAATATCATGCTCAACAGAACAACACAAGGACGCCCACTCTTGTCATTTCTATTTAACATAGTATTGGAAGTGCTAACCACAGCAATCAGACAAGAAAAAGAAGTAAAAAGAAACCAAATTGGAAAGGAAGAAGTAAAACTCACTTTTTGAAGACGACTTGATATTACACACTGAAAACCCTAAAGTCTCCACCAAAATAACTACTAGTACTAATAAATGAATTTAGTAAAGTTGAAGGATACAAGATTAATATACAGAAACCTGATGGTAATAATGAAATAACTAATAATTAACTATCAGAGAAAGAAAAGAAGAAAATAATCTTATTTAAAATTGCATCAAAAATACCTAGGAATAAACTTAACCAATGAGGTGAAAGATCTATATTCTGAAAACTATAAAACACTGATGAAGGAACTTAAAGATGATACAGAGATATGGAAAGATATCCCATGTTCATGGATTGGAAGAATTAATATTGTTAAAATGTACATCCTACCCAAAGCAATCTACACATTTAATGCAATCCCCATCAGAATACCCCTTGACATCTTCACAGAATTACAACAAATAATTCTAAAATTTATATGGAACCACTAAAGATCCTGAAGAGGCAAGGTAATCTTGAGAAAAAAGAACAAAGCTGGAGGTATCAGACTCTGACTTCAGACTATACTATAAAGCTTCAGTAATCAAAACAGTATGGTACTGGCACAAAAATAGACACATAGATCAGTGAAACAGAATAGAGAGCCCAGAAATAAACTCAGGCACTTATGGTCAATTACTGACAAAGAAGGTAAGAATATACAATGGAGAAAAAATGGTCTCTCCAATAACTGGTACTGGGAAAACTGTACAGCTATATGTAAAATGAAATTAGAACAGTTTCTCACACCACTTACAAAAATAACCTCAAAATGGATTAAAGATCTAAATATAAGACTAGAACATCTAGAAGAAATCACAGGCATAACATTCAGACATAAATCATAGAAATATATTTTGGACGTGTCTCCTGAGGCAAAGGAAACAAAAGCAAAAATAAACAAATGGGGCCTAAATAAACTTAAAAGCTTTTGCATGGCAAAGGAAACAATTAACAAAACAAAAAAGACAACCTACTGAATGGGAGAAAATATTTGCAAATAATATGACCAATAAGGAGTTAACATAAAAAATATATAAACAACTCAATATCAAAAAACCACACACCTGATTAAAAAGTGGGCAGAAGACCTAACTAGACATTTTTCCAAAGAAGATATACAGATGACTAGCAGGCACGTGAAAAGATGCTCAACAGTGCTTGTTCATTAGAGAAATGCAAATCAAACCACAGTGAGTTATCAACTCACACATGTCAGAATGGCTATCATATGACTACAAATAAACTGGCAAGGATGTGGGGAAAAGCAAACCCTAACACAGTTGGTAGAAATGTAAATTGTTGCAGCCACTATGGAAAACAGTATACAGATTCCTCAAAAAAATAAAAATAAAACCACCATATGATCCCACAATTCCACTCCTGGGTATGTATCTGAAGAAAACAGAAACACTAATTCTTAAAGATACATGCACCCCAATGTTCACAGCAGCATTATTTACAATTGCCAAGATATGGAAACAACCTAAGTGTCCAACCACAGATGAATCGATAAAAAAGACGTGGTGCATACACAGAACAGAATGCTACTCAGCCATGAAAAAAAGGATGAAATTCTACCATTTGCAACAACATGTAGGGACCTAGAAGGTACTATGCTTAGTGAAATAAATCAGACAGAGAAAGACAAATACTGTATGATTTCATTTATATGTTGAATCTAAAAAAAAAACCAAATGAATGAAAACAATAAAACAGATTCACAGATGTAGAGAACAAAATATTGGTTACTAGTGGGGTGAGGGAAGGGGGAGGGGCAAGATAGGAGTAGAGGACTAAGAGGTACAAACTGCTTTGTATAAAAGATACTACAAGAACATATTGTACAGCACAGGGAATATAACCAGTATATTATAACTTTAAATGGAGCATAACCTATAAAAATATTGGATCACTACATTGTACACCTGAAACTAATATTGTAAATCAACTACATTTCAATAAAAAAAAGAAAAAAGTTGAATAAAGGTATAAAAATTATACTGCTTAAATATCAGGTTAATAATTAGCTTTTGTTGGGGAAAAAAACATGAAATTAGTACTGGATGCTTTCTCAAGGCCATATACCATAAGTCTGTGCTTTTTCAAACACTGAGCAACTTTTAAAACTGCCAGTTACCAGCTAGTCCCGACTTATTAAATCAATCTCCTCACATGATTCTAATGAATGTACAGCAGGGTTGAGATACAAAGCACTGCAAAGTCAAAAAACCAATTTAGTGCACAGTTTCTCAAACATTTACTGTGGGGGCTGTCTGGTGCGTTTCAAGATGTGTAGATGCATCCCTGGGCCTCTACCTAGTAGATGCAATCAGCACCCAATCCAGTTGTGACAATCAAAAATGTCTCCAGAAAATGTCAAATGTCTCCTGGCAGGGGTGGGGGGGTAGGAAATTGCCCTTGGTTGAGAATCACTGATTCAGTATACAGCAACTAGCATTAAAAACAAACAAACAAGAAAAACTAAAATACAAATAGACTAAACGAGAACAAAATAGAATGCATCACACATAGTAAGTGTATATATTGCATTAAGAATTTTTGTTTTGATTAGATTTGTATAAACTGGGTTGCTATGTAAAATGTATTTCTTACTGTGAATTAGAATCAAAAAACCTGAAAGTTGCTCCAAAGGTCAACCTTTGACCTACTGCTCCTAAGAAATGGCAAAAACACAAAGAAATGACAATCAAGAGGGAAATATAAGACTTAGAAGCCTAGCATAAAATCAGGAGTTCCAGGAAGAGAAAAAGAAACAAATGCAGATGTAATTAAATAAATAATAGAAGAAAATCTTCTTGAGTTAAAGGCTTGAGTGCAGGCTTCAAGAGCTTAGAGCATTACAAGTAGGAATTAAAAAAAAAAAAAAGACACCACATTACACTGGAAGTCCTAAATTTTAAGAATAGAAAGCTTTTCCAAACCTTCAGAAAGCATAAGTTCCTTATGAGGAAAGACTAGCATCAAATTTGTTATCTATAACACTAGAAGACAACCTCAAACTACTTATGTGTAATTAAGAAACTTACATCAAGATATGATATGTATATGTGCAATATGTGGACAGTTTGGAACCTGCAAGGATTTGAAAGTATATCAACCAAAGTATATGTGATGAAAACAGTGGAGGATGAACACTAACCAAGTGCCAATTATATCAAAACAAGAGATTTCACAATGAGAAGAAAATAAACTTGGTGAGCAAAGAATCTTAAGACCTGAATGTAAACAGAAGATGGCAATGTGGCTGGCATTTACAATATAACTGTTAAATAAAGATTTTTAAAATGTAAGAGATATATCACGTTGGGGAAATCCTACCAATAGCTTGGAACTCAATGTTTTAAACGATTCTTAGTAACACTGGGTAATAACTGGAGAAAAGAGTTAGGAATAAAGAGGGATAAAGCTTACAGGGTCCTATATAAAGTTCACTATGGCTATCTCCTTTCCTCTCAATGTCCTTCCTTCTGTTATTCCAGCACATCAGACTTCTTTCCACCTGAGTGATTTTGCACATGTTCTATCCCCTACCCTTTGCATAGCTAACTCCTTTATCAACCTTCAGGCTCAATCTAAGTAACACCTCTTTAGAGAATCCATTCCTGAATGCCCTATCAAAGGCTGTTGCTCCCAAAGTTAAATCATGTTTTATTTCTTCCTAGAAATGATCAATATTTGAAAAAACTTGTGTCTGCCTCTTCTTTTAGAATACAAGAAGCATGAGAGCAAGTAACTGTCTACCATGTTTGCCAATAAATCCCCAGCACAATGACTAATAAGCTGTGGGCATTTAACTAAAAATTTTTGAACAAATGAATGAATGCACTGAAGAAAGAAAATAAAATAAATAAGGTAGTAAGTAGAAACTTTGTATTTGTTTAAATTGTTTCTGTAGTTAAAGAAGTACACATTGCATTTTTAAAATTTCTGAAAGGGAATTTCCTATAAAAGAAAAAAAAACAAAGAAAACAAGGTTAAGGAAAAAAAGATCTTTGTGGAATAGGACCAAAGGAAAAGCTGTATTTCTACTTTGCTCATACCTGATGTTTTTTCCCCTTGATTAGGTGCTTCATTAGCATATCACAGTCAGCCTTCCACATCAGTGGGTTCTGCATCAGCAGATTCAACCAACCACAGATCCAAAATAGTTGGGGAAAAAAAATTCCAAAAAGCAAAACTTGAATTTGCTGCATGTAGTGGCAACTATTTACATAGCATTTACAATGTATTAGGTATTATAAGTAATTTAGAGATGATTTTAAATATATGGGAGGGGCTTCCCTGGTGGCACAGTGGTTGAGAGTCCGCCTGACGATGCAGGGGACACGGGTTTGTGCACTGGTCCAGGAGTATCCCACATGCCATGAAGCGGCTGGGCCCGTGAGCCATGGCCGCTGGGCCTGTACGTCCAGAGCCTGTGCTCCGCAACGGGAGAGGCCGCAACAGTGAGAGGCCCGTGTACCAGGAAAAAAAAAAAAAAAAAAAAAAAAAAAATATATATATATATATATATATATATATATATGGGAGAACGCATATAGGTTATATGCAACTACTACACCATTTTATATAAAGGACTTGAGCATCTGAGAATTTTGGTATTCGCAGGGGGCCCTGGAACCAATCAGATACTGGGGGATGACTGTACTAACAATTTAAAGCGGGTTTTTTTCTTTTTTTTGGCCTCCCTCCATTTTTATGTAGGGTATTTTCTTGGACTAAATGTACATGTCACTTCCACCAAAGAACAAAATTCCTAGGAACACCACAGTATTCCTCACCAGTAACACGGTGGTGCTGGTATTCTCTGCCTTAGGGAAGTAAAAAAGCCACTGTTAAGTTCTGAGGTAAAGTTGACAGATCAAGGAATGCACGCAGAACAAGTATGCACTCTGCCTCCATTGCTAAACAGAGGTCACACTCACAGAAGAATTCACATCACACCCTATTTTGAAACCTCTTATGCCTTCTGCTCATCTCATCTACGTTCTCCCTAGATATTTCCTCCACTCCAACAGCTTCAACTGCCATTCATATGCCAATGATTTTCTTTTTAACATCTTTATTGGAGTATAATTGCTTTACAATGGTGTGTTAGTTTCTGCTTTACAACAAAGTGAATCAGTTATACATATACATATGTTCCCATATCTCTGATTCTTTTCATCAAAACTGTAAGAAACACCATACTGTTATGAAACTCTAAAAATGATAAAACAAGCCAATTAAAGTATGCTACAATGCCTTAACAACAGTCCCATGCAACACAGAACTACTCACACCAGACTTTCATGCTTTGAAATTACTTTTAACTAGCCCCATGGATAAGGCAATTTCCTTTGGTGTCTTCAATTTCAATGCTTGGCATGTGACAGCAATCCTTTTGCATTTAACACAGCTTTTTTCACTTGTGGCTATTTTCCCTTTTTAGGTCTCATAAAGCATTTGTTGCTTCAGAAAGAAAATACAAAATTGTTGTTTATTCCTGAAATCAACACACGAATTACGAACAATGCACAAAACTGCTTGTCCAAAAAGGATCTGAGGAAGCCATTAATTATAAGCCACAACTTGTTTCAGAGATGTCAAAACGTGCATCTTATAATTAAGATATATATCTGAGACCTATAACACTCAAGTTATATACAGATGCTTATTCAAAATTACCTGGATATCCCAAAGATACCTCAAATCACCACATGCAGACCTGAAGTCACAATCTTTCTTCTTGAGTCTGATACTACATCTATCCTCCCTTTCTCACATAACACTGACATCAAACAGTTTCTAAAAACAGGTACTCTAGATTTCCTCTACCTCTTACTACCAATATTGCTTAAGTCACCTAGCCCTATCCATTCTATCCCCAAAATATCTCTCAAATTTATGTCAAGTCCCTTCCTTCTCCTCAAACCTTAGTTCAGGATAACATCTCTTACAGTAAGACATAAATTACGGTAGGAGTTATAATGTCTTACTGGTTAATTTTGTAAATAGCATGATATCCATCCTCTACCTAAGTTTCACTGGTTGCCAAGAAAGCGTACAAACTCCTTAGCATGATAAAACAGGCCCGCCATAACCTAATATCCAAGCTACCATTTTCTTACCTAATCTCCTGCATCTACTACCTCCAAACATTCTCACAGAACTTTGCTATGTCATTCTTAGTATACCAGTTTACCTACTTTATTGGCTTTTTAGCTATACTTCTTTGTAGTATTTTTAGTGGTACATTTTTTTGTTCTAGAATTTTCATTAGAATTTCATTAGAATTCTTTTTTAGAATTCCATTTCTCTGCTGATATTCTCCACCTTCTTACCAATTGACCATCTTTTCCTCTAAATTCTTTAACAGTAGTTTTAAAAGTTCTTGTCCCTAATTCAAACATCTGCAAGTTTGCTTATATCAACTATTTTTTCTCTTGACTATGAACCCCACTTTCCTTTCTTCATGTCTCTCAATACTTTTATTTTCATCACACATAATATATAAAAGAACAATAGATATTGAAATAGATATTTCCCCCCAGTGAAGGTACTTCATCTTCTCATCAAACAGCTGGAGTGAAGAATAGATCTCTTCAATACATAATTAGAGGAGTTCATCTGGGTTGGAGCCGAGTTGCCCCTTTATTTAGTTCCAGTTCACTTCTGGTTTCAAATGTCTTGAGGATGGAATCAGGTCTCTCTCTGCCTCTAGCAAGGCTTTGGGATCTAAGTACTGTAAGACTTTAAGATATTTCTCTCTCTAGCTCAGTCCCAACTTTCTTCACCACTGCTTACTCAGCAAAAGTCCTGATGAGATTTGGCTTCTTGGGTGTAACTAGCTCTGTGTTTGAGGATCCTATCCTCCAATCTGTCATTTCAGCTCACACGTGGCTAATAAAGTTCAGCTGGTTTCTCCTAGGGCCATAAAAGATCCCTTGTCTATAGTAGGCTTGCTCCTTTGCATGCCTATGCCTCCAGGCTCAGTTAATGCTGTCAGGGATACAAGTAGCCACCAATCTCTTTGTGCCTAGGTGCACCTAGGAAGGGTCATCTTCCTCTTGAACTTGGTTCATTTAATTTCTTTGTGACACAGTTCTCCAATGAGTTTTTAAAAATACAAGTTTTTAAATTATGTGTTTTTCCCCCTCATTGTTACACAGAGAGCAATGGTCTCCTGAAATCTTCTAGAGCCATCATTCTTCTCTTATTGAAAGGTTATGCTCCCACCCCTCCTTACTACCATCTTCAAACTCAAATGTTACCTTTTCTGAAAAATTTGCTCACCTTCCTCTAGGCAGCTGGTGGCTTCTTTTTACTGTCACTGCCTGTTTACTCATCTGTGTTCTCCACTAGTCTGTGAATTCCTTTCACTCACCTGTGTTCTCCACTAGGCTGTGCAAATATAATGAGATATACTGTAGCTGTGGACAGATGGTGGGAAAGAAGATAGGCAAAAATCAGTAGGGCAAAATATGTGTTATGAAAGGAAAAGATGTATGTTGGCTTTTAAATATATGTCTGCATCAGAGACTACACTGTACCTAATCCATATATTAATTGATAAATTATTGCTTCAACAGCTAAAACTATTTTCTCTGAACAAACAGAATTACCAGTAAGCCAAGAATTATATATATGTTCAAATAAAACTTAATGATGGAAAACTTTGCTGATTCCAAATGAAATGTATATCCTTAAAAAAAGTACCAAGTAATACTGGCCAGTAGGGAGGAGGCCCTAGTATACTATCATATTTTACAAGAGAACTGCTCAGCTCTCTAACTTTAGCACATTCTATAAACACCAGAATTAAACTGTAGTCTGTACTATGCTCCCTGTTATATTTTTACATGACCTTATGTTATGCCATTTATAAAGGCAGCTATTTATATTCCTAATGTAAAGAGGTATGATTGCTTGACTATATCAGAGTTTTCTTAAACTATTTAATGAATAAAGTTCCATTCTCAACATGAAAAAAAAATCCTTCAACACTTGCACAATCACACATAGCAGGGATTTACAAAGAACATGATGCATTACTCTAATAACAGAGTAGGGAAAGGATGTACCCTGATCACAGTACTTTAAATATATTACTTTCGATATCTGAGAAATTCCTAAGGCAGAAGTACTAGGAGGTGTTAAAAGAATTTGTCCAGGGGCTTCCCTGGCGGTGCAGTGGTTGAGAGTTCGCCTGCCGATGCACGGGATATGGGTTCGTGCCCCGGTCTGGGAGGATCCCACATGCCGCGGAGCGGCTGGGCCCGTGAGCCATGGCCATTAAGCCTGCACGTCCAGAGCCTGTGCTCCGCGACGGGACAGACCACAACAGTGAGAGGCCAGCGTACCGCAAACAAACAAACAAACAAACAAACAAAAAATTTGTCCAGGAGGGTAAATCAATTTAGAAAGCTGAATGCTGATTATCTAGGGTAAAGAGAATAGAAGCAATGACAGAAAAAAGATATGGCCAAAACAAATAATTTAGTCAGAGTTCTTGGTAAAAGAATTAAAAGCTAGAAGTTTATTTTTACATTTCTTGTTAATTTTAAAAACGTCTTAGAACTGAACAGAAGGGTAATTTAAAATGACATTCTATTAAACACATAAATCATTTTAAATGATTAAATTAATCTATAAAACAAATACCTATATCTGGAAAAACCAGAACTGGAATCTCTAGTAAAACTATGCTTAAACGTTTTAAAACATGTTTTAAAGGGGTAATGAATTTTCCAATGCCTAAGGAAGATTTTGTTGTAAGTTGTCCCTGCACCTACAGTTAGGCTATCTACAGGTGTCATCATCCTATCAGATGATATGAGGAGTAACTGCAAAGCAAGTATATTCACACCACAGCAGAAATTAATCTACAAGAACCCTAAATGCACAGGTATTAATTAGGATGCTTGTACTGTAGTTTTATCTTACAAAGAAAATATATAAATGACAGGTAGTGAAATGTTGAGTCTGTGATTCAATCACTCAAAAACTATCAGCACTAAGGCAATATAAATGTAAAAGACTTTTGAAAGTGCTTGTGGATTTTTATATGTCTACATAGAGCAATAAGAAACTAAGAGTTTGACTTTTTGTTGTTTTCCTAGGCAACCAGCTGTAATTGGGGGAAAAAAGTGAGTTATGAAACGCAGTGACTGGTTTCACAAATGTTGACCTTCTAAGTGGGTAGTTTCTTAAGATAAAAGGAATATGCTAAAGAAAATAAGGTTCATTTACTGACTGTAGAAATTTCTTAATATGCTTATGTGGTCTCACTACAGTAAAGAAGACTCACGTCAGCAAGAAAAAAAAAATCAATAAGCAAATGGGCAAAGATCAGAAGGATTCCATATTTAAGGATTGTTATTTCATAGTTCCCATGGAGATGAATACAGAAAAGCATGAGAAGTATGAGTGATACAGAGCCACTGGCCATCCAGATTAGACTGGCTACTACCAAGATAAAAATAAATACAATTAAGTTTTCTAAGGTGACTAGATTCCTTCAAAGTACTCCATAGGCTAGCCACTCAAATATCTCCTAATGGTTTCTTAATCTGAACTCCCAAGAACTGGGGTCAGAGCATTTCTGAATAGGGACAATATTAAAAAATGCCTTCTCCTTGTCTTTATCTTCAGTACATAAAAAAGAAAAAGAATCACAATCTACTACTTTTAATTAAAACATGTACAATATAATACATCAAATTAAATCACTTTTAGACTTGAGCTCATTTTATTAATTGAATAAATGAGAAAAGAGTGTTTTCTTAAGAGTTCCTATTTACTCTTTATGTAGATGCAAAAATAATTCTTAATGGGCAAAGGAAATCAGTAAGTAATTTGAGACAAGAGGGAGGGTATATGGGGATATAAGTATATGTACAGCTGATTCACTTTGTTATACAGCAGAAACTAACAAAACAATGTAAAGCAATTATACTCCAATAAAGATGTTTAAATATATACATATATACATATATATATATATATATATATATATATATATAGTGCTTTGATAAATTACGAGGAACCCAAAAATTTAAAATGAACTTACAACAAAATTGGAAGGACAAAAACAAACCCCCAACAACAACAGAAGTCCCTTTTCAGATCTAATAATTCTTTTGCACATGACTCTAAACAGGGCATATCTTTAATATTCTCTCAAATTTATAGATCCCATTACCAGAAGTTAGTAGCATGAAAAATATTAAAGGAAATATGTGAAACTCAAGCCTGAAGAGATTATTTTCTTTAGAAGTAAATAAGTAGTAGAGGAACTTAAAAATATTAAGATGTCAATTAAAACATACTAAAATTATGTAAGTGTATAAAACACTAGAGAACTAAATTACAGGACCTCCCTGGCAGTCCTGTGGTTAAGACTCTGCATTTCAAATGCAGGGGGCGTAGGTTCAATCCATGGTTGGGGAACTAAGATCCCACAGGCCGTGTGGTGTTGCGTGGCCAAAAAAATTAATAAACAAATAAAAATTTTTTAAAAGTTAAAAAAATGTAAAAAAAAGAACTAAATTACAAGTAGAATATTATATTTATATATGATATAATTTATAATATATTTATTTGCTTCAAATAATACAGAAAGGAAGGAAGTGGCTGAGGGTATTAGATGAAACATTAGCAATGAGTTGATAACTATTGAAATTGAGTGATGAGTACTCCATTCCAGGGGTGATGGGTACTCCTTTCCAGGGGTCCTCAACTCCTAGGCCATGGACCACTACCAGTCCACGGCCTATGAGGAACCAGGCCGCACAGCAGGAAGTGAGTGGTGGGCAAGCGAAGTGTCATCTGCCGCTCCCCATCGCTCAAGTTCACCACCACCCCCATCTGTGAAAAAACTGTCTTCCACAAAACTGGTCCCTGGTGCCAAAAACGTTGGGGACCACTGCTCTATTCTATCTACTTGTACATATATTTGAAGTTTTCCACAAACAGGTATATTTTAAATTAATTATTTAATCAAAATATCTTGATAGGATGGTTTATTATCATGATTACTAAATCAATAATGTTTTAGGCATTTAAAGAAAATATTATCCTTCATATATAAAGAAGACACTAGTGATCCAGCAATAGTAAAACAACTGCTCTTAAGAGTTTTACAGAATAACTAATCCATATTGTTGCTCAAAGTCTTTCACATAGTTCGTCTTGAGGACAACGCTATGTTTAAAAGATTAGCAGGTAAAGTAAGGCTGAATGTTCACTTGGAAGTTAACCAGCCTTTATCAGAAACAAACTTAAAGCAATACGTTTGAATTTAAGGAGTAAACAATTTTTTAAAAACAAACAATTAAGACAGAAAAGGCAAAGAATGCTACAAAGCTTCTCTCTTACCTTGACCAAGATGTGATGGTTTTTGAGAAATTATGTGGCCACTGCCATCTAAAACATACTGGGTGCTAAAATTATCAGCAGCTGTCCTTGTTGTAATTAAAACCTAGAAAAAGAAAAACTCTAATAAAATTATGATTTTAGTTATTGCAGTGGGCTTATTATAAAATTAGATTTAAAATAATAATTACGTATTTCCTTGATTGATAGAAGTTTTACTTAATAAGGTCTTACAACCATCTCTCTTGAAATATTCCTTAGAGTTAACACTAATAAGCAATAGGCTAGCTTACATTTTCTATGTTGCAAATTACCGATTTTTATTTCAAATATTTTATTTTAATTAAAACACACAAATCAGTATACTTGAAACGGCTATTTGTATTGTATGTATTAAATGACTTACATCTATAAAATCAAATCAATTGCATTAGGGAAGCTTGCTTTTTAACAGACAATTCCCATAAATTTGTTGGCAAAGTGAAAAATCCTTTTGTAAAGTGATCATTCCCTCCTTCCTTTATATTCTGATAAAACTGCACTTCTCTTTCAAGTTAATGGTTCAAAAGAATAAAAATAAATAAATTATACATACATGTATATTTATGGGCAGTTTTTTCTTAAACCCAAGCTTTGAACTCATTGTTTTAAATGTAAAATTTTTATTAAAAAAACTAGCATTAAAACATGTAAGATAGGATTCCATTCAGCATGAAAATATTTCCTATGATGTTACAGTCATAGAAATATAAATTTTAAGGATGTCTGAACTCTTCTGAGCCATCCTCACCCTCAGCTTTCTATTTACCTACTTTGTGAGATTACTAGAAGAGTACATGCTATAACAGTAGTAAAACATTCCATTATCAGAAAATACCATAGGTAGGGAGTGGGAATGCTGGCAAAAAAAAAAAACAGGGTGGGGCTTTCCTGGTGGCACAGTGGTTGAGAGTCTGCCTGCCGATGCAGGGGATACAGGTTTGTGCCCCGGTCTGAGAAGATCTCACATGCCATGGAGCGGCTGGGCCCATGAGCCATGACCGCTGAGCCTGTGCGTCCAGAGGCTGTGCTCCGCAACGGGAGAGGCCACAACAGTGAGAGGCCTGAGTAACGCAAAAAAAAAAAAAGCAGGATGGATTCAGAAAAGGGTAGCCTCCTCACATTTCTAGTGAGTAATGTTGATCCAAAACTGGGAGCAATCTTTCTCAGCCATCCATGAACTCAGCAGAGCTATCTTAAAATAAATCTATATAATTTAGAAAGAAGCCACAAATATACAGCTCCACTGTTGGAATTCATCCAGGTCCAGTTGGGTCTACATTTGATGGTTCTGTCACCAAGTCCTAACCATGCCCTGATTTCTGGTAGGCTTGATGGCTCTGTGGATCATGTGGGTACCATGAAGGGAAAACCAGAGTCACCACAAAAAAAAATTTGGTTTCTCTAGCTTACAGTACTAGTAGAGTCTATTAGGTTCTGTCTAAGGGTGACGTCCATAAAATCCTTAGAGGCTCATTGCTGCAGGCTGCTATTTCTGTCCAAACTGTTCCCTCAAAGAGTTGTACCTGAAACAAAGTTGTGAGCCTCTGTATACTCTTAAGTGATGATTCTACTACTTCTAAAAATACATTCCATGGTTCAAAAGTTGTATTTTAAAAGTTTTCCTTGGGGCTTCCCTGGTGGCACAGTGGTTGAAAGTCCACCTGCCGATGCAGGGGACATGGGTTCTTGCCCAGGTCTGGGAAGATACCACATGCCGCAGAGCGGCTGGGCCTGTGAGCCATGGCCGCTGAGCCTATGCGTCCGGAGCCTGTGCTCTGCAATGGGAGAGGCCACAACAGTGAGGCCCGTGTACCACAAAAAAAAAAAAAAGTTTTCCTGATAACCAATCTCAGTCTTCCCACCTACATCCCAACTCTATTGTGTCCAACAGTGATTTCCTCTAGCAAAGTTTGTTTAAAACAAAGAAGACAGAAATTGCTAGAGATTTTCTTTCCTGTTTCTAATTTAATTACTCTATGATTGTCCCTTTAAAAACAATTCTACATTTAACCAACCACTTCTCCAAAATGCCAAGGTCAACTGAATTCTATTTCTATTCTCCAAAGAGCTAGCCACCTGGCCTAAAGCTGGTGTCACTGAGCAAAGGCAGCCCTGAAACTCTGAGTTTTGGTACTAACCCTGCCAGTGGCTTGCTAGATGGTCCTGAATAAATGATTACACTATCATTTTAAGAAGACGGTGATGATAAGTTGAAGATGATGCTAATACTTTATAAGGTTACGTGGGTTTTTGTGTTAACTACTTAAGAGCATTTTACAGATATTAACATGTTCATCCTTTAAACACATTAGTGAATAATAAATATACTCCAGCCAAGATGAATAAACTGAAGTGCTAAAAAACAAAATAGGACCTTAGTGGTCATAATGTAACATTTATGTTATGGTAAAAATAGAGAACACAATATTGTTTTCCAATGTCAAAATTTTAAAAACTAGAATGTTTAGAGTACTATGAAATTTATTTAGATAGGAAATCCTTTGCAATTCACTTCAAAAGACAGTGAAGGATAACATACCTAAGCACGTTGCACAAATTCATGAAATACAGTGTGTTCCTCAAAGGAAGGAATTGTATTTCAAGAGTTCATTTCATCATATGACCCTGTGTCCTAGGCAGGAAACCTTTTTTTGGACGAGGCAAAGGTTCAGAATGTGTTCGCTGTGAAGCAGCGAACACATTCGAATCTGTAGTAACTCCACCATCAGGAGCATCTCCAATATTACAAATTATTACTGGTGCTTCCTACTAGAGACATTGAGTAATTGTGGCAGTGAATGAATCTAGTGGTGTCAAGAAAAGAAATAAATAAATTTATTTTAAAGAATTTTAAAATGAGAGGTTTATTTTAAAAGAAGTTTTAGAAGTCCTTAGAGTTTATATTAGTTATCAGTTATTAAAAACTGTCCGGTCCAGTTACTGAGTTTCAAGAAATTATAGTACTATTACAAAGTTAAAATTATATAAAAGCATTTAAACTTTAGATAAGCACAATTTTTCTCAATGTTTTAGAAAGAAAGTAAATTGAAAAGCTTAGGATGTATCTTAGCAATTCATGAGAAAAAAATATCCTCTATTGACAAAAATTTATTGAAGATAATCATATTAAGGTTCTGTGGGTTTGTTTTGTTTTTGCTGACTTTTGGACAAATACTTTGCACAAAAACATGAATCTGAAAACTAAAGTAAATGGTCCTCATGATTCAGCTAAAATATGGACTGTGCACGGATCACTGAAATATCTTTTTCTTTCTCTGTGTGAGTATGTCTGCCTGCCTGTGCATAACTGTATACTATGATTTTAGAGCCTTCCTCCACTGAGGGAGACTAGCAACAGGGAGATCTTGGCCCTGGCTTTTCTCCTTTCAGCAGTTTTATTATTTGTGAGAAGGCTGCATTTATTTAGGAAGCAGGATACACCAAGTGTTTCAAAAATCCTGTGCCTATTCTAATTAAAGCCCTACCACAATGGCTCTAAAGGACACAGGAGGTATCCTACACTGTGGAACAGGAAGCAGGAAACAGCAGAATGAAGCTAGAGGCTTCCCTCTACTACTCTTTTACAGCTATGTGGAACCACAAATAAGGGGACCCCAACTCCCATCTTCGTTATGTGGAACCACAAATAAGGGCACCCCAACTCCCATCTTCAAAACAGAATGACTTAGCTTCTCATTCTGCCCCCCCTTAAGCTATGGAGGTTTACTGTAACATAAAACAAAAACAAATCTATACATCCCTCATCATCTCATCACAAAATGTATAATGAACTTGATAGATCAAAATAACACACAGCACATTATAACCACTTTAAAAAATTTGAATGAATGAATCAATAAACATGAGTTTTATGCAAGAGGATGGCTGGCAACTCTTCTAATTCTTCCCAGGGAAAAACAAGAGAAAAAAAGTGAACTTAAGCTACAGAATAAAGACCATTGGTGAGAATTAGAAGGAATTTAGCTAGGAATGGCAGTTAAATTTTAGAAAGGATTTCCTGAAAATGTTGAGGAGTCTGAATAAACTTTGAAAGTTAAGGTGAAATACTGCTTACCAACAAGAGAATGAGCAAGCCTGATGACGCCATCACCTTATGTGATACAGACGCATGCTACTTTTCACATTCAAGTCCAGAATAAAAATAACTTTCATCTTCTTGGCACATGACCATATTCTAGATACTTTAATACATATTATTTCATTTAACTCTCAAAGCATTATCTGCACTTTATAGATTAAAAAAAAAATTGGCTCTCAGAAAAGTCAACCTGTTTTATGCCTTTGGCCAACTCTCTTATTTAAACTCTTGGT
The DNA here is from genome assembly GCF_026419965.1 of Kogia breviceps. NCBI lineage: Eukaryota > Metazoa > Chordata > Mammalia > Artiodactyla > Physeteridae > Kogia > Kogia breviceps. The sequence goes on along the minus strand of NC_081311.1, from coordinate 157,570,901 downwards.
AATGATAATTAAGCTTCTGAATCTTCATCCAGACTGTGTTCTAATTTGAAGAAAACAAAACAAATCAAAACTGTTCTGTATTCCTCTGAAAACTGAGATGTAATTTAGCCTCCATTTAAAATCTATTTCAAAAAACTTACAAGTTTCTCATACATTTCCTTGGAGGAAAAAAAGATCATTTTTAACATAATGTATACAAAATATCAGCCTAAAAGGAAATAAAATTTTTTATTGTGTGTTTTATTATGTAACAGGAAGAATATATACAAAGAGTCTTAAAAAATTTATGAACAGGTCAAAACAGGATTTTCACTATCTCTAGCTCATTCTAGTCAGTATGCTTAGTAATTAGTATCAGGAATTTAACATTGAAGACTGTCAAATATCCCAAAATTATTGCTCCACAAACAACAATAAATTTCAAGAGAAGTTATGCTTGATGATATGACTTTTTAAAAACCATATCAATTTGTTTCAGTCACTGACACCTTCATCACAAATTATGGAAGCAGTAATTCCAGTTTTAAATACCAATAGATCACTCGTAGATATAAATTTTTTTTTTTTTACTCTTTTGGACTGTTTAAGATTGGAAGTCATTTTATAATTGACAAATTAGGAAAACTGCCCATTCTTTTAAAATGTATAAATAAAAAAACAGAATTTGATGTATTTTAAATTTCTTCAGCCAATTTTGCTGAAAGTCTACTTAGTTTTTTCTTTCTGTAACTAAAATTATTAACATCTTTAATCTAACAAAAAATAATTTCAACAGTTCTGGGTGATAGCTGTTTAACAGTGTGACAAACTATATCCCAACTGCATATTATCAATCTACCAAGTCTGAGTTGATTTACATCTGTATGACTTTTAAATTATCTACATCAGTTAGTCTGGCAGATAAAATAACCAAATCACTAATTTTTATTATGTAACTGCAATCTCTATCCAAAGATTTTCAAAATAAGTTGGAGCCTTTAAAAAACATGCAAAAAAATTAAAAAATAAAATAAACATGCAACTTCTATACCTGAAACTTCAATTCTTTCTGAATGGTAAAGAATATTGTTTAGGGCTTCCCTGGTGGCGCAGTGGTTGAGAGCCCCAGTCCGGGAAGATCCCACATGTGACAGAACGGCTGGGCCCGTGAGCCATGGCCGCTGAGCCTGTGCGTCCGGAGCCTGTGCTCCGCAATGCGAGAGGCTCGCATACAGCAAAAAAAAAAAAAAAAAAAGAATATTGTTTAAAAAGTGAATTTTTTCCCCAAAAAAGCACTCATTAATTTGCCTTGCTGAATAACAATTTTTATATGTAACTGACCTTAACAACCAGGTATTACTTTCTGTGTTTCTGAAATACTATTCAGAACCCTCCCATATAATTTTCAACTTGACTACCCCTTGATAACCTCTCTATTGAGCACTGTAGGCCTGAGTATATTTATTATTTTAATATGAGGTATTTTTAAACTTATAAATACCTTAAAAACCATGCTAGTAAGAAAGCAGCATGACCTACTGTGGAAAACTCACTACTGAGAGGCATGAAATTGTAAATGAATTTTTGGCTTTGCCATGGATACATTATGTGTCTCTAAACAGGTCACAATTTTCATATTCCATTTACTTCACTGTGCACAGTTCCTCTGAAGTAAACTACTTAGCACAGAACCCTGCATACAGCAGATACTGTAATATTAGCCGACTGATTATTAGACTGTTTTTTGAAGTTGGGGTGAGAAAACCCGGCATCTGGCTTCACAAGACCTCGTTTTCCTTATCAGTAATATAAGGAAACTAAACCATAAAAGACTGAGATGGAGACCAGCACTGGGGAGTGCTCCAGAGATGATCACTTGTGGGGGCAGGGCAGAAAGAGAAGTGAGGCTGTGCCACAGTCACAAGGCCTTGGCAGACCCCAGGGGGGCACTCTGGAGCAGAAACAGCATGGCAGAGCTGCTTCTGAATTGGAATAAGGCCTTTACAACCCCACATCAACTAGTCTTTGGATGCAGGTTGCCCTGTATGAGGTGGGTAAGGGTCCACTACTAATACAAGAGTCCCCTGTATAAGAAACAATCAAACCTAAATCATCAAAAAATCTGTGACAAAATAGTACTTACTGTAAGATTCCCTTCAGATCAAGTTCAAGTACAGGTATGACTAATCTATGTTGATAGGGATCAGAATAACCATTACCTTTGAGGTGTACTAAATGGGAGGGGACATGACAGAAAACTTCAAGGATGCTGATAATGGTCTAAATCTTGATCTGAAGTATACATACATAAATATTCACACACACACACATACATACACACACACACACACACACACACACACACACCCCTATGTGTGATTTTCCCAAAGACTTACAAGAGAGTCCACAAAATACTGGAATATTTTCTAAGATAAACACTTGACATTGCAATATGTAAACTGAACATAATTTTTTTAAAGCTTATAGTTTTCTATTATTGTGATACTTTGACAATTTTTTTATTCCTTTTGTGATTTTGATGAACAAAATTACTTTAAATATTTATACTTAAGGCATTCAAATGCTTCAAAAATAAAACAAGGCAAAATAATAAACCTGGATATCAAAGTGGGCTTAAGTAATCAAATAAAAAAACAAGATAGAGAGTATCACAAGATAAGGACTTGCAAAACTGCCATCTAAAATCAGAACTACAGTGAAAATTTGGAGAAATCATGGCTGATGTACAATGTATTTTAAAAGACTAAGTGTAGTACTGCCACCTAGCAGACAAAGTTGATAATGACCAACTTCAGTTCTGAAAGGTTATTATATACATCTTATAGAAAATACAGAAATGCTGAACAATATATTATTCGACAATACTTGCCAAAATAAAGCTTAACAACTATCTGCCAAATTTGGACGACAGCTAAAAAAGCAAATACTTTTATTCTCAAACAAATTATATGATTTCTAAAATAGCCACTGAGAACTCCAACAACAGTACTAGCACTGGGAGCTTCAAAGCTTCCTTGGTACAAATCCCATCCCATTTTAAAAACAGACTCTTTGTACAAGATTCTAGGGCTATAGGTTCCCATACACAGTCTCTGGGGATAAAAATGGGCAATGGCCAGTTGTACCCTCTAGTTGCTCTTCCCTAAAATCTATTTGGAGACTCAGTGAACTTTAAATAAAGCAAGAGCTGAGAAAGATAGAGAAAGCACACAGTGTGCTAGATTTTGGATAGAGATTTTAAGCAGAATGCACTTAACGAATGACAAGGTCTTTCTTTCTTTAGTGATGTCTGAACATCTGGATTCTAACAAGCAAGGGCCCTTAGTCCTCTGTGCCAGAATAGCAAAACCTCCCACTTCAACCTCCACCTGTTCCCCAACCCACAATTTTTCTTTCTTACATAGGCATCAGCTTACAGAGCCCCGAAGTCAAAGAGTAAGCAAATACCTAGCTGGGACCCTTTCCACAGAAAACAGAAAACCTACACTTTGCCAGCATTCTAAAGGCAGAAGGACCAAGGGAAAACCAAAAGAAGCCTGAAGAATATATCATTGCTGGGGAGACCAGGCTACTAAATAGATAAAGAAATAGCAACAATATCTCATGTCCTTGCCACTTTTCTGGGACAGTAAGTATAAAGTCCTATCATTTTACTGCACCTGTGCACGCTCACCCAAACAGAGTCTGCCAGCCTAAGCACAAAAGAAAGGATACACAGCCACTGGCAAACTCTTTAGGTAGCTAAAGAGACCCTCACAATTACCATGTCACTCACTCGCACACAGATACTATCACACTATAAAACAGAGCCTAACACACACAGAATAACAGTACAGCACAAAGAAACCAGTGATCAAACATAACTGAGATACATGGAAATGAAGAGATCAAGGTTCTAGATAGGCTTTGCCACAAACTAGTTATGTAACTTAGGGCAGAGGCAGTGACGTATAATTGGTACTACGCAATGGAGTGGGTCAGGCAGTGAACTTAAGGGTTCATAGAAATTGAAAACATCTAGCAGTCAGGAGAGCAAAGTTCTAGCTAGGGTTTAGCTCAAGTCAATGCACATCTCTAGAGCACAGTCTAGTTGTCTGTATTGACTAGAGTAGTGTTTCCAGAGTGCATTCCACAGCACAACAGAATAACAGTGATATCTGTCTCAATAAAAGAGTTTCATAGTCAAGTAAGTGCAGTAAAGTTCTAGCTAGGGTTTAGCTCAAGTCAATGCACATCTCTAGAGCACAGTCTAGTTATCTGTTTTGACTAGAGTAGTATTTCCAGAGTGCATTCCACAGCACAACCGTGCAGGAAATGTCTGTACTATAAACCACCAACCTCAGAGATTCACAATGCACTTTAGTACAGTAAATGCTCTGAGAAGTGCTTATAGTTAAGATACCTGTTTAATTTTAATACTTTTCCAAGTCAGGGGATCACTAAACCATTTTTTCCTCTTATAAATGTTAACACTGAAAAACACTCTGTCATTCCTCAAAAAATTAAACAGAATTATAGTAGTCCCCTTTATCTGCAGGAGACATGTTTCAAGACCCCCAATGGATGCCTGAAACTGCAGTTAGTATCAAACCCTATATATACTATGTTTTTTCCTATGTATACATACCTAAGACAAAGTTTAATTTGTAAATTAGGCACAGTAAGAGAAAACCTGAATTTCTGGCATCACTGCTCTTGCACTTTGGGGCCATTATTAAGTAAAATAAGGGTTTCTTTGAACACAAGCACTATGATACCTTGACAGATCTGATAACCCAGATGGCTAGAAAGTGACTAACAGGCTGGTAGTGTATAAAACATGGATATGCAAGACAAAGGGATGATACACGTTCCAGGCAGGACAGAGCAGAACTGCACAAAATTTCATCAAGCTACTCAGAATGGTGCAAAATTTATGAATTATTTGTGGAATTTTTCCACTTAATATTTTCCGACAGTGGTTGACTGGGGTAACTGAAACCATGGAAAGCAAAACCATGGATAAGGGGGGACTATTGGACCATTTGATCCAGCAATTCCACTTCTGGGTATATACCCCAAAAAATTAAAGCAAGGACTCAAACAGACATCTGTACGCCAATATTCATAGTAGCATTATTCACAAGAGCCAAACAGTGGAACAACCCAAATGTCCATTGACAGATGAATGGATACAACAGAGTATCATTCAGCCTTAAGAAGAATGAAATTCTAATACATGTTACAACATGTATGAATCTTAAAAACATTACGCTGAGTGAAATAGGCCAGACACAAAATGACAAATAGTGTATGCTTTCAATTATAAGACATACCTAGAACAGTCAAATTCATAGAGACAGAAAGCAGAATACTTACCAGTTACCAGTGGACGGGGGAAAGGAGAATAGAAGTTTATTGTTTAATGGGCATACTTTCAGTTTGGGATGATGAAAAAGTTCTGGAGATGGATGGTGGTGATGCCTACACAACAATTCAATGTATTTAATACCACTAAATTGTACACTTAAAAATGACTAAAATAGGGCTTCCCTGGTGGCACAGTGGTTGAGAGTCCGCCTGCCAATGCAGGGGAGACGGGTTCGTGCCCCGGTCCAGGAGGATCCCACATGCCGCGGAGCAGCTGGGCCCGTGAGCCATGGCCGCTGAGCCTGCGCGTCCGGAGCCTGTGCTCCGCAACAGGAGAGGCCACAACAGTGAGAGGCCTGCGTACCACAAAAAAAAAAAAAAAAAAAAAAAAAAAAAGACTAAAATAGTAAATTTTATGTATATTTTACACAATAAAATGTGTATTTTATGCAATAAAAAAAACCTCTTTGCCAAATTCTGGGGGAGTTGTCTCTTAATTCTAATATTGTGTTATTATGAAACCACTCAAATAGTCAATACAAATTACCTCACCTCAGCTACACAACAAATTGACCCCAAGGCTTCTCCACGAAAACCGTAAGTTGTCAAATTTTCAAGATCTTCATGACTACTTATTTTTGAGGTATAGTACTTCATTGCCATCACAGGTGTATCTTCAGCCTTGATACCCTCACCATTGTCTCGCACCTCAATCTTATCAAATCCATAGTTCTCCTATGAAAGTTAAACAGTACTTTTAGTATATAAGGACATTAAACTATTATCACATTTACAAACAGAATGTAACACAAGTGAAATGGTTTTGTCATTTATCTTTTATGGAAACTTAACATTAAAGAAGTAAGAGTTTAAAAAAAAAAAAAAAAAAAAGAAGTAAGAGTTTAAATTCTTAACTCTACCAATTCCTAGTTATGGTACTATTGTTTTCCTTGGACTCAGATTCAACTGTAAAATAAGGAAATCAGTATGATCTTCAAGGTTCCCTAGAAGTATTTCAGTATGATAGGCATTTATGTTTAAATTTATGTTTAAACTTGCCCAGAAATATTCTTCTAAGTTATATACACCTTTGTATATATAATCTCTCAAATAAAACAGAATACCATCACCATCAAAAACACCAGCTGGTTCTATCCACCAAGAGTCTACCAATCATCATTATTCAATCTGATTTTTAATACTTTGTCCCTGAACTACTTATTGCTTTTATAAATAAATAAAAATCTGCTATAACTTTCTAAATTTCTTTCTGCAGATAGTCACCTAACAGACTGCTGAGAAAATATAGCTAACTGGCAATCTCAGAGTTTTTAATTTGAAAATGGAGGGAGAAAAACAAATCATAGCTTAATATTGGTAATTTAATACTAAAAATATGCATACATAACAAATACAAAGACTAAATTCCTAGAGTGATCACACTTTCTATGATACCATATACTAAATTTGGTAGTAAGCTTCTATCATAAGCTTTACTTCACAAAGTTTATTTGTGTGGCCTTAAATGCAGGTTACAAAGGGAGAAAAAATCTTCCTACAATTCTGATGACTCTGTTATTTAAAAATAATACTTTTTAATAACCTAAAATTATATAATACTGTGTCATTACTTTTTAGATAAATTAGAAATAAAAGGTGTTGGGGGGAGACACCTAAGATTTAGTTTCTTATCTCTCCCTCGATCTAAAAATTATCTTTCTGGGAATAGCTTGTCTGCTTCATTTTATAGAAAAATAATTAACTATAGAAATGCAAATCTTTCAATATAAATAAGAACTCCAGGCAATGCAAATCTTTCAATATAAATAAGAACTCCACACACCTGAGTAAAATAACACAAAGATCTGTTTAAATGTTTAAAATAATATTTACATGTTTAATTTACTAATTATGAAAACATTCCTAGTCAGAACAGTTATTACTGTATGAAACTATAATAAAACAGATCTTATTATGTAAAGCAACAGACTTGTTTATTCTAAAATTCTACAAAGCAGGAACTGGCAAATGTCAAGAGACTTAAATATGCAGCAGGATAAAAATGTGTATGTATTTTAATTTACTTTTTAAAGAGGACTTTTGTTGGCTCTGTAAAACTATTTCTAAAAACTATGTTTTTCTTCCAAGAACTTTGAGAACAAGGCGTATGTTTGCCTGCCTAAGATTCTTAAGTTAAATTTGTCAGATATAATTATATAATCCTATTTAAGCATTATCAACTGTATTCTAATCAGACTGAACTGACTACATAAAATGTCTAAGAAAAAGAAAATGTCTTTCTTTCGGTTTAATTTTTTCATGTTTATAAAGCTTTTACTATATTATTTAAAACCAAAGTAGCAGTTTGATACACTATAAAACAGCAGTTCTCAGCATCAACTAGAAACTTGTTAGAAACACAAAGTTGGGGCCCTACCTAGAATCTGAAATTCTGCGGCCCAATAACTGTTTTAACAGACTCCCTAAAATTACTGATGCACCCAAATGTTATGAAAACCACTGGCATAGAGGAAAGATCCTGAATGAGTTTTAGAGTCATAAAGACCTGGATTACAATCTCAGCTCCAGTACTTACTACTTACGTGACTTTGGGAAAGTTCTCAGAACCTCAATTATTTATAAAATGAGTATAGCAGTAGCTAATTCACAGAGTTTTTACAAGGAGCAAATGGGTAACATATACATAATATATGCATATGTATATGAAAAGGGAAGGTCTCTTTCCTACAAAGATATTCATATCAGTAGTCTTTCTAATGCCATAATACCAGAAATAATATGAATATCTGATAATTAGGAAATTACAAAAAATGTATTCTTACATTCACTCAAATTTATTTACCATTTATGTACCAGATACTGGACAGGTATAGAGAACACAAAAAAATATAGACCTTACCTCCATAAGCTAGTAACTTATAACAGGGCAGGTAGACCTGAAGACTAATTGTAATAAATCATAATAAGAGTCATAAGTCATTATTAACTCAAATGATTTAATATGTAGCACTTAAATTTAAAAATGCGAAAACTATGAAGCAACAAGGGGCACAGTTCTGAAATAAGATTAGGTAGAAAAAACAAAATGCAAATGAGAATATATAAAACAAGTAAACACAAATAACCAAGGATAAGTATTTGTAGAAAATACGGACAAACTAAATTCATGTTTTATGTGATAGATTCCTTTAGAATAAGCTTTCCTTTATAATTTCCTTTAATGTTACTGTAACACTGATCTAAATTAAAACTTATTTTTAAGAATTTACTCTTAAACAAGACAAAGGATTCAATGTACTAAGAATAATTCACTGTTATATAAAGAAAAGAAAGGTAATAATCGTATGAAGAAAACATCTGTCCAACCCTTTTTTGCTTTAAAAGTACTTGTTAGCATCTCAGGGACACTCACCAGTTTAACATCTATGCTTGTGGCACCAGCATCCAAGGAGTTTTCAATAAGTTCTTTTACGACACTGACCACTGAAGTGATTATTTGAGAACTTGAAAGGAGGCGAACTGTTGCTGCCGGCAGCTGTTTCATTCTAGCTTTTAGCAGAGTAGCTAGAAAATAAAATATAAGTTGTAAAAATAAAAATTGTTAAACATTCCTAACAGAACTGATAGCAACAACAGCAGCAATAACAGCAATGCATATTTATTGAGCCTCACTGTATGTAAGGATCTACTGTTAACCACATAGTATTAAATCATTTATTTCTTATGAATACCCTTTAAAATAGATGCCATTATCATCTCCATATTATAAGACTAAGGCACAGAGAAATTTGTTGGTAAATCACAGTATGTTACTAATTGAAGAATGTTAAGAACAATTGTGCAATAAGTGTAATATATGATGTGTCTGGTTAGGAATCACCAGATGCTGCTGTCAACTGTTATGCAGATAATGTCAGTCATGTGTCTTAATGGCAGTTGCTCTTGAACATTAGTCATCTACACATTCTGATGAATTACAATATCTCTTTCAATTATTGAGCTCTTTTAGAGTTAAGAAATCTGACTCTAGAATTACTCTTAATCTAAACTAGTCATACCCAGACCTATCATATCAGATTACTATCCTATGCACTACTGTGTCTAAAACATCTTTCATATCATGTGGCTCCCCGAAGCCAAATTATGATAAAGCTCAAATCCATATGCTGGCATTCAAGGTCCTTTACATGCCGATCCAACTTGTACATCCAAAATCTCTCTGCCAGTAATTGTTTTAGCCATGAAACCCTTTGTCTGAAACCTTTTCAAACAAAGAAACAAAAAAGTTTCATATGGAAATCACATATGTAAAATTTGCAGGGAGTGGGGTTTGCAACTACCTTAATGCCTAACTCAGAAAAGATTTCAGGAAAATAAAAAATACCAGCTTGACAACACACAATTCCTCTAGAGTCATGATTTTATTTTACAATAAAATGGTCTCTGTTTAGGATTCTTTCTCAGGCAACTTAAGACATAAAACAAGAAGTCACATAAAGTTTAAGAATAAGTAACTGAGCAAGAAATGGAGTATAGCCACTACAATGATTACATAAAATTTTAAGGGATGCATTTCTGGGAAGAAGTCAATATACTGAGTTCTGAATGGTGTTAACTATTCACAATTCATAACTATATTTTGCTTTGTACGAGGCAAAGCTGATTAGCACAATGGAAAAATATGCCACTAAATATTATTATACACTAATAGCTATACAATGTTGAGGAAATTAAAATTAAACTCTGAAACTCAATCACCTAACCTACAAAATAGAGATAATGATGATATCATATGGTTGTGGTGAGAAGTAAATAAGATAATGTATACAACTTATTATAGTGCTTGGCATATACATGCTAAAAATCCCAGGATCTTTGGACTAAATTGAGTTCCTCCAAACTACTACATGAATACCACACCCCCCAACACACTTCTAACCCCTAGACCCACAGGAGCTAACCCAGTGCTTGGTATCAGGTTAGGTCTGGGTTTAAGAAGTCTTCTTCCTTAGTTTGAGAGTCCCAGGGATCTAAGAAAAACACTTATCAAGCAAGCTTTGGGGTATAAACCTAGTCTCACCTCAACCTTCCCTCCTTCTGCAGAGATTAATTAATCTCTTTATTAATCTCATCATCTTTGTCTCATTCTCTATAATCTCTCTTCCAAAATCTTCTATTTCTCCCCAGCTAGTCCCTAATTTCATCCCAATCTTCCCCCTCTTCTAGTTTACTGAGATCAAGGCAGACCACAGCATGAACTCTATCTTCACACACTTTACCTCCTCCACCATACTGTGTCCTTTGGTTTCTTAAAATGTCTCCACCTCTACCCATGTTCTTCTTCACTCAGTCTCAGACCAATGCCTCTTTCTTCTAAACTAACACTTTCACCTAGTTTCTTTATCTAGTCCCATCCCTCCTCCAGGCCTCTTGGTCTTGAAAACAAAAACAAAAATTCTTCTCTCAACCTTATTAACTCTATGATTATCTTCTTTATGAAGCCAAACTTGAAGTAACCTGTATTCACCGTCACCAATTCCCTATCAACAACTCACTTCTAAAACCCTTGCAAAATAGCTTACACAACCACTGCTAGGATTTTGTTTTCTTCAAGTTCACCAATGAGCTCTTAAATCATCAAATCCTTTTCTCAGGATTCACATTCCTTGATATCCCTGAAGCATGTGACAATGATGATACTCCCTATTCTCAAGGATTATACCATCCATCAATATCTCTTGGATCTCTTCGTGTTTTCTTCACTCTCTTCCCAGAAAAATGGGCATTCCCTAGTCCCTCTCCCCTCTTCTTATATACCCAAAACCCTATAACCTTAGATGTTATAGAATAACATCTGAATCTACATCCCAGCAGTGATCTCTCTCTTCCCAAGACAGGCATTTCTTACAATCAGTGTCACTGCTACCTCAAAACGTTTATAAAATAGAACTTATCTTCTTGTTCCACCCTCCATACCTCCCACTTAACTTTGCTATTTCTCTTAATAACTCAATGTTCTTAGTGACCAAGGTCAAAAATTTCAATCTTCCTTTGCCAGCAATCCCACCCTATTTGCACCTCCACTTTCTCCTAATGCAATACTATCTATCATTCTAGACCCGGTTTCAATATCATTTGTAACATGGTCCTTTCTGATCACCCAGCCAGGAATGACCCTTTCCTCCCATTACGAAAGAACTTGGCTTGCTTAACACACCCCTGTCCTGACCTATACAACCTCTGAATGCACAGAATTATATACTTCTGGATGCAACACAGAGTAATCAGAGTACTTCACTCAAGGTGAGTACTTCATAATTATTAATGAAGTGGACACGAAAAATAATTTTATCGGCACCTACCTCATGCCAAGGTAAACATTAGGAAAAGTGACCTCCTTCCCAGCAAGTTACCACTGCCTTAACTCCTACCCTTTATTTATTCTATTTTAACTGGACTCCATATCATCCCCTTCATCACCTGTATCTCCTAACCAGGCTTTTTTCTAGAATCCAGGGCCTTATTTCCAACTACTTTCTAAATATCATCATTTAGATGACAGAAAGGCACCCTAAACTCAACATGTCCCAAAGAGATCAGATCTTTCTCTCATTAACTGTCGTTCTTGCTATATTTATTTGATAATAAAAATAACAGCTAACATAAGTTACTTAAATATATATATATAATTATTCCAGTTAATCCTCACAACAAGCTTATGTATAGTGTCACTCCTCTATCACAAACAGGATTTAAAAGCTTGATCGCTTGTTCCAAGATCACACAACTATTAAGTGACTGATGCACACCTGCATATTTTGTCATGTTTGACTCCACAGGCTATGCTCATCCAGTCTCACAAAGCAAAATTAGAAACCTTGAGTCATCCTTGAAATTCTCCTCACTCTCTACATCCTGCCACCCACTCCTGCCTATCTTACCACCTAAATATTTCTCAAACTAGTTCTTTCCTCTATCCCTATAGCTACTGCCTCTGTTCAGCCCTTCAACAATTTTCCCCCGACCTATTGAAATAACCAGCTAATTGACAGCTTGCCTGGAATCTCAACCACCTACAGGATTCTTTCCGTAATTTACATTCAATCATGTTGCTATCCTACTTAAAATTTTATAAAGATTTCCAACTACTAACTAGGTTAAACCCAAACTCTTTATCAATTGGACCCCTGTCTTTCTAATCTCATCCCACTCTTTTCCAAATGCACACTAAGCCAGTCATACTATGCAACTTGTCTTTCTTAATATGGTGGCAGTGACTCCTTCCTTGGCTCATAAGGTTCCCTTTCTCTGCTGATGACTTCTCACCATCCTTCTAGATTTAGTTCTTCGAGGAAGCCTTTCTTATCAGCTCCAACCCCTGCCCCAACAGATTAGGCAGTCCTTCCTCTGTACTCCCAGACTACTTTTTCTTTATTTCTAACCCCAAACCCATCACACATTATTCTAAGTATTGTATTTCTGTCCCTTCCTCCTGGCTGAGATATATTTGAGGATATATTAATCTCATATCCCTAGCACAACCTCTAGAACATAACAAGCATTCCACCATATGTGTACCAAATGGCATCTTTTGAAAAGTGGAAGGGTTGATATCAGGCTTACGACTCACAGCAAAGAATGTCTAACAATGCCAGGAATCAGTCTTCTATATTTGCTGAGAGGTAAATCAAACACTCTTGAAAGAGTGCTGATGATCAGGAAATTCAGTTAAGGCTAACAGTGCACCTAAAAAAGAAGTAAAGATCAGAGAACTCATAGATAAACTTTAGGAAGAACACAATGAAATAATTATTTTTTTAAAAAAACGTAATAAATCTAACCTAATTGGTTTTATAAGGCCATTAGAAATACAATATATGTACACATATATATGTGTATGTACAGTCAACATTCTCTTACACCAATTTTGAAAAGCCACTGTAAGTTATTTCAACAATATAAATTTAAAAAACTCTGTGTACTGCCAAGCTTATGAAATTCAATATCAAAGATGATTCCAAATAATCTAGTTTTTTCCTCCCCGTTCTTGAATGAGATCAATTAGTGGGGGAATTCCCTGGAAGTCCAATGGTTAGGACTCCAAGCTTTTTCTGCCGAGGGCGCGGGTTCAATCCCTGGTCAGGGAACTAAGGTCCCCACAAGCCGCCCTGCAATCCGCGGGAGCGGCCAAAAAACGAAGAAAAAGATCAATTCTTGGTAACCACATTTCCTCAGCATATTACACAGGTACCTGTCTTCAGCGTGTAGACCGACCCAGAATGACACCAGTAAAAATCATGGTTAACCGAAAAGTCTGCTTCCGCCACTTGCATGATGCCACAACCTACAATATTATAAAACCCCTCACTCACACTGTAGACAGGCTGAGTTATCGCAGTCAGAGGTTAAAGTTTCTTCCTGGCAAACAACAACTTTAAGGTCTGCACCCAGAAGGATCTGAGGAATGGGCTGGAACAAAGGCCTAAACACCATTTAGTCAGTAAAGTCCAAATCAGACATTAAGCAGCCCACACCTGCTGGGAGACCGCTCTCCAGGTGTGCGCGCCCGCGAGCCGGGCTTCGTCCGCTTCCCGCCCCGCGAGGGGAGGGGGGGATGGGCGCCCACGGCGGCGCTCCCGCCCCGACCGGGACAAGTGGAGGGGAGGAGGCTCTCGAGCTTACGATATAAGAATGAATACCCGTTAGCCACACGACACTACCTTCTTGCTCGCGCGAGGTGGGCAACAACAATCCACTAGCGGACCGGCCGGCCTCCCGCCAGCAGCCCAGGCCTGGCCTGACTGATCCCCGACTCACCCACAACGCACGCGAGGCGGGGCGGGCACCAAGCGCACCGCCCTTAGTCCCGCCCCGCCCGGCGAACGTGGGATTGGCGCCTCCCTCAGCCAATGCCCTGGCAGCGCGTTCCGCCCTGAAAGCTTCCGCAAGCTGCGCCGCGCCGCGCTGCGTTGGGGCTGGCCACTCGCGTTTCGCCTGAGGAGGCGCTGCCGTCGGCACTGCAGCCGCCGCGGAGCTGATACTGCTCCGAGCCAGCCGCCGGGAGTGGGGCGGCGGGTGAGTGGGCACAAACGGCTGCCGGGACTGTGCTGCTGCCCGTGCAGTGGGGAACTGCTGGCGGGCCCGGGTCGGCTTGAGGGGAAAGAGTGGACTCCGGCTCAGTCCGCGGCGCCCTGTCAGGCCGTGCGGGCCAAGTGGTCCCCAGGGCTTGCCCCCCAAACCCCCGTCGTCGCATCCTGGCCCTGACGGGATGTGCAGCTCCGAGAAGAAAGGGGCGGGGCGGGGGGGGGCGCTGTGGCAGTAGCAGCGGCGGCTTTTGCTGAGCTTCCACTAGCTGGGAGCTCCGGCCACCGGGGAAGGCTGCGGGTGACGGTAGCGGCGGGGGTGGAGGTGGGGGCGCGTCGCTGTGGGTCGCCCGGCACCGCGAGGGCAGAAGCCGATAGGCTCTTCGCTCTCTTAAGTCATTGTTTGCCAGTCCTGAAGTGGCGTGGCAGACTCCCTGGAAGGGTTTTCTGGCCTGGGGTAGAGTCAGTGTTTGCCTTCCAGCTCAGATGTAAATTTTAAGCCTACTTTCGAGCTTTTTTTTTTTTTTTTTTTTCCTATCCTGTCGAAAATGGGAAAGGCATCTTGAGTGGAGGCACGTTCTAAGTATAATTTATAGCGTATAAAAAGAATGTAACATGGATGGTGGATGTTTGGATTGGAGGAACTTTTTATACATTTAAATTTGAGGTTTTTGCTTTGTTTCAGTGCAACCAACTTTCATCACCGTAAGTCTATAGATTTTTGGAGGGAGAAGCCATTGTACTCCAGAACACTTGTTGGACGGGGTTCGGAGAAATTCCTCTCTCAGTGCCAACTCTGTAATAGAAAGCGTTTATACATTTTAAAATCAGAGCTGTTCGAAATATAATGTAGCTCTGCTCCCCCCACCCCCAGTCTCAGAAAGAAAGGAAGAAAGAAGGGAGGGAGGGGAAGAAGGAAGGAAAGAATGAGAGAAAACCAAAGTTTTTGGTTAGGTGACTAGAGTTAAAATACGCAGAAGAAAGACTCCTTGTTTAAACCTAATTGTATCACTAGGTTGAGAAACAAGCCTTATCCCTTGACCATGTAAAATTTCCACCTCATTATGTACCTCGCAGCTTCAGTACTCATAAAGGAGTGATTTGAACTCTGACCACTCTTTATGGACACAACAGTACATTAAATGTAAGAATCTGTCTACTCAGAACAGACTGGTTAGGTCAGCTTTGCTTTTTTATATATTAGTTTATTCTGTTGGTAAATTTACCTCCTGAGTTTTCACTGTACACTCATAAGAAAATGTAGGTTTTCTCTTTCAGTTTGAGTTTTCCTGCCCATTACTTCATTTAATAAAACCAGCATGCTTGAAGACAAGCTTTAGGAAAGGCATTTTAACTGTTTATTTTTTCAACAAGAAGCATAAAAATAAGTCTTGCTTGTCTTACTGGGGAGTTAGATATTAAGAATTATTTACTGCCCTCGTCAGCATGTGCAAGTAGCATATTTTGGAGGGTCTATTTGTTCTATTTAAAAATGATGAGGGAAAAAAATAATCCCAGTAACACTTATTTTGTCACGTCAGAATTAGGAGTACTTAGGTTTCCAGTTATATCAGTGTTGATTCATCCCATTGCTTTCCTACAGTGCAAACATGAATGTTGGAGTTGCCCACAGTGAGGTGAATCCAAATACCCGTGTAATGAACAGCCGGGGTATGTGGCTGACATATGCTTTGGGAGTTGGCTTGCTTCATATCGTTTTACTCAGTATTCCCTTCTTCAGTGTTCCTGTTGCTTGGACCTTAACAAATGTTATACATAATCTGGTAAGAATTTCACCTTATACTGAACACTCAAGGTCTAATGGTTTTACAGAGACTGGGCAAGGCAGGAATGGGAAGTTATTGTTTGATGGGTACTGTTTTGCAAGACGAAAAGAGTTGTGGAGGTGGATGGTGGTGATGGTTGCGTAACATCGTGAATGCACCGAATACCATTGAACTGTATGCTTAAGAGTGGCTAAGATGGTCCATGTTATGTGTATTTAAACATAGTTTTTTAAAAAGCTTAAAGTTTTATGTTACAAAGAAGAAAAACACGACTCAGTTTTTTTAAACAGTTTGATTGAGATATAAAATTCACCCATTTAAAGTACAGTTCAGTGATTTTTAGTATATATGACAATTCTGAAGAATACTTATCTGGAATAAGATTATATTTTTCCTATCACTTTATATTTATATTGGATCCTTTTTGTAAGTAAGACATTTTTTTCTCCTGTTGGTTTTATAAAATCTGAAAAATAGGGCATTTTAGCAAAAATTACAAGACACTGTAATTCAGGCAACTATTATATATTGATTAACCAAAATGTATCAGAGGAAGTAATTATGTTTTTTGGTTAACTGGAGTCTAATGAATATCTTTGGTTTAAATCCTTTCTAAATTATATATATATATATACTTTTCTATTTCAGTATAGAAATTTTGAGTTGAATCATATCTTATATGATTCAGAAACTTACGGTGCCTTAGTTCTTCCTGTTGACTATTGTTCTTTTGTATTATATGATAGCTCTACAAAGTACCAGAGGTTAAATTGACTCTACTGACCATATCATGCAGCCCTGAAAATTGCCTGTTTAAAAGCAAACAAAACGTGATAGTGACTTTTCTTGTCCTTAACAGCCTATTAAAGTAGAATGAAAGGGGAGAGATCTGGTTGAGACTTTTAATTAAATCCAGATTAACTATATATTTGTTTAAAGATCTACCCAAAATGAAGAGCTTAGAACTTTAAGACAGAAAAATGTAGGAGAAATAGGTTTTTAAAAAATTGATATTATTTATATTTTCTGTAAAGCATTTGAAGTTGACTGGAGGACGACAAAGATGATGTGGTAGAGATCAGTGAATGTCCCTTTAGTCCATTTTATGTGATAGACTTTGGAAGGAAGTGTAGAAAAACACTTTTTAAATAGTCACTTCTCTGAAATATTTGACACTAATCATATCCCTTTTATTGGAATTCGTTTCCTTTGGCTTCCATGGGATTGCTTTTTCCTAGATATATTTCTGACCTTTCCTTTATTATTTCCTCGTGCACAGTTTTCTCTTTTCCTTTCTTAAATATTACTGTTCTCAAGGTTCTTTTCTTCATCTCTTCTTATGATATATATTCTATCTAGGTTACTTCATCTATCTGTATTTTCAGTTAAATGTTAAATGATGATGACCATATTAATATTGCAAGATCACCTTGCACCTTAAACCAAACAAGTATAAATTGAATTCATTCCTGATATATCCCTTACCACCCACCACAATCTGTTCCTGGATTTTGTTCCTAATCTAATCTAAAGGTACCACTATCTGCCCAGTAAGCCAAGCCACATAGCTGAATGTCAGAGGTAAAGTGATTAATATAATGTATTATCCAAACTGAGACTTTTGAGAGTAAAAGAGAGCTCTAGTAATAACTACTCCAAGAGAGTAAGTGAAAATCAGGACCACCCATAGAAAACTAGTATATATAGTCACCCTAGACTTAGGGTAACTCTTTTTCCTTTATATTCCATATCCATTTAGTCAAAGCCTGTCTATTCTACTGCTTTACTGTCTTCAACTTGATCCTTATGGGCATTGCTATAATTTCATGCCCGTTTTTCCCCTCAGGTAGATTACACCAGCAGATCAAGTGGTCTCTTTGACGCTTCTCTACTCTACTTTCCTTCATTCCAATTTGGCAGGGTGATATTTTTGAAATTCATGTTTGTTCAGGTCACACTCTTAAGTCCTTCAGTGATTCCTTGTTACATTCATAGTAAAATGCCAAGTTCTTTGTGTGGCATACAAGACCAGTTGATAATACAACAGAGGCAAGATAGAGACACAATCTTAACATCTCTCCAAACACAAGCTGTGCTCTACAATAATGAAAATCATCTTCTCTCACCTTTTTGCTTTGGCTTAGGCTCTTCTTCCACTATTTTAATACCTCTTCCTCCTTCCTACTCTTCCTGGCTAATTCCTGTTTCTCCAGGAAAAATACTCAAGTGTCACCTCTTCCAGGAAGCTACAAAAGTCCCATGCTGCATTCTTTTTTCATGTATTTATCATCCTTTTATAATTAGCAGTTTATCTTTTTTGTTTTTTAATTTCTTTATCCCTAAAGACCTATTTAAATGTTTGCTGAATAAATTAGTCTGTTCTCACATAATTTTCCCTTCTCCAGTGGCACATGTATTAAATGTACTTTAGAAGTCATCTCCTCCCTTCATGTTTTCAGTTGGTTGACTGAGACTGAGGCACAGTATATGACCATGGACAAAGGACAGGTAATGAGAACAAGTAGGGAAGCAAATTTCTGACTTCTTAGTCCTCCACTAAAAACCTGACTAACCAGCCATAGATGTGGCAATTACATGATGCCAAATGTAAATTTCTTTTGAAGTTAGCCTACGTTAAACCAATTAAAAATGTGAAATACATACTGCATGCTTTTAAACATGGCAAAATAGACCAAATATGGGAAAAAAGAAAAAACATGGTCTCTGTCTTTCTGAACCATATAGTAGAAACCTAAAGCAATTGTTTTTACTCAGTGCTACAGTTCACTCTTAGAAATTTTAATACTTCACAAAATTCTTATCCTAGCTTTTAAAATGAAAGAGAATTCTCTTCATTTTGAGTCAGTAAATATTTGTTAAGGGCTAACCATGAGCTATATACTTTTTTCCCTAATTCTTTTAATGTGGGTATAAATCATCCATCACTAAAATTTTATAGAAAAACTATTAAAATAAAAATAATGGGGCTTCCCTGGTGGCGCAGTGGTTGAGAATCCGCCTGCCGATGCAGGGGACACGGGTTCGTGCCCCGGTCCGGGAAGATCCCACATGCCGTGGAGCGGCTGGGCCCGTGAGCCATGGCCGCTGAGCCTGCGTGTCTGGAGCTTGTGCTCCACAACAGGAGAGCCCACCACAGCAGGAGGCCCGCGTACCTCAAAAAAAAAAAAAAAAATACCACGTGAAAATGGTTTCTTGTGCTTACAGAATAAAAACATTCCTTGGCTTAATGTCATCTTGCCTTAATATCTAATACTTGCTTTGTATGAGCCCTTGTTCCTGAGGTAGTCAGGCTAATGGGAAAACAAACATTATGTAAACAACTTTAATACAATATGTTGTGCTATAGTAAAAGTATTTTCAATAAAATTCTATATATGTACATAGGCAAGAGGTTAATTATTGCTAATGAGAAGGGCTTCACTAAGGAGTTATCATTTGAGCCGAACCTTCAAGACTGAGGAAGGTGACAAGGAACCATCAAGGCTTTAGCCTCAGCAACAAGGACCCTTTCCCTCCTCTGCATTTCCTGAGTACTTTGATTGTACCTTTGATAGTAATTTCTGCCCTATATTGTAGTTGTTTATGCATATATATATATTTTTTCCTTACCATCTCTTAGAAGATTGAACTTTTTCAAGGCATTGGACATGTCTTGTTCAATTTCATATATGCATATAGGTCCTGTGTCCTGTACATATTAGCCACTTATTAAATGTTTGTAGAGTTATATCCAATTGAACATGAATCCATTCCTCTGTTGCTTAAGTGTTACTGTAGGTAAACAACTTTTAAATTGCCTAATGGAATAACTATAGGAAACAGATAGACTAAGCTTTGAAAACAAGGGCTCTCTTAGCCTAGTAGAATAATGTAAAATTTCAAATCACTAATATTTATATATTTTTCCATATATTTATTAAAAGTTGAAGTAAAAAAAATGACATCACATCATGACTTTAGTAAGTAAAGCTGTTTCATGACCATATATAGGCTTTATTCTGTTACCAGTGCCTCAGACAGTGATCCTGCAATGAAGCATTAACTATCAATCTAAATGGGCATCTCAAGTAAACCACATCTGGTATACATTGGCTTTTTCCCCTAATTAACCACAAAATTAGATGCTTAAACATATCACTGGACAGAATGGCTTTTAGTAATTTTTTTTACTTTGATTTTTAAAAACTAACTTCAAAAGACACTATTGAGGTACAGTGGTGATTTTAAAAGTAAATTGTGTTGAACATTATACCTGCTACATCAAACCATCTTTGTTGCTTTGGAAAAGAACTATTGAGACAAAAACAGTCCTAATATTAAATATTTTCAAAACAATTTTCCCCAATACAGAGATTTTGTTTATTATTATTTCCCGATTTGTATGTTTTTATCATTTTATAAGTATCATCAGATTTACTAATATGATACTCTAAACTTTCCTACACATTAGAGAAAAGATAATTCTATCTCCCAACAGGAAATGTGTTAGAAAATCTAAATGTAATGATGCAAAGCTACCGTGATGGTACTTTTCGTTTATTTTCAATTTAATAGGAGATGAAAACAGGTTACTTTTGGTTGACTTAGAGTGGTTTTCAACAAATAATATTTGCATGTGTAAGCCCCTAGAAGTTTTGTTTTACTGTGAAGAAACTGGCCACAGTCTTTCACAATATGAAATCTTAAAACTTGAGCTGTCAAGTTAATCACGCTCTCTGTCACAGACTGCAACTGTCTTAATGCTAACTGGCAAATACTAATTTTGTACTTGATATTGATTATATACCCCCTTGCTTGTTTTCCAGGGGATGTATGTATTTTTGCATGCAGTAAAAGGAACACCATTTGAAACTCCTGACCAGGGTAAAGCGAGGCTCCTAACTCATTGGGAACAACTGGACTATGGAGTACAGTTTACATCTTCACGGAAGTTTTTCACAATTTCTCCAATAATTCTGTAAGTGGTGGAAATTTTCAGGTATGAGGAGGTTTAGATGAGAGGAAGCCATCCTTTTATTAGATTAAATTTGAAATAGAAACAGAATATTTTGTTGAAAACCTGTATCAGTAAATTGCTACTTCATAGAGAGTATAAAATACAGGCAAAATTTTTAACAAGCTGGTAATAAACCAGTTTTCACTTCAGTCAAATATATATGGAGACAACCTTACATGTTTATCAGTATGACAAGACATTCTAGAATAAAAGTTAAATATATTCTAGTTCATGTCTTTAAGCTGCTTGCAAGAATACTAAACACATAGTCTTGTTCTGTATTCTACTATCAGATTAATCTCCCTAAACAAGGATTTGGATGATTTCAGATGAATTTCATTGACCACCTGCCACATTTGGATGTTCAAACTCCTTGGGAGAGACAGTATGGTTTAGAGAAAAGAGAGGTTAGGCTTTCATTGTAGGACAGACCCGGGTTGAATCCTGTACCTATCACTCAGCCTGCTTGGTTTGCTCATAAATAAAATTGTAGCCAATGGTGCCTAACTCAATCTGATGCTGTAAGAAATAAATGAGATAATACCTATCTGTAAAGCATTTAACCTTATATATGGTATGTAATTTCCTCCTATTACCTGATATTCAGGGTCCTCCACAAAATGGTTCCTACCTCATTTTTCCTTTATGTGACTATTTTACCCTCACCCAACTCCTACTTGCTCACACTCTTCTAAGCAGCATTTCTTAAATACTTCATGTATAGTCCTATTTCTATGCCTTTGTTCAAGTCATTTCTCCCACCTGAAATGCCTTCTCCTTTCTTAATTTATCTGTCTTATTTTTTTCTTTCAAGATTTAAATTGTGACCTTACCTTTGAGGTCTTTTCCTTAGCAACCAGCCTTCAGTGATAACGCTCTGCTTTGAAATCCATAGTAGTTGTTATATATCCCTTATTTATTGGTACTTTGTATTATTTCTCTATTATTATGTTTATTTCTACAAAGAATTTATAAGTACATAGATTGTTTTGAATTCCACACTCAGTTGCTTTCATATAATGGATGTTTCACATATATCCTAATCAAACACTCAATACCACTAAGGAGATATATATAGATAGATATATATCTCTCTATATATAGACATAGATATAGATATAGATTTATATATCCATTATAGAATCAGTGCAGTCTGCAGCAGCTGGAAAGACTTCTTGGAGGCATTAGAATTCCTTAAACTAGGACTTAGGGTAGGTTTTAGACAGGTGTTTAAGTTAGGGAAGACATTTTCAAATGAAAAGAATAAAGTAATCATAAAGTGATAAATTTCTTTTTCCTTATATTTATAGCACTTGGGAGGAAATTTTTTAAGTTTTTAATTGTTTTAGTCCCACATAAAATTCATGTCAAAAGAAAAATTATTTGTATGGCCTAACAAAGATTAATGCAATAACAAGAATAATGGTTATTCAAACAGCCCTAAATTTGTATTTTAGCTCTACTACTCTCTAGCTATGTGACTTTTGGCCATATTCTTGAAAGTCTCAGTTTCCTCATCTATAAAATGTTGAGGATTGCATTATAATACAGTTAACCCTTGAACAATGTGGGGGTTATAGGCACCCTCCCTCTGTGCAGTTAAAAATCCAACTATAACTTACATAGTCAGCCTTCTGTATCCCCATTTCCACATCCTCGGTTTCAACTAACTGCGGATCGTGTAGTAACTGTGGATCATGCAGTACTGTGGTATTTACTATTGAAAAATATCCATCTGTAAGTGGACCTGTGCGGTTCAAACCCTCATTGTTCAAGGGTCAACTGCACATGTAAAAAGCCTGACATATGCTGAATTTTCAATAGGAGCTATCACAAAAAAGGTGATATCACTTAAAAGGCTATCACTTAAAAGCCTAAGATGTACCTGTGTACAACACCCATATTTCTTAAAGTGTACTTTTGACCAACAGGTATGATTTTAAATATTCTATGATTAAATTCCTTATACAACTGAGGAAACAGCATTAAAGCCATCTGTGTAGCACTGATATTTTTCAGAGTGCATTTACATTTCCTTATTTGATCATTTGTCAGGTAGGTAGGATGAGTAATATTATCCCAGATTTTTAGATAAAGAAACAGATTCAAATGCATCATCTTCATCCAGATCTTGTAGCTAGTTGGAATTAAGAGCCCAGGTTAAACCCTAAACTTCTAGCTTCTAATACAGGTCTCTTTCTGGTATACTCTTTGGCAGATAAATGCTACCACATTGATTCCTACCTGGGTTTTGCATCCCCTTGGAGGGTTATGTAGGTTTTTGTAAGAGTCAAGTAATTTTCATATGATCCACACACACAATCAGTTTTTATTAAAAGACATAAAGGAGACATATGCTATGAGGAGGAGAAGCCATTCCAAGAAGATTTATTATTTCTAACATCAGATTACAGATTAAACCTGTAATGATGATGGGAAATTAAATGAGCTTACTGAATGTAAATGGTATCCTATTTTGTTCAGTTAAGGAAGTATGAAAACAGTCTTCAAGTATATGAAAGCAGGAAGACAGGATTTAAAGTAAGGATTGAGGAATATAGTTTATTCTCAAGAATGAACTTTCTGACTATAGTTTGTGAAATAGGTGGAAAAGTATAGAATTTCTCAATTTAGATGGTTCTGAAAATAATGTGTACAGTTCTCTGATGTTTTTAGTTGTACTTGGAAAATAGATGTTCTTTTCTAACCATATTACACAAGATATTTATCACTCCTTTAGAGGAAACACTATTAAAATACTTTTCTGTGTACTCTAAAAGTACTAATTAGACAAACACCCTTGTGCATAGTAACTTCTTAGTTATCATCAAGTAAGGTATGATGTTTTAGAATACTCTTTTAGTGGCCTCATGATGTGTCTTCATTTTGATGTACCCTTGGGTCAAACTAGGCATTCTTACTCTATGATCTGTGGTCTTAAAGGTGGCTTAGGCTCCTGAAAACAAATCCTCGGATATTGGATGTCTTTGAATATATATATGTACGTATGTTTGGTTATAGCAAAATAGCTGGAATTTTACAATAGTGTCTCTCAAGTTTCCCGTTATACTGGTTATATACCTGTTCAACTTCAGTATGGAAATGAGAACATCAAAACGGCAATCAAGTATTTGTTTTCTTTCAAAGATGCTAACTCTACTAATGCACTAACACCCGTTTTTCACAACTTTACAGCAGTAGTTTTTAACCTTTTGGTGGGTCACAAAACCGTTTGAGAATATGATGGATGCTTTGAATATGGACTTTCTCTTCAGATACATACACATAGATACAAAACTACACCTGAAGTTTCAGGAAGCACATGAACCCTAGTTTGAAAGCCTTCTGCTTTAAAGACAGTAGTAACTGTCTTGCATTAAAATGTGCATATATGCCTCCATTAAACAAATGTTTAAATCCCAAATAAAATTAATTTAGGCCCCCAAACTAAAACTTTTTGCTCTTGTTTTAGTGCTCAAAAAAATGGTTCTGCTTTTAGGTATTTATGTTTCAGTGGCCTTTTTCCTACCTTTAAATATTTTAAAAATTCTAAGTAATTTCACTTTTAGATGTTATATATATATTCTTAACTTTTATTTCTACAGGTATTTTCTGGCAAGTTTCTATACGAAGTATGATCCAACTCACTTCATCTTGAACACAGCTTCTCTCCTGAGTGTGCTAATTCCCAAAATGCCACAGCTACATGGTGTTCGGATCTTTGGAATTAATAAGTATTGAAATGTGTTTTGAAACAACAAAAATTTTTACAGCTACTGAGTTTTCTGTAAGGAAGGAATGGTTACTAAACTGCACTGTTTCTGTGATAATGTGAAATGAGAGGTTGCTACATTAGAGAGCCAATTGCTGGTTCTTCATATGCTGTTTTAAAGTGCAGATTCTTACAAGAACATGCCTTTGTTTAATGCATCTGGTATCCTTCTGAAGAGAGCCTTTAGAGGCAGGCTGGGCAGGCCCAGCTTATAAGTTAAATGGCTATAAAGTAAGGGTGTAGTAGATAAATCCAAGGAAATAAGAGATTTATAAGAAACTAAGTCCAGCTTAGCTTATAATGAATGGGCATTATGTTAGGAGAAGAAAATGTTTAATCATTCAGTCATGGTCAGTTTAAGCAGAGTTACATGTAAACCAGAATCATTTCTTTACAAGTTTATTATAGATTGTTTTTATTACCATGCATAGTCCTTTTATGTTATATAAGAGGATATATATCTCTTGTTTTATACAAACCAATTCCTACCTTATGAATATACTTTTTTGGTTTTGCAGGCTCAATATTGTATTGATAGATGAGTTCATTTTTACATTTATTAAGTTACTGAGTTCATGAAGGTCCACCTTCACGACTGATTGATGATAGAAGATAGTTAGGCACCTTAGAAGCAGCCTCTGAGTCGGCCTCCTAATTTTGAAACAAAGTGGGTTTTGCTGCCTTTCCAGATACAAGGCTGCTAAACCAATTAAGAATATAACTTATTTCTCGTAATTAAAGTATATGGTAACTTAAAGGTCTGCTTATTTGGTTGAGCAATCTAATTGTTGAAGTCTGCCATTCTTTAGTGATGGAAATTTATAATGGACAACTACATAGCCAACCTGTGATCTGGCAGAAACTGCTTCTCTAGCAATACTATCAGTAAATAATGGAGTCTTTTTTTAGCAGGTCTGCAGTGAAAGATACCATCTTTTCTTAGTCATCCTGCTCTCAATCTCCATACTTTTCCCATTAATATTTTGCCTACATGAATCTTAGTATAGATAACTCAGAATGGTAACTATTTCCAAAGCAGCAACCATATTGAATCCTTGTGACTTAAGAGAAGCTTTCTATAGTTGCTGACATTAATTGCAAGAAATAACTATATTCTACTTTGAGAAATAAACATGTCAAAAAAAGTTCTGATATGTGACAAAACTGAAAAACCTAGTAACATTTGTAAGCAAAATTGAGTGAAAAGAATTATAATACCAACTTAAAAATCAATATGTTTCAAACTGACTTTTGGGGATAATGATCATTGTTTTGTATTTCAAAAGTATTGAGTTTAGAAATCAGTTGTATGATAATGCCTTTGTATGTTTGTCTTTTCTCATGTATTTTTAAATAACCAGTAATCTATACTTTAATAAATTTTTCTTTGGTGTAAGGTTATTGCAAAAGCTTTCCAAAGTCAGTCATCGAGTTACAATTAAATTTTTCAAATTTTTTTAAAGCAATAAATGGTGAATTTGTAAAATTAAGGTAGCTAAAAAATATTCTTTTGTTTTCCTTCATTTTTAAGTTTATTTCAAAAGGCTTATATTTTTTGCACAGACTTCGGAGATAGAAATCTGCCTCTAATACAGGTTTTCTGCTGTTTTGCCTACTTTTGCCCTTCAGTGTTTTAAAGATATTTATTCAGTAGATATTTGAGGGCCCACTCTGTTGTAGGAATTGTTTTAGGTATTGTGAATACAGTTTGTAAGTAAGACAAACCAAGTCCTTTCCCTTATGTGCTTACATTCAAGTTGGAGAACAGATAATAAATGAGTAAACAAATAATATTATTTTACATAGTGATAAATGGGGAAAAAAATTAAGTCGGTGAAAGGCAGGGGAGCCTGCCTCAGAAAAGTCTTCCCTAAATATCCTAACTAAGGTGACATTTAGACACAGACCTTCCTGATGTAAAGGAGCAAGGAGTACAAAGATCTGGGGAAAGAGACTTTCCCGTACTGGTGATGGCAAATATTAAAGCTCTGGGGCAGGAATGAGGGTGGTGTGTTTGAAGAAAAAGCAGACAGTCACTGTGCCTGGAAAGGAGTAATAAGCAGTGAGAATGAGCTCAGAGAAGTAGGTAGGGGTCAGATCACTATAGGACTTTATAGACCGAGGTAAAGAACAAATTGTATTCTAAGCTTGACAAAGCTATTGGAGAGTTTTGCACAGGAGAGTAGAGGGATCTGGGGTTTTTTGTTTGTGTTGTGAAGGCTACTGGCTAATGTTGAAAAAAAACTGTTAAGGTAATGGGAAGCAGGAAAAATAGCTACTACAAGCAAAAGGTAGCTCAGACTAGGGAATTAGCTGATGAAGTGGTGAGAAGTGGTCAGATATGTGATATACGTAGCAAGTACAGCTCACAAAACACTGGTATATTGAAAGTGAGTAGGAGGAAGGGAACTAAAATGACTTATGGTTTTTTGGTCTTAAAACCTAGTGAATGGTTGAATAGTGAATATGAAAACTGTTCCCCATTTCACAAATTGGTAGAGTTTAGTGTAAAACAAAAACTCTTTTTTAAACAAAATCTATAATGACTATTGTTTGGAACAAAATCAATTGCTATGCTATAATTGCTCCTAATTTCAAGTCAGGACATATAATAATAAATTTCTTAATAGGCATGAGCTCAAAAATGCTACTGATTTTAGCATTCATTGGTGAATCTTTCCTGCAGCAGTTATTACTGTGGAGTTCCAGTGGTGGTTTTCTATTTCCCTCATTCCTTCTACATGTATTTATTGGAATTCTTTTGTAACGCATATTTTTCCTTTCTCTTCCATTTATTTATTCAATCATTTATATTATGGACTCATGGATATTTTAGTCTTTGGTTTATAATCCATTATAATCATTATTAATTTGTTGCTAAAACTGTCCCCCATCTTTGACCATTGGGAGTTCCCAGTGGAACTTCCCAAGTTAACTCCTGTGTTCTTTTGACTTGCCCCATCCTTTTTTTTAAACATAAGAATGGTATTTTTTAGGTTTATGTCACTATTGTCAATTAAACTAGAAAGATCCTGAAGGGGCATAGCTATCTCCTTAACTAATATCTGTATGAATTAGCCTTACAAAACTATATGATGCTAAGAGTTAGAAAAGACCTTAGAGGCTGTATTCAGCCCCATCCTTTACCTTGAATTTTCATCGACCCTCTATTCAGTTTCATTGACACCTCTATTCAGTTCTGTGTTAGCACTAATAAAGGAAGACTTACAACTTACAAGGCTGCATTTTTGTTATGGAATTTATGACATGTTTTACAATGAGCCAAAATTTAATCCTTATTCTGTATAACTCTTCAATTAACTTTTAAACTGTTATCAACAGCACTAATATTACCAGAGCCTTCACCATTTTCCATATGATATGGTTTCAAATTTCTCCCACTATCCTGGTAATTCTGCTGTAAGTTGCAATTTATTATATAGCCCTAAGCTAACTACAAGAGGTGATAGATGTGATGTCACTACAACAGTACCACTTCCCTTGTTCTGGATACTTTTTATTTTTAATGCAGCCTATTATTTTAGCTATTTTGAGAGCCATGTATCACTGATTCACTTTATGGTCACTAAAACCTCAAGTCCCAACATGTAGCGCTGTTCAATGGTGGCTTTCCCTTCATGTACTTATTTAATGGATTTATTAAACCAAAGTCTAAGATTTCTTATTTTTTCTATAGATCCCCATGTTGTTAGATTTTAGCCTATTGATTCATCTTGTCTAGCTGAAGGTGAATCTTCTCATGCAATATATTTCTCTTATAGTTTGTCTCCTATTTTAGTATATGTCACTAGTAAATATGACTCCAAATTACCCTCATGCTAATCCTGCAAAAGACAAATGCAGCAACCCAGTATAGACCAATGCAGTTTAATAATCTTTCTAACAGGACAGATAGAAAAGTGTAATTCCCAAAACAGTTACATGGATATTACATATTGATGTTGGAAATGCAAACAAATTTAGTACTGGAAAGACAAGTCTAGGTAAAATAAAAGCAATTTTTGAGTAGCACTGGGCAGGGAAGTAAGGTAGGTAAGAGAATAGCAAAGATAAACCTTTATTTTGCTTGATGTCAAAAAGTAATGAGATGTCTCAGGTTTTTATTTTACTCCCTAATTTCAGTTCCAGTTAAAAATGATTCAGCAGATAGTTTGTTATATGGGGTTTAAAAGCTTTTGTTTAGCTAAAGGTGAATGTATAAGAATTATAAACATCAAATTTAGAATACTGAATATCTTGGGTATACGGTACCCAGAAAGCTCAACTGTGATACTTTAGCTCTTAAATCGGGTGTTGGGTTCACAAAAGTTGATTTTATTATTCTTGACACTTTTTCGTAATCTAAAATATTTCATAATTAAAAAGTTTAGTAAAAATATATTTGGATTTTATTTTATGTTCAGTATAGCAGTGTAATTTATTTTATTTCTAGACTCATTCAAGTCTTTAATAAACAACTAATGGTTATGAAAGTGGCTCAACCTGTAGCTTCAAAGTTCTATTAAATTTTAAGTTAGCAGATAAGCCAATTTTATTACTATGTCCTTTCACTCTAACTGCATAATTACATTGATAAAAATACATTCTTCTCAAATTCAAGAATATAAGTAAAGAAACTACATCATTAACATTGTAGAATGAACTCTAAAATATAAAATATGAGAGCATTTTATACTATATAAATATTCTGACTTTCCAACTATATAAATTTTTTGATAACACTTTTTTGAAAAACTTGAAGATTCTGCAAGATAAGCATGCATTATCTTCTTCATTTTGTAACTTTTTAAATGGAAACAGAAGAGCAGATGATTTATTGGCTATTACCCAGGAAAATACGAGTATACCAGCTACTACATGAAAACCTGATACAATGATCCTGCTTTGAAACATCTGTCCCTCCTTTGAATTATCAAACGCATGCTTCTATCATGGTGCTTAATGGTCATAGGGAGTTTATGGAGCAACAAAGAAATTCACCCTCTCCCTCTACTACCAAAAAACGTAGACCCCACACACTTGAAAAATAAGGTCATCTGAGTCTGGCAAATTCTCAAAAAATTAAACAATTACCATATGATCCAGTAATTCCACTTCTGGGTATATATCCCAAAGAAGTGAAAGCAGGGACTTGAAAGGATACTTGTATGACCCACGTTTATACCAGCACTATTCATAACAGTCAGAAGGTGGAGGTAACCGAAGTGTCCACTGTCAGATGAATGCATAAACAAAATATGGTGTATGTACACAGTGGAATATTATTTAGCTTTAAAAGGAAGGAAATTCTGACACATGCTACCACACTGGATGAACCTTGACATTAATGCTAAGTGAAATAAGCCAGTCACAAAAGGACAAGTACTGTGTGAGCCCACTTACATGAGGTACCTAGAGTACTCAAAGTCATAATAAAGACAGAAAGAATGGTGGTTGCCAGGGGCTGGGATGAAAGGGAAATGGGAAATTAGTGTTTAACGGATACAGAGTTTCAGCTGGGGAAGATGAAAAAGTTTTGGAGATGGATGGTAGTGACCGGTGCACAACAATGTGAATGTACTTACTGCCACTGAACTGTTTAAAATGGTGATTTTGTTAACGTATATTTTAATACAATTTTTAAAAAGCAGTAAATTTGTAAAATAAGCATAATCGTTCTGCAAATGAAATAAAAAGCAAAATATCTTCCAAAGATGAGACCTGATTGATGGTATTACCATTAATGAAAGAATGTTCCACATCAAAAAATATTTGTCAGCAAAGAAACTTTAAAAAGAGAAACACAGGACTTCCCTGGTGGTGCAGTGGTTGAGAATCCGCCTGCTGATGCAGGGGACAGGGGTTCGTGCCCCGGTCCGGGAAGATCCCACATGCCGCACAGCGGCTAGGCCCGTGAGCCATGGCCGCTGAGCCTGCGCATCCGGAGCCTGTGCTCCGCAACGGGAGAGGCCACAACAGTGAGAGGCCCGTGTACCGCCAAAAAGAAAAAAAAACAGAGAAAGGCAAATGACTATTTTTAGCACAATCCAGCCTATGAAGAACATAAGGCAGGTATGTGACTCAAGTGTAAAGGAGGGCATCAGGCCTGAAATATTAGCCATTAAAAGCACCAAACTTGGGCTTCCCTGGTGGCGCAGTGGTTGGGAGTCCGCCTGCCGATGCAGGGGACACGGGTTCGTGCCCCAGTCCGGGAAGATCCCACATGCCGCGGAGCGGCTGGGCCCGTGAGCCATAGCCGCTGAGCCTGCGCGTCCGGAGCCTGTGCTCCGCAACGGAAGAGGCCACAACAGTGAGAGGCCCGCATACCGAAAAAAAAATTAAATCAATAAAAAATAAATAAAATGGTTCAAACTAATATTTCCAAAAAAAAAAAAAAAAAAAAGCACCAAACTCATTTCTATTGCTTCCATTCCATTGTGCTAAACAATCTGGTTATAATTTGGATCTGGCTTTCATTGTAATTTGATCACCACAGAGAAGGTGAGGATCAGCAAGCTCAACTATCCTAGACCCTCCATCATTTCTCTTAAGTTAATACATTAGTATTATGGGTTTTACATAGCAGTTTCTTAGCAAATTGAGTGTGTGACTCAGCACTACAGAGTCCAGTCACTTCCAGATCTGATAAACCAATTTCAACCTATGAAAATAATCAGATGTTGAAACCCAGTCATCACAGCATGGTCCTGCTAGACTGTGGATACCGCCTTCCCCCGCAACTTTTCTCTCAATGCACATTTTTCATAATGCTGTATTGTAATTGCCTATTATTAGACTCATTTCCTTGAAAATAGAAAATGGATTTTATCTTTGATCCCTAACAACTAATAAACTGCCTAGCACAAAGGAAAAGAACCAATAAATATATGAAACGTGAAAACGAAATCCAGTTTAGTAAGACATAATTAGGGAATGAGTATTGTTGTAAAGATTCTTCTATATAAAGTTTTCCTCTTAAGTTTACAAACGGAAAGCTAAGCAATAGCAGAGACAAAGTGAACATATTTAGATTCAGAGCTCTGAATACAAGTTGAAGTTACAGTGGATAGGCCATATTTTCTTGAGAATGCCCATGAATGTGGCATTCAAACCATATGATGTGATCTGCATAAAAGCTCAGACAAGCCCCAGAGAGCATGCATTTCCCGCAATAACTTCTCCAGTACAATAAAGAACATGGAAGCTTTATACCTTCACTTGCCAAATATGTGGGATTGGTGTAAGTACCATTTTTTTCTACCACCCACATGCACTCAAAGAATAAAATTTCTTCCTAATGTGTCCTAAAGTTTGGCTCTTTCACATAATGTAGCATTCAGACTCAACACCAGCCAAGAGTGCCCAGTTAAGGATTCTACTATTGACACTACCAAACACAACAGGGATAACTCTTGACAGCACAGGAGAGCACTGGAACAAAGTAATTCAAGTTGCAAGAAAAACTATGCCAGACGGGAATGAGTTTATGTTCAGAATAGATCACAAGTGTATAAGAAAATAACTCCTGACCTATCATATGCAATCAGGATGAGTACTTTTTCTTTTTCTTTTTTTTGCGGTATGCGGGCCTCTCACTGTTGTGGCCTCTCCCGTTGCGGAGCACAGGCTCCGGACACGCAGGCTCAGCGTCCATGGCTCACGGGCCCAGCCGCTCCGCGGCATGTGGGATCTTCCAGACCGGGGCACGAACCCATGTCCCCTGCATCGGCAGGCGGACTCTCAACCACTGCACCACTAGGGATGCCCATGACTACTTTTTCTTAACCTTTAGGTCTTAAGTTTTCTTGTTTCTTCCTTTGGGTCAACAACACATCCTAGGGAAAATATGAACTATTTAATCTTCTGTCAGTTAAGAAAACACTCCAGAGCAGATGGCCCGACTTCTAATACTAGCTCTGCACTTACTATCTGTGTAACCTGCAAATCACCCAAACTCTGTGGTCCAGTTGTCTCATCTGCAAAATGAGGACAGTAACTACCTCATGTGATTGTTATGAGGATTAAGTAAATAAGTCTGCAACAGTGCCTGGCACATAGTAAGTGCCACTTTGTTAATTATGGTTATTATTGTCACATAAATAAAATTTTTTATAAACGTAAGTTCTACCTTAAAAATTCTTACTAGGGCTTCCCTGGTGGCGCAGTGGTTGAGAGTCTGCCTGCCCATGCAGGGGACTCGGGTTCGTGCCCCGGTCCGGGAAGATCCCACATGCCATGGAGCAGCTGGGCCCGTGAGCCATGGCCGCTGAGCCTGCGCGTCCGGAGCCTGTGCTCCGCAACGGGAGAGGCCACAACAGTGAGAGGCCCGCGTACCGCGAAAAAAAAAAAAAAAAAAAAAATTCTTACTAATGTCCTGATAATTATAAATTTACATATCTGGAAATTATGAATTACACATCTGCCACTAGACCATAACCGTGACTTGCCTACCTCGTACCAAGAGCTTCACACCATGCAAGGCGCAGATACATGTGCCAGCCCTGTCCAACCTTGCATTTGTAAAGTCCATGTTCTGTAAAATCTTAGCGCCAGGCAGGGAAGAAAAACGGATTGGGATAAATCTATTCAAATGGTAAAAAGTTCACATACAAAAAACAAAAAAAGACTGAAGGAGGTACAAGAACAGGAGTACATACTATGCTGAGGTACATACTTTACCTCCAGAGTAAGCAAAGACATACTTTTCTCACGGTGGTGTCCAAATTCCAGCCTAAGGCAAAACTTTTTTTCCTTTTAATGTAGCATAGTGTTTAGAACTAAATGTTATGTAGTCGAATCTGTGCTCGGTCTCCACTAGATCAGTCACTAGACGTGTGACCTTTCAGAAGTCTTACCTACAAATCTGGAAGAATTGCTTGAGCGCACGATCTGGGGAATGAGAGCCTTTGTGCTTATATTTACTCGAAGAGTGACTCCCTCTAGGGGAATACCAGCTGACCCTGACGACGGGACCCCGGCGCCGTGTTGATGACATCACTTCCGGGGCGACAGGTTCGGGCTTCCTTGCTCCTAGGAAAGGACGGTCGATCGGCTTAGCTACGGAAAGTAGACGAGTACCAGTTACCGTCGTTCACGAGGAAGGTGGGTGAAACTGCTCAGCCCTCTCTCCACTGATGCTTTCGCGCGCCTGGAAAAGCGGTTGCAGTCAGAGTCCCTCGCCTTCTTGAGCAGACAGAGACCCGCGTTGGCCAAGTGCCCAGGGTTCGCTTGGGATCCTTCCTGGCCCGAACGAGGAGGGCTTCGCACAAGCCTCCTTGGCTGGATTTAGTGACTATAAGTCTATTTTCTCGTGGCGCGTCTGTTGGGGCTGCACCCTCTTAAGGGGTCCTCTGTGAATACGTCGCTTATCTCTAATCCCTGGATGCCCTCTGCTCCTGTGGAACAATAAAAGTTCTAGTATTCGCTCTTTTATTTTTTTCCATTTTGTTCGTTAGTGATAGGGAAAGAGACTACTTAAATATCTAGAAGGTTCTAGAACAGGTGGTTTGGGGGGCATGAGACTAGATATTTGGCAGTGTGAAAAAAACAGGGTGCTTTAATGATGGACTGCTCTTATTGGGGGCAAAGAGGATTTGGGGAGATCCCTGTTATGATAAACCTGTGGCAAAAATGGAGATTTAATTCAAACAATTGTAATTAATGGATAAAATAGGTATTAGGTTACGGTCGTCTTAGTTGAGATGCTCTTTTAAGATGAGCTTTATGAGAACACTTGTTTCTAAACTTAGACGACTAAATCTTACTTTGTGTTTTATGTGAACTCTTGTTTTCCAACCAAATGATTAAAGTTTTCTTTTGAAAGATGTTTCTAGGAAATGGAATGCATTGATTTTAATCAGTTCCATTTTGCCCTTATTATTTTTTTTAAACCACATTTGTCTTAATTTTAGCTATAAAAAATGAATAGCACTTTTCAAAAGACCATCCATGCAGCTGTTGTACTGTAACATTAGCTGTTTTATAAAGAATAATCAATAGTTTGGTTAAGAACAGCATGCAAGTAATACTAAAAATTTTATATCTAACTTCCCGTTTTCCCTCTTAAAGAGCATTATATTCATTCATACTGTTATTTATATTAACAGATTTCTACAGACTAAAATTTTTTGCTAACTTTTACAAAACTTTCCTAAATTTTTATAAAACTATATATTGAAAAATAAACCAAGTTTTTGGAATTTTGCTTTACTGAATGGGCTAGTGGCTAATGTTAGTTCCAAATAATAGTTTGTTTCTTTAATTCTTTTCCAGGAATTATCTATACAGTAAATATGCTAATACTGAATAAGACAGCAGGAGTTTTTTCTAAACCATCAAAAAGGAATATGTATGAATTTCTAAGAAGTTTTCATTTTCATCCTGGAAAACTATTTCTTCATAAACTAGTTTTGGGAATTGAAACCAGTTGTGATGATACAGCAGCTGCTGTGGTGGATGAAACCGGAAATGTTTTGGGAGAAGCAATACATTCCCAAACCGAAGTTCATTTAAAGTGAGTAGACATTATCTTGATAGTTTCCACATTTTTTTGGAAAAATAAAATGAAATAAATTTTTTTGTATTTATTACATATAAAAGTTAAATTTTAAGAACTAATTTCTTCTTTCATGCAAAAAGTTTCTAATAACTGCCGTAGAAAACCTTAAACCCCTCAACCTGGCTTTTAAGGAGCTCCACAATAAGGTCCCAACCTTAGCTAATCCTGTTGCCAAAAAGAAACTAAACTCCAATATTTATCCATGATTTCCCCTCATGCCTTTTCCTCTTTTGTCCACCTGTATGTTTCATGGTCTCACCTGAAGTCTTAGGAAAATATGACCTGACCTCTAGCCTGTGTTAATCACTGCAAAAGAAAATCCTATTCACATTTACACATATAATTCATATTGGTACTTAAATAATAATATACTTTTGTATTAAAGCACAGAATGGTGCCAGGTTTATAAACTCATATTTTTCCAGAGGGCCACCAGGCAGGTTACATTAATACAGAATATTAGAAATAGTATACGTGAAGAGGCAGAGTAGACCTCTAATGCTTACGTATTATATGAAAGGGATTGTGTTAGGTCTTAATAAGGCACAGTGAAATACTAGCAAGTTCTTGCCTTCAAGAAGCTTAACCTAATCTTTAAGACATGGTATGTAGACTTACAAGGAAAGTTAGCAGTGCAAAGCAGCATAATGTGAGTATCAAAGAATTAGTGCAGACAATAACTTATTACCATGCCTCAGTTTTTCAGTCCTTTCATTATTTTGGGGTGTGTTGGACATTTGAACATGTAAATGTTAGCTGCACAGAAAGGCCTACCCTAACCACTTAATCTAAATTAGGTACTCCCACCCTGTTTATTCTATATACCATATCCTGCGTATTTTCCTCATAATTCTTTTCATAATTTTTATGTTTGTTTACTTATGTACAGTCTTTCCCCAAATAGACTCTCAGCTCCATGGTGACAGGGGCTGCATCTGTATTAACTCTATACTATGTCTAGTTCCCAGCATAGCACCTGACATGTTGCAGGGGTCAGTGGCCTTGAGAGATAGTTAGGCCTTCAATGAAAGAGGATGGAAAGAATATTGTAGGCTGAGAGAGCATCACTGGCAAAGGCAAAGAGGTGAGAAAGTACTGGACAAACACTTAGTTTAGCTAGCGCATGAGTCACTTGAGAGGAATATATAGGCAAATAAGCTATTTGGTACCATCTCCTCAGCGCATCTCAGCATTTACTGAATACCTACAATTGCAAGGCAGCATCTGAGGCACTGTGGGTACATATATATGATCCTTTCCTCTGAGCAGCTTACCATATAAAGTGGTTTACATTGTGGTTCAGCCACTGACTAGTTTTGAGACCTTGCACCATTTTGTATGTCTCAATGTCCTTATCTGTGAAATGGGGATAATAATGACAACCAGCTCATAATACTGTTGTGAAGGTTAAATGTGAATTCTTTTAAAGCATTTAGTGCAGTTCTTGACAAACAGACCAAGGGCTCACAAAAACCTACCTATTACTAGTGACAATAGTACTTCTCTTACTACTATAAATAAGTGAAGAAGACAGATAGGTAAATAGGTCATTGTAAAACAGCATGGAAAGTGCAATAATAGAGGATTGCTTGCAAGAGGAGTTCTTTCTTTCGAGCCAGAGACCTGAAGGAAAATCTTGACTTCTCCCTCACCACTCTGTACCTAAATCAGTCATCTAGTCATAGTAAATCTACCTCCCAAATATTTCTTGAAACTTTTCCTCCCACTTTCCACTTAGTTCAAGCCCTTATTGTCTCTTGCCTGGACTCTTGGCTCCAGTCTTGAGGCTAAATGGTTTCACTGCCTGTTTATTAGCTTTGTTCTTTAATCATCCACTTTCCATACTGTCTACAAATTATTTGATTATTAATTAATTGATTTTATTAACCAAAATTAATTCTTTGCGAATAAAGCCATGGTCTTATTCATCTCTTTTGTCTCTGATGCTTAGCATAATCCTTAGAAGATAATACATAGAAGAGGCACAGAAAGGAAGGGGAGTAGGCAAGTGGGAGGAGGAAGAAATGAGTAGGAGGGAGAGGATTTGCATTTAAAGTCTCCCAAATTCCAAGAAAGTAAAAGCTTTTGAGTAGGGGAGTGATGAGGTCAGCACTGCTTTTTTTCTGGCAACACAATATAGAACAATTCCAAGGATCAGAGAATGTATCCAGGGAAGTACAGTTAGAAGGCTTTGAATAGACTGAGTTAATGAGAGCTTTTCGAACTTGGTGGTGGCAGTGGACAGTGCTGACCTTATCAATTGGTGATAAACTTAATTAAATGTGGAAAGTAAGGGAAAGAAAGGAGATAAAGATAAGCCTAGAAACCCAAGTGATTAGGAGGTTATTGATGCCATTAACAGAATTGAGGAATATAGAAGAAAAAGTCACTTAGAAGAATTAAGGAAAATGGTATTATGGATGTGTTGAAATAAGATCATTTCTTTTAAATATTGCCCTCATTGACTGACACAGTACATATTTTAACTTAAATATTGAATATTAAATATTAAATATTCATTAGATGCCGTATATATAGATCTTACAACATCAATATTTGAAGGGTTTTTTTGAGATTAGAGGAACATCTTACAGACCCTCTATATTTTTGCTCTGCCTTTCTGGTCAGTCACATGCTGGCAAATTTTTTGCTAACAACTTTGCCTTATAATTCTTTATTCTTGACATTTGGAGTGGTCATCCACTGCTTGTCCTACATGGACCAAGAATCAAAATTACCAATCCAATTAAAGACTGGATTCCCAAACTTGATTTCAGGATTTCAAGGTGTCTACTGTCCTACCATGAGCTCAAGTGCAGTGTGTTTAAAAATAAACTTGTCTTCTTCACAAAACTGTCTTCATGTTTCTCTCTGTATTTCTTTTCTTCCAGTCAGATTAATTTTCCTAAAATCCAGTTTTATCCTGTCCTTTCCTTATTCAAGACTCCTTCCTTAGAATGCTTTTCAAAATTATTTTGGTGATTTCATTTATCAAGAAACAAATCCATAGGAGTTTGTTGTATACAGTTTTGAAAAGTCAGAGACATTAAATAACATCCTTATCACTGCATTAAGGTGATTGAGTTCTTATAATGTAAAGCACATTATAAAGCACACATAATTTGAAAATACTTGACTTACTAATGTGTTTAGCTATACAATGGTTAATTTGAAAACATGCCTTCAGCCATAATATATACTTTTTCTTTCTCTATTTTTATAATCTTAAAATTATAAAAGCTGTTTTTTTATATCTTTCAGAACAGGTGGGATTATTCCTCCAGTAGCTCAACAGCTTCATAGAGAAAATATTCAACGGATAGTGCAAGAAGCTCTCTCTGCCAGTAAAGTCTCTCCAAGTGAACTCTCAGCAATTGCAACTACCATAAAACCAGGACTTGCTTTAAGCTTGGGTGTAGGCTTATCATTTAGCTTACAACTGGTAGACCAGTTAAAAAAGCCCTTCAT
Source organism: Kogia breviceps (assembly GCF_026419965.1). NCBI lineage: Eukaryota > Metazoa > Chordata > Mammalia > Artiodactyla > Physeteridae > Kogia > Kogia breviceps. The sequence goes on along the minus strand of NC_081311.1, from coordinate 157,531,846 downwards.
TCCCATTCATCATATGGAGGCTCATGCACTTACTATTAGGTTGACAAATAAAGTAGAATTTCCTTTTTTAGTTCTTTTGATTTCAGGAGGTCATTGTCTTTTGGCATTAGTTAGAGGAGTTTCAGATTTTCTACTTCTTGGAAAGTCTTTGGATATAGCTCCAGGTGACATGCTTGACAAGGTAATTATTTAAGAATTAATATCTCTATTCTTTTTTGTTAGGGTGTCTGTTTCAGCTAAATAGTAATAGATACACTACTGCTATTCATCTAAATATTTCTGAATAATATATTAGACGGAAAAAAATTATGTGCAGTAGAAAAAAAAAGTAGTACATAATTTTATAAAAGATTCATTCTTACCCATTCCGAATAAAATGATATGAGGTTTAAATCAGTATATAAAGGCTCAAATAGTTTGCATATATACTTTTTAAAATCAAATAACATAATATATGTGAAAGACAGTGCTTTGTGAAGTGTAATGTACCTTTAAAAAGTGAAATAAGGGGCTTCCCTGGTGGCGCAGTGGTTGAGAGTCCGCTTGCCGATGCAGGGGATACGGGTTCGTGCCCTGGTCTGGGAAGATCCCACGTGCCGTGGAGCGGCTGGGCCCGTGAGCCATGGCCGCTGAGCCTGCGCGTCCGGAGCCTGTGCTCCGCAAAGGGAGAGGCCACGGCAGTGAGAGGCCCGCGTACCGCACATAAATAAATAAATAAAGTGAAATAAGGATATATAAAGATAACATAAGGACAATAAAGATGCACAGAGTTCTATTGTTAAATGTTACAACTGCTGACACCACTGACAAGCAGATTTCTTTTCCTTTGTTTTAGAATCTTAAAGCCTACCGCCTTAGACAAAAAACCTGTTGCCAACAGCTGAAATGATTGGAAGAAATAGGACAGGTTCTTATTTTTGAAGTTCATCATTAAGCAGTCATTGTAATTTTCAAACCTATTTTCCATCCCCAGTAGAAGAGCAAAAGTAGAGAGGAAGGCAGTGATTGGCCACTATTGATCAGGTTATCAGAAACAGCAAGATTGTCTGTCTTGACTGACCACCAGCTCTGGTCCATGTTTGTAAAAGTATTGCATGTCTTATTCACCGAGGGTAAAATTCATTTCCTTTGCACTCTGGTTTCAAAATGTACAGTTTCATGACATTACAAAAATTTTTGTTTGTTTTTGATAGGTAGCAAGAAGACTTTCTTTAATAAAACATCCAGAGTGCTCCACCATGAGTGGTGGGAAGGCTATAGAACATTTGGCCAAACAGGGAAATAAACTGCATTTTGATTTCAAACCTCCCATGCAACGTGCTAAAAATTGTGATTTTTCCTTTTCTGGACTTCACCACATTATTGATAAGATGATAATGCAAAAGGAAAAAGAGGAAGGTATATTTCTTATTAGTAAAGTTGGACAAATAAGTAGTACTGGATTGTACCTAAAAATAACTGCTCATACCTGCAGGTATTGAGAAGGGGCAAATCCTGTCTTCAGCTGCAGATATTGCTGCTGCAGTACAGCACACAGTAGCCTGCCACATTGCAGAAAGAACACATCGTGCTATTCTATTTTGCAAGCAGAGAGACTTGTTATGTCAAAGTAATGCAGTACTGGTAAGTTTTGTAATTTTAGAATAGTAGTAATCCTTTACAGTATGTTACTTTTCTTCCCAGAGATTAATTGACCCTAAGCATAGGATGAAAAGATCTTTATGCTGTATGCTATCCCTGACAGTATGAAATCACGTAGAATAAAAACTAACAGCCATTGGGATTTCCCTGGTGGTGCAGTGGTTAAGAATCTGCCTGCCAACACAGGGCACACGGGTTCAAGCCCTGGTCCGGGAAGATCCCACATGCAGCGGAGCAACTAAGCCCGTGCACCACGACTACTGAGCCTGCGCTCTAGATCCCATGAGCCACGACTACTGAGCCCACGCGCCTGGAGCCCGTGCTTCGCAACGAGAGAAGCCACCGCAGTGAGAAGACCGCTCGCCGCAACTAGAGAAAGCCCACGTGCAGCAGCAAAGACCCAATGAAGCCAAAAATAAATAATTTTAAAAAAAAAACAAAAACTTTTAACAGCCATCCCCTATACAGGCCTGGCAGCTTTACAGGACATCTGTACAGCCTGTATGGCAAAAAAATTCAAGGGTGCATCTTATTGAATTTAAAAGGGTTTACAGTATGAAACAAAATGCAGTATAACTGCTGTCATTATTGAAGGAAAAATAGGCTGTTTCCTTCAGATTTATGTTCCTTTGATGAAATCCCTTTAAATGTGCTTAAAAGCCTTGATAAATTTCCTGTGTAACTGTATCTTAAAACTTCATTCTTTTGAAAATTGTAAAGTGAGAAAAATATTTAAATGGTAGGTTTACAAAATGGAATATTACATAAATATTAAAGGTAATAGTTTAAGAATTATGTAGTAAAATGAAAAAAAATGCTTATAGGTGAAAACTGCAGGGTCTCAAATACTGTACTATGATTGTAATGAGAAAAGGGTTAGAAGAAAATGTACAAAAATGAAAGTGATCATATGGTAATATTGAAATTGTTGGTGATTTTTGTTTCTTTTGCAAGTGTTTATTATATAGATATATCACTTGCTCATTACCCACCTACCAAAATGTGATATTGTCTTATTGTATAATGCTGGTACTTCCCCCAAGTTTAGCTCACAGCTTAGCTCATATTCATGTGTGATATTTGTTAATTTTGGTTTTCTCAACTTTTTCAGGTTGTATCTGGAGGCGTTGCAAGTAACTTATATATCCGAAAAGCTCTGGAAATCGTGACAAATGCAACACAATGCACTTTGTTGTGTCCTCCTCCCAGACTGTGCACTGACAACGGCATTATGATTGCGTGGTAAGCCATGGATGTTTGTGCTTCACTCATAATTTTATAAATATTAATTGCCATTTCATCGTGCTAAATTTTCTTTAAATCTTGGGCTAGTTATTTTATTTTTATTGATTCTTATTTAGGAATGGTGTTGAAAGATTGCGTGCTGGCTTGGGCATTTTACACAGCACAGAAGGCATCCGCTATGAGCCAAAGTACGTGGTACCATTTATAATCTTTATGCAAGTTGCATTTTAAAAGTCAAAGCCTGGATTTTGCGTTTATATTTGAGGTTTTCATTGACACTCTGGTGGTACTTGAAGAAAGAGTACATTAATTTTTTTCATCTAACCTAAGTGGTAGATACCGTATAAGAAATATTTTTGTTATAGCATTAAATCATATAAATGTTGACAAACCATAGTTTAGAAACAGGCAGTGGGTAAGGATGATGAATTCCCTCATTGGGGACCAGAATGGAAACCATGTCCATGACCTGGACTTTTGCAGTGTTAGGACCATCTCAGCATCGGTTGCCGTGCTGGAAACTTAAGGAAAATGCAAAAAGCATTCAGGTGTGAGGCTGGGTTGTGAGTATACTTCTCCACAGGCAGCTGAGAAATGGCCAAAAGACAGCTGTTTTCTGCAAGCCTTATTTCCTCTCCCAAATCAACGTTCCTAGGAGTAGCACAGTTTTTCAGTTTATTATCAAGTTCTGGTCTAAGCTAATTCTGGAATAGTAAAAACAGTAAAGCATGATTATGTTTCATAATCTAACATAATTCTATTTTCAACAGTGTTTCATCTGCTGTTTTAAACTTTTCAGCATTTTAGTACATAACTATACCTATGTGAACTATAGACTATTAAGGCTGATCATAAATGAACAGAGTTTAGTTAGTAGTGACTAAACTACTAGTAGAAAGAATCCCTTAAGTTGATGGCCTAGCCTCAGGTAGAATCTACCATCTGATCCAACACTGCCTTCTTGTGGCAGTGTTGAGGATGGAGATGATGGGTCATTTTAGGTTGGGGTCCATTTGAAGCCTTGTATAGGGCAACATTGTACAAAAGCAGAAACCTGAGGCCAAAAATATTTACTGAGGAAGAACAGAGAAAGAGGTTAGGATCTAAAACCTCTCCTGCCACCAGTGACAAAGGAAGGTAGAAAAGGAGCAAGCCAGCTTTTGAAACCTCAGAGAAGAATGGTAGAAACCTGGAGAATTTCTGAAGTTGGAATAAATGCAGGTCTGACTTTGTATGGTAAACTGTTTTTACCCTGTTAGCTTTGTAGAGCATTATAAGGCATTTTTTGGTTATTTTTTTTCTGTTTCAAGTTTTTATTTATTTACAGTATTTGAGAGAGAACTCTTTCAAAAACATCTCAACCCCAAACTCATTGAATTGTATGCATTAAATATGTATAGCTTTTAACATGTCAATCATACCTCAAAGTGGTTTTAAAAAATTACCTAATTTAGATTTCTAGCCTTCCTTCACACATTATTCTGGCTTGAGGTCCTACTGTATTTTTATGTATTCAAGAACCACCATTACATATAATCAGTTATACACTAGATACATATATTATTTGTCAAAATTCTAAGCAGATACTTTGCAGAACTAGTAACAGATCAGTAAACAAATAATGTAAAATAATTTGAAATAATGTGGTTTTGTGTGATAATGTGATTATGTGTCTGATTTTGATGCAGATGTCCTCTTGGAGCAGATATATCAAAAGAAGTTGGAGAAGCTGCCATAAAAGTACCACAATTAAAAATGAAGATTTGATTTTTGCTTTTCAAAAAAATCCCTAAAGGTAGTAGTAAAGTTTTGATTTTTTGTATATCAAATATATAATACTAATTGTTCATCAGGACTTTGTTATCCTTTTTATGTTTGATGTTTAACCTGCTCTTCTGAGAGATTATAATAATGTTATATAGTCTTATAAGGGAGTATAGGGTTTTTTTTATTATCAAAAACCAAATAAAACATCTTGTGGGAAAAAGAATATACTGATATTGGCAAGTAGAAAAGAAAAACCTTGGAAAAAATACAGCAATTCTGCTAAATCCTGGCCCTATATTATACAGGCATAGATCTTTATCCCCCTTTTTCATATCAGGTTACATTAGCCTGCCTTTTCTAATGAGAGAGCAGTTTTAGAAAGGTAGCCAGGTCAAAGTCATGTCAACTCAAGAATTCTAAGTCAAAACAAAAGAATATATGTTAGTAATTATAAAAATATATATTATTAGGTATCTTTTCTGGAGCAAATGGGATTTCTATACATTTCTTAAAATGGGATTTTAAGAAATATGACATGCAAGTAATCCCTCGAGTGTATATTATACTTTTTAGTTGGCCATATATATTCATTCATTATTTTAGAAAGTATATAATAAGTGAAAATATATGAGGTGAAAAGGGCTGTTTTATTTTTGGATAATGTCCTTTGACTCTGACTTTTTTTTTTTTTTTTTTTTGCGGTACGCAGGCCTCTCACCATTGTGGCCTCTCCCATTGCAGAGCACAGGGTCCGGACGCGCAGGCTCACGGGCCCAGCCGCTCCGCGGCACGTGGGATCTTCCCGGACCGGGGCACGAACCTGTGTCCCCTGCATCGGCAGGCAGACTCTCAACCACTGCACCACCAGGGAAGCCGTGACTCTGACTTTTACTTCAGATATCATAACAGTTCATGACTTTTTTTCTGCCCAGATTAAAATAACTGAATGTACTGTCCTTTGAATATAAGGATGATGCTACTAACTATTTAATGTCCTTTGAGAGATTTTGCTAGTAGAGATTTATGTTACATCATCCATACTTGATCAAGTTGTTAATTTTCTAGTCAGTGACTTGCTTTATTGAGAAACTAGAGGGTAAGGATAAAAATCTAGAATGAGAAGATTTCTTATTTTAATCCTTCCTTAAGGTGACCTTCCCTTTTGGGAAATTCCATAAGTAATTCTTTTTTCTAGAATTGTGATCACAGAATATTGCTTTATGATCCTCCATTTTATCCTGGAAATATAATTTATATGAGAGAACGTATAGAAACAGCAACATTTATAAAGCTTACATTCTTTGATGTTGAGGTATAGGTATGATATAATTGGTTTGTAACTATAATTTAGAAGAAACTATTAGTTTTTGAATTCACCTTTTACATTTGGATTTGTATTCTGTATTATGTGAATCTAAATTCACAGAAAGTGTAAAAGTGTATTTCCTTTGGCTGTTACAATAAGAGTGCATATAAACTATGGAAGAAAATTGACCAAAATTTTTTCCCACCATCACAAATTTTATAAAATAGGAATATCTATAATCTAAGTTCTTAAAATTTCAAAGTATTTAACTCTTCCAGATGCTACAAACACACATGTCAAAATTAAGTTCATGATATAAATCAGGTAAACTACAGATAAAGAATACAAGCAAATTCTGGAAGCATTCCATATATTTAGGTCTTTCAGTATATTAGCCAGAAGGAAGGAAGAAAAAGGAAGAAACATCAAACTCTATATTGGAAAGCATGTGTGCCAAAGTTAGCTTATAGTACAGGTAAGAGGCAGGCAATTTGCTGAAACTCTCTCTGTATTGAGGCCTTTCTCATCTTATGTATAATTTTTAAAAATAAAAAGAAAGTGCAGGGTAATAAAAGTAATCTGTACTTTGGGGCTGTACTTAAGGAGAAATACTGTAAAGTTTTAAGCGTGGTAGGATGGTCCGGCTAGGCCAGGGTACTCAGGAAATGTCTATGTTATTGAATGCATAAAAACCCTGATCATCAACTTTGAAACCACCTGAAGCCAGTTTCAAAGCTCAAAGTTTGCTGTCTAAAGGCTTTTTTTTTTTAATGTCTACAGAGGCTTAAATGTTTCCAATGATATGAATTCTTAACAATGCTGAATAAATGACACAGGTTTGTATCATTTGAATTATTTATCCCTTTCTAGTATAAAATATGCTATTCTTCTCAGAATTCCACCAGGAAGTTGTGACTCAGAGATATTAAGATAATTTTGAATCGAATTTGAAGATTAAAGAGGTCTCTTATTGTACAGTGGTTAAGAGCACAGGCTTTGGACTGCGGCACACAGAAAGCCCTGAGTACCTGTAGCTGCAGTCACCACCACCATTACTGTTATGTTAAGCTATGTTGGAGAAAATAACTGCTAATTAATGTATGTGTTCTCTGCAGCCCAGGTAGACTATAGAGACAATTGAGCAAGTGGACAGAGGAAAAACGGTGGCTCTTTAAAGGACCCACTAAAACCTAGTTAGCTTTTATATCAAATCCATTTGCTGCTGTAAAAATGTGAGAAGCAGACATACATCAAAACTTGCACCTACTGGAAACAATACTGGTTGGGCAAAGACATCACATGATTCTAAGCCACAAAGAATGTCATCTATTCCAGCTGCAAACCAAAGATACTCTGTACCTATGGAGAATAGTCAACAGTGGTGGCCACACTTTTTAGCCATACTTTTGTGCTTGATGGGAAATGATTTCAGATTTTTTTTTAGTAAAATATTTTTAGAAGTATACATTTCAGATTTTAGAAGACTCGTGTACCTATAGTATTTATCATTAAATATCTTAAGGTAGTACAGTGAGTGTTAACATGTAGGCTACTTTGAATCAGGTCTTTTTAGCCCAGCATACCAATTTAAAAATGTTTCTAACACTTGATATATACACTAATTTTGCCATTGTGTCAGTTGCTATATCTTAATAGTTTTAAGTGCAGGCATTCTATTATAGAAAATTCTACATATTTTTTGAAACCATAATTCTGACCTGATGTTAAATTCCAGTAGACATGCTAAGGAAAATTTGTTAAGTATCAATATCAAGAACTTCCATTCAAAAAGATTACTCAGTTATGTATATTTTACCACAATTAAAAAATAAAAAAATTTAAAAAATTGCTCAGGAATCCTTTTACACTAAAATGTTTTTAATTAGCCTTCTGCAGGCTCTGGATTAGCTTTCTGTACATGTTTCCCAAGTTGGCTCAAAAGCACTATTCTTGGTCTTGATACAGTTGTGATATCTGATGAAATTACAGATGAAAAGGAAAAAATATTTTGAGAAACAGTGGTCTTTTTTGTTTTGAAGAGTCCCATGAAGTTAGTTACAGGAGGTATAAAAGTCAAAGAATCTCTTGGTCGACTTTTGGGTTTTAATTTTCTTCGGTGCTCTTTCCCTAAAAATTAGAGAGCCACAATTAAGTGTCTCTTTCTTAAGCCTAAGAGCCCTAGATATAGTCTCATTGCTTTTAGTTCTATATATTTCTATTTTCTTCACATCACTAAAACATACTAAGAAAACAGATCAGTAGCTTCCAGACTTTTAGATGCTGGAGTGCAAAAATTTGTGGGGATCAATATACGGTTGCCAACTTTTTATTATGCCAAGTTGGCACTAGTGAAAGAACAAATGCCAGCTACTTTAAACATCGTTTTATAAAAGAAGGGATATTTTAATGTCAGTGGAAAGTGTAAAAGGCATTATCTCAAAATGGAGGACTTTACTTGAATGAAATTAACTTTATCAGAAATTTGATTGTCCTTAATGTTACCACAAACCTGTGAAAACTTTATCAGACCGTTACTGGTATACATATTGTTATTCAGAAACCAATATTAAAGTGAAGGAATAATGGAACTGTCTTTATTCTTTTATGTAAATTACTCTTACACTAAAGAAGCTATACAAAAACCAGACGTTCTTCTACCCATGATATTCAGAAATAATAGCCTCCCACACATACTTAGCTTCCCTCATATCTCCCTGAATAAATGAAGTTCTTTCCTCTCCTTTTCTTATTCTCTCTCTTTCCATTTGTGACTCCAGCAAAGTGATCTTGATTTCAGAAGGTTCTATTTTTGCTTTTGACAGTAAGGTAATATACCAAGTAAGACTGATTTTGGTCCTACACTATGCACACATGAACCAGCACTAAGCATATACATAAAACCAGTAAGTAATTTATTTTCCCTATTACATGTCTGATAGGAATTGATGAGTAACATAAGATCTGGACTCTGATCTCGCAGGCCTAGGCCACTCAGCCATCATCTGCCAACTTTGTATAAAACTGTACATAGTATCAGTGGAAACAGTGTGGTCTCTGCCCTAAGAACTTATAAGATAGACAAGTTGTACATGAAACAGAATAATAGCAAGATTGTAATTAAAGTCATATTTACATGTTGTTTCAATAATGACTTCTATGCATGGCTTGTGGAAAAAAGCAAAGTGAGGGATTTCTGTCAAGTGATATTAGTAGGGAAGCCTTAAAAGAAATGCTTAACACGGGCTTGTAAATGGGAAGACATTTTAGGTATTAGAAAATTAGAAAAGCATACGTTTACAAGTAAACACTTTTTGGTAGTCCCTACATTTTGATTTCTTAGAAATGAACAATTATAAAGTGTCAGGGCTAGAAAGTATAAAAGAAAAATCAATTACCTTTTTTAAAGACAGGAATTATGGATGGTCCTCCATTTTTCTCCAGACTAAAGGGAAAACATTTTAATCACAAAAACTAGATATATATAAAGACGTAGTACACCTAGGTACCATGTTCAGTGCCTACTGGTCTAATTTATACGTTACCTGTACTAACTATGCATGTTACCTGTAGGTGTTTTATATTCTGTCACTCGTTGACTCGCGTATCACCCAAAACATTTGGAAGAGTAAATGTGCTTGAAGTGATCAGGGAAAGCTCCATGGAAGAAGAGACACTTCAGTTAGGTTCTGAAGAAAATAGGTCTTTACATGGATGAGGCAGGGGGCAGGTATTCCAGATAGAGGGAATAGGATATGAAAAATTACAATACTATAAAACAGCATGGCAAGTTTAAAGGGCACTAAGTAGTCTGGTGTGATTGGAATTAAAGGTATCTGGAGACATGATGGGAGATAAGGTTGGAGAATAAAGATCAGGTCATTTTATGTATTAAGAATAGGAGAAAATTTAAACTTTATTTTCAAAGCAATGTAATACCTATGAAATGTTTCAAGCCAAAGAATAACAAGGTATACCTAAGTTAATACGATGTGTGTGGCTTTAAAAGAAGTATTGTTTCAATCATCATCCTGTACATGTAACATATAAATATGGTATTACACAATTTCCCTGGTAATAAAATGTAAGTCTTGATTAAAGTTAAAATATCAAAACTGCTTATCACAAATGTGTTCCTGGTTAATTTGATGAGGAACGTTTGCTGTTGTCAACTTTAATGAGGCACAGGCCCCAATCTATTCAATAGGCCAGCTTCATGGCTATAGGGTCATGTGAAACTAGCTACTGTTAGGCTCAGAGTATTTTCATGCAGGGTCAGTTAACAGTAAAATTATGGCTCTCTACACACTTCAAAATTTATACATCCAAAGACTCTTCTAATCTGCCATTCTTGGGGTGAATAGGGGAGTGGGAATAGAGAAGTGGAATATACTCCAAAACAATGCTGTTGTGATCCCAACCAAAATCAATCTATGTTTCCAGTAGTGGAATCAAGGAATATTTTGTGGAACTTAATCTTTTAGTGCATTACCCATAGTTTCATTTAAATCAAATTCCTTCACAGGATTGTTTTGTAAATTAAAGGGAATAGTCTATGTAAATGCTCTAAGGAGATTGCATAGAATTATTATTAGTTATGGGAATAATTGTTATTTGCTTACCAGTTCCACCTCACTTGGTAGCCATTCCTATAAGTTTACTGACCACTTGTTACTGCTTATAATCCTGAAAGTTTAGTGTTCACAACTCCAAAGGGTGCCATTCACCTTACAGTCACTGTAGATTTGTATGGTTACTACAACCATTTTCCAGGGGATGGCAGTAAAGTGTATTGAGGAAGGGGCATCTTTTTCTAATTCCCAAAAAGTTGCCATAAGGGCTAGCTGTGTAACATAATACTTCCATTATTTAAACTAAATTAATTTTTTGAACTGGTAAATATTACTCTTAACATTGTCAATTAAAGCAATTGTAATTTAGTTTTCCCTGGCTTATTATATAAAATTAGATAATCAGTTTGGGGTTTTCAGTTTTTCAAAGAATTCAAATTAAAGTGACTGAAGATATACTCATTTTTCTCTATACTTAAAATTGACTTATAGAACCATGATATGCTCTTGGGTCCTATTCTCTTCTATTATCGTAGAGTTAATAATATATCTTGAGTAGTTCTGTTTCCTATATGTAAATAGCACTATTTGCAGAGACTTGTAATTCAGCTACAATTACAGAAGAAGAGAAAATATGTCCATTGTAAGGAGATTCTCCTCTTCTCTCTTTTTTCAGAAACTTAAGTTCATGATAGAACTACAACACTGAGGCAAAATCGTCTGAATAAATGCCTGGCAAACTTTGCCATAACTTGAACCACAGGGTCTGATTTAGCCCTGTTTCTGCCCTGGGAATTTGGCCTAGCTTTGGATCAAGTCTAAGAGTCCCATTTGATGCCAAGGTCATAGTGGCATTCCTGGTTGCCTCGGAGCTCTCAAATGTACCCCAGTCTACAAAAAAATGGCTTCCTGGATCAGACTTGGAGGCAACCAGTCTTCCAGAAACTTTTCTGAAAGGCGGATGAATAATCCTGGCCAGACAGGATCCCCAAGATCAGGTTGTATTCTTGTCTGCACTTACAATTCTGTTGCTAACTCGGAATTAAAACAGGCTTTGGCAATGGACATTTAGAAAGAAGTTTACCCTTTGTTTTACAATGCATAGATTCATAACAAGGACAGTTCCCCGTGTTTGATCTTCCTTAAACTTCCTTAAAAATTCCTCTCAGTAATTTTACTACTGCAACTTCAAATACAGAAACAATACCTTAAGGAAGGAAGTCCCACTCTTTGTTGCATTTGAAATTCCTTTAAAAATGCTGGGTTTATACTTGCATCTCTGTTGATATTCTTTGTTATACGAAGGAACTGATTAGGCTTATTCCTGCATTCCTTTAATAAGATTCGGAAAGCATTTGCATTGTAAGTTAAGTAGCCAAGAGCACTGGAGCAAGCCGTGCGAACCTAAATGAAGAGGAAACAATTTCTCCGTAACCATTGAGCTTTGTTCTTAAATTATCTAACCCAGTGCTCTCATTAAATATTTCATAGGAAAGTCTCTGTAGCTATGTATAGCAAATACGTATGTCAACTGATGGCACTCTGTAGATGGAAGCATAGCAGCAATATTTTTAGGGAAGGCTGTCAATTGCCATTAATTTCTAGTAGTAGTTCTCAGTCCTGACTGCATTTTTAGAATCACCAGAAGTTTAAAAAAAAAAAAAAAAAAGCCTGCCAACTAAATACAGACTCTCTTAGTAGAATCTGGCATTGTGTATTGTTTTTAAAGTGCCACAGGTGATTAATGGGCAGCCTGAGTAAGAACCTTTGAGTTTGAACTAAGACAGTAGGTCTTAGTGTTCATTGTGCATTGGAATCACCTGGATAACTATGAAAATCATGTCTGTATTCCACCCCCTAGAAACTGATTTAATTACTTTGGGGTGCATTGAACTGAACATTGGGACTTTTCAAAACTGCACAGGTGATTGTAATATAGGAAACCAAGTAAGAGAGTATAGCATAAAAGTAAGTTAAAAATAAGCTGCTCAGGGAAGCAACTCAATTTTCCACGGCAAAACCAAAGAAACAAGCACAAGTAATCAGGCCATGGGACTCCAGAAAAAGTAATTATTTCTTTGAAGGAAATACCCTCTGCATTTGACTCTGAAGGAATGAGGTTGTTCATATAATTAATAAAAGTATATTCCTGGGAAGTTCTTAGGAGAATCTGTTCATGGTGGCATAAGAAATGTCAAAGAAAGGAACAAAAACCAGGCCCATGCAGGGTATCAGAAGGTTGACATAGTGGTCTTTACACTGGCATCTGACTGCTGTATATGCCCCAAAATCTTCCACACCTTGAACAGTGGTTCGGGACCAGCAGCCTCAGCTTCTGGGAACTTGTTAAAAATGCAAAGTCTTGGGCCTACACCACATGTATTAGATCAGAAACTTTGTGAATGGAGCCCAGCAGTCTATGGTGTAACAAGACCTCCAGGTGATTCTGTTCTACCCTAAAGTTGGAGAGCTACTGCCTTAGACCCTGTGGGAAAAGCAAAGGAAACACTACTATGTGTAGTATGTGTAGTAGTGTTTTAGAGGCAAAACACTACTATGGCCAGCCTGGTCTTCAGGTACCCTCACTCTAACCCTGTTTGGCAGGTAAGGAAAATTTTCCAATGGATTCCACTTTCATTCACTACAAATAATCACAGAAATGACAACGATTTTAATTATAATATATAAAATATTTTATAAATAATTATAAATTTCTGTATCATCCATGTACTTATTTGTAGTCTGAATCTTAAAGATTAAAGTTAAAATGAATGTGCACATTTTGTGGAAACCAGAATTGTGAAGGGCAAATGTAGTACTAGAAAAATAATCAAATTTTGAGTTAGTAATATGAACTATTATATGAGACTCAACCTGTGGAGAAATTAGCCTGCAGAAGTGAGGGAGAGGCAAATTATATTTTAGAATACTCTATTTTCAAATTAATTAATTATTTAATTTATTTTTTTTACCTCTTCTTGACTTGAGTACAAATGGTAGCAGAGCCGTTGGATTGTCCCTAATGTGGTAAATGCTTCTGGAATACCAGCTCTAGAATGAGCCAGGGTAGCTATTAAATTCCCTATAAATTAAACAACAAGAAAAAAAAATGCTTGTGTTATTTAATTGGTATAAACTGATATACTGTGCTTTCATTCACTTGCATATATTAAAGTATTAAAAAAGGTTTGAGGGACTTCCCCTGCAGTCCAGTGGTTAAGACTTCACTTTCCAATGGATGGGGTGCGGGTTAGATCCCTGGTCAGGGAGCTAAGATCCCACATGCCTTGCGGCCAAAAAACCAAAAAGTAAAACAGAAGCAATATTGTAACAAATTCGATAAAGACTTAAAAAATGGTCCACATCAAAAAAATCTTTAAAAAGGTTTAAGTCACAAGACATCTCTATTAATGAAGACCTGCTGAGAAAAAGCATGTGTGTTAAATGTAGAATAAACTTTCCCCAAAATTATGGTTTGGTTTTCTGTCACAAACAGTAAAAGTTAAATAGGTTTATTTAAGAGTGGGGAATTTTGAAAAATCAGAGGTTTTCTTCCTCTTGGCTTCAGAATATATTTTGTTTTGAGCTTTTATGGTTTGTTTGTTTTAATGACTATGAACAATGTTTGAACTACTGTAAGAAAATTTAATGTCCTTTTTGCAATTCAGATGGCTTTGAGTTAAGAGCTTAATGGTATTTTAAAACCAAGTAATGTATTGCTTATTGAAGTTTATGATCATTGAAGTTCTTGCCATAAAAAGAAATGTTTTGAGATTGAAGTAATAAAGTGATCTAGTAATTAAATAAATGTGCAGCTATGAACTTAAGATGGTTTCATTCGAATTCGTGTTTTATTTTTAGAGCTTTCGTGTGATATTCTTTCGCAATATTGTGTTGGAAAGGTGTAACAAATTTTAAGATATAAATGTATTTTTACATTTGTGGGCGGATACTTTATTGAGTTATTAACTGAGTTTGTGTTCTCCTTGTATTTTTTTCCAGCCTCCATTATAAGCCAGGAAGCCCTTTGTATTTATTGCCTATGAGGAGGGCTGGGTTATATGGCCTAGAGAAAAAAATTGTCTAAAGATAACCTTTCTTTCAGGCTTATAGTTTCAAAAGCCTGAGTTTATAGAAGGCATTATGCTAGGGGGAAGGGACAGAGGAGTCTTTAAAGAGAGGGAGTAAGAAATGGGGAACCAATGGGGAAGGGCAGAGAATCTAAGACTAAAACAGAGATAGCAGGAGCTTTGAGTGAAGAATGGCTAAGTGGTGTACATAGGAAGACTGGACACTTGGCAACAGAAATCTCAGTCTCTGCAAAATTTTATGCTTTTGGAACATCTTCTGGAAACCATATCAACTTGGACTTGAGCATGTCATTTATTTTACATTATACCTGAGGCCTGAATATCTGGCTGTGCTTGAGATACCCCAGACATGCATATGGCTCTGGGGATACATATGACTCCAATGGTGGAGTGCAGAGAAAGCCCAATAATTTTTGAGATTGTTTCTATCAGCCTGGGAAAATTAATATTTGAAAGCTAGAATAATATGGCATTTCTTGCACAGAAGAGTTTGTGGAGTAAAATTGAAACCCACTACAAATGTTTTTCAGAGTCATAGAATTACTATGACATTGAATTAAGAATGTTATTTAGATAAAAATATATTTAATAACTTCTTTTAAACATGTATTTTTCCTAGATAGTTTTTATCAGAAAGTTTTTGTTTGCTTGAATTTACCTTCCATGCCAAGTAAATACACTCCATAAAACCGTAATTTCATGGCAGCAAGTGGAGATTCCTTCACTGTGTTCAGTAATCCATTTCAGTTAAAAAAACAAATACTTTATTTTTTGGTAGTTGTCACTCCATATGGCTGTCGTTTTGATACTGTTTTATGTTGTATTGAGCATTATAGATCAAGAGAACTAACGTATTGATCATCTGGAGAGTTCGGTCTAGATAGATATAGTCACACAATTAGCACTAACTATGTCAAGAACTCTGTTGGACCATTTTGCTTTGCTGTACTGCATAGCAACATAGAGAACTCTTAAATATTAGACAAATATTCACAATTAGTCAAAAGGAAACCAGACAGAGGTTATCAGTATAACTCTGCCAGTATTATAAATCAGTATATAAATTTTGTTGTTGGTAGCTCATAGTTGAATTCTCATCTTACATTCTGGAAAAAATAAATAGGGGTTCAAAAAAGTAATTAGGAAATCAGAAAGGTTCTATTTGGGGTACAGAGTAGACTTTTATTGTTCCATGTAGGCTTAACTCTGGAGTTCATGTAGACTTACATGAGTTCATTCTTCAAACTGTGTGACAGAATATCAGGCTTATTATTTTATTATTGCTCAGATTACCAAAAAAATTTTTTGTAAATAGTTTTAGGTGGATATGATTAGCTTCTAGTTATTTCTTACCTGTCAAGACAATAGTAGTGGAATGAACTGAATATAGACTATCAGCTAAAATAGTAACACCTCTTGCAGTCAAAGTAATGTGGTCCACATCTATAATGACTTTAGCTAATATAATAATCTAAAAACAAAAAAGAGGCATAGAATCATTGAACATTTTCTACTCAGCTTCTGTAATTAACCTTTTATTTCTGAGGGGATACTTCTCGGAAAAGTAAGAGGGGTAATTTGGTATGATTCAATGAGAAGCGAGCTGGGTGGGGAGGACCTAGAGTACATATCCCCATCTGATCACTGCAGTGACCATTGTAGGCCATATTATTCTTTCTACGATGTTTGCAATTTTTGCATTTTTGAAGTATGGGTTCATAGAAAATACTTCTAAAGGTCATAGGATAGAAAAAGAAGACCAAGAAGAATCCAGATACATAAGGTTGTCTACATGGTTGAAGAATTAGGTGATCAGCTAAAGATTTGCAGTTCGAAAACTTGTCTTGGACACTACCATGTTTCTCTACCTATTTCCTTGTAAAATAGAGGTGATGAAAATAATACTATATTTCTATCAATCTGACAGGGTTGTTATAAGCTTCAGATGAGATATAAAGACAAAAGCGCCTTGTGACTTGTAAAATTCTATATAAATGAAGAAATCCTCATAGATAATGGAGTTTTTATGAGGTGAGGAAGGGACTGCTGTAAAAGATACTGTGAATTTTACAAAAGCAGTAAACATTTTGCCAGATCCAAAGTTTTTTTCTAATTTTTCACTTTGCACTAAAAAGACATATTGATTTGAAGTTTTAACCTTCAATTTTATACCTGAAAAGCTGCCATTGCCTTCTCAGTTTCAAATGTTGATTCAAGAAAAGGTTCAAAAGTTGATATGGTCATTATTCCACTTTCCAATATTAAGTATTGTTGAAAGCGACTATTGAAGGCAAAAAGGGTTAACGCATAGCCTGCTCTTAAACAAATATCCTAGAAATAGGAGAAACATGCATTATCTTTAACTTACTTCATTTGTCATGTTACTCAAGGTAATAGGTTTTTGAATTCTTGCGAATTAAGATACATTTCATCCGTATCTCTGGGAGTAAAATATGACGTTATTGGGGAAAACAGATAATAGAGTTACCCCAGAATGTTACTGAACAGATAAAACAGAGAATTAGGTTGTGGTATCAGGGAGAAGAAAAGAGAAAAATTTTTAATTTTTAACAGAATGTTAGATTACTGATTATACAAATGAATACCTAAATGGTAATAGGAAACTCCACAATTTCATTAACCTTCAACTTTTGTTTCAACGTATTTTTATTTCAATATTTTGAAATAGAGCTGATAAATCAAAACTTCTCTTGTATAGCATGATATATATTGAATTTTATGCATTGTGAGATATCTGTCACTTCTTAAAATAAGTACAAATTTTACAAAAAATCTAAATCTACTGTACTATATTCTAAGGGAGAATAAAAGAAAAATGATTTCCTTTTAAAAATAGCATTTTAACATTCTGGGAGTGGGCAAACAGAGCAAAAGCCAACTCTCCCTTTGGCAGTCCACTTGCCAAAGATTAACAAGTATGGTCCATCTTCTAGAAAGACCCAAAAGATACAATCCTATCACTAAATCTTATTTTTAATATTTTATTTGAACATGGTAGTAGAGAGAGAGAACCATTAATCTTCGTGTGAAAGACCCATTAATCTTTGTGAGTTTTCTTCTGCTGTTCTTAATCATATAAAAATGCTATGGGTACATACTGAAATATTTACAGATAAAATTATATGATGCCTGAGACTTGCTTCAAAAGTAATATAGAGGAAATGATGGAATACATAAATAAGATTGGCCATGAGTTGATAACTGCTGAAGCTAGGTCATGGGAATATTTGAGTTCACTATGCTACTCTGTCATTCGTTTTCTGATTGAAATTTTCTATACTAAAAATTATGTACTGGTGTGGCTCCCGAGAGCTCTTGGCGCAGGAGCAGAGCAAGCGCTGCAGAGGCCATGGGCCCCAGGAGGCGGCAGCGGCGGCCAGGAGGGCAGTGGGGGAGCCAGTGGCCTGAACACTCTCTGCAGCCCATCTCCTGGGTCTTCATGGGCCTCGAATGCCCCAGCGTCCAACTTTTCCGCCATCTCCCTCTCCTCCCCTGAAACTCCAGCAACAAAGAAAAGTAGTCCGAGAAGGAGCGGCGACGCGAGTCATTGCCCCTCCTTGCCCAGGAAGGCCAGGACTTACTGAAAAATTAGAACGGAGAGTGCAGACAGCAGAAGCAAGAAGAATTACTATCCTGCAGCCTGTGGAACAAAAACCACGTTCACAGAAAGACAGACAAGATGAAAAGGCAGAGGGCTATATACCAGATGAAGGGACAAGATAAACCCCCAGAAAAACAACTAAATGAAGTGGAGATAGGCAACTTTCCAGAAAAAGAATTCAAAATAATGATAGTGAAGATGATCCAGGACCTCAGAAAAAGAATGAGGCAGAGATCGAGAAGATGCAAGAAATGTTTAGCAAAGGCCTAGAAGAATTAAAGAACAAACAAACAGAGATGAACAATACAATAACTGAAATGAAAACTACACTAGAAGGAATCAATAGCAGAATAACTGAGGCAGAAGAACGGATAAGTGACCTGGAAGACAGAATGGTGGAATTCACTACCAGAGAACAGAATAAAGAAAAAAGAACGAAAAGAAATGAAGACAGACTAAGAGACCTCTGAGACAACATTAAACGCAACAACATTCACATTATAGGGGTCCCAGAAGGAGAAGAGGGAGAGAAAGGACCCAAGAAAATATTTGCAGAGATTATAGTCAAAAACTTCCCTAACATGGGAAAGGAAATAGCCACCCAAGTCCAGGAGGTGCAGCGATTCCCATACAGAATAAACCCAAGAAGAAACATGCCGAGACACATAGTAATCAAATTGGCAAAAATTAAAAACAAATAAAAATTATTGAAAGCAGCAAGGGAAAAATGACAAATAACATACAAGGGAATTCTCATAAGGTTAACAGCTGATTTCTCAGCAGAAACTCTACAAGCCAGAAGGCAGTGGCACGATATACTTAAAGTGATGAAAGGGAAGAACCTACAACCAAGACTACTCTACCCGGCAAGGATCTCATTGAGGTTCGATGGAGAAATCAAAAGCTTTACAGACAAGCAAAAGCTAAGAGAATTCAGCACCACCAAACCAGCTCTACAACAAATGCTAAAGGAACTTCTCTAAGTGGGAAACACAAGAGAAGAAAAGGACGTACAAAAACAAACCCAAAACAGTTAAGAAAATGGTCATAGGAACACACATATCGATAATTACCTTAAACGTGAATGGATTAAATGCTCCAACCAAAAGACACAGGCTTGCTGAATGGATACAAAAACAATACCCATATATATGCTGTCTACAAGAGACCCACTTCAGACCTAGGGACACAAACAGACTGAAAGTGAAGGGATGGAAAAAGATATTCCATGCAAGGGGAAATCAAAAGAAAGCTAGAGTAGCAATACTCATATCAGATAAAATAGACTTTAAAATAAAGAATGTTACAAGAGACAAGGAACGACTCTACATAATGATCAAGTGATCAATCCAAGAAGAAGATATAACAATTATAAATATATATGCACCCAATGTAGGAGCACCTCAATACATAAGGCAACTGCTAACAGCTATAAAAGAGGAAATCGACAGTAACATAGTAATAGTGGGGGACTTTAACACCTTATGTACAGCAATGGACAGATCATCCAAAATGAAAATAATTAAGAAAACAGAAGCTTTAAATGACACAATAGACCAGAGAGATTTAATAGATATTTATAGGACATTCCATCCCAAAACAGCAGATTACACTTTCTTAAGTGTGCACGGAACATTCTCCAGGATAGATCATATCTTGGGTCACAAATCAAGCCTCAGTAAATTTAAGGAAACTGAAATTGTATCAGGCATCTTTTCTGACCACAATGCTATGAGATTAGAAATGAATTACAGGGAAAAAAACGTAAAAAACACAAACACATGGAGGCTAAACAATACGTTACTAAATAACCAAGAGATCACTGAAGAAATCAAAGAGGAAATCAGAAAATACCTAGAGACAAATGACAGTGAAAACATGACAATCCAAAACCTATGGGATGTAGCAAAAGCAGTTTTAAGAGGGAAGTTTATAGCTATACAAGCCTACCTCAAGAAAAAAGAAAAATCTCAAATAAACAATCTAACCTTACACCTAAAGGAAGTAGAGAAAGAAGAACAAACAAAACCCAAATTAGCAGAAGGAAAGAAATCGTAAAGATCAGAGCAGAAATATATGAAATAGAAACAAAGAAAACAATAGCAAAGATCAATAAAACTAAAAGCTGTTTCTTTGAGAAGATAAAATTGTTAAACCATTAGCCAGACTCATCAAGAAAAAGAGGGAGAGGACTCAAATCAATAAAATTGGAAATGAGAAAGGAGAAGTTACAACAGACACTGCAGAAATACAAAGCATCCTAAGAGACTACTACAAGCAACTCCATGCCAATAAAATGGACAACCTGGAAGAAATGGACAAATTCTCAGAAAGCTATAACCTCCCAAGACTGAACCAGGAAGAAACAGAAAATATGAACAGACCAATCACAAGAAATGAAATTGAAACTGTGATTTAAAATCTTCCAACAAATCAAAGTCCAGGACCAGATGGCTTTACAGGTGAATTCTATCAAACATTCAGAGAAGAGCTAACACCCATCCTTCTCAAACTCTTACAAAAATTTGCAGAGGAAGGAGCACTCCCAAACTCATTCTTTGAGGCCACCATCACCCTGATACCAAAACCAGCCAGAGATAATACAAAAAAAGGACATTACAGACCAATATCACTGATGAACATAGATGCAAAAATCCTCAATAAAATACTAGCAATCAGAACCCAACAACACATTAAAAGGATCGTACACCATGATCAAGTGGGATTTATCCCAGGGATGCAAGGATTCAGCAATATATGCAAATCAATCAACGTGATACACCATATTAACAAATTGAAGAATAAAAACCATACGATCATCTCAATAGATGCAGAAACAGCTTTTGACAAAATTCAATACCCACTTATGATAAAAACTCTCCAGAAAGTGGGCACAGAGGGAACCTACCTCAACATAATAAAGGCCATATACGACAAACCCACAGCAAACATTATTCTCAGTGGTAAAAAACTGAAAGCATTTCCTCTAAGATCAGGAACAAGACAAAGAGGTCCACTCTCACCACTATTATTCAACATAGTTTTCGAAGTTCTAGCCATGGCAATCAGAGAAGAAAAAGAAATAAAAGGAATACAAATTGGAAAAGAAGTAAAACTGTCACTGTTTTCAGATGACATGATACTATACATAGAGAATCCTAAAAATGCCACCAGAAAACTACTAGAGCTAATCAATGAATTTGGTAAAGTTGCAGGATACAAAATTAGTGCACAGAAATCTCTTGCATTCCTATACAGTAATGATGAAAAATGTGAAAGAGAAATTAAGGAAACACTCCCATTTACCATTGCAACAAAAAGAATAAAATACCTAGGAATAAACCTACCTAGGGAGACAAAAGACCTGTATGCAGAAAACTATAAGACACTGATGAAAGAAATTAAAGATGATACCAACAGATGGAGAGATATTCCATGTTCTTGGATTGGAAGAATCAATATTGTGAAAATGACTATACTACCCAAAGCAATCTACAGAATCAATGAAATCCCTATCAAATTACCAGTGGCATTTTTTATGGCACTAGAACAAAAAATCTTTAAATTTGTATGGAGACACAGAAGACTCCGAATAGCCAAAGCAGTCTTGAGGGAAAAAAATGGAGCGGGAGGAATCAGACTCCCTGACTTCAGACTATACTACAGAGCTACAGTAATCAAGACAATATGGTACTGGCACAAAAACAGAAACATAGATCAACGGTACAAGATAGAAAGCCCAGAGATAAATCCATGCACCTATGGTCAACTAATCTATGACAAAGGAGGCAAGGATATACAATGGAGGAAAGACAGTCTCTTCAATAAGTGGTGCTTGGAAAACTGGACAGCTACATGTAAAAGAATGAAATTAGAATACTACCTAATACCTTACACAAAATAAACTCAAAATGGATTAGAGACCTAAATGTAAGACCGGACACTATAAAACTCTTAGAGGAAAACTTAGGAAGAACACTCTTTGACATAAATCACAGCAAGATGTTTTTTGATTCACCTCCTAGAGTAATGGAAATAAAAAGAAAAATAAACAAATGGGACCTAATGAAACTTCAAAGCTTTTGCACAGCAAAGGAAACCATAAACAAGATGAAAAGACAACCGTCAGAATGGGAGAAACTATTTGCAAAGGAATCAACGGACAAAGGATTAATCTCCAAAATATATAAGCAGCTCATGCAGCTCAATATTAAAGAAACAAACAACCCAATCCAAAAATGGGCAGAAGACCTAAATAGACATTTCTCCAAAGGAGACATACAGATGGCCAAGAAGCACATGAAAAGCTGCTCAACATCACTAATTATTACAGAAATGCAAATCAAAACTACAATGAGGTATCACCTCACACCAGCTAGAATGGGCATCATCAGGAAATCTACAAACAACAAATGTGGAGAGGGTGTGGAGAAAAGGGAACCCTCTTGCACTGTCAGTGGGAATGTAAATTGATACAGCCACTATGGAGAACAGTACGGAGGTTCCTTAAAAAACTAAAAATAGAATTACCATATGACCCAGCAATCCCACTACTGGGCATATATCCAGAGAAAACCATAATTCAAAAAGGCACATACACCCCAATGTTTATTGCAACACTATTTACAATAGTCAGGACATGGAAGCAAGCTAAATGCCCATCGACAGATGAATGGATTAAGAAGACGTGGTGCATATACAATGGAATATTACTTGGCCATAAAAAGGAGCGAAATAGGGTCATTTGCTGAGACGTGGATGGATCTCGAGACTGTCATACAGAGTGAAGTAAGTCAGAAAGAGAAAAATATCATATATTAACGCATGTATGTGGAACCTAGAAAAATGTTACCGATGAACCAGTTTGCAGGGCAGAAGCTGAAACACAGATGTAGAGAACAAATGTATGGATACCAAGGGGGGAAAACCGTGGGGAGGTGCGGAAGGTGGTGTGATGAATTCGGCGATTGGGATTGACATGTATACACTGATGTGTATAAAATTGATGACTAATAAGAACCTGCTGTATAAAAAAAAAAATAAAATTTTAAAAAATATATGTACTTACAAAGTAGTCACCTGGTCACAGGCAAGAAGAAAAGTATTAGGTACAAAGGAATAGTGTCCAGAGAGTGAAGCAGGTGGTAACAATCTTGGAGAAAAAGTAGAATGATTGAGAGTGGAATGTGCAGTAGAAGGAAAGGGAGAAGATGGGTGTCCCTGAGGAATAGCGTAATGAGAGTAAAGTGTGGAAGGAACAGAGGGAGGAAGAAATGTGGCTTAGAAAGTCAGTCAGACATGAATCTCTCATCCTAATTTTGCCCATATTACAGCAGCACTTCTCCATCTTTTTGTGTACTACACTACAGTAAAATTCTGTATTTAAAAAAATTAATGCAATGACTTCATTTCTCCCTCTTACAATCCTTATTCCTTCCTCAAAATCTCCCAGAACTGAGAGAGACATAGTTGGCAATTTTCTCCCCTTATTGCTAAATGCACTGTAGATAACAAAAGTTTGGAAGTTTCTCTATTTCTCTAGGGTTAGTTTGGCCCATGGACCAGTGATAGTCCACAAAATCATTGACAACAGGATTATAGAAACTGAGAATAGACTTTTAAAAGAAACAGCTCTTCTTTACAGTTAAATACCAATTAATAAATTAATAAAGGGAAATATTTTTAATCGCCATTAGGCAGATGCCAGAGTAATTATTGCATCAGTGGATCCTAAAATTGGTGAGCAAAAGTACAATGCAAAACAGAATATTTCCATAGTCTCAAATCATCTCACCTCAAGATACTTGTTAATTACAAAGGGAAGAACAATAACTTTATAGTGGAGAAATATGCCAGACACCACTTTAATCAGGCACCCAAAGTTAACATTGCCAGTTATAAGGTATATCAACGTGTACGCCCTGAAATGATGCACTGGGAAAGTGAGTGAAGACTATGGTATTCTTGCCAAAATGCATAACCTCAGTTTAACTGTGAGAAACATCAGATAAATTGAGGGACATTCTATGAAATAAATGGCCTGGACTCATCAAAAATACCACAATCATGAAAGACAGAAAATCATGAAAGACGAAGGACTGAGTGTCACAGATTAAAGGAGAGTAAAGAGACATGTTAATTAGATGCAATGTGGGATCCTGGATTGAATTCTGCAATAGAAAAAGGACATTGGTGAGAAACTGGCAAAATTTAAAATGAAGTCTGCAGATTAGCTAATACTATTGTATTGATGTTAATTTTCTGGTTGACATCCAGGAAAGCTATATGAAGGATAGCCAGAACACTCTGTACTATTTTTGCAAATTTATGGAAAGTCTAAAATTATTTCAAAATTTAAAATTTGGTTTCTTTAGGGACTTCCCTGGTGGCGCAGTGGTTAGGAGTCCGCCTGCCAATGCAGGGAACGCGGGTTCAAGCCCTGGTCCAGGAAGATCCCACATGCTGGGGAGCAGCTAAGCCCATGCGCCACAACTGCTGAGCCTGCGCTCTAGAGCCCACATGCCACAACTTCTGAGGCCCACGTGCCCAGGGCCCGTGCTCTGCAACAAAGAGAAACCACCGTAATGAGAGGCCCCCCAAAAAGCGTCCCCCGCTCACCACGACCAGAGAAAGCCTGCACACAGCAACGAAGAACCAATGCAGCCAAAAATTAATTAATTAATTAATTAAAATAAAATTTGGTTGCTTTAAAATTATTTCCCCATAACAGATTGCTGAAAAAAAGGCTATTCCTTTATTACAAACAGTTTGAGAACCACCACTCTAGAATACTGGGTAAGAAGTGGATGACTGGGTTTTGAAAGGTCATAAAATTAGGTTAAAGTTTGATGCATCCAAAAACATTTGTTTTTTGGCTCTTCACCAAGCATTAAAATTGCCACATTTCAGAATGGGAGAAAATATTTGCGGGTGAAGAAACTGACAAAGGATTAATCTGCAAAATATACAAGCAGCTCATGAAGGTCAATATCAAAAAAACAAACAACCCAATCCAAAACTCAGCAGAAGACCTAAATAGACATTTCTCCAAAGAAGATATACAGATTGCCAACAAACACATGAAAGGATGCTCAACATCATTAATCATTAGAGAAAAGCAAATCAAAACTACAATGAGGTATCACCTCACACAGGTCAGAATGGCCATCATCAAAAAATCTGCAAACAATAAATGCTGGAGAGGGTGTGGAGAAAAGGGAACCCTCCTGCACTGTTGGTGGGAATGTAAATTGATACAGCCACTATGGAGAACAGTATGGAGGTTCCTTAAAAAACTAAAAGTAGAACTACCATATGACCCAGCAATCCCACTACTGGGCATATACCCTGAGAAAATCATAATTCAAAAAGAGTCATGTACCACAGTGTTCATTGCAGCACTATTTATAACAGCCAGGACATGGAAGCAACCTAAGTGTCCATCGACAGATGAATGGATAAAGAAGATGTGGCACATATATACAATGGAATATTATTCAGCCATAAAAAAAACCCGAAATTGAGTTATTTGTAGTGAGGTGGATGGACCTAGAGTCTGTCATACAGAGTAAAGTATGTCAGAAAGAGAAAAACAAATAAAAACAAAAAAGTGGTCCTGATGAACGTAGGGGCAGGACAGGAATAAAGACACAGATGTAGAGAATGGACTTGAGGACACGCGGAGGGGGAAGGGTAAGCTGGGACGGAGTAAGAGAGTAGCATTTACATATATACACTACCAAATGTAAAATAGATAGCTAGTGGGAAGCAGCTGCATAGCACAGGGAGATCAGCTCGGTGCTTTGTGACCACCTAGAGGGGTGGGATAGGGAGGGTGGGAGGGAGACACAAGAGGGAGGGGATATGGGGATATATGTACATATAGCTGATTCACTTTGTTAAATAGCAGAAACTAACACAACATTGTAAATCAATTATACTCCAATAAAGATATTAAAAGAATAAGGAGACTCTGTACATTAAAAAAAATTGTTACATTTCAAGATGAAATATGACAACTATGAAACATATGGAACAATATTATTCCATCATTACAAGCTAACAACCCACCAAAGAGATTTTACATTTCTTAAATAATACATTTGAATATTGCCATGAAAAAGACTTGATGAAATTTTGAGAATGTAGTCCAAAAATCATTTTCTTCTAAATGAGCTCTAATATTTTGTATAGTTATTACCTTATCTTGTGAGTGAAGAAGATAAAGGACGTCAGCATAATTAAATCCTTCATTTTCTTGTAATTCTTTCTGTAACTGATCATTCCTTAGGACAATGCATGCCAAGGAAAATGCCACTTCAACCTAAAATGTGATTTTCAAAAATTATTTTTCACTCATGGTTTATCAAATGACATATTTCATTATACAAATATTTATATAGGATATACCAATTCAAAGATACCAGAAAATCCATTAATTCCATCCCTCTGACTAGTATTTAGAGAGTGGCATTTACAACTTCTGGAGAAATGTCCCTGATAATTTTAACAGCTGAGAAAACAGCCTTCTGTGTGCTGCACAATCACAAAGTTCCATTTGAGGGCAGAGGGGGAGGCAACAAGGGCCTGCAGGACATGTGAAGAAGTTTCTCTTAAGTGCACAGTTGCATTCCTTCTACATCTAAAAAAAGGTTTTTTTTAATTTCCTAGCATGAATTATAAAGCTGTTCTGAACTGCTTGTTAGCTACTGACCATTGAGTTGTAACGCTTTAATAGAATGCCTTCAATTGAAGCAAAACACTGGCAGATAAACCTGAGGAAGTTTGCCTCTTCTAGTTCTGGAGTCATTTAAGGAGGTTGTTAATGAACCTTGTTTATTATTGGGCTCAGTAGACAAATTTTTAAAGTACTACACCACGCATTTCTATGAAAAGTGTGAATTTGAAAAGCATGATTATTATTGCAAAATTACTATAGAATCTTACTTGAGGAAAAGTATTAAAATGTATTTATGTTTTGTTTTAACAAGTTTAAGAACTCAGTGAAAATATATACTGAAATACAGATAGATGCAGTTGAAGTAAACTGGCCGTGAAAATGCACATTTTAAAATAAAAATGTATTTTTATGTGGCATTTTCCTTCATCTTGTGAAATTTATTTGTACTTTAAAAGTCGTTGCAGTTTTTACATAGAATTCAAGCCAAGAAATTGCTAGCATATGCCTCTTTTTTTGTTTCCCTAATTAACTCCTGGAATGAAATAATCTCTTTCACAGCAAGAAAAGCCAGATAACTTATGACATCGTTTCTGATAATAAACCCATTCCTTAAAAGAAACAACGCTATGTTTACTTATATATTTCCTCCTATGTTATTTTTATTTTCTCATTTCCAGCAAAGCACATGCCAAATTTTGAAGAGAAAATATATTTCTTGTTCTTATAATTTCTGTCTGGCCAAGTACAGACGTCCTGAATTTCTAAAACCTTGGTAAAGGATTTGAATAGATGTGAACGTCGTTTTATTAAGCATTTTACTAGAAGTAAATGGAAGAGTGAATGACTCCTCAACAACTCATAGTAATACCTAGCATTGTCCACCCTTGAGATAACTATTGCTGCCAGACACCACAGACTGCTCTGTAGACGGCAGGGCTGTATTGATGGTGTGGCACTGACAGGATTCACTTATAGTTGAGAAATTTTGCTACATAAATCACATCCTCATTATCCCCACCCAGTTTTAGCAACCAGTATCTGAGGAAGTAGGGAAGAAATTCTATGAATAATCATATATCACACAAAAAAATCTTATATATACCTTAATGTTAGGAGAAGGGTGATTTCTCAGTAGTTGGATAAGTACTGGAAAGGCATTTTCTTCTACAACAAATTGTTGACTAATGGGATTGCTTGTATGGGCGACACCTGTAAGAATCCACAACTCCATGAGATAATATTTTTTCCATTTTGAAAATGGTAAAGTCAAACATAGCTCAACATATTTGGTTGATAATGTGTCCTAGCATAATATGGTTGGGTAAATTACACAAAGAAATGCTATATTGACACTATTTTACCTTAATTAATTTTTTAAAAGGCAAAGTGGATAAACATGGAAAATTTACTGTTAGAAGTGTAGATGGTTTTCTAATAGTCACAGAACAAAGAAATTAGAAGTGCTGGACTATCAGGAATAATCATGTAATAGCTATCATTTATTAAAAAATTATTATGTACAAGGTACTTCAGCTTAGAGTTGTTACTGTTTCCCATAAAAAGTTTGTTTTTATAAAAATAATTCGAGTAATCACCTGGTTAAATTTCTGGATTCCTTTAATACACGTACTAAAAAGATAATCTTACTTCTCCTTTTAAACATACTACTTTAAATTGCGGTCTAATCTCAATGAAGAAACTCAAATCATCTCTTTCTAGTGGACATGCACAAACAATTTAAATTTTGTTCTTTTGCCAATAAATGTCACAACACATATGCAGTGGGTTTACATACTTAAATATAAATACAAGATTGGGCTCCTTTATGAACAATGAAGAGAAACCACCCACTTATTATGACCTGGGGAAGTTTGAAGGGACTAAGGGAAATATTATAGAAGGAGCAAAGAATACTTTGGTTTCCTTGTCCCCTACTCCCCCCACACTGGCCACCAGGGGATGTACAGAAATTACATGAATATTCTTCATTCAACCGACAGGTATTGAATGCCTGGTATACCAGGCACTGAGGTAGGAGGTAGGGCTAAAAGAAGGAATTAGATTCTCTACCCTCAAGGAGTTTATATTTTATAGGGTGAGCAACTATTTAAATATATGACTTCAATACCATGCAATAAGTGCTTTGACAGAGGTTAGAAAAGTACACTTGAAGCACAGAAGAGGTATTGCTCACTTCAGAGTAGGTGGAAAAGGAGTAGGTAGGGAGATTTCAAGGGGTGAAGATGCTGGAGGTGGGTTTCAAAAAAAATTACTATTTTTAATAATGATGATTATAATGATGATGGTGGTGTTATAAGATGAACACCCTCAAATCTCTGACTGAATCTTCACATGTTAATAATGGAATGGAACTCAAAAATTAAGTTG
The DNA here is from genome assembly GCF_026419965.1 of Kogia breviceps. NCBI lineage: Eukaryota > Metazoa > Chordata > Mammalia > Artiodactyla > Physeteridae > Kogia > Kogia breviceps. The sequence goes on along the minus strand of NC_081311.1, from coordinate 157,502,538 downwards.
GGAAAAGAATCACTACAAGCAGTAGGCTGAACAATTCTCAGAGCTCACACTTGTCTCGGGATGATTTGTGTTCCTACTGGCCAGAGTGTAGATACCTCATAATACACGGGACTATACAAAGAGATTGAGTCCTCTGAAAGGAATCATCTCAAAAGCACAGGGTTAAGTTAGTTCCAAAGTAAAGGCTGCTCTAGACTTGTCCTAGGAAAGGTTAAAAGCTAGGTGCAAAAGGATCAATTTGATCCCAAGTAAAATAAGTGCATGCCAGAATAAAGCCTAACTCTCTTTAAAGGAAAACAATAAGATCCAGCATATATCAATTTAAAACTCACAATGCCCAGCAGTCAATCAAAATTTCTTATGCATGATTTTAAAATATGAAATACCTAAGGTAAAACTGGCAAAAAATGTGCAAGAGTTGTACATTGGCAACTATAAAACATTGCTGGGAGATATTAAAGAAGGCCCAATTAATGGAGCAATATACCGTGTTTATGGATTACAAAACGTGATATTAATGGGATGCATGTTCTCCCCAAATTTACTTATAGATTCCATGCAATTCCAATCAAAATAAATAACAGAAGGATCTTTTTTAGAAATTGGCAGGTTAATTTTTAAAATTATATGGAAATACAAGGGACATGAAACAGCCAAAACAGCTTTGAAAAACAATAGCAAAGTCAAAGGACTTAATGCTATCTGCTTTCAAGATTTACAGTGTCTACAGTAATTAAGACAGTGAGTATAACAAAGATAGACAAATAGTTAAATAGAACTGAATAAAAAGTCAAGAAATAGACCCACAAATATCTAGTCAATTGATTTTTGACAAAAGCGCCTAGCTAATTCAATGGAGGAAAAGATAATCTTTCCAATAAATGATGCTGAAGCAATTGGGCAGCCATACGTGAGAAAATGAATCTCAGCCAACTCAAAATGTATCATACATCAAAATATAGAGGAAAACAGAAAAACTTGATGATCGGGTTTAGCAGAGAGCTCTTAAAGAGGACACAAAACCTACAAACTGAACAATTTTTAAATCAATGAAGTGGACTTCATCAAAATTTAAAACTTCACCTCTTCAAAAGACCCTGTTACAAAAATGTAAAGATACCACAGACTGGAAGAAAGTTTATGCAAAACATACATCTAACACCAACAAAAAAAGAGCTGTATCTAGAATTTATAAAGAATGCTTACAACTCAAGACAACACAATGTAAAAAATGGGCAAAATATTTGAACAGACGTTTTAGCAAAGAAGATATATAAATGACAAACACATGAAACGATGCTCTACATCATTAGTCATTAGGAAAATGCTAATTAAAACCACAATAAGACTTACGATATATCCACTACAATAATAAAATTACCATACTAAATGTTGATGAGGATGTGAAGCTACTGGAACTCACACACAGCTAGTAGAAGTGCAAAGTGGTAACACTACTTTGAAAAACAATCTGGAAGTTTCTTTAAAAGTTAAACATGGACACCTACCATATGATCCAGCAATCCTACTTCTAGATATTTACCCACGAGAAATGAAAACGTGTCTATACCAAAACTTGAACACAAATGTTCATAACAGTTTTATTTACAATATAGCAAGAAACAGGAAACAATCCAATGTCCATCAAAGGGTGCATGGGTAAACAAATCATAATATATCCATAAGCATTAGTGTTTTCCAAAGAAAGAGAAGCAACAGGATATGTATGTATATATGTATGTATAGCATAAGGCATAAAATCAACCATCACACCATACAATGGAATACTACTCAGCATTGAAAGAGAAGTATTTTATTGATATTTGATACAATAATATGGATGAATGTCAAAATAATTATGCTGAGTGAAAGAAGCAAGAAAAAAGTACACATCTATAATTCCATTTACATAAAATTCTAGAAAATGCAGACTAATCTATAATGATAGAAAATAAATCAGTGGTAGAGATCATTTAATATCAAATTTTAAAAGTAATTTTGTGCTGTTAGGATCCATGCCATGAATTCAAATCAGCACATTATTTTTTAAAGAAAAAAATCAGAAGCTTAATTTTTAATATGTAAAATACAATAAAGCCATTCTCAGATCATAAGAAAAAAAAACAGATCAGTGGTTATCTGCGGATGAGGTACAAAGAGGGAGGAATTAGGACGGGACAATGAAACATTTGGAGGTGATGATTATATTCACTTACTTGATTGTGCTGATAGTGTCAGTGCTGAATACATATGTCAAAACTCATCAAACTATACACTCTAAATAATGTATTTAATATTTTATTCTACTGTTTATTTTATTTAAATATCTTCTTATATGTAAATTGTATTTCAATAGCACTTTTAAAAAAAACTCACATTTTAAAAGCTCTAGGTGTGCAAAGAAGCAGGAAAATATGATTCATAATCAAGAAAAAAAATCAGCCAATAGCAAGAGACTCAGAAATAACGGATATGCTGGAACTAGTTACAGGGATGTTAAAACAGCTCTTTTAAATATGTTCTATATGTTCAAGAGTATAGAAGAAAACATGAACATGATGAAGAAGAAAAAGGAAGGGGTATGTGTGTGTAAAGAGTCTAAGCTGGTGAGTTTGAAAGCAAGAGTTTTTTTTCCTGTAGTTCTTGTCTATGGCAAATGTGGACAGCTTTGAAGTGAACTAATGAGAAGAAACTGAAAACACACACTTATATCAGTTATCTTTGTATTTGTGTTATCATTTACTAGAATTTTAGAAATAATTTATACCATAGACTCTGGCTAAAACAACGACGACAACTAAAAATTATCTTGCCTGACTTGATTGCCTGCAAGCAGTTAGTGAATTTCAGTAAAGTAGCTTTTCTAAGAAAAAAAGGAAAAAAAAAATTTTGAAACCAAGTCCTATGTTCTTCAGCTAGAATTTTTTTATTTTGGAAATACAATGGACTAGAAATAAAGTTTTAGTTTTTTTTTTCTCTTGCCTACAGGAAGCAGTCTCAATCAGTCCCATACATTCATGCAGATCAGCAAAGAACATGATTTTTAATTTTTGGTAAGTCAATCACCAACAATTCCACAACATTTTTCAGATATCCCAAAAGGTTAATTCCTCTGCAAAGAAAGGAACAACTAGACCTGCTGGTCACTATGTAAACAAAGAATCATTACGGAAAGAGACTGGAATCGAAAAATGTGCCGCAGCATTAGAAACACTTCTATATCTTCAAAAACATATAGTTCCTGAGATTCAAAATAAGAAATATTTTTCTCTTAACTTAAAAAAGGAGATTCCTTTAAGTCAAAATAGCCAAGGTTCATGGTTCTCATTTCTCATTCTAACCAGAACTCAAGAGCAAGACTGATACAATATGCTTAACTACACCACTTTTACTCATTAAGGTCCTGGCGAAATAAAAACATTATAATAACAGATTAAATATGGTTAAGGGCTGCAACAGTAGGGATAGAGAGGAAGAGAAGTATTTACTGATATTTTTAAAACTGAGAATAAACGTACGAACCAATACAGATGGATCCCACTGCTTTGATGACACTCAGAAGTGTTCCTTCAGCTATTTTACTAATCCTTAGTAAGCGAACCAGTGGTGCAATTCCATTCCCTTCACATATTTGATTTTGGTGTATCCTGCTGTCCTTACTTAGTGCTATGACTGCTTCACCACCTGGCAACAAAAAGCAAGAAACATGTGTGATACTCCAATGTCTGGTTCTATATTGTACAGATTTATGCATAGAAAATAACTTACCAACATACTGCATTTTAGCTGATGGTGATAAAAGCATATTTATTATAAAGTTGTATCCAATCTGTTCTGCCATATACTTTTGTTGTTTTAGTGTTTGTCCTGCCAAGGCCCAAAGTGCTGCAGCTCCTTGTTCCTTAACGTCTATTTGAAATGCCTATTTAAAAAAGTATTCTATTCAGTCAATGAGGATTAATTGAATACCATAGGAATGTATGTTTGATAAAATGTTTATTCTAGAATTGGTTTTAGTTTTCTTTTCACTTAACTAAATTCAACATTGAATGCTTTATCTAAGAAAAATGAAAAGGAATCATAAAATTCCTACCTTGAGGAGTTTTAAAAGATATTTACTTAATGATTTTTCCAGAAATGCTCTCTGTATAGCAGGGTTGTAACTTGCCAGTGCTTCCACAGCCATTGCACCCTTCACTTGAACACCAAGCTGTTTTCCTATAAAAAGAGCCACCAGAGGAGGAATGGCTCCTTCCAGAGCCATAGCATCCTGAACTTCCTTATTGTCACGTGCAACCTCAGCAATGGTAACAGACGATACAGCTGTCAACACATCTTCAAATGAATTCAAGAACCAGTTAAATAAATCTTTTAAAAAGAACATAAAAATGCAGCATATATCACTAGTTTCCCATATTTGAAAATCAATTTATAGAGTTTAGAAAATTTAGAAAATAAAGAAAAATAGAAAATATAAAACTGTCCAGACTTTCACCACCCAAGCACAAACATTTCATTTAATCTCATACACTATTTTTATAAATATATGTAATATATATTATATAAATATAGATAACTTTAGATAGTGTTACAGACATATTTAATATAGTTGTACTATAAACACGGATTCCTGCATTTTAATTTACCAGTAAAAATTTTCCCATTCTTTATGAACATCAGTGTCTCCTAAATATTCCATTAATGGGTGTATCACATTTCCTTAAACATTTGCATTTTTAAAAATAATGTGTTGTTTCCAACTTTTCACTGTTTTAAACAATGCTTAGGAGAAATCTTGGCACATTTCCTTCCTGTTTGTATTTTTTTCCCTTAGTATAAGAGTCCTAGGAACTATTGGAATAACAATACATTTGCAGTAAATTTATTTTCTTTTTTTACCCTTTTTCTTTTTCTAAAAATTGAAGTATAGTTGACATACAATATTGTGTTAGTTTTAGGTGTACAGCATAGTTATTTGATATTTAAATACATTATGAAATGATCAACTCAAAAAGTAACCATCTATTCCCATACAATGTTATTTCAATATTACTGACCATATTCCTTATGCTGTATATTACATCCTTGTGACTTATTTTATAACTCGAAGTTCGTACCTCTTAATCCCCTTCACTTATTTCACACAACCCCCAGACTCCCTTTGCCTCTGGCAATCACCAGTTTGTTCTCTGCATCTATAAGTCTGTTGTTTTGTTTGTTCATTTGTTTTGGTTTTTAGATTCCACACATGATATTTGTCTTTGTCTGACTTACCCTCTAGTTCCATCCATATTGTTGCAAATGGCAAGATTTCATTCTTTTTTATGGCTTTAAATATTCCATTGTGTGTATATATACTACATCTTCTTTATTCATTCATCTATCAGTAGGCACTTAGACTGCTTCGATATCTTGACTATTGTTAATAATGCTAATTGAAAATAGGGGTGCTTTTATCTTTTTGAATTAGTGTTTAAGTTTTCCTTGGGTAAACATCTAGAAGTAGAATTGCTGGATCATTTGGTAGTTCTATTTTTAATTTTTTGAGAAATCTCCACACTGTTCTCCATAGTGGCTGCACCAATTTACATTCCCACCAACAGTGCTAGAGGGTTCTTTCTTCTCCACACCCTCAGCAACACTTGTTATTTGCTATCTTTTTGATGATAGCCCTTTGGAGAGGTGTGAATGATATCTCATTGTGGTTTTGATTTGCATTTCCCTGGTGATTAGTGATGTTGAGCATCTTTTCATATGTCTCTTGGCCATCTGTATATCTTCTTAGGAAAAATGTCTATACAGGTTCCCTGCCCATTTTTTAATTGGATTGTTAGGTTGTTTTTTTTTTTTTTTTTTTTGTAATGTTGAGTCATTTCAGTTCTTTATATATGTTGGATATTAAGCTCTTATCGGATATATTGTTTGCAAATATTTTATCCCAATCAGTAGGTTGTTTTCTCATTTTGTTGATGGTTTCCTTTGCTATGCAAAGCTTTCTAGTTTGATTTAGTCCCATTTGTTTATTTTTGGTTTTGTCTCACTTGCCTGAGGAATAATATTCAAAAAATATTGCTAAGATCAATGTCAAAGAGCATACTGCCTGTTTTCTTCTAGAAGTTTTAAAATCTCAGGTCTTACATTTAAGTCTTTAATCCGTTTCAAGTTTATTTTTGTATACAGTGTAAGAAAGTGTCCAGTTTGATTCTTTTGCATGAAGTTGTCCAGTTTTCCCAACAGCATTTATTGAAGAGATTATCTTTTCCCCATTGTATATTCTTTCCTCCTTTGTCATAGATTAATTGACCACATAAGCATGGGTTTATTTCTGGGCTCTCTTTCTGTTCCATTGATTTATGTGTCTCTTTTTGTGCCAGCATGATACTGTTTTGATTACTATAGCTTTGTAGTACAGGTTGAAATCAAGGAGTGTGATACCTCCCGCTCTGTTCTTCTTTCTCAAGATTGCTTTGAATATTTGGGTCTGTTGTGGTTCCATACAAATTTTAGGATCATTTGTTCTATCTCTGTGAAAAATGCCATTGGTATTTTATTAAGGATTTCATTGAATCTGTAGATTACCCTGGGTTGTATGGCCATTTTAACAACATTAATTCCTTCAGTCCACAAGCTTGGTATATATTTCCATTTATTTGTGTCAACTTCAATTTCTTTCATCAATGTCTTACAGTTTTTAGAATACAGATCTCTCACCTCCTTGGTTAAATTTATTCCTAGATATTTTATTATTTTTCACGGAATTGTAAATGGGATTGTTTTCTTAACTTCTCTTTCTATTAGATTGTTACTAGTGTACAGAAACACAATGGATTTCTGTATATTAATTTTGTATCCTGAAAATTTACTGAATTCATTTATTAGTTCTAATAGTTTTTTGGTGGCCTCTTTGGGTTTTCTATATATGGTATAATTTCACCTGCAAACAGTGACAATCTTACTTCTCTCTTTCCAGTTTAGAATCTCTTTTTTTAATTTTCTGATTGCTGTGGCTAGAACTTCCACTACTAGTTGAATAAAAGTGACAAGAGTGGGCATCCTTGTCATATTCCTGATCTTAGAGGAAATGCTTTCAACTTTTCACTGTTGAGTATGATATTAGCTGTGATTTTGTCATATATGGCCTTTATTATGTTGAGGTATATTCCCTCTATACCCACTTTGTTGAGCGTTTTTATTATAAATGGATGTTGAATTTTGTCTGAAGCTTTTTGTGTATTTATTGAGATGATAGAATTTTTATCCTTGGTTTGTTAATGTGGTATATCACACTGGTTAATTTGTGGACATTGAATCATCCCTGGGATAAATGCCGCTTGATCATGTATGATCCTTTTAATGTATTGTTGAATTTAATTTGCTAATATTTTGTGAGGATTTTTACATCCATGTTCATCAGGGATATTGGCATGTAATTTTCTCTTTTTTTTTGTAGTTTCTTTGTTTTTGGCATCTGGGCAATGGTGGCCTCACAGAAGGAGTTTGGAAGTGTTCCTTTCTCTTTAGTTTTTTGGAATAGTTTGAAAAGGGTAGGTATTAACTCTTCTACAAATGTTTGATAGAATTCACCTGTGAAGGGACTTCCCTGATGGCACAGTGGATAAGAATCAGCCTGCCAATGCAAGGGACACAGGTTTGATCCCTGGACTGGGAAGATCCCACATGCCACAGAGCAACTAAGCCCATGCACCACAACTTCTGAGCTTGCACTCTAGAGCCTGTGAGCCACAACTACTGAGCCCACATGCTGTAACTACCGTGCACCTAGAGCCCATGTTCCGCAACAAGATAAGCCACTGCAGTGAGAAGCCCACACACTGCAACGAACAGTAATCCCTGCTCTCTGCAACCAGAGAAAGCCTGTGCACAGAAACGAAGGCCCAACACAGCCAAAAAAAAATTAATTTAAAAAAACAAATAAACCTTAAAAAATACTTGTATACAAATGTTCATAGCAGATTTTTATTAAAAAAAGAATTCACTTGTGAATTCTTTAGTTTATTGGGAGTTTTTTGATTAATGATTCAGTTTCACTGCTAGTAGTGGTCTGCTTCTATTTCTTCCTGATTCAGTTTATCCATTTGTTCTAGGTTGTCCAATTTGTTGGTGTATAATTGTTTGTAGTAGTATCTTATGGTCCTTTGTATTTCTGTGGTGTTAGTTGGAATTTCTCCTTTTTAATTTATAATTTTATGTATTTGGGCCCTCTCTCTTTTTTCTTGATCAGTTTGGCTAAAGGTTTATCAATTTTGTTTATATTTTCAAACAACCAGCTCTTAGTTTCCTTGATCTTTTCTATCTCTTTTTGTCTCTATTTCATTTACTTCCACTCTGATCTTTATTATTTCCTCCATCTACAAATTTTTTTGTTTGTTATTCTTTTTCTAGTTCCTTTAGGTGTAAGATTAGATTGTTTGAGATTTTTCTCATTTCCTGGGATAGGCCTGTATTGCTAAGTCCCATAGATTTTGGAAAGTTGTACTTTTATTTTTTCTTAAGGTATTTTCTGATTTCCTCTTTGATTTCTTCATTGACCCATTGGTTTTTTTTTTTTAATTAACATGTAGTTTAGTCTCTACGTGTTTTTCCCATTTTTCTTCCTGTAATTGATTCCTAATACCATTGTGGTTGGAAAAGATGCTTGATATAATTTCTATCCTCTTAAATCTGTTGAGACTAGATTTGTGGCCTAGCAAGCTATATATCTGGAGAATGTTCCATATGCACTTGAAAAGAATGTGTACTCTGCTGGTTTTGGATGGAATGTTCTATATATGTTAAGTTCGGTTGGTCTAATGTATAATTTAAGGCCAATGTTTCCTTATTGATTTTGTTTTGATGATCTGTCCATTGATGTAAGTGGGTGTTAAAGTCCCCTACTATTACTGTGTTAATGTCAGCTTCTCCCTTTGTGTATGTTAATATTTGCTTTATGTATTTAGGTGCTCCTATTTTGGGTGCATATGTATTTACAGGTGTCATATCTTCTTGTTGGATTGATACCTTTTATCATTATGTAATGCCCTTCTTTTTCTCGTTACAGTCTTTGTTTTGAAGTCTATTTTGTCTGATGTAAGTATTGCTACTCCAGCTTTCTTTTTATTTCCATTAGCAGGAATATATTTTTCCATCCCCTCACTTTCAGTCTGTGTGTATCTGTAGATCTAAAATGAGTCTTAGGGGCTTCCCTGGTGGTGCAGTTGTTGAGAATCCACCTGCCAATGCAGCAGATACGGGTTTGAACCCTGGCCCAGGAGGATCCCACATGCCATGGAGCAGCTAAGCCCGAGTGCCACAATTACTGAGCCTGCGCTCTAGAGCCCATGCTCTAGAGCCCACAGGCCACAGCTGCTGAGCCTGCATGCCGCCAACTGCTGAAGCCCTCATGCCTGGAGTCTGTGCTCTGCAGCAGGAGAGGCCACCGCAGTGAGAGGTCCGTGCACTGCAGTGGGGAGTGGCCTCTGCTCACTGCAACTAGAGAAAAGACCAAACGCAGCAGCAGGGACCCAATGCAGCCAAAAATAAAGTAAATAAAATAAATAAATTTAATTTAAAAACAAATAAAAATAAAATGAGTCTTGGTAGGCAGCATATTTATGGGTCTTGTTTTCTTATGTTTTATATGGAGCATTTATTCCATTTACACTTAAAGTAATTATTGATAGGCCTGTGCTTATTGTCATTTTGTTAATTGTTTTCTGGTTGTTTTGTAGTTCTTCTCTATTCCTTTTTTCTTCTCTTGCTCTCTTCCCTTGTGACTTGATGAGTATCTTTAGTGTTATGTTTGGGTTCCTTTCTCCTTATTTTTTGTGTATATATTATAAGTTTTTGGTTTATGGTTACCACTAGGTTCATATGTAACAACCTATGTATATAGGTGTCTATTCTAAATTCATGATCTCTTAAGTTTGAACACATTTTAAAAGCTCTAAAATTTTACCCCCTCCCCATGTTAAGCTGTCTACTAGCTCTATAAGTGGTTAATCCACTATCTTTATTATATTTTTTCCTTTACCAGTGAGATTTTTTCTTTCATAATTTTATTATTTCTAGTTGTGGCCTTTTCTGCTTAGAGAACTCCCTTTAACATTTCTTGTAAGGCTGGTTTAATGGTAATGAACTCTTTTAGCTTTTGTCTGTAAAACTCTTATCTCTCCTTCAATTCTGAATGATAACCTTGCCAGGTAGAGTATTCGTTTGTAGGTTTTTTCCTTTCAGCACTTTGAACATATCATGACACTTTCTTCTGGACTGCAAAGTTTCTGCCGAGAAGTCAACTGATATGGGAGTTCCCTTATATGTAACTAATTGCTTTTCTCTCACTGCTTTTAAGATTAAGATTTTAATTTTTGACATTTTTAATGGGTCTTGGTGTGGCCCTCTTTGGGTTCATCTGTTTGGGACACTGTGCTTCCTGGACTTGGATGTCTGTTTCCTTCTCCAGGTTAGGAAAGTTTTCAGCTATTACTTCTTCAAATAAGTTCTCTGCCCTTTCTCTCTTATCCTTCTTGGACCCATATAATGTGAATGTTGGTACACCTGATGTTGTCCCAGAGGTCCCTTAAACTATCCTCATTTAAAAATTTTTTACTTCTTTTTTCCATTCAGCTTGTGTGAATCCACTACTCTGTCTTCTAGATCACTTATCCATTCTTCTATATTATCTACTCTACCATTGATTCCCTCTCGTATAGTTTTCATTTCTGTTATTGTATTCTTCAGCTCTGATTGGTTCTTTTTATATTTTGTAACTCTGTTGAAGTTCTCTGTGTTCATCCATTCTTCTCACAAGTTTGGTGAACATCTTTATGATTATTACCTTGAACTCTATCAGGTAGATTGCTTATCTCTGTTTCATTTAGTTCTTTTTCCAAGGTTTTATCTTGTTCCTTCATTTGGAACATATTCACCTGTCTCCTCATTTTGCCTAATTCTCCAAATTCATTTCAATGTATTAGGTAGGTTCCTTCTCTCTCCCAATCTTGGAGAAGTGGCCTTATGTAGGAGATGTCCTATGGAGTCCAACAGCATGCTCCCCTCTGGCCACCAGAGCTAGATGCTCAAAGGGTGTCCTTATGTGGGCTATATGCCCCCTTCTGTTGTAGTGGGGCCAGCCACTGTGGGCACACTGGTAGGCAGGACTGGCTCCTGGTCTGGCTGACTGAGAGGTCCTGCCTTGTGTGGTTGCTGTGGGCACACCGGTGGGCAGGGCAGGATCTGGTGGTTAGACAGTTGCGAGGTCAGTGGTGCAGGACTGGTGCACATAAGCTGGTGGGTGGGGCAGGCCCCTAGCACTAATAGGCTAGAAGGAGAATTCCAAAATGTGCCTTCCAGCATCAGTGTCAGCACAGTAGAAGATCACAAGAATAGCTGCCTCAGTGTCTCATTCCCCATTAGGAGTCCCAGCTGCCTCCTGCCTCTCCAAGAGGCCTCTCCAAGATGAGCAAGTGGGTCTGACCTAGGCACCTTTCAAACTGCTGCCTCTCTGCAGTGGGCATCAGAGCATGTGAGATTTTGCATGCACCCATAAGAGCAGTTTCAGTTTCCTACAGCCCTCTGGCTCTCCCAAACGTAAGCCTCACTGGTTTTCAAAGCCAGAAGTTTTGGGAGCTTATCTTCCTGGCATAGGATGCCCTAGCTGGGGAACCTGATATGGGGCTCAGACTCCTCACTCCTTTGGGAGGACTTACATGGCCATGATATCTTTCCCACTTGTGGGTCACTACATTGGGGGTGTGGGTCCTGACCAGACCATGTCTCTGCCCCCTCAACCATCTCATTGGGGTTCCTTCTTTATATCTTTAGTTGTGGGAAATCTTTTCTGCTAGTCTTCAGGTTGTTCTCAGAGATAGCTGCTCTGCAAGTAGTTGTAATTTTGGTGTGCCCGCAGGAGGAAGTTAGCTCAGCATCTTCCTATGCTGCTGTCTTGAACCTGACCTGGTCCCCAGAAAAGTGCTTTTCAAATGATATGATAATAGTACCTTACTCTCCAATAATCAGAGTATGAGAGTATCAATGTCACTGTATCTTTTTAAGTACAGATATTATCATTAAGAATAAATACACAAATAGGTAAAAAATGGTGTCTTACTTTATTTTGTTTTTGGTTACTAGTAAATCTAAACATTTTCATATATGCATATTAACAAGTTGTAATTGTTCTCTTTAAAACTTAGAGAGGGACTTCCCTGGTGGTGGTGGTGGTTATGAATCTCCCTGCCAATGCAGGGGACATGGGCTCGATCCCTGATCCAGGAAGATCCCACCTGCCATGGAGCAACTAAGCCCGTGCACCACAACTACTGAGCTTGTGCTCTAGAGCCCATAGCCACAACTACTGAGCCTGCATGCTGCAACTACTGAAGCCTGTGCACCTAGAGCCTGTGCTCCGCAACAAGAGAAGCCACCACAATAAGAAGGCTGTGCACTGTAACGAAGAGTAGCCCCTGCTTGCCGCAACTAGAGAAAGCCTGCATGCAGCAATGAAGACCCAGCACAGCCAAAAAATGAAATAAAATAAAATTCAGAGAAAAGTTGCAAAAATAAGTCAGAGAACTCTCCTAAGATTTAGGAACAATTGATTTTTGCCCAAACCAATCTTTACTATGATGTTTTCAAAATGTCAATTTTCCAAATCTACGGCTCCCTTCATACTTATCAGTTGCATTCTACTGTAAAGAAGAGCTCTCCCTACTTCTCTATTTATTGATTTCCTTGTTTATCCACTTATCATCAAGATGGGCTCTTGGATTTTTATTTTATTCAATGAGTTATAATTCATTAATTTCATTATCTGTATTGATTCTCTGTCCAAGATTTGGCAATTGTCCAAGATTGTCCAACTTGAAGGGCCAGTGGGAGTTCCTTCTAGTTGACCCCTGTGTCCTTTAGATACACCTCCATATGAGGGGGGGCGCATTTTCTTACCTTCTGCCACAATATGATGTTTTGGACTTACCATGTACCTGCTCTGCCCCAGCCCTGGAATCAACCATTTCTCCAAGAAGCTCTGGTTTCTTTTAATGAGGAATGGTATTTAGAAATAAAGATTTGGGTACTAGGTATGTTCATTGCTACTGAAGTGTCACTGCTACTAGACTCTTTTAGCAGACAAGGCTAGGAAAATATATATATTTCCAATTTTCCAATTCCAGTCCAACCCCACGGGATTCTTTACTGCCTTTCCACATTCTGTATATTTCCTTTCACAGGGAGACCCCAATAATATTAATACTTTATTCATTTGGTCAGTCCTACAATACTTATAGCACAGGTTCAGAGCTGTTTCACCCATATCACTATGAAATACAAATCCACTAAGAAGATTCAAGATATGTTTCTTTCTCCCCTAGACTGAAGCTGTATAGTAAAGCACTGTGCTCAAAAGTTACCTTAAAAAGCTACTTTAAAATTTAAAAAAAGTTACCTGTGCTCATTTTTTCCTTTTAATCTAGCTACATAATTCATTTGAAATATAATTGGGTTCATTTGTTTTTGTTTGTATTCAATTTTAGATTCCCCCTTCTGTCTTGTAGATTTAATGTAGGGTTTTTTTTAATGTGAAGACATCAATATGTTTCCAGAAGTTAAAACTGTACAAAAAGGTGTTTTTAAATTCAAGCAACCAGACTCTCTAAATTTAGCATTTGTTCTTTCATAGACTTTCTATTCAGGTTAATTTTCTGTCTATTAAGGCCTTAATTTTCATATCAATTTACATACTCACTTTATGTCAAATATATTAACTTTTTGTTATGAATATTTTTATCATTCAATCACTTATATATTCAGCAAATATTTTATTGAGTGGCTACTAGGAGTGTCCTAGGTACTGGGAAACCATGATGAACCAACAAAACAAAGTCCTTGGCCTTGTGAAGCAAGCTCAAAGGCCAGAAGTATGAAACAGAAATAAGCTCAATATTAATTGAATAAAATAAGAAAGGAAGGGAGTAACAGGAAATAACAGGAAGGTTATTTCCTTTCTAAGTTGGAAGTTTATTTGTTTGTTTATTTGTTTGGTTTTTTGTGGGTTTTTTTGCAGTACACAGGCCTCTCACTGTTGTGGCCTCTCCCATTGCGGAGCACAGGCTCTGGAAGCACAGGCTCCGGAAGCACAGGCCCAGCGGCCATGGCTCACGGGCTTAGTTGCTCCGCGGCATGTGGGATCTTCCCGGACCGGGGCACGAACCCGTGTCCCCTGCGTCGGCAGGCAGACTCGCAACCACTGCACCACCAGGGAAGCCCCCAAGTTGGAAGTTTAGAAAGGCTGATAGGCTGTGCTAAAACTTTGGACTTTATCATAGGTGACAAAGAGCCACTGAATAATTTAAAGGAAGGGAAAGATATAATCAATTTTGTATTTTAGACAGATCACTCTAGTAACACTTGGAAGGTTTTTCAGCTAATAAGTTAATAAAATTAAGAGAGTGTGAAAGGAACCATTCTTTCTCTTACCCCATATTGCCGCATCAGTCCAAAAAGTAGAAATTCCTACTCTCATGTCCCACTCAGGAATGTTACTCATTCCCCCCATAAAATAATGTCATTGCAAATGCATGGCTTAGGTTCCTTTTGGTGCTATATTTTTGCTGTTTTCTCAAAGGAAGCTTTCCAGCTGTTACTGAAGTTTTGATCTCCATTACATTCTTGTGTCTATTTATCAACTGCATCCAAATTCTAAAGGGAGAGGGCTGTCTTTACTTTTACCTCAATAATCCAGACTAGCTCTGAAGCTCAGAGGAGAGGTCAGGGATTTTGATAGAGAACTGGGAAGAATAGATTATGAATGTAATGAAGTTACTAAGAGTAAATAAGATTGCTTAAGAAGCGTGTGCCGTGTGAAAAAAGCAGCAGACCAAGAACAGAAGCTTGAGGAACTCCAACATTAAGAGTTGGGTGAAAGAAGCCTAATGATGGAGGTGGTTTTTTTTTTTTTCTATCTAAAACGCTTTCAGAATTCCAAAGTTCCAGATTTTAGAAGATAATGAGCACATACTATACATTACATAACATCCCAGAGAATCTGGAGAAAACATATTTCTGCAGTGAAATGTATGAATAATCATTTTCAGAAGGATGAGGTTGCTCTTCAAATTTTGCTCATATAGTTTGGAGTTGAAAATCATTTCATATACTTTCTGATACATATTTGAATTTCCATGGTGGTGTTGTGATGTTATATAAACCTTTGTTAATAACACAGAACAGGACAATTGCATGCATTAGAAAAGATGAAAGAAGAAGCATTGTAGGAATGAAAACATGTATGCATGTACATACATATGGGGAGGAGTATGAAACAAATAGATAAAGATGGTAAAGCAAAGACCTCAAACAAACCAAACTCAGCAAAGGTTGAGGAACCCCTTGGAAATAGGGTTAAGGAGATGTTAACAAGCCCATAGTCTTAAGAAACTGCATGTGAATCTACTTTGGGGCCATTTCACCTTAATGCATGAAATCTTAGAGTGGTTCAGAATAGTTAAGAGGATATTGGAATTAATAAAACTCTTTTGTAATCCCCTAAAACTTAATAGCACAGCTAATATCCAGGAGAATCATTTGTTAAAGCGCTAAAATTATAAGTGTAGAATTTACAAACTATAAATGGGGAGAAAAACAATTAAAATTTCTTCAAAAGTATTTATCTTCCCTGGAGTGAAGAGACAGTATAGATTACAATATAGGATGTTACTTTTATTTAGGTTTCAGATGAGGCAAGAGCCCAAAAAAGAAATGATTTTGGTAATTCATTTCTATAGCTTTCTTTTAGGAATTCATTTATTATTTATCCAAATTGCCTCTACAATTTGTGCTTTGTTCAAGCATCTGGGGTTGGGAGGATGAAAAAGGATAGGGAAAACCTATTCCCTGACTTTAGGAATTTGTAATGAAGGGAAAGGACTTTCAAATGATTTCACTACATGATAGAGGTCCTTAGAAGATGATAATTGCTAAATTTGAAGTTCTAAAGTAAAAGAAAGCCTTCTGCAACAATCCCCTTATCCAAACCTTGTCTTACATTTTAGCCAACATATTTATTCTGTATTCATTCTTAGAGGACTAGAATAGAAAGATAGATGACAAACTGAGCAGGAGGAAAAACATACAACCTTTCCCCCAATTTTTTGTTCCCCCAAATGTGGGGAAAACCATAGATTTGAAGTTTATGTGTATGCTCACTGGAATGAGAAAATTCTTACAGAACCTAAGAGACCATTTGCAGTAGCTGCAGAAACTGCCTCATAGCTTCTGGTGTTCCTGGGGTTTATAGGCACTTCAGAGCTTGATAATTAACCTAATGATCTGATGACCTTGAATTTTGATATCAAATATCTTACAGCAAATCTGAAGTCCTTATTGTAACTTGAAAAATAGCTTCCAATGATCAGTGTGTGTCTTATTCATACAAGGAGACATCTACTTGAGTCCCTGGGCATATTAACTACATTATTTTCATTACTCATGCCAATATTTCCATTTATAAAAATATCTAGCTCAACATTTAAAAAATTATGGCTTTGAGAGTCAATTCCTTTTATAAATCCAGCAGTTTAAATTTAAGTGTTTCAGAAGTTAGGTTATGTTACATATGTCTAGATCCATCCTAAGATAAATCCAGGACATCTATCATAAAGGACAAGTCCAAACATGTATTTGCTTCACTTAATATAGCTGGTCACTTTAACGTATATAGAACTAAAGACTTACCTGAATCAGAACTCAGAAATGTGATAAGATATGGGATGCCTTTATGGTCTCTCACTGCTCTTTGATTGTTTTTGTTTCCCATACATAATACCCGTAGACAGTTCATTGCATTTACTAGCACGCTTTCTATGTCTAAGTTCAAAAGATTTATCAGAGCTGGAATTCCATTCTAAAAATAAACAAAAAGATTTAATTATAATTGAATTTATTTAAGATGTATGCTATCTTTACTTAGAAACACAAGTCTATAATCATTCTTGCTATAAATATCTGCTTATTTAGGAGAGAACAACTGCCCATAAACAAATGTGTCTACGGATATGGCACATTAAATGACAGTTATTACAACTCTTAACCTATCTTATGCTTCAATATTAAGGAAAGTATTCTATAAATATATTTTCTGCCTCCCTCCCTCCCTTCCTACCTTCCTTCCTTCCTTCCTTCCTTTCTTTGCTGTATACCAAATGGCATGTGGGATCTTTGTTCCCCGACCAGGGATCGAACCAATGCCCCCTGCATTGGAAGTGCAGAGTCTTAACCACTGGAATGCCAGGGAAGTCTCTATAAATATATTTTCAAATAGTCTCCTCTATACCAAAATAATTTGAGGCTGCAAGTTCACTGTAACATTTAAGTATCTAAAAGCGAAACAACTAAGTAATACCAATTGAATACAGTGCCCATTTGGAAATATTTGCTATTGTATACATTGCACTGGTAATTGGTAATTATATTTATGCAAAACAAAATATTATTTTTAAATGTTAATATAGTTTCTTAATTTTAAGTGGAGTAAAGATGGCATTTCTCCCTACTAACAGAATTAATGAAAGGATATTAAAGAAGAAACAGAAATGTAACATCATTTTCAATAAAGCTAGGAGACATCAGTAATGTTGAACCATAATAAATGTTTATGAGTAGCCAACAGGGATGCGCAAGATCTCCCATGGCCACTGGCTACAGGAAATACTGGCAGAACACAGTTTTCCAAAGTAAGTGGCTCTACCTTAAGGGGCAGGAAAACATACACACCACACACACACACACACACACACACACACACACACACTTCCCTGTCTGGAACAACAGGAATGGGTATGGAGGATGGCAGCAGGATCTTTCCTGGACCAATTTGTCCTAAAGTTTCAAAAATTAAAGAGGGCAAGGATGAAGAAAGAATGATACCAATAAGAGGTTTGGAACAAGTAGTCTTATTGGTGAGATAAAAAGGAAGAGATAGACTTTTGCATTGTGGAGGAAATAGAATCCACATTACACTACTATACAACAGTCTCTGCTGGCTAAGGGAAAGAGCTGAAAGGACACATGCATACAACCCTGTAGCATATGGCATATTCTTGCTAGCCTAGCACATGGATCTGGGCCCTTTCCCACATGTATTTCCTGCAAATAGCTAGACCAGAAAGAACTTATCTAATTCAAAGTCAGTAATGTTCAAAATGGAAGTAGAACAGGATCTGTCCAAATATATTATAAGAGAAAAAATAGGAAAAACTTATGACAGATAAAGAATGCTTGTAAGAAAAATATGCCACAAAGTAGATGAAAAACTTAAACTGAAGGGCTTCCCTGGTGGCGCGGTGGTTAAGAATCCGCCTGCCAATGCAGGGGACACGGGTTCGAGCCCTGGTCCGGGAAGATCCCACATGCCGGGGGGCAACTGGGCCCGTGAGCCACAATTACTGAGCCTGCGCATTTGGAGCCTGTGCTCCGCAACAAGAGAGGCCCCGACAGTGAGAGGCCCGTGCACTGCGATGAAGAGTGGCCCCCACTCGCCACAACTAGAGAAAGCCCTTGCACAGAAACGAAGACCCAACACAGCCAAAAATAAATAAATAAATATTAAAAAAAAAAAAAAACTTAAACTGAAAATGGTATATTGTTATCAATGAAAAAAATTAATTAGGCAATCACCTCTATAAAACAAGGGTGCACAGGAGAGACATCAGTGCTCAGGGAAGATTTTTTGAGACAGGGAGAGGTGAATCAAGAGCTGGAAAAGCTCAGGAAAGATATGGAAAAATATAAAAGCCAAACTGTAATCTACACAAAAATAAACAAGGCCAGAAAACATAGCAAGAGACAAGGAGGATAGGATTGATGGGGAAAAAAATGAAATAAAATAGTGAGTGGAAAAGGACTAGAGAGAAAATGATAGCTGTATAAAACTGGAAAAGGAGATATAATACACAAATAATTGGTATTCCCAAAGAGAAGTGGTTAATTCAGTGATCAATAAATTCAACAGTCAACTTTTGACTTTCATCTTACAACAGCCTTTGACACTATTGATATTCTTCTCCTCTTTGAACATGTTCCCCATTTGGCTGATAGGACAACAGATTCCTCAGGTTTCCTCCTACCTCGGTGGCCATTCCTTCTTAGTCTCCTTTGAGGTCCCTCCAGATCTTTCAGCTTTCCCACAGCTCCTGGTGACTCAACTTTCAGAAAAATAATACAGAATATGACTACTTCTCACCATATCCACTATTACCACCCTGGTTCAAGACACCACTGTCTGTCACCTGGATTACCAAAATAGCTTCTTAATTAGTCTTGCTGCATCTACCCTTGCCCACCTGTTTCAACACAGAAGGTAGAGTGATATAAATCTCTTCATAGAACTTCCCAGAACAAAATTATTCAATGGCTTAACATACTCAAGAGTAAAAGCCAGGGTGTCTAACAATTATCCACATGGCCCTACATGTTGGGGTCCACCATTACCCAGCTAAGAGTCTCCTATTTCTCTTTCTTCAGCTACTTTTGCTTACTTGCTATTCCTTGAATATGCCAGGCATTCCTCTGCCTAGAATGCTCTTCCCAACAGAAAAACATGGCACACTTCCTCATCTATTTTAGGTTTGTACTCAAATGCCAACTTCTTTTTTAAAATTTATTTTATTGAAGTACAGTTGATTTACAATGTTTTGTTAATTTCTGCTCTATAGCACAGTGATTCAGTTACACACACACACACACACACACACATTCTTTTTTCCTATTCTTTTCCATTATAGTTTATCACAAGATATTGAATATAGTTCCCTGTGGTATACAGTAGGACCCTGTTATTTATCCATCCTATATATAATAGTTTACAACTGCTAATCCCAACCTCCCAATCCATCCCTCCCCCACCTCTCCCCCTTTCAAATGCCAGCTTCTTAGTGAAGTATTTTTTGCCAAGCTCCCCCCTTCCCTTTCCCTGCTTTATTTTCCTCCTTAACATCTATTCTCATCGAATATGCTATATTTGGTTTATTTTCTTTATTGTCTTGTTACCCCCAACTGGAATAAAAACTCCATGAAGGCTGGGATTTTGTCTGTTTTGTTCACTGCTATAACCCTAACATCTAGAAGTGTATTTCCATATAATAAACTCTCAAAAAGTACTTGTTTATGAATTTACTGAAAGAATAATACAGAAAAAATATTTAAAGACTTGAATTCAAGAAGACATTTTAAAAATAAAAGAAGATGAATGTACATGTTGAAAAATCACACCAAGCCCCAGGATAAATAGGTAATTGACACTGATGTGTAAGTCCTGGAATTTAAAGATAAAGAAAAAAAGAGGAAGAAAACACTGCTCATACAGTAGAAGATTTTTTAAAAACCAAAAATAATAACAAAATATGCCAAAACTAGGACTAAACATCACATCAATAAATGTAAGTGAGCTATATTCAATAAAAAGTGAATGACAAAGCAAACCTAAGTATACTGCATACAAGGGACACATTTATCCTAACTCTGGGTGATCAGAATCACTGGAGAGGTCTAAAGTGAGGTCTAAATGAATAAGACTAACTGACTAACTCTAGTTGTGGGCCTGGGGGGAGGGGAAAATTTCTAATATATTTTCCAAATGATTGATAACAAAACAATCAGCAAGAAGTAAAATGACTCCAAAAAGTTAAAAAGAAAACGATAGGCAAAGCCAAATTAAATATGAGAGCACAAAAAAAACAAAGATCACAAATCTAATTTTGGACAACACAGAATTTGGGGCAAAAGTATTGCACTTGACAAAAAGGGTATATTTTATAATGCTAAATGACTCGGTCCATGATGAAGAAGTGTCACCTGACAAAAACTATAAAAATAACCTTATTTATAAATATCTTTAAAAGATTTTACCTAAAATGTTAATAGACATAATAAGGTGGGTTTTATTTGAAAAAATACAGCATGGCAAAGATTGCTTGGTGTTCACAAAAAAACAAATTTTTTTTCTTCTAATTCTTTCTGGTACACAAATAGACTACATTTACCAGCCAGAATAGAAATAGCCAAGATGGTAGTATTTCTTTTAATATCTTCTCATAAACAAGAAGCAACCACATCCCCCAGAGCTAAATAAGCAGTTGGCCTGTCTTCCATGTTGTCCCAGGTGATAGTTTTACCAGATAATTTTGTTGAGAAACAGTTTTCCCTTGGTCTCTTGCACTCCTACCAGTATTGCGAGTGTATCAAGATTGTAACAGCTCTTTTACCTGGGCCATTTTTCAGGATTTTTATGTAGCTATCTTTTTTTTTTTTTTTTTTTTTTTTTACTGAGAAATAAATCTTCATTTGTTTTTAGCATTGATATTTGGGAGATATTACCACAATATCATCTAGGCTATCCTAGCTGATACCACCTCCTTATGTAACATAAACTCCTCCCCAGACCTTGCCAAACTGGAGCTAGCAAGATTTTATGTGTCAATTCCTTGAATTACTGTTCGCTTCATTTGCCTGTGGTTTTTCTCATTATAATGTCATTACCCTATGATGTGGGCCCTAGAAGTGGTACATGTGCAAGTACAACTTTTACTCATATCCTAATGCTGTTTATCACTTACTGGATCTTGGCTTGTCCTGCTATCATTCTTGAAAGGTGTGGTAACGTCTACCACCAGGCAAAGAGTAGGCTTGCTTACTGGTTGCTACCAAAGTGATAGGTTTCTTAAGCTCAATGTTCCTCAGATTTGACACTAACCCAATGTGCGGGTATGAACTACCTGGGCCCACTCTGTTGCCTTGTGAGACTTCACGATAGGGAAAACAGACAACCCTTTGCTGTGCTTGCTCTGGTACTATCTTGGTCTTGTTTAATTTTGGCACTCATGAGATTGTGGCAGGTTTGCTCTTTGCCATCCTCATTAAGATTGGAGCTCTTCCCTGAGAGTTTATGAGGGCCACTGCATAATGAAATAGATATGTATCTTTCTAGCTTCTATATGAGAGAATTAGTCAGTCAAAATGATGTTCTCTGAAAAGAGCTTACATATTTGGCAATAACATCCTTGTTTTCAAGTTGAGCGATATCATAGAGAATGACAGCACACCGAGAGTGTAGTTCGGGTTCATCAGAAACCAGTAGGTTGATCAAAGCTGGAATGGCTCCTCCTTCTACTAGAGCATGCACTATCTCTGCATGGGTTGAGATATTACTCAATAACCCAACTGTTTTGCACTGTAATTTTATTTTGGAACCTTTTAATAGATTGATTAAGGCAGGAATGGTGCCTGAAATGAAAAGATCAAGAAAAAGCATGAATTGTTTGTAACTATTTGTAGTCAATTTATCATGGTAAGATTTAAATAATGTTTATGGGCAATGCCATATAAACAGCAAATAATTCTATAAAATATTTATAAAATTATCATTTGAAACTACACAAATGTACTTTTCTGCCTTTTCTATAGTGTAGGCGGCTCTCATTGTTTACACATTTGATTTTCACATAGTACACAATCATATATTTCATATTGGTGATACTAAGTCACCTCTGAAACATTGAATTTTGGCTTAAGATTATTGATAAATAAATTATTTGCGCTACCATATGGTAGAGTTCAGTTTTGGTTACTGCATCAACTTTGTGTGGCAGTTGTTTGTGTAATTATTTGAGCATTTTATTATGTTTTACCCATATTTTATACAATCAACTGAAAAATGAAAAGTGCTGAATCTAGTATAAAGCAGTCTTAGCCTCATTAATTACAGTTTGTTCAAAGATGGAAATCATTGGGCGTGGTGAAAATAGAAAATATGGCTTCAGTTGGATGCTTGTTACTTTAGTTCAATGTGAAGGAAAAACATTAAAGAGCACACATGACATGCTGGAAATATCATGGGTATAATTAGGGATGTAAATATGTATTTAGCTACCTTAAATGAAACCTCCATCATGACTTGTTTATCTGTGGTTCACTTTTTTTGGACAAAGAGCTTTTTTGTACATGTTTTTAGGAACATATTAGGGGACTACCTACAATAAATTTTTCATTCATTCAACAAATATTTATGAAGCATCTCATTTGTGCCCAATATTCACATTAGAGTAATGGCTACCCTAATGGATAGTGTAGATAGAATATTTCTATCATTTCAGAAAGTTATAATGGGAAGTGCTATTCTCAAAACAATCCTGTGAGGTAGTAACTATTTTATTAATGAAGAAATTAGGCATAGACAGAGTAATCAATTAGCCTAAGTTCTAAATGTAGAGCTAGTTACAAACCCAGGCCTGACACTGCAACTGCTATTTTTACAAATAAAGTGTACAAATACAGAATAGGGATAATTTTTAAGTGAAGGTAAACATAGGATAGTATGATGAAGTAATTTAATATAATTTTTAAGTTCACAAACTTTTAGGGAAATGAGATTTATATAGTGTTTTGATCCTGTGCAGCTTCCATTTGGAATATAGAATATAAGGTTTACAGGTAAAGGAAATGATCTTAGAAAAATAGAAAGTTAAAATCAACTAAAAAGTTTTCTCCATAATTAAAAATACATTTTAAAGTGATTGACTGAATAAATCTCTACATAAAATAGCATAAGCAAAAGATAGTTAATAGATTTTTACATCACCTGCATCCAAAATACATTTCCAGTATTCATCATTTGCTAAGCAGATTACTTCTAAAGACATGACAGCCATCATCCTTCGTTTATAGCTTTCGCACTGCAACATTTCTGGTTAAGTTTTCAACAGAAAAATACACATTGTAATTTCATAAGAGGTAACAGAATGATTGACTCTGTTTCTGTACAGGTCAAGTGAAGCCATGAGTTGAGATCACCAACATCACCACCAACTGCATTCATTAAATTCCCCTCTGTGCATGTGAGGTGCTTAAACGGATTGAACACCCAAGTTCTTTGAAGTTTATAATCTATATACTTAGTATTAAAAAACTCTGAAATTTTTAATCTTTGGTCTGAATGACTTAGATTGGCTGGCCACATGGTTCAAATTCACTTGGAAAATAGTATACCTCTCTCTTGCCTGATACCAGTTGTTGAATAAAATTTGAGTATGGGTTTTCAAGGACAGCAAAGTAAACTACATTACTGACAATAAACTTTTACTATCCATTAAAGCTTTATACATTTCCTGAGTATGAAGGAGATACTTTTAAAAAATCTTGAATGAACTTATACTCCAGAAAGGAAATAATACATATATACATGATTCTAAACAATATCTCTGGTTCAAGCAAAACCACATAGAAATAAATACCTTTGCTCATCTCTTTTTACCCAGCCCCTATAACAACAAATCTGGTCCTGACTCCTACATAGCTGGTTCACTCCATGGTACTCTCTTTTAAAATTCCGCTTCCACTCCAAGAGCTAATCCCGGGGAGTTCTAATAAACTCTAATTCTTCTTTTACTCATAGTGGAAATGGGTAGTGTGAGGAGAAAGAGCTATTACAGAGCACGAAGCAAAGCAGCAGTGGCCAGACGTTCATGGTTACCGTTGTGTTAATGTCATTATCAGGACTTCCCAGCAATCGCTGTAGGAAGGAGTGGCTGTCAAGAATTTTTTGTGCCATTAGGCTATTACTGTTAGGGGCCAGAAGGTCCTACTACTGCATTTCAAATGTGTTAGCCTTTATCCAAAGCAGCAGGATAGTCTTCTTAGTTACCTCTCAAAAGACTAAGATATAATGATATATATGCATATAAATAAACACTGAAAACCCCATCCAGCATCTCTTGGGCTGATATACTTGGAATGCGTTCCCAGCACCCAGTAAATTCCAAAATCAGGTATTCAGCCAGTTTGGAAACTAGTTACTCAGACTTTGTGCACCAGTAGGTTGAAAATCTTAAATATTTATTTATCTTATCCCATCCTAAAACGAGTTGTTGGGAGAAATGTCAGTTCTCATTCTCCAATTTGTTTAATTTTTCCTTTAATTTTTATTTTATTAAAGTAATATATGCTCATGATTCAGAGTTAAATGTTACTAAAAAGCCTACAGCAAAATATAACAGTTCTTTACCCCACCCTCTCCACTTTTCTGAATTTCTCTCTCCAGATAGTACCACTCTGGACTCTTTCCCTATACCTTCTGTGATTTACATACCTCCACATTTCTAAATATTTATACACAGTTACCTTTGGCTATATCAATTTTAGACATCATTGACTGCCTTCATGGCATGGTAAATGGGAAACTAGCTCTTTCAACACTGCTCTGCCATTTCCCCTGCTCCCCGCCTTCCCTATATTTACAGTCTTTAGTTAAATGAAAATTCAACACTTACATTATAATGCCTATACAGATATTATTCACATCTAAGGACTGCAGTGTACTACCTTGTGTCTCCTTACTTTTGCTTTTCCTGGAGGTAATAATTTCCTTTAGTTTTCTTTGTACCTATTGGTCATTCCTCCCACACTTTCCTTTTGGTCTGGGTACACAGTTTCCATTCTGGGAATTCTCTTTGCTGTCATCTTTGAAATTCCCTTTGCTTTTCTCTTGGGTCAGATTCCCAGTTTCCTGTCAGTTGGGGAGAATCCCCACTTTAGATCTTTAGGTCTCTCCTGGTTAGCCTCTGCAGAGAGCACTCCTGACTGGCACTGCCAGCTCTCCAGCCAGCCTATTAGGGATTTATGGTGTGAATCTGAGACGTTCTCAGCTTTCCCAGAGTTGGCTTGGAATGATTGCTCTGGTCTGCTAGGTCCTAAGACTTGCCTGTCTGTTTTCAATATTTTATTGCTTTTTCCTGTTTTCTCTTCAATGCTTGTTTGCTGCTACTTAATCTCTACGTAATTTTAGTAGGGTCTTGAGAGGGAGTAAAATTAGATGTGTACATTCAGTTGGCCAGTAACTCTTACCTTTATGATATTTCTGGCTAGACTGAATATAAATTGGGGGAAAAAAACCTCAAATAGAATTTTTCACAAAACATTATCAAAATATGAGGAAAGATGTTGCTGAATCTGTCTCTAAAATTAGGATGTGAGGAATGAATTGGAAGGAATCTTATATTTTCCACTCAAACTTTATTTCCTACCTTTTTTTTTAATGGAGCCGAGGATGGCTGGACTTTTGGAGCAAGTTGGAAAATAAAAATAAATATAATTGTGTGAAATATCATCTGGGTTATTATTCTTTTATTTTAATTTAGAAATAAAACTACTTTTACCACACACAAAAATAGTCCAGTGTTATTTGTATTTCTGATTTTAACTCAAAATATGATGCATGCTTTGTTTTATTTCAGAATAAGTACCAATAATTAAACTGAATAATGATCAGAACATTTATTTATAAAGAGATTATGTGTTCTATACTCACCTACCAAAGTTTTCCAAACTGGGAGTTCAGGAATATTTAACTCTATTACATGCTTGAGAACCTCCGTGTGAAAGTTCAGCACTGCTAAATGAATTATATTATTTCCTTTACTATCTGTTTTTCTCCAGTTAGCTCCAAGAGAAAGTAGGTACTGAATAGTGTCCAGTGCTCCCGAAGTGGCAGCAAGTAACAGTGGAGTACACTGATTCCTAAAAATCAAGGAATATGTCATAATAATTGAGCACACACATAGTGTCAAATTTACTTCTTGTAAAACTATCCAAATGGCTGCTGGAGGAAGTCTGATTTATACATCATCTTCTCTTCCTTACATAGTGTTGTTCTGTATATTCCACATGTCAGTAGATTTGCCCCCCTTGCCTTGGCTTCCCCAACCCTCCCTCCCAACTTGATTATCATGCATTATAATTTGTTTGGAAGTTGATAATGTACAGAGTTCTTAGACTATACTATCTCATTGGCTCCCTACAATTCTATGAGTGAAGGAAAAAGCAAGGCATATTATCAGCCCATTTTACAAATGATGAAACTGAGGCTCAGGTAGCGCTCCAGCCCATTTCTTTTTCTATTATTATTATTTTTTAACATCTTTATTGAAGTACAATTGCTTTACAATGGTGTGTTAGTTTCTGCTTTATAACATAGTGAATCAGCTATACATTTACATATATCCCCATGTCTCCTCCCTCTTGCGTCTCCCTCCCACCCTCCCTATTCCACCCCTCTAGGTGGTCACAAAGCACTGAGCTGATCTCCCTGTGCTATGCGGTTGCTAACCCATTCTTTACAATTCATGTCGACTTCTCAAATCCCAGCTTCCTCAGTGTGGCAGAAACTAACAGTTTTTCTCAAAAACCCACCATCTGCTTTTTAGATGGTGAAGAGTTTTTGGCTGGGCACATGGCAGTCCAGCCAAATGCTACATTTCCTACCTCCTTGTATAAGTAGGTATGGCCACATGACTGAGTTTGGCCTGTGTGATGTTAGTAGAAGTTACCTGGGCAATTCCCTAAAGAGAAATGGAGTGGGCCATTACTTTTCCCCTCTCTTTCTTCTCATGGCTAGAATGCAGGCCTAATAATGAAAGCAGGAGCTGCCACTTTGTACCAGGATATGGAAACCACATGTGAAGAAGCAACAAGAGGACGTCTGGGTCTCTCATATTGCCAAGCCATCATGCCAGCCCTCAACCACCAACCAAGACTTCAGGAAAAAGAACTACGTTGATCTTTTTTTAAACTACAGATATTTGGGGCTATCTTTGTCACAGCAACTTCAACTGTATCTTAACTAACAGGTCTACTGACTAGCAGTGTGACCTTAAGCAACTTGGGTTACTTTCTTGTGGGTAAAATTATGAGAGTAACAAAAATCAGCTGACAGTTTTGGTGTAAGGGATGAATAAGGTGCTTATTAGCACAGTCTTCATACATAGTCCCCCTGCCTTTTTTCACCATATCACATTGTCTCAAACATTACTTTTATTTTTTATCCTTATACCCATGCCTTCTTCTCTTCATGAAGCCCCTTTCTCTTGCTGCCTATCCTTGAACGCTCACTAATATCCAGCTGGCCCCAAGCTTCTTCTCTCTTTCCTGGGCCCAGGGGAAACTCATCCTTTATGAGTAAACACCTCTTCATTTTCTCCCTTTTCTACTGTAACGGGAGAGTTCTCCTCCTGTTCCTGTCTTTCACCTACTCAGTGGTAGGAATAAAGATAACTCCAACTTCTAACACCATCCCTCTGATGTTGCTCACTTGAAAAATATGTTAGCAAGTTATATTATGACCCTTTCCAGTTCCACGCTGCCACTGCCCCCTGCCAACTGTGTCCTCTTCCGCCAGCCTAGCTCATGTTTTGGCTGCCTCACCAACATGCCTCCTTCTATTCAGCACCCATGCTAACTACCATCTGTGTCCTGATCTCTCAGGTCCTTGTCATACCTTCATTTGTGCTCCACATTCATACGTACCAGCCTGGTCACACTCCTCATTGACTCCACATACATCTCAACCTTGGTAATTGTCTTCTCTACGAATCCTTTGCTTCTTCTTTACGTTCACAGATAGCTTACTTCTACCTCTGATTTTCAGTTGTTTGACCTTTTACAATCCACCCAGTCTTTTAGCTCCCTTCTGCTCAAAGACACATTGTCAAAATATGACAGAACTAGGAACTGAACTCAGGTCTCCACGTTCCATGGCTCTTTCCAGAATCCATTTGCCAGCCAATCTATTTGCCAGAGACCCTGGTTTCCCAAAAGCTTTTCCAAACACATCTCTGCCCCAACAGAGATTTGGGAGAAATCTAAATAAAATAAATCCTAGGGAGGATTTATTTCTACACTGAATAATAATCGACAAGTTATTTGAAGACCCAAAAATATCTGAAACTATGCCTAAACCAAAATAATAACCTGGTATCTAGATTACTAGCCAAGAATGTACCCTCAGGAGAAGGTTTACCTCCACCCTAAAGGTTGCTAAATTGTGAAACAGAACACTGTTTGGGATGTTTCCCTATTGCAAAGTTATTTTCTTTTTTTTAAATGTCTTTCTATTCTGGATACCACTAGATATTTCTCCTACTCTCCATGGCCTATCCACCTTGGTCTGGAGCCCTCAGGCTGCCCCTTGGTTGTATAAGGTCCAATTTAGAACAACTTTCTCCTCCCTTGTCTCATGCTTCTTCCAGGACACTAAGTTATCAGTAGTTAACCTGATAAACTGGTCTGTAGAACCACACCTTTGGGAAAAGGTTAGGAAAAACTTCCTAGGGCTTAATCCTTATTCTTCCAGAAAATATGCATAGGTTAATAGAAGTTCCCATTTTTATAAATTCTAAAGATAAATGGTAGGAGAAGACAGTGACCAGAAAGGACAGCAGAGTAAGCCCAACATAGCCTTTCAAATCAATCATAACAACCAGTCCTTTTAGTGTCAGTGTTTGGGGCAAGCCATGAAAGCAGAAATTTGTATTTTTACAAATGCTTAATAACTTACTCAGCTGTTGCCTCAGCTTCTAGTAAACTAGGATCCTTCCTACAGAGAACAATTATGATGCAGATATTGTCATAGAAAGCAGCAAAGTGAATTGGCATCCAGCCTCTTTTTTCAGAAAGTGTGTAATCAGCTTTGAAACAAAGTAGACAGATGGTTGTTTCTAATGAGCAAGCCTGTGCTGCCAGGTGTAGAGGTGTTGGACCTAGAATGGATGGACAATTACTTCAATGGTCAAAGAGCTAACATTTCTGAAAAACATGCCTTTTTAATGTCCAACCACAGAGCTTAGTATTGTGATATAAAAGCTCCAAGAAGATCACTAAAAGGATTTACTTAGGCAACTCCATACTTCTTTATTTAACTCAGGATGTCTGACCATTAAAAATAAATACTTCTTTATAAGTTAAGAAGAATAAATAACACTGAAAATATTAAATATTTGAAAAATTAAGTCAATGTATAAAAGTCATAAAATAAACTATTTCTTTCTTTTTTGTGTGTGTGTGTGTGTTACGCGGGCCTCTCACCGTTGTGGCCTCTCCCGTTGCGAAGCACAGGCTCCGGACGCGCGGGCTCAGCAGCCATGGCTCACGGGCCCAGCCGCTCCACAGCATGTGGGATCTTCCCGGACTGGGGCACGAACCCGTATCCCCTGCATCGGCAGGCAGACTCTCAACCACTGCACCACCAGGGAAGCCCTATAAACTATTTCTTGTTTAAATTATTTTCCATTTTATTCAAATGTTTTGTAGTAGGAGATAAGGTTCTTTAAAATTGAAAAAAATATGCTCATAAAAGGCTTCTATGTCACTAAATCCAGTGGGTGTTTTTCCAAGTCTCATCTTCTCAACAGTAAGTTGAACACTTCTTCCATTTTAAAAAGGTTTCTTCCCTTGGCTTTTGTGATATGAGACACTCTTATTTTTCTCCAACATCTCTGGATACTTATTTGCAGTCTCCTTTGGGACCTTTTCATTGTCCTGATATCTAAATGAGCCTTAAGACTTTTATCTTCTCAATGGCTTCATTTATGATCTATCAGTTGATGACGCCCAGGATTATGTCTCTAGGTCTGATTTCTTCCCCAAGCTCCAGATCTATCATCTCACTAGGCATCTCCACACACCACTTCAAACTTATCATATTCAAAATTGAACTCCTATCTTTTCCTCCAAACCTGATCCTCTTTCATCACTCCCTAATTCAGTGAAGGATATCATCATCCAGCCAGTTCTACAAACCAGAAACCTGAAAGACTCCTCCCATTTCATCTTCATAACCAGTCCCCATCACCAAGTCTAAATATCTCTAGAATGTAATCTTTACTGCCATCACCACCCTACTTAAGGCCATAAACATCTCCAAACTGATATCCCGACCTTGTTCTTGCCCTTCCCAATCTACTTTTTCAAAATGTAAATCTGATCTTTTTACCTCCTTGTTTAAAACTCTTTAGTGACTTCTTGAGGTTACCTGATCATTAGTACAGGAAAAGGATGCACTGGCTCCAACTTAACCTGAACCATCCCCACTCCAAAAAGGAAAAGGAAGGAAGGAAGGAAGGAAGGCAGGCAACATACACACCTTGTTCTCTTTATTTGGGCCTTCTTGTAGCTCCTCAAATGTAGGGTGACCGACTGTCCAGGAAAGTGCTGGTCTATGCCTGTTGCCCCAGCATAATTATTAATACTGCCCTTCCATTTTCAAACTCCCTGATTTGGATGATGAATTAGCCGGTCACCCTGGGCTATTTCTGCTGTCTGAAAGCTTCCTTCTCCCAAACAACACTTCTCTGATTGGGGTCTACCTAAGTCTTATTTATTCCTCAGCCAAAATGGTATTTCCTCAGTGAAGCACTGTTTTTCTCCCAACTCAGAAAATTCCAATGGCCTCCTGCCTGCCTTAGTAGTCTAAGCTCTATATCATAGCCTTTGATAATCTATAACATCTGACCCAAATCTATTTATTTAAAATTACTGCTTAGTCTTCCAGTTTCTGGTCTGGCATGTAAGGAGTTTAAAAGTCCCCAATCCATCCTAACAGCAAGTAAAAACTTGAACAAACTGAAAAATGAACAACTCTTCTCAGATCCATTAGAGAAGTGAGGTCACATGGCAAAAATGCTGCTCCCAAAACTAGAGAGATAGACAGGCAGATACAGAGAATCACAACTTACTGGAGCAGAAATCCAGGAGCAGAAACCTCTATAGGAACCAGTGGCAGGGTCAGAAAACCTGATGTGTAATTGACAAATTGCTGGTGGCTCAGTGTGGACAAGTCTGATAGTCAGAAACCCCAGGGGACCCAGTCATAAGGGGCCCCCATGCTTTAGAGAGTTTTACCTCCAGAAGCTCGACCAGGTCCTCACAGTTAATATTGAAGAAAAACCCCCTTGTGTTTCCAGCAGGGGAACGGGGAAAGGAACCATTTGGAAATACACCAAAGCATTCTATTTTTCTTAACAAGGCCATTCGGTCCTCAGGAGATACTATTTTACCAGAGCTTAACCTGCTGAGGTTTTATCGGAGCCTAACCTACCTGGGGGAAGGGAAGTACCCAATTACAGTCCCCTTCAGCCATCCTGATCCACCTAAGGGGCAGGCAGGGACTGAGAAGCAAGTTGAAGTTCATGGTTCAGGAGCACAAGTTCCCCAAAAGACTGAGACCTAATCATAGGACTACAGAACATTTTGGTTCATTTCAATCAATGAAACACAATTAGCTCAGCAGGAGAAGCATATCAAAATGAACTGAAATTTGTTTGTTCGGTTTGGTTTGGTTGTTTGTTTGTTTTAAACAATGCTAACCTCCCCACTGACCCTCTCCTTCTCTTCTCTACCTTCCTTCAAACAACATTTCAGCACAACCCAGGGGCAGGAATACTATTCTTACACCCCCCTCTTACTCCTTTAAAGTGTGTTTAATAGAAATGCAGGATCTCGGCTCTCAGCCAGCCCTCTGAATCAGCCTGCATTTAACAAGATACCTGTGTGACTCCTACATACTTGAAAGTTTATCCAATAATAGTGGGACGAAATGTCTCCCCTTGACATATTCAATGTCTGATGATATTTTGGTTGTCACAGCTGGGGTAGGGGTTGCTACTGGCATTTAGTGGGTAGAGGCCACAGCTGCTACTAAACATTTTACAGTGCATAGGATAGTCCCTACAGCAAAGACTTATCAAGCCCGAATGTCAGTAGTGCTGAGGCTGAGAAACACTGTCCTAGTCATGCTCGAATCAGGGAAGTCCTGGAGGGGTTTATGTAGTCTGAAGAAATTATTCTCGGGTAGAGAAAGAACCTTGGTCTAAAGAACAGATGCCCTAATGGGACCTGAAAGCCATTTTTCTCTTTTCCCTGAATTCTCCCTGAATTTCTGTAGTACTTCACTGTATATTAATAATGCCAGTGATTGTGAAATGCTACCCTGCATTCATCCATCATGTGTTCACACAGCAACTATTCCCAACTACCTATTAATGCCAGGCTTTATCCTGGGCACTAGTATACTATGGCAGAGTAAACCAAATCCTTGCCCTTATGGACCTTATATTCAATTGAGGAAGCCACAATAAACAAATAAATAATATTATACAAGGTAGCCATAACTAATATTTAGAAAAGAAAAAGGGAAAAAATGGAGCAATAATGCAGGAGGTGTACTATTGTTACTCAATTGCAACTTCCTACAGGGTAGGTGGGCCTGTAGATAAGCTTTCTCTTCCCCCTCCAGGCCCACTCACCTCCCTCTAAGACCCTCCCTGCTCTCTGCCTCTGCAGATTTTGCAACCCCTGTCCTTTGGCTTCTTGTCAGTAACTGCCAATGGGGAGCCCTGGCAGGAGACTGGAGAAGGAGGATGATGAGGTCAGGATACTTATCCTCTCTGGTCATCTCACGTTAGCTGTTCTTCCACCAATGGAAGGTGGCTGGTTTGAATAACTATTGCTCTCCCCTTACAAAATGCAGGTCTTTGTAAACGGTTTCTTTAAAAATAAACCCTCCTTGAATTAGCCTATATAGAGTATGAAGGTATAGCCTTTTAGATATAGATATAGAAGCTGTATCCTTTAAATTTTTTTCTGTTTTCATCATACACAATACTTAGATCAAGTCTCTCACCTCAGCAAGAATGACTCATTCCTCAGACCTCATAGATTGTTAATGTCACTAGATGGCAGCATATCTAAATAATATTAACTGCTCTTTTTTTAGGCATAAAACCCATGTTGGGGCCTGATTTTACATAAATAAGTAGAGATAATTTGCAAATTCCAAGGTTAAAAAAAAGAGAACTATCCCCCAAAACTTAAGAAAAAGATGAATAAATAATCATGGGTAGAAAAAATGTACACTTCAAAATGTATATAAAAATCATTTTGTGTTATTCTCATGTGACAGCATTTTGAAGATTATATACTACAAGAAAAGTTTTAATATATAAACTTTTAAAAATGCACCAAGTATTTTACTTATATCTTACCAGTTCTTTCTTTTTTCATGTCTAGTTTTGATGACTCTGTTTTAAAAGGGAATACACATAGAAGTATGATTATTAATATGCAAAAGGTTTCCTAAATTAGTCAACATTGACTCATATGAAGGAGAACAAAATGACTATGTTGAGATGCAGGTGACAGGATTACATCGAGCAGGACTCAGTGTAATTTTGGGCCAAGTCATCTGGGTGTGGGCATGCGTCTGTCATTGCATCAGAGCAGACCCAGAAATGCTGCCTTGCTCGTGGCTGGCCAAAACTCACAGGGGGCAGTTTTGTGTTGGTTAAGTAATAACACGTAGACATTTTCCGTACTTCAAACTCTACTCCGTTCTAAGCAAATGGAAATCTATGTGGTCACAGGATGAATGAGAAACTTTAATTACCAGTGTTTTATTTACACCAAAAATACTTAAAATAAAACACATCTTTAAATAACAGGCCACCCATTGCATTTCGACTGAATTTTGCTCTATTTTAACTAAGTTCATTGTGTATTGAATATTTTAATTAAGTAACAGAAGCATGTTAATACCAAAACATTTTAATTATACTGATAGAGTATGAAATTTATCAGTAGTCAATAGGATTAAAGCAGCACATTTTGTGTTGGTGTGAAACTTTAACAGAGCCTCTTAAGGCAGCAAGTTAAAATATAAAATTGCCATTTCTTATTGCCAATGTTATTGCATCAGCTATTCCCAACATTTTATTTCCCTCTTCAGTTGTGGAGGGCTTCCACTTTACTTTCAATTTTATTAGTTTTATACTGGTTAAATTTATTCCAATGAACATATAAATATGTATGTATATCTACAATAATAATCAAGAAAATTTGCCTTTTAAAGTTTAAACCAGGTTAGCCTTAAAGGGTTCATTAATACTAAAATTATGATTATAGAGGAATTTTTTGTTATTAAATATAAGTTTATGTAGTATGAAGAAACTATTACCTGGTTAAGAGCCTGGGATAAGAAATGGATGTTCTGCTGGGATCTCTATCTCTCTTTTCTCAGAATTTCTACAGTACATCACTGTATATTAATTATGTCAGTGATTATCAAAGGCTACCCTGGGCTTCCCTGGTGGCGCAGTGGTTGAGAGTCCGCCTGCCAATGCAGGGGACGCGGGTTCGTGCCCCGGTCCGGGAGGAAACCACGTGCCGCGGAGTGGCTGGGCCCGTAAGCCATGGCCGCTGAGCCTGCGTGTCCAGAGCCTGTGCTCCGCAGCGGGAGAGGCCACAGCGGTGAGAGGCCCGCGTACCTCAAGAAAAAAAGGCTACCCTGAATTCATCCATCATGCCATTCATTCAGCAAATATTTCTCAAGCACCTACCAATGCCAGGTTTTCTTCTGGGCACTAGGATACCATGGCAAACAAACTAAACCAAATCCTTGCCCTTCATGGAGTTTATATTCAAATGAGGGAAACACAATAAACAAATAATATTTACTACATAAGGGAGCAACAAGTGATACTTAGAGAACTAAAAGGAGCCTCTCTGAGATAAGTGAAACAAAAACCTCAACTCTGCTCTAGGTTCCAATACTAAATTTTAACCTTGTGCTAAAATCAACATGCATTCCTAATGCCGAATAGGGGTAAGTAAAAGAAAAACATTTTAAGTTTTAAAAATTTTACGGTACCTTGGCTAAGTATAATAAAGCGTCTCTGGTTGACATTGAAGTTGGCATTGCACAGTTGACATATGATTGGAACTCTGTTGTGCAGAGCAGCTTGATGGAAAATAGCATAACCTGCCTCATCTGAAACATTGATTGTCGAACTTGAAATTTTACGGCTAAATGTATGGAAAACAGCAGATAATCCTCTTTCAACAGCTGACTTCATACCAAATGGGATACTCTAAAATTATTAGGAAGGCCAGAATTAGTTTTTTCAAAATACATCTAAAGTTTAGTTAAAGGAAGAAAAGTGCAATGAAATATATTAATATAATCACATGATTGGTGTGCAATTACAGTCAAATTTTCACAAGATCCATGGGCAAGGAAGTTGTTAGAGCTATAAAGAAACATTGAGAACTTTAAAAAATATTTTGGGGAAGTTTTTTTTTTCCCGTCCTTTTTTTAAGGGAGAAATTTGTAGATCTTTCTTCTCTGAAGACAATTAAAACAAGGAAACAAATATCTTTCTGAACTATTTATAAAGCAAATGGACTTTGAATTCCTTCTCTGATTTAAGAACAATCTAATTTAGAAGTCTAGAGACTTGAAATATGTAGCTATAGGAATACAGTTTGTCTTCTTTGCTCTATGTCTCAAAGTGGAGAGGTGAAAATGTTACACTCTTTTAGATGTTCTGACTACTCAATTTTTTTAAACAACTTTATTAGCATATAATTGCTTTGCAATAATATTTTTAAATTAAACTAATAGTTTATCAAAGCTTAAAATTTGTGGACATTAAAACAAATCAATGGTAAGTAAATGTCAATGTATCCTTTGAAACTGGTGAGCTCACCACTTAATTTATCAGTTCCAAAAGCTGTCAGTTAAAGCATATTGAAGCAGATACAGATGTTTGATTCAGGATGCCAGGTTTGCTCCTTAGATTTAGTCGCCACGACTGAAGAAGCCTGCCTCTGCAATTTACTAGCTGTGTGATTTGGGAAAGATCCTTAACTCCCTGCATGTCAAATTTCTCACTTGTAAAATAGGATTGATAACAATAGTACCAGTGTCTTGAAAGAATTTGTTCTAAGAATTTATAGTATTTGTATGCCTGGCATACAAAATAAGCACTCGATAGATATTTAGCTGTTATTAAGATTAATCACAATTCCATTCATAAGCAGGTTGTTTTGTAACCTGGCCAGAAGTTTGTAATCCAGAATTGTAGAGCTTTTCAGCTGCTAAAATGTGGAATCTTAATTGCATATTGAAGACTTTATTTAACCTATTATTTATCCATATGATAAAAACTTGAGACATATTCTTATTTATAATTTCTTACACTAAATTACATGGTAACCACTGAAATACCTTGCATTTCATAGCTTTTTTGAAACCAAATTTTTTCTTAAATTGTTCATGTAATTGATCATCTGTCAGTGGAAGTCTTTTCAGTCTCAGATTGTTCATTATTTCATTTATGGCTCCCCACCACTGTGTCTTATATAGTTGCTGATAAAAAGTTTCAAGTTCAAAACTGATCACATAGTAGCTATTAAAAAAAAAATAAAGAAAACCATTTAAGTCTTTCTGACTTGGAAGTTATTTGTTACTTTTTTTCTATGCTGGCAAAACTCTTTCTATAACAATTACAATTTTCTATAACAAATACAAAATATAGTTTAAAATGTACTTGATTTTAAGTATTTTAATGACAAGGTTATCAACTGTTATTAACTGTTATTAATCATTAATTAATCTTTTATAACAAGTATCTTCTTCATACTGACCTTTTTAATTGACTCTGTCTTTCCAATACCACTGACTAGGGGCACTGCCTAAAAGCCACCAAAAGTCCTAACTCTGGTTGAGAGATTTCTAGGTCTACCTTCTAACCATCTGCTTAATCTCCTCTTACAAATTTACTTTTTAATTCCTTTAATCTAGTTATGTCTACATTTGCTTTTTCAAGAGTGTACCGTGAGTCTGATTTGGAATGATGTTTTGGGTAATGGCTGCTTGACTTTTACTCACTGCACAGTGGGCTAGAGAAATCCCAACCCACCAGGTCCTTGAATCATAGGTAGGCAATAGGCCCAGTCCCCTCTCACTCTGGAATGAAAAAATGACATCTTGAGTGGCTCTGTTCCCTGGGGTTGCTTATAATCACAGGTAAAAGAAAATGGTGGCCTTCCTCCATTTCTGCCACGAGTTACCTTTCCCCATTGCCAGATTTCAGTGGTGAGTGTCTCAACTGCTGTCCCCACCTCTGCCAGTGGGAAGCCTCTTAATGTTCCCTGGGTTTCTCCTCTAAAGGCAACTACAGATTGCTGTAAAAACAGTATTCTTGACAGTGGTAACCCCCTCCCATGGCTCTTCACTTTGCTGCTCAGGGACTATTAGTTCTTAAGGATGCTGAGAAGTTTTTTCCATTGTGCTAATTTCCAGGAAAGTGAGCCGGTGACTCTCTATGTTAAGGAAACTCCTTGCCCAGAGGCTGAGGTGGAATCACGGGGGGCTCCATGGATCAGTTAAAGGAAGATCTTAGGAAAACACTCTATTATGAACCAATCAGGGGCTAATACCCTCTCTTCTTTGACCTTTACTTCAATCCCAGTTTTCTGAATATAACAGACCTCTGCATAGACGGAGACATATTTGAGGACCTGTTAGCATTTATTTGAGGCTGTCATTCTTCATATCCACCATCTTCTTCCCCCAAAGGAAAAGAGACTACGAGAATATAAACTAAAGGCTTCTTTACCCACACCTCTCAGGTACAGTGCCAGGCCAGGTGGTGGACTTGTCACTTTGTCCACCTTCATCAATGGGAACTTGCCTAACTTACTAGACTCCAGCCTCCGAAATTGAGGAGCAGGTATTCTGAATCCTACCCAGATTTGAAGGCTTTCAGATCATAGTGGTGATAGGCTAATGGGCCTTAAGTAATTGTATGGATCAGACCTGGATACTTGATTTGCACTGGATGACTAAACTAAATTTCTGGAAGAAAACGGCTCATCTTTCCTTGGTATTATACACACTGATAAGAGTGGACACCATATACAGATACCCCAAGTCCCATAAGACTGTGTCCATAGATCTAGGCATGAGGGATTACACTAAGGATGTCCTTTGGTCTTTGGCTGGCCCAGCTCTACATCATCTTGCTCCAAGAGAATCCCAGTGTCAGAAACCTCTGTCTTTTCATGTACTTCTCCAGGGAGCTGGCTCTGGCTGTGGGAAATTGCTATGGAATCAGAAGCTGCTGACTGCATTTGGAGCCCTGGTACTCAGTGATGTACTCCCAGATCACTGCCCAAGCGATGAAACAAACTTACGAATTTAACAAATACCAAGGGAGGGTAGGCTGATTTCTTTTAGAAATTTGGTCTAATCATCCAATACCAATCAAACATCCAAAACCAGCAGGGAGCTGTCCTACCCTAGAAACTGGAGAAGCAACCAGTGGTGAAGATCACGGTACCCCGAAAAAGTCTCTGACCTCAGAATTGTGTGACCACCACCCCCCAACCCCTGCAAAGTTGGATACACAACCTGTGCATTAGGACAACAGTGGCCCACACAGAGATGATTACTGGAAGCACAGAAATCTCAGGTGGCCAGCACCGTGAGTGAGCCCTCATCCAAGTACTGCATAGTGACACATCACTGTTCTTACTCAAAACTTTTAAGTGTAGGCATCAGCAGGGGCTTTAGCAGAGCCTCACTTTTAAACAACTCCCTCCATAGTCTGCCTGGGCATCTGCTCTCAGCTCAGGGACTGCAGTCGGACCCTCTAACATCACACTTCCCTGACACGCCACCGTCACGTCAAGTTGATTTCTGACCTGCCTCCTAACATCCACAACAGCATCATGATGCTGGTATGCTCTCCCCCGAGTAGGACATTTTAGTATCAGTATCAACTCATCTATTTGCTCCAATCACTGTCATCTTAATAATTCATGAGTTCTTCTACTTTCATGGTCTGCCAAATCCTGGGTATCTGACTGTGGCTCCTATTTTTTGATGTTGGTATGGTGGAAAAATACAACCTAAGCCGAAAATGAATCTAGTAGGACTTAGATGTTTCCAAGCAGGGCAGGAAGGCCAGTGGAAATGATCCTATTTTCATTAGGGACCGGGAGTCTCCTAGGAAGTAAATCATTCTGAGGAAAGAGAACATCATGATACATGAGCTCAGCCCAATAACAGTGCCCCTAAAAGCAAAGAAGAGGGGAGATTTTGAGATGGTATGTTTTCAATCATTCAGATTATTCTCTGGTCCAGGATCAACACAGTAAGAAGATCCCTACATAGAAAGAAACAACTGTAAGCAAAATGACTGCAAGAGCTGGTTTTGCACCAAATTGTTAGGGGCTCAAGGCAGCACTTGTTTGAAACCAATAAAACTGGGAAAGAAATTATCTTTGTCATTGAATTGGCTTCAACACATCTCACATTTGATGCGTGCTATCTACCAGACACCAGGAGGAGTCAGCCCAGGGGTGATGCCAGCTCTGTAACCAGGAGCAGCAGTGTCAGAGACAACAGTGACATCAGTATCGAGTTGCCTTCTTGGGGCTGTTGGGCTCTGGGGTTCCAGCAGTGGATCATTACAGGGAGACCAAGCAGGAAAGGAGACTGAAAATATGTCACAGTAGCTGAGAGTGCTGACCCATGGGCATACAAGATTTCTAGAAATAATTCTGTGGGGGTAGATTTTATAGGGAACTGAAGGTTCACTGGTAATTGGCTCAGGAGCCAGGAAAATACTACTCCTCCTCTTGTGGTTTTCACTTGTACTCCATGCTGGCTGGGTCTAGGAAACAAGCTTATGCTGGTTTTGAAAGTCTGAACATTCAAATCCGTCCGTCTACAATTTGCCAACACTGATCACCAAATGCCGTGCATTCGTCAGAAACTAGAGAAACAATTCCACCATGAGATCCCACTGCAGTGATATGACTGGATCCCTTACGGTGCAATGGCAGGGTGCTTACACCAACCATACTCCTTCACCCACAACAACCTCTCATCCAGCATAGTCTTCATTCCAGCTCTTTCCCTGCATTTCCAGGATCATTCATGTCCCGCTAGACACTAGAACCTGGGAGAATAAACCTTTGTTTAGAAGAGACTCCAGCTTGGCAAGAATCGTACACGGAGTACGTCTACAGGTGCTAGGTCCCTCAGAGATTCCTCCTCCAGGGAGATGCACACCAACTGTCCATTCCAGAGGAGTGAGATATACTTCTTAGTTCCCTTCAAAATCATGGAGGCCGTTAGCCACATGGTCTTTGACTTTAGCTCTAGTACCTTGTGTGCATCCAGGCAGTATTCAGTGGAAAGATCCACCTTTCATCTTTTATCTGCTTCTCCTTCTACCTTATTCCTCTTATTTTCCTCATTGCCATGCATCTTGAAAGAAATTTATAAACTTTGTCTTTACTTCTTCACATCCCATGAACTCTCCCCGACTTTATCCTTCAACTTATTACACATAGCCTTCTACAACCACATCTTCTCTTATCAAGTCATTGTCAAATTTAGAGGGCTTTCTTCAGTCTTAAATCAACTTGGCCTTTTTCTCTCTTGAGTTTGATGCTTTTTATTACCATATTTTAAAACTTCTCCCCATTTGGCTTCCATGCTATCATACTTTCTCATTTCTCCTCTACCTCTATCATTCCTTCTCAGTCTCTTTTGCTCTCTCCTCTGCTAGTTCCCACCCTCCTTAAAGGTTTCTATTCTCCAGAGTTCCTGACATGGCCCTAGCCTCTCAACTACTTCCATGACTTTAAGAAAAACAAAACAAACTCCAATATGCTTTAAAATCTCAAGTCTCTAACCTCCAACTCAAAGGTTTCCTCTGCATTCTATTTCCCTTATTTACAAATTTCAGTTTCCAAGCTGTGAAAATCCAAGAACATACATAAAAGAGCCTAAAAATACTGAGAGAAACACGGTGCTCTAAGAGAACACAGGCTTAACAAGACCCAGAAGAGGAAGAGGATTTAAAATCACATTTCTTACGGAAACAAAGGGGTGTGTGCTGAGTCCATTGCTTTTCAGTGGGCCCATAGGATTTGACCCCCACCTCCATTCCCATTTAACCACTGTGTTCATTGTAAGAACAAATTACAATGTCTAAGGATTATTACACAGAATGCATCAAGGTGTATGAAGTAATAAATATAACATTTAATACTTTGTAGAGTTCGTAGTCATTCACAGGGGTTATTATTGTTCTAGGATCTCCATCCTGAGGTTTTAAGTTAGCCTTTGCATTTTGACACTTTCCTGTTTTCTGCTTTCAACAAGTTGTGTTACTATGAATAATTACTAAAAGTTCCT
This sequence comes from Kogia breviceps, assembly GCF_026419965.1. Classification (NCBI taxonomy): domain Eukaryota; kingdom Metazoa; phylum Chordata; class Mammalia; order Artiodactyla; family Physeteridae; genus Kogia; species Kogia breviceps. The sequence continues at coordinate 157,460,672 of NC_081311.1, read as the reverse complement.
TACCTTTTTCCATTTAATTTCATGATTGGTATTGAGTAATGTTCTTTGTATCCTGAATCTTCTGCAAATGTATTAGCAGCACAATCCCGTATTTTTTCTAAATTGTTCTAAAATACAAGTTATGTTACTAAAAAAAATCTTTAAACAAATCTAAACAATTGTAAGACTTATTTTAGATGAAATTTTATACCTGTAAAGGACAAATTTTTAATAAAAAATCCCAAGTGACCCTGGTAATAACTGAATGTATCCAATCCCTAATTTGGATTAGAGAGGAATTTTTTTTTTTTTTTTTTTTGCGGTATGCGGGCCTCTCACTGTTGTGGCCTCTCCCGTTGTGGAGCACAGGCTCCGGACGCACAGGCCTAGCGGCCATGGCTCACGGGCTTAGTTGCTCCGCGGCATGTGGGATCCTCCCGGACCAGGGCACGAACCCGTGTCTCCTGCATCGGCAGGCGGACTCTCAACCACTGCGTCACCAGGGAAGCCCAGGAAAATTTTTTAAAAAGAATATGGAGAAGGTAGAACAGTGACAATTGAAATATATCATGTTTTCCAGATGAATTTTGTTCTCAAACTCTAGAGGATCTCTGTTCTAATACTAATCTTTGAGAAAAATGGAAGACTATGTAGTTAATGTTCAGGGATTTCTACCGTATTCTTCGATTAACTATTCTAGGGCAAATGTGGTCCATTAGAAGTCTGTAAATTCTGCAAGGATGATAGTTGCGCCTAGCTTATTTATCATTTTATCTCTGACATTTAACACAAGACCTTAGATATACTTGCACTTAATTCATATATGTTATGTAATGTTTGAAGAAATTAGTGAGTTGTGAAGATAATCATTTGGAGAGCTGCCCAGTGCTTATACCAACAGAGACTCTTTCTGGTTGGAGAATACGATAAAAGAGTTGTGAAATGACAAACCATTTCAGGAACAATAATAATTTAAACCTTAAAATCTTCCAAAGCATTCTCAATTGAAGGAGTGCTGATATCAAATTCAATTCCTCCATGAACATGAAAATACTGATCCTCTTTGTAGTGAAAATTCTGGCATTTAAAATCTCGTCCATATATAAATGGAGGCAATTCTCGCTCTGTCTTGACCTTGTCATCTCCAAAAATGAAAACAAATTTTTGTTTAAAAATTGAATAACAGCATATAGGCAATCATATTTTTGAGGTCTAAATTCTCTTTCTCATAAAGTGAAAAAATTCTATGTGAAATGGAAATCTTGGCAATTAGTCTATTTATTCATGCTCTTAATGTATATTTTAAATATTAAAATATATTTATATCATACATTTTGGGTTTTTTTGTAGTTTCATTGTACAGACTTTTCAAAAGAATAATCAAAACATTAGTTTACTTATTGATTACTATGTATGAGCTCAAGACTAATATTTTACCTCTAATTATCAGAAAAGATATGAAACTCTGTGCCGTGGAGAATCTTTAGTTAAATAAACAAGTTACCTGAGCTAGTTAAGGAAAAGAGAGACACTATAAAGAAAAAGGTGGGTATCTCTCACATGACAAAAATAATCAGCCCATTTTTCTGGAAAGTAATGAAGCTACACATATAAAATTTTGAAAAATAATTTTCTAAAATCCTGGCAAGGATTAGGTTTATTCAATATTTTGACTTGTTAGCAGAATATAGTTTCATCAATATAAGGTACATAATATATTTTGAGAAATGCAAAAGGTCTAGAAAAGTACAAAGAAAAACATAACACCTTAATCTCACCACCTGGAAATTAATATTTAGTCGTATTTGTTTCCAATAATTTAAATAGTAAGACATTACAGATATAGCTAACATCCTCTTTAAGCATATTAGTTCCATACACATGACATTCTCCCCACCCCCATCCTGGACAAGCGCTGTCACATGAGTCCATTTTTAAATAGTTTACAGATATGGATTATAATCTTCACTATCATAATTCTCATGATACAAATTTTCACTAAATGACTTGCAAAATTTCTACTGAAAATTTGCCATCTGAATAGAAAGCCCACTATAATAAGCCTACAAGTTTGAGCACCAGTGAAAATACACAAATTGTGTGCTAATCTGGGTGGGAAGAATAGTCTGCTCTGCATTCCTGTCAAATTCCATGTAAACATGGTCCTATTTTAGCTCTCTATTCTCTTACATTTGTCTATTTCTTTGTTATAATACCAATATATTACTGAAGTTTTTAATGTTTTCATCTTTTTTTCAGAAATGTAAGACCATTCATGATCTTTTACTGCTCCATAATAATCTCAGAATCAATTTCTAAACTTTCATGAAAAACACAATAGGGATGTTGAGTAGAAGTGCACTGAACTTATAATTTGAATGAGATATAATATAGTGTTGTCCCATCATGAACACAGCATATTTCCCTATGTTCTCAGAACTCATTTTAAGTCTTTCAACAGTCCTTATAATTGATATAAATATATACCATGTACTGTGTGAATATACCAAGTATTTTTAATTACTTTGGAGACATTACATTTTGCTTTTAATTTTTAACAGGCTACAGCTTGGTTACATGCTTGGACCCACATACTAGAAACAAAATTGAATTTACATATAAGTTCAATATATATCTACATTTTGTATATAATTTTTGGTGATACTCTTACCTGAAAAAGGCTGAAGCAGACTACGTAAATATGGAACTTTCATCTTCTTTTTTAAACTCAGCAGAAATGGAGTCAGAAAACATATTAACTTTAGGTATCCTATCCCTTTCCTGATTTCTGTTTTCTTCTCAAAGTGTTTTTGAATAATCTTTTTTTGGAGATACAACCTTTGCTGTAATCTCTGATAGGTACAAATGTCAAGATAATCCTGATTATATTTTACAGCATTAGTAAGCCAATAGGCTGTTTCAAATATGAAAACATTTTCACACTGTTGAACTTGTGTGGTACTGAATGTCAACTTTAGTAGAATATTTTCAGCATATTTCATAAATACAGCTTTTTCTTCAGGACTATTGGGATTATATGTTGGATCTTCATTCATGTCTTCATCATAGATGCCATCAAAGTCTGGATCCTTTGTAATATCTATCAAGCCTTCACATTAAAAAAGAAAGATTTTAGATTGTGAAAGTTTCTTACTTGGTTTCTGGATAAACAGAGTAGATTGAAGACAGGGTTTCATCTTGAAATTCTACCAAAATGACAGCAAAGGGATAATGAAATGCCAGTAAAATTGTCAAAGAATAAAAGCAGACAGATACATGGTAAGCAGAGTAAAGAAAGATGGAAGCTTGCGGAATTAAAAAGAATTGATTTTCATTCTCTTTGGAGAAATACAACACCATGGAAACATAACATAAGTCCCATCTTTAATCAAAGAAAATATGGAAGAACAACAAGAAATGTGATCTTCCTTTAAGCAGAGAATCAGCTTCTTACTTGGGCATAAGGTATATTTGCTTTTTCAGGTCCTATATTACATATTTCTTCTTTTTGATGATAACAGAAGCTAAACATATACAATAAATAACTTTCCTACCAACTAATCATGATGAAACAAGAACTGAAACCTGATTTTACTCTATATTATGAATGACAATTTCTATATTACATTTTCTTCCCATTTATGATGAAATTGTTGTTTCTTGTTGTCAAATTGTCCTTTTTAAGATATTTACAACCTTAATCAAAGCTTGAGAAAATGGCTTAGAACCGTAAAATAAGACTTCGTAGAAAATGTGGAGTTTGTTTGTAACATATGTGCCTTAAAGTGTAAATAATTCATCAATGTGCCTCCCCCCCTTTCTTTTTCCTTTTTTCTTCCTCAAATCTACATATTAAAAAAGTAAGAATTATCTTGGATTTTTAAGATGGCCACTATGAGTCATCTCCCTTTCGCAAAATAGTAAGATAAATTATTGAGATTAAAAAGAAATTAAGTGTTTCTGACAGTTAAAATAGATTTAAATACAAGCTAGAGCACTGTTGATTCCTCTAAAACTTTGTGGCTTGAGTGGATGGGAGCCAAAATGCAGCAAGTCAGTTCTCACCCCAGAAGGGCAGAAGGGCTGAAAAACTGGAAGGGAATGAGGAGCTCCACAGACCATTCCCCTCCTCTGGCTCCAGACTCACTGCCCCCTCCAAGCAGGATATAGGAGGAAACAGACCAATCAAAGAGAAGAGACCTACAAATACGGCATTTGGGGAAAGTCTCCCCAGTGAAACAACAAGGTCTCCTCCTAATCACTCTACAGTGTGGTGTACTAGTCAGCAAGCGGGCTCCTGCCTCACCCCTCAACCAGGATGGAACAAACAGCAAGGATCACCAGACTGGTGAGGAAGGCCTCTCGGGTGAAAGGCCGAGACTGGCAGGGGCAGGGAGGTGCAGTAGGGGCGGACGGAGGATGGAGAATGGGAGGATGGATTTTGAAGAGCAGTAAAGTGCCTAGAGAAAATAATCTACCGGCTCAGGTGGGAGTAGGAGGGTGAAAGTGTGGAGAGAGACATCTCTAAGGAGAAAATGGAACTGCTGCACCACTTGATATTTCACTTCACTGAGAGGAGCTCGATATTTCTGTTCAAAACTTGGGGGTTGAATTGACATGTACAATGGAAAACTAAGCGAATTTCTTAAAGAATGCACAATTGTTCATGTCACAAAAAAATTAAGTTATTAATGAAAGGAAATGTGATCATAGCATGGTATGCAAATCAACTGGGAAGATATGTACAAAGTCATTATGTAGTAAAAAAATGAGAGAGGACTTAACTAAAAATTGGATATAACTAAATTTGGAAGGGGGGGAGGGGAGAAATACAAGATTCATTCGTTTTAACCTCTATGCTAATTTCTTTTACCATTCTCTCCTGCCCTGGTTTTACTCCAGATTCTTTCGCCATGCCTAATACATATCTTTACTTGAATGTCCTAGGGGCACTCCCGAACAAAATTCACCTTTCCTCTCCCCCAAATCTGCTTTTCTTTCATTCCCTATCACAGTTAAAAGCACTATTTATCAGTTCCTCAAACTAAAAACCCGAGAGTTTCCTTCAATTCCTTTTCTCTTACACTGTTAACCATTTAATTTCTACATGTATTGAAATTTACTACATGCCAAGCACTGTAGATATGATGAGAATTTAAAGGCAAAAAAGGCATACTTTTCTGTATTCTCAAGCTCTCAAGCACAGAAAATCTATTAAGGAAGACAGAAATGAAACCAATAATTTCAATACAAAATGGTACAATGTGTACAGAATAGAGGAGGCTGTGTCTGAATCAGGTCTCGAAAAATGAGTAGCAATAACCTGGGGAAGAATGCAGAAGAGTGGGGTAAGAGAGAAGGCATTCCAGGTAAAGGACAAGGAATGAGCAGAGGCATAAAAAAAGTAACCATTTCAGTTTACCAGCTTTTGCTTTTAAATAAGGTCATCAGATCAAGAGACCTGCCCTAATGAGTATCCCTTCTCAGCAAACTGGATACTATGACCAGATTTTTGGAGTGCTCTATTTTCCACTGCTGTTGCTACCCTACCATTTTTTAAAGGTGGTGTTTGCCGGTGGTTTTATACAGTGCCAAGGTATTAAAGAGGTGAAGTTTAACTTGGCCTCAGTGACTCCCAGCAGTCTTCCCTCCCCAAAAAATAGTTGGCGTCCCGCAGAGTTCCTCGGAAATTCACTGTAGCACAGTGTTTAAGGCAATCACATGGTCAGTTGCAAGGTTTGAACCCAGTCTGGAAGTCAAGAGAGGAGGTGCTGTTTCCCCAAACGTGAAAGATGAAATAGCAAGTCTCGCCACTATCTTGCCATCATACAGCGGCAACTACAAGGACTAAGCTGAGAGCACAGGGTTAGAGCCAAATTTCCATGAGTCACACTCTGTATCAGACACCTTTTGTTCCCTACGTCACTTCCTCCCAGACAGTATTTTTCACTCTAGCTGTCATTGCATGGACCAGCTCCACAGAGATGTAACCTGACTGCACCACATGGCCCTTACTTTTGCCCTGGGGTTTCTCTGCCACTGCTGTGTTGGACTCCCGACGGAACCCACTCCACCATTCTGACGGATGAACAAATCTGCGTGAGGGAGTTAACTCTCATGGAACCTTTGACTAATGAAGGAGATAAATCAGGGAAAACATGCTCTCCTCTTCCATCCTTCGGGCTGACAATCCTGAAGCGTATTCTATGTGACTCCCCAGAGAGTCCCAGCAAAACCGTCCCTAATTATTCAAGTGATGCAAGCTCAACAGCATTATCCTTGGGTTGATGACTCCTCTTTTTCTATTCGCTTTTCCTGTCCCTCACTCCTGTTCCCTGGAGTCATTTCACATAAACTACTCCGACTTAAGCCCTCATTTCAGGCCCTAATTTGGGGGGTAACCTAGGCTAATACACTTTGCACTTGTATGTTGGTGTCTGACCCTGTATATCCTTAAGCATGCAGCATAAAAGCCCCACCTTCTAAGAGTCCAGGTCCCTTTCCCGGAATCTGATGCTTGGCCCTGCAGGATTTCACAGTGATGCTCCAGATGTGGTACATGATGGGGAACCTGTACCTATTCCTGCTGCTGCCTCTGGGAGTTTCCCCCTGAAAACTCTGTTCCAGCACACCTTGAGCATGTGCTGCTTAGTCATTTACAATTGTTTGCACTATACCTTTGTTACAGTGCCTGAAGCACATTGATGCTGCTGGTTCTTCAGCAGACTCCTGAAGTGTGAGGGAGGGAGAAAAAAATATCTACCGCCATATGATGCTCTTCTTTGATTGTCCGGCAGCCAATATTACAAAGCGCTTTAGTGTAACATACACAGCACTTTTCCCAAGGCACATGGTGGTAGAGTGACTGGCTCTGAAAGGTTTCCAGCCTCATTCATGTTCAGTGAAAAAGGGATTATAGACAGAGAGAGCAGCCAGAAGGCAGTTGCAGTATGTAAGGCTAGAGAAAAGAGTGTTCTGTATCAGGATGTTGTAGTTGAGATGAAGCAAAGTGGATGATTTTGAGATATTTTAGTGGTAGATTCATAATAGTCAAGACATAAATTCCCATCCAGAAAAGGAGAATTAAGACGAAATGTCTGGGACTGATATTTAGTTACATATCAATATGGCCACATTGTTAAAATATTGAAATCTTCCATATTGTGTGGTAAATTAAATTGCTATAGCCCTGAGCTCTGTGAATGCCTCCCTTCCCTGGGACAGCCTAGAAAGCTCCATGATCCAGCAAAGGGTACAAATGACAAGGAGGAGGTCTCTGAGATCCTGTTCCAGCACTACTGCTGATGTCTGTTCTGACTGGTCAGTGCTCATGCTGTGCTGGTGGTTAATTATTTTGAATATCACCCCTGAAAACGTAAGCCATGGAAGACAGACAACTTTAGTCTCTGGGTGCTCCCCAACTCCACCTACAGCTTGATTAGAATGTTTCTATGTGTCTCTGATCTCAACCAGGAGCACCACTGTGAGGCACCACTCATACAGGGTGGCCTCAGATATGATAGACAGCTAGATTCAATAGACCAGATGTTGGGCCACAAAGTTGCTTGATATAACTGATTTTATCATCAACTAAGTAGGAGCCCTTTGTCCGTAGATACAAAACAGGACACGTGCTCCCTCCTGTCCTGGCCATCTCTCTTACTATTGATGCTCTCACTGGATGATCCAAAGGCTCTCGTGACTTTAACATATGAATGACTGAGTCCTCAACGTGCACCTCTAACCCTGATTACTCTCCAGAATTTGACTTGTATAATGGAGTTTCCACCCAGATATCTGGATCTAAAAAGGGCTCACTGTTTCTTTACCAATCTGTCAGCTCTGCCTTTTGCTTTGCTTGACACATGCCAGATTGGAATGATGGTTCGTTAGTCCCACCTCCTTTCTGATGAGAGTCTCAAAGTAATCTTTGTAAAAAGGGAAGAAAAGCAAACCCAATTTTTGTCAGGATTGTCAAAGCTCTAATGTTGTTAAAACCCACCATCCAATTGTGCTGATCCTTGACCTCCATGGAGCTCAGATCTTCACAAAGATCCTGGCATCATCTCAATCAAGAAGGGCAAATGGTGTAGCTTAGTTTATAGACACATCTTGGCCAATGCAAGTAGGCAGAAACATTATCTGGCTTGTGCCATATTCCCTACTGTCTTCCAGTGAGTAGTGAATATAGATTACTAGACAACTTCCAGGATAGAAGAGTCATCAACTACTCTATCATCTTTGATGTCAAAATGACACCTTAATTTAGATACACTTTATTTATGTGAGCTCAACTAGCCTTGGAGGACCTAAACTACCAGAAATGATAGCACTTCTGGTTGAACACTAACAAATGTTTTTAAGACTTTGACCATGCCATATTCTCTTCAACAATGCATCTGCATGTGCCAAAGTATCAGTACCCTTTAAGGGGAACTACCAGACCAGTCAAGGGAATGCAGAAATTAATGGAACTTACTAGACATTACTGGCAGCATTTTGCATTACTTCACCCTAATCACCCCAAGGACCTGAACAACAAGAAGAGATTTTTCGGTTCCAGTTACAGCTATAATCTTTTAGAAACCAGTGATCCTCCAATCGTAGGTACTCTGCACCCATCCAGTGACATTTGTTGATTCCATCAACACCACAGACTAATTCTCACCCAGAGCAGGAGAATTTCTGCCAATACTCAATACTCTTGGAGTCTGCTCTCAACAGAAGTTGATTACCTTGCATAGAAATGAGAGCTATTAGCTATCTAAACTGTCTTTGAGACACAGAGGTACCATCTCCAAGAGATGGTACTGCTTGCTGGTACACACAAAAGCTACAGAGCCTGAAACACATCTGGAAACCCAACCCATAGCAGGTGAGTCAGGCTGCCTTAGTGTCATCAAGCAAATCTTATTTCCAGGCATTTGAACTTCACAGAAGTCTAGCCACAGATACAGTAAATAGCAAATGAACACTTCTGTGGTTCAGGTCCTAACCAAGCTTCAGAAGGTGACATTGAAAAAAATTAATTATTAATTATTGAAAAGATAAGATTCTTTGTAATTCAAAAAAATCTCTTTCAAGAAACATGGCTAAATACATAAAACTGAGTCACAGATAAATTACTTTTAAATTAAAAAAAAGCCTTCTAATAAAAATAAAACAAATTAAATGCTCTTACCTGCTGAACTAAACTCTGCAAAAATATCTCTATTTGTTTGAGGCTTCCCATCTGGATCAATGTCCATGATGGTACGCCACAATTCAGAGAATCTAGCTCGTTTTTCTTTGGGCATATATATTCCATGCCATAGTGCTTTCAACATGTAGTCAATATTGATCAGAATTTGCCCAATTCTGGTATCATAATAAGCTGGAGGTAATTGACAAGAAGAACTCTGATCATAATTAGCTTCTAAACTGATTGAAGGAATTTGATTTAAGCAATAAATTCCAACAGCCAATTCCCTTATGATTTGATGGACTTCTCTGTAGTCTAAGAGGGCAGTAGGGTCTACAGGAGTTAGTAGGATTGCAGTGGAGAAGGCTACATTATTTATTTGACTCATAATTCCATACGGGATGTCTAGTTGAGAGCAGACATCTTCTTTGGCAGACAACCAGCTAACTAGTGCAGTAGTCAGCAACTCTTGAACTTCACTCCGATCATATTTTTCAAAAAAAGCAGAAGCATTTCTCTGTACTGCTAAATTCTCCAGGTAAGTTTCTTCATCTTGAATTTGATCAAATCTAGGTGATCCTTTTTTGGGCAATCTTAACATTTCTAATTAATTCTAGTGTGTCCTTTTTGAAGTTTCTGCAATGAATATAAAGGAAAAGACAAACAATAAAATTTACCATGGTAATGAAACTGAATTTCTCAAGAAATAAATCTGTACCTTTCATCTTTATCACGTTAATTGTTTCATGGTCAACCACTATATTTTTTCAACTAAAAATTCTTTTTCAATTAAAAATTTTCAATTAGAAAAAATTTTTAATGACATACACTATATTTGTTTCAGGTGTACAACATAATTTGATATATGTATATATTTTGAAATGATCACCATAATAAATGTAGTTAACATCCATCACCATACATAGTTACAGAATTTTTTTTCTTGTGATGAGAACTTTCAAGATTTTATTATCAACTATAGTTGCCATGCTATACATCACATCCCCAGGACTTGCTTATAACTGAAGTTTGTACCTTTTGACCCCCTTCACCCATTTTGCCCACCTCACCCCCTGCCTCTGGCAACCACCAATCTGTTCTTTTATCTATGCTTGGGCTTTTCCTTTTTTGTGTGGTTTTCCATAACCACTATTTATTGAGCATCTACTATTTGCCCAGCTCTTTATACACAATATTGATTTCATTTAATTGGCCCCTCTGTATAGTGGTTCTCAAAATCTAGCCTGTGCTGAAATCATCTGCGGCTTGTTATGACAGATTGCTGGATCCTACCCTAGAGTTTCCGATCCAGTTGGTTGGAGTGGAGCCAGAGAGTTTCTGTTTCTGAAAAAGTCAGATGCTGCTCAGCGAGAGAGGCGCTGGGAGCCCCACTTTATAGACGCAGAAACGAGACTAGGAAGGTTACAGGATGGGCCTGAGGTTTCACACCTTCCGAATCAGAACCATCCCAGGTCTGTCCATCCTCAAGTTCAAGACCTATGCCCACTGGACACCGGAAAAGGGAAGGGACAAGGAAAGGGAAGAAACCAACTCTTGAGATGATAGTTTGCTTGTTCAGGAGAGGAGAGCTGCGTCCATGCCGGTCTTTGGAGTATTCCCGGGGCCGAGGACAGTGGTCGTTTTGAATGACTGGTCTCGGGCCCGAAGCCAACGTCAGGAGCCCTGCGTGGGCGAGGGCGAGGGTAGCCGCTGCAGGGAGGACTGGGAGGGGCTCTCCGGAGCCGAGGGCCTGGGAGGCCTGCTCGCCCCGCGCGGCCTCCAGGCTCTCCTGGGAGCCCGGGCCTTTGCTTAAGTCCCGCTGCCCCGGCGCGGGCCGAAGCCGTTGGTACCCGGGGCCTGGGACAGCGGGGCCGCGCCGCGAGGGGGCGCTCCTGTGCTTCCGAGGGCGGGGCCTCCCACCGGTGCCAGGGATGCTCGCGGCGGCTTAGATTCCTCCAAGGCAGGTGCCCCACTCCACCCCCACCCCTCCCCTTTAGAATTCAGTCCGGACTGGGGCTCTGGGAACCGTGAATCTCTGTCATTTCCTACTTTCACTATTTGTCTACGAGAAAGCACAGAAACAGAGCGGCGGAGGCGAGGGCCCCAGGCTCTGAAGTAGCCCTATGTTAGAATCCCACCTCCATCAACATTCTTTTACTCAACAAATATGTATGGAACGCTTGTTATGCGCCAGGCGCTGGGGACGCCGGAAAAGGGCAGCTGTAAAACCCCAAGGAGCTTACAGTTACACAGATAATCATACAGCTGCATTTAAACAGTACCATAATGTAAGATGTAATGACAGCACATGAAGGAAAGCTAACCTTCATGGGAAAGGCTGCCCTGAGGAAGTGATGATCTTTTAAGCTGAGCCTGATAGATGAGAAAGAGCTATCCAAGCAGAGAGCTGGAGAAGTAGCTTTCCAGGAATAGGGAATAACAGGTGATGAAGAACTAAGCTGAGGAGAAAGTTGAAATTTTTGAGAAACTGAACGAAACTACAGAGAACTAGAGAGATGTGGGCACAAAAATAGGATGAGGAGGTTGGTGACAGCCAGACTATGCAGGCTGCTGAGTTAAAGATTTTGAACTTTATTCTAAGAGTTTACGCTAGATTGATAGCGGTAGAGGGCAGGTGCAGGCTTGAGTGGTGGTGGTGGCGGTGATGGAGGGCTGTGGATGGGTTTGAGAAATAATGAGATGGCCTACTGGGAACAGATCGAATAGTGGCAGAGTTTAAAAAGAAGGTGGTCATCTAGGTGACACCTAAACTTCTGTCAGGAGCTATGGGGGATCAGGGCAAGATTAAGAGTTCAGTTGTACCTGTGAGAGAACCAAGTAGAGATGTCAGATGTGGCTTAGATATATAGGTCTTAGCTAAAAATGGCAGCTTGGGTTAGATGTATACATTCCGGCAGGCTTAGGGTAAATGAAGCCAGGGGAGTGGCTGAAATCACCACGGGAGAGAACAGATAATTGAGAACCCAGGATGGAGACCTGAGAAATCTAATATGTAAAAGTCAGGTGGAGAGGGTGGAGGCAGGAAAGAATACAAAAAGCAAGCAGTCAGGAGAGCAGGAGGAAAGCCAAGATTGGTCATAGAAGCCAAGAGAAGAGAATGGCCAACTTCACTGGATACTGCTCTAGGTCAAGGGAGATGAGAACTGAAGCTTTTCCCTGAATTTAGCAACAGGGAGGGTCCTGGTCACTGTTTGAAGGCAGAATTTCTCTTATTCCAACCATGTCACTATCTTAGCTGCTGTGAAGGTAGTGAATATTAATAAATTTGTGATTGCTCTCCCAGATCGAGACGTCAAAAAATCACTGCCTTCTTTAAGAGAGCTGCATGTTTGCACTTATGAAGTATGAGCAATGTATGTAAATTCCTAAAATTGCTTTCCCACTATAATTAAAAGAATCAAAGTATGTCCAGATCCAGAAAGGGTGTCAGCCCTAATTGGGGATAGATCCCAAATGTGATCTTGCGTTACGGTGGTCACAACTGATGAATACTGTGGGTGGATGTCAGGTTGGAGTGAAGGTGAGTGACAAGGTGGAAAGGATGAGTGTGGGTGGGAGGCGAGAGAAGGTATATACAGGAAGACTTAGGACCAGGGATGTGCATTTTAAATTGGTACAGACTAGAACGTTTTAAATGATTATACAAAGGATACTATACAGAAGAGGCTGAAGATACTAGAGAGATGAGTGTAAGGTTCCTGAAAGGCAGGAAGGGTTGGGATACAAAGAAGAGGTGGAGGCACAGCCTTTTTGATGGATGGATGCATATATTTCTTTCTAAAGCCAAGAAGGAAGAAAAGGATGAGTGCACACAGGTAAGTTAGAACTTTTAGTGTTGGAAAGCTAAGCAATTCTTAGCTAGATGACTTTGATTTTTCTGCGAAAAGCTGAGGTCGTGAGCTGAGAATGGGGAAAAGAGAGGGAGGTTAGAGATCTGTGGGACAGGAGAATATTTAAAATAGTATTCAGAAGTTCTCAGAGCAGGACAGTGCACTACCTAAAGAGATGTACCACCTGTCTCTCAGGAGTGTGAACCTCAAGCAAATTGTTTAGCTTCTCTAAACCTTAGTTCTCTTACCTATTAAATAACAACAGTAACAAATTGATTTATTTCTGGATATAGCTACCATGAAGAGTCAATAAAAGCTGCCTTCTTTTAGTGTTGCTGGTGGGAAATTACCATGTAAGAGTTCAAAACAATGTTAACACCACAGTTTAAAATATCCAGGTTGTTCTTTCAAGTATAATCTCTTTCTCTGGAGTATCAATTTGATTAAATTGGTTGTATTATGCTACAAAGTAAAAATTCACAAAATGAATTTTACAGCCACATTATACAATAATAAAGCAGCAGAGTATTTTTTTAAATTATCATTCAGCAAATGCTGTTACACTGTGAAATATTACGTTTTGATCTCTTTTTCAATAGAAAGGTTTTCTAAGGAAATGACTTGGAGCCTTCCACATTTATCAGATGCTTTTTCATTATTCTTTTCCATTTTTGCAATTCTGGATCCAAATTGCATGGCCCGTTTCGGCAGAAGAGCAGAGGTTGTTAGACCAAGTTCCACTGCTGCGAGACGCAAAATTAGTTTTTCACCAATTCCACGGGATAAAGTCAAGTTTGCCTTTTCCCAAACCGGTAGGGAATTTAGAAAGGAGACAACATTTTCATCCAGGAAAGGAAATCTAAAATAAAAAGTATAACTACTATTAAAGAAAAAAATGAATGACAAGGTAGAGACAAGAAACAACGAAGTCTCAGAGTTCGTGTATTATGATGCTCCAATTCCCACGAAGCTTATTTGGACTCCTTGTTCTTGCATGCTCATACCCTTGTAATAAAACCATCACTTAATAAATTAACCTACTTGAACAAATTTCTTTTTATAATTAAATGAAACATTTTCTTTTATCCTGAATGCTTTCAAAAGTTGTATTCAAGCACTTGTTTACTATCATAAGAAATATGTTATGGGGGCTTCCCTGGTGGCACAGTGGTTAAGAATCCGCCTGTCAATGCTGGGGACATGGATTCGAGCCCTGGTCCCGGAAGATCCCACATGCTACGGAGCAACTAAGCCCATGCACCACAACTACTGAGCCTGTGCTCTAGAGCCTGCGAGCCACAACTACTGAGCCCGCGTGCCACAACTACTGAAGCCTGCGCGCCTAGAGCCTGTGGTCCGCAACAAGAGAAGCCACTGCAATGAGAAGCCCACGCACCGCAACGAAGAGTAGCCCCCGCTGGCCGCAACTAGAGAAAGCCTGCGCGCATGCAGCAACAAAGACCCAACTCAGCCAAAAATAAATAAATAAATAAATAAAATTTATTAAAACAAACAAAAAGAAATATGTTATAGGTAAACACAAACCCCTAAGATTAAAAAAGAATATACACATGATAGTGGCTTGATCTCTGAAACTTTTAGGTAATCTGCAACATATGACTAAACTGTGTTCAAAAAACGTATGACAGAGGAGAATCCAGTACTGGAACCACCATTTAAACCAGTATGGATCTATACAGGCACACCTTGTTTTATTGTGCTTCATAGATACTGCGTTATTTTTTTTTTTTTCTTTTTTACAAATTGAAAGTTTGTGGCAACCCTGCGATGAGCAGTCTACCGGTGGTGCCATTTTCCCAACAGCATTTGCTCATTTCACGTTTCTGTGTTACATTTCGGAAATGCTCGCAATATTTCAAAATTTTCATTATTATATTTGTTATGGTGATATGTGATCAGTGATCTCTGATATTACCTTGTGATTGCTTTTTGTTTTGTATTTTAAAATTAAGGTATATACTTTTTTTTTAGACATTAATGTTGCTGCATACTTAACAGACTCCAGTACAGTGTGAACATAGCTTTTGTATGCACTGGGAAACCAAAAAATTCACATGACTTGCTTTTTTGCAGTGATCTGGAACTGAATCTGCAATATCTCCAGGTATGCCTGCACATACAGAAATGTCTGTAGAGACAAAGTCAGGCTCTGTAACACTGGAGGAGAAAGCTTGGGAGTAGGACTATGCCCTTATTGGGAGGAAAGCAAACATCTGAAACAAAACGAAGCCCCTTAAACACCTTCTCTCAGTATTTCATTACCTCAAGTTTAACAGTCTTTCACTGTGGTCTTAAAAGCAATCATGTAATTGTATCATATTTGAAAATTACTGAAAAGCCATTTCTTGCAGAATGAGTTCTGGAAAAACTGTTCCTCTGGCTCTTCTCCAGCTTTGCTTCTGACCGACTGTGTTTGTAATATAAAGCCAAGATACTGCTGCTACTGTTATTCATTTGAACAAGTCTCCAAAGAAAAAGGAACCTAAAAATCTCTTTTTACAGTCTATTGTCTTTACAAGATTACCCAAAAACCCTCAGATAGATAATAGGAATTACCTTGCTTCTTTTCCATGATCACCAATAACTCTGTCATCACGACCAAGATTTCTAGAAGAAATTCGACCTAGTTCCATCTCGATTTCCTTATTCAGTCCTTCCAGCCCGTGTGTCTGGAAGCGGACACGATGACGAGAATAACCTGCGAGCTGCTCATCTGCACCAATTCCAGTTAGAACTACCTATAAAGGTTTAAAGAAATCCATATAAAAAATGTTATCTACTATAAAGTAAGGAAAATAACTAAGATAAAAGTCAAGCTTAAAAAATGATAACCCCAAAGATAACGTTTTCAGAGAAAAGCCATAAGGCAAAGTCATAAAACAGTAAAATAGGCCCAATTTTTACAAACTCATATATTTTGTGTTGTAGTTTAAATGCAACTGAAATACGCTATATTCTTGCAACTTAAATGCTAAAAGCTTTAAGGGTCAAAGTTAGGTCTCAGAAATCCTGAGGAGAAATACCATGTCATACCTTTGCACTACTCTGATACGGTTTTGCTTCATCTTGGGTCACTAACCAACCAACTCCTCCAGAAGCAAACCAGACTGCACAGCCAATGCTGTCATCCAACACTGTATCCAAGGGCTGAATTAAGTGGGATATTCGAGTTCGTCTTAATCCTTGCAGTTCTTCCAGAGAAACATTAATTTCAACAAAATTCCAAATCCGGGAAGGGTTGGCAGCTTGTAGTTCCTTTAGCCCTGCTCTTCCTGTGATTCGATCTGGTACGTTGAATTGTTCACCAGGATTAGCAGCAGCAGCAGCAGTGACATTTTTAGAGGATTCTTCAGAGCGTTTTTCACAATTATTTTTCTCTTTTCTCCTTTTTTTGTTAAAACCAGCTGGTACAGTCTTTTCTTTAGTCATGAAAGCCACATTAAGAAGATCAATTGGTTCATCTAAAGGAATATGACGGTCAGCAAGTGCTGCGATAACCATGGAATCAATTCCCCCAGAAAATAGGATTGCAACATTTGCTTTCCTATTACTAGTATTCAAAACTTCACTTTGTGTCAGTTTTTCATCCCTAGGTAAACACAAGACACGTCTCTTGACTGCGATACTCAGGACATCAATGAACTGCTGAACTACTTTCTTCATGTGTCCATCAGTAAGAAAGACCTGAAGGGTCTCTCTTGACGGTGGGATGCTGGAAATGCTACTGCAATGGATCTCAAATGTGGCTTGTGGCAAAATCATATTTAAAGGGACAACAGGTACTTTAAGATACAGTTTGGCTTCATTTGCTGCCACTGATACAAATGCTGGCAAATCTGCTGAAATTTGAGTTAGGCTATTAACACATTCTTTGATAACATCCTCCCTAGAGTTATATTTCCAAGGATACAATTTTAAAACAACAGATTTGGAAATGGAAGTAGACTTTAGATCAATTCTGAAAATTCCAGATGCTGGAACTTCTTGCCACTGATTGGCCACTCCAGATGTTTGGGCACCAATTGAAGAGAGGCAGAAACTCTTGCCCAAACTACTAAAATGCCAAAGCAAGCTACGACGACCAAAAAAATCCCTACCAAACCACAAAGAATGACTAGATGCTTGATAATATATAAAAGACCAAGGACCCTGGACTTTTGAGAAGAGTGACAAAATATCAGATTCATTCTTACAAGAGGAAAGATAATTAAACATTATTTGGGTATCATTCTCTTCAGCTTCAACCTTTATTCCACTGAAGACTTCTCCATTCCACAGGAATACATTGCCTCTTTCATCTTCAACAGGCTGGGCAGTCAACACACCTCTTAAGTGAAGGACATGACCAGAAAATAAACACTGGTAGTTAATATTAGACTTTAACAACTGTTTACTACTATTGGGTCCCCGCCGTTTAAGATTACACAGTAAATCCTCTTTCAAATCTTTGTTGAAATGCTCAACAGAAAAGCTTACTGCACAACAAATGCCACACATTGCTATGTAAAATCAAGTTGACTATTTCTTGATTTTGGTCTTCTCTGAGTTTTCTATTTCTTGGTATTCTTTCCTCAGCTCATCCAATATATCTGTGGGGGAAGGGAGAAGACATACTAAGTGAAATAAAAATTCTTGAACCTTTACCTAGTAATTCAAAGGGCAAAACAGGTTATTTTCCAAGATCAAAACATGAGTATATGTACCATGTTAGTTTGAATAATAATTTAAACAGGCTTCTAATGAAGAATGTTTAGTATTTCGGGAACTCGTTTGTTTGTTAAACACTTATTTTGACCTAGGCATGGGGCTATGCACATTAAATATACATATCATTTTATTTAAATCCCGTAAGACTTTGGAGGCTCAAAGTGATTCACTCAAAATCACAAAGGTAGAAAAGTGGTAGAACAATGTCATGCCTAGATCTGTCTAAAACTCTAAAACTTACGTTAATTATTATCGTTTCCTAACACATCTTATATTATTTAATTTTATTTTTACTGCTGACTCATCCTTGGAAGGCTAACTTGAAAAAAACCAAACTATTGCATTAATTTTATTAACAGGTATACCACCATCCCATCTTTAGATATATGTTTAAACATTGACATAGACAGATATATGTTTAAACATTCAGATG